>NC_138058.1:18731354-19331354 GCF_964194185.1 Rhinolophus hipposideros | reverse complement strand
CGTGGCTTAAAATAACGACCATTTTATTTCTTTACTCACAGTTCTGTAGTTTGGACAGGACTTGGCAGGAATGACTCATCTCAATGTTAGTTGGGGTGGCTCTACTGGACCCACGGTCACCTCCATGGTTGGCGAGCTGGTTGTGGCTACTGGCTTTGTTTTCAGCTGGGGCTATTGGTTGGGGGTCTTGGTTCTTCTCCACATGGCCTCTATTCAGGGCTAGGTCAGGCTTTTCACAGCACAAAGGCAGGAGATGCCAGGACTTCTTAAAGCATAGGCTCCACGTTGGCACAGCATGGCTTCCAAAGAATTCTTTGGTTAGAGCAAGTCACAGGCCTGGCCAGATTCAAGGGACGGGTCCACACAACGATATGAATGACAACAGGCATGGTTCACAGTAATGGTTCAAAGTCAAGAGACTACCACACAGAGGGATCAAATATGTGATGATGGAAGGAGAACTGAGTCTGGATGGTGAACACACAATGTGATATACAGATGATGTAATACAGAATTGTATACCTGAAACCTATGTAACTTTACTAACAATTGTCATCCCAGTGAACTTTAATTAAAAAAAAGATGCTACCACACAAAGACAGCAAAACATATTTTCATTGTTTTTTGCTATTATCAAAGACTCCACGATGTAATAAGTGTTAATGCCACTGATCCAGCACTGTATCTGAGACAGAGAAAATGCAGCTTCTGCTTTTCCTCTACAGTAGTACCTGATATCTGAGAAGTTCAAGAAGAAACCCAAACAAAAACATTGCCACTCAATGGACAAGCAGAGCAATGCGTATAAACATAGCACACCTGGGACGACTTGGCACCTTCATTCTATGGGTATTTTTAAAAGCAACAGTGACCACATACCACTCCATTCTATCCTCTGCGACATGTGCCACTTTCTTTTAGGGACTTTAATAACATGTATGCTTTTCACAGATGGGGAAACAGTACTCAAACCATACACATCCTTACCTCTAGATTCAAATAACGGAGTAAATATTGAATATACTAGGGTTATGTTACATGTGCAGTAAGAGCTGGGGGTGTCTAGATAACATGGCAGTTCATTCCAAGAGCAGCGATAAAGAACCAGACAACTTTGTATTACATGCAGGGCCTCCATTTAGGGAAGTGGATGTATGTCAGGCTTTATTTCCAAAATAGATCGCATATTTTCAGTGCGCATTGAAAGAAACAAGGGAGAGTGGGTGAGGGGGTGCTCTGGCAGCCCTTGTTATTTATAGTTGGCAATATTGTTAGTGTTCACCCCACGGAGAATTGAATGTCATATAAGCCTGAAATTTCCATCTCTTTGGAAAGCTTTTAGCTCCTCACTGCCTGTTGGCATGGTAACATGACAAGAGTTATGATGTCAAAACCATATGAACTCATGACTGATCTAAAATTATTTGGGAAACTTTCCATTGAGAGAGAGAGAGAAAGAGAGGCCATGTGGCAGCTTCATTCAAAAGAGAATTTTTTTTTCATTGCCCTGAAATACATTCTCTATTTTCCTTTCTACATAATGCTCAAAAGATTACTGTCCTTCTGATGTGTTTGGCATTCTCTTTCAAATTCAGATATTTTAATCTCCCTTTCTCCTTTAAATTTTGTGTTGTTTTCCTTTTGTGACTGATAGCAGTGGTTGGCGCTAGCTAGCATTCTCTGTACTGCACAAGTGAAGCAGGACGGATGCAGACTGCTGGGTATTCTCTGGAGTTTGCAGGTGTCTCCTGAAGTAAAGGTGGCCTTGAGGAAATGTTGAGAGAGGTCAGGAGATGCAAAGAGCTATCTTTTGGGTAGTTGCTAGCTGTTGGTGTTCTTATGACTTCCACGTAGAGGAGCAAACCGAAGGCTCACCCAGATGAAATAAATTTCATGAGGCCAGCCAGCAAGAAGGTGGTAGAACAGAGATTTACTGAAAAAAATATCCCAGCCTGTTAACAAAAGAGTAGGATTTACTCAGGTGAAAATAAGGTTACCATAATTATAAAGCTGTATCACTTTGGGAAATTTACTGAACCTGGTTTCTTTATTTTCTCTCCAGTTTATCAATCTGTAAAATGGGGATAATAATAGAAAACTGCTGTGCAGATCAAAGGTGAGAACTTGCACTAGAGTCAGAGTCTAATTCCTGCATGAAGAAGGTAAATACATACATGCTGATTGCCCTGCACACTCAAATTGATTAATGGGGACTGCACAGAGATTAGAGGGAAGGGTCAAACCATTCTTGTTTCAGGCACAGCTTTTTTAGTGACTTCAGACATAGAACTTGACCACAATATTGGACCTTGGCATAACTACTTCTGCTACCAAAATAATTTTTCTCCCCTAACCAAATCTCAAACTAACCACACTTAAATAAAATTCTTGATCTTCAGCCTTCCATGTTATTCCTCAACAGAAGTCATAGCCAGAGTAGAGTTTCAAGTTGGAGGAAGTATGATTTTTTTCTGCTTAATGTTAGTCGACTCATATTCACATATATTTTTAAGCAGATTTTAATTGAAGGCCAACTATGTATCAGTTCCTCTTTTAGGCAAAAGCTGAACAACAAAGGCAAAAATTCCTCTTGTTAGGGAGCTTGTTTTTTTTTTTAGTGTGGGAAATAGATAATAAAAATGTATAAAGAAGCAAAACATAAACCATGTTAGATAGTAAAAATGCTAAGGAGAAGCTGAGCCAGGAAGGAGTCAAACTAAACATTATGAGGTGTCAGGACTGAGGCCGACATTTTAAATCAGGGATCTCCAAAGACATCACTGGACTTACTTTTCATGCAGATATCTGGAGGAAAGAGTATCAGGCCAGACAGAGGGAGTGGCAGGTACAAAGGCCCTGGGGCCCAATGTGTTCAGGAAGAGCACAAAGGCAGTGCGCTGGGAGCAGAGTGAATTAGGCGGTTTTATTTTCTCTCCCTACAACACCCTTCATGAGGTAGACAGTACACACATTAATCACCTGAAGTAAATAACTAAATAAGAAGCGACTTGAGTTAGACCCCGACTTGCGACACCAGCCCTGGCGTCATTCCGCTGGACCCGGTCTTCAGCTGTTCTTCATAATTGGAATCATTCTGAGTCATTATATCATTGTTTCCTCTTCTGATTGATGAGAGGGAAACTTTGTAGGCCTTTCTCAACTGTGAGCATGTTTCTGTAATGATTCCATATAAACATAATGAATGCCCATCTCTGGTAGGACAAGGATTTCTGCTGGCTGCTCTTCGCTGAGCTGTGAGAAGTTCAGGCCAGTTGAACAGGAGATGGATGGTGGCTGAATAAGCATTAAACTACAGACATCTGTACCCTAGAGGTGAACACGATCGAATGCACACAGCTAGGTGCCACAGAGCTCCCCTTCATCCGTGCTGCGCTGTGTCAATTATGTCTCTCCGCTCAAGAGGGCCTTCACTTTCTCTGGCTGGTAGCAGAAGTGCCTCCTGCAGGCCTTTTCATCCATGCGAGTACAGAAATTGCTTTGCCCATGGATTAGCACTTCATTTCTTATTTTGTTATTTGTGCCATACGTTTTAGATTTGATAAGCATTTATCAAGTGCTTTTGTATCAGCCACTGTTCCAAATTGTTATGTTGTAACCTCAGGATGACCCTGAGAGGCATGTTATCCCCAGTTCATAGATAGTAAAGTTTTGAGAGGTTTAGTTAATTACTCCAAAAGGTAAAGCATCCTGCAAAGGAGCCAGCCGTTCCCTCGCTAGCTGTGGTGGCAGTGCTCCTTGTAGGTGGAGTGTTTGGCCGGTCCATCCGCCCTTGGAGACAGCAGAGGCAACGCAGAGGAGAGCAGCCACCCCTGCCTTCCTGAAGGAAAAGCACAAAGCTGTGTGGTTCTGTGGCACCGCGGGAACACTGGGGCCCCCTGCCTGGCACTATGCCCAAACTGTTTTTCAAGTAGGAGACTTGTGTTCACGGTTTATTTGCACCTAGAAATGCATGAGGGATGTGCAGGCGTACAGACACACACGCACACGCACTTCCTTCAGTTCTTACTCTTCTTTGATATGAGTCATGGAATTGTCTGATAGACCCAGGGGCAGTTTTGTACTTTCAGGGACCTTTGGTAGTGTCTGGAAGTGGGTTTTGGTTGTCAGAACTGAGGGGAGGGGAGCTACTGGCATCTAGTGGTTAGAGACCAGGAATGTTGCTGAACGTGCTGCCGTGTGGGGAGCAGCCCCTCAAAACAGGAATCGTTCAGTCCAAAATGTCAACAGTACCCATCTAGCCTTGGCTGTTTTTAGCATGTACTGGAAACTTTGATTTGAAATCATTCTAGTTTTACAGACACTATTTTTGTTCTAATGTCAAAAATAATTTCTTGCAACTGTGCCCAATTATCACCAATGATAATACAAACGTATACCTACTGGGAAAAAGTATGGATATTTCTCTGTCGAAAGTTAAAATATAGGCCGCTTTTAAACAAATCTTAAAACTACTTGTATTTTCCTAGATTACTTTTCTTTTCTTTTTAATTTTCTGTGCTTTCAGGCTCAGTAAGCTTTGCCAGTCTGTGATGTGAACACTTATCGGGCCGGAAGGAATGGTGTGCTTCCCAGCCTCGATTCAATTCATCTGCAGGCTTTCACTAGGTACCTGGTGGGCACTCAGCCTTGAGTGAGTGCACAGGGTGAATGGTTATTGCGGGGTGTCCTCAGCTGAAATAATAGTGCCAGGATTCAGGCCCCAGACAAAACTGTCACAATCCCCTTGGAACTCTTGTTCCGTGTGGACCAGCCTTCGTTGATGTTTGTGTAGGATATGATTTATGCCACTTAGACTCATTTTCTATTTCCTTCTGGAAGAGGAGGATATGTTTTGTGACAGGACGTTCATTTGTATTCATTGCTTAATGAGGAAGCTGAGGTGGCCAGACCACACAGTATGGCCGCATACTGATCTTGCACAGATTTCTTGAGTCAGAGTATGAGGGAAGGAGCCCTCCCACAATTACCAGGCTATCCTGACTTTTGGACATCTGTTAACCTCCCCTTTTCCTCGGTTGGGGTTTTGTGCTCCGTCAGCGATTTGAGCCTAGTTCATCTGTCATGTCTGACAGTCAGAAGTTTGCGTCCGACCTGTGTGAGGAGGGCTGAATTATTCTCTGGCAGTGGGTTCTTATATAGTGAGGATTGTCCTCAGGGGACACTGCCTCCCTGTCCCCACTGACAGTTCTGACTCTCAAGCCATCCGAAGCCTTAATAACTAGGTGCCTTTAGCTTTTGCCTCAGTGGCAGCAGGCAATCTGATGCCAGGCTAGTAAAGCTTAAGTGGGATGTTAGGGGAAACGAGTTAGTTTCAAAGCCGGCGTTTGCTTCCAGTCTTTCCTGCCCAGTTGGTCAGAAGTCCTAGAAGAGTTGACATCTACCGTTGAGTACTTAGAGAAATGCATCTAGGTTTTTCCTGCAGAAAAATGCTGCTAATTTTGGTGTCACTCATTCTTCATCTTTTCGTGGTGCCTCATAATCGCCTACTCACAATAAAAGTTAACATTTATTGAGCAGTGCCAGGCACCATTCTAAATAGTTTGTTATCTCATGTAATACTTCCCATGTATGAATACTGCATGTATCATTATGCTCGTTTGACACATGAAGAAACTGAGGCTCAAAAAGTTGAAGCGATTTGCTCAAGGTCAAGGATTTTATAAATGGCCAAGATCAACAGTTTGAACCCAGGAAGTCTATCTCTAGATTCTTCTCGCTTATTCATTATTGATTGTTTTTTGATACATCCCTAAAGGATATATTTTGGATGAAACCAATGCCTCTAGAAAAACTCTGGTAAAGTTGATGTGTGAGATATGGAATGTTAGAACATCCCCATGGTGTCTTAATACAGGACTGAACCCTTTCTGATTGACTGCATTGCAGCAACTCATGTATTTGAGCAAATAAATGATAGGTAAACTTAATACCTAAAATATTTAGCTCCCTTATTTCCTAGTAAACCAGAATGTCAGAATCGGAAGGGGCTTTGGAAATTATTTAATTTTGTTTGTTAATTTATTTACAACCACTTCATTATAAGAAGCTTTTGAAGTGGTTTAATAATGAAACGCAAGTATGACAAGACAAAAAGTAACAGAATTCCAGAAGACAGAAAATAAGTGTATTTGAAAAAAACTGAGATAAAGCCGGAGATAGCATGCTTTAAGGCCCTGCACACTTCCAAGTTCCAGACCACATATACAAGTATCGATTCCCAGCAACGGATGCGAAAAAACATGCTGGTAAACAATGGAAAAGCAAATCCCTTTTCTTCCTAGGAACTTAACTAGGAAAGTAAAGAAGCCATGTATCTTACTTAGCCTGAGCTTTTGTGTCCTCTACTGCAGCTAGAGATGCTACACTTGATAACTTCTGAGTTCTTCTCCATCTCTAAATGTCCAGGATTTCAAACTTAATGCACACCTTCTGATTTTTAAGGGAGAAATTAACCTGTGTTTTCTTAAATTTGAATTTTCTTCTTTTTCTCCCCCTTCCTAGTTTCCTAACTTTTCAGACCCAGTAAGTCTTGTTCGGTGCTTGAGAAAATTATATGTTCATGGCCATTTGTCCCAATAGAGAATCCATCTTCTAAAAAAATACAATGGGAAGTCTTCCATGGAGTAAGATAAAATCCTAGGATTCATTTGTTATTACAAACTGAATATCTATCAGAAATCATGGTAAAACCATCTTAAATATGACAGAGTAATAAATAGGATATGTTTTATTCAATTTACTCAAACTTATAATATCTGCAACTTTTAGAAATCTAGATGTCTGACAAAGCTGGGTCCCCATGTCTGACCATAAATTGATAACAAAGTGGTACATGTGCAATATCAGACAGGAGAGGAGCGGTTCTTCTCCTTTTAATAACAAACAACCCAAATCTTGAAGGATAATAATAGAAGTTTATTGTTCCCTTACCAAAAAAAAACAAAAAAACAAAAAAAAACATCTAGAGTCTCTTTAGGTAGCTGTTTACCAAGCTGATTCAATATGGTGACTCTGTCACCTCAAAACTAGGCTTTCACATTCCCCCTGCAGGAAAAGAGAGCCTGGAGAATACCATAGAGGCTTTACACAGCCTTGATCCTGAAATGGCATCATTATTTTTACTCATATTTCATAAACGAGAACTGGTCAATAGCCTTGTCTTTTTTCTTGAATTCCCAGAAAAGAAAGGGACATGTAATACTGATTAGAACTGCTGATACCTACCTCATTGATATGAGTATTTTTCGCCCCAAAGTGCTATAATAGCGCAGATTAGGTATTCAGTGATTTATTCTCTAAAATTATAGGGGTTATGACTGAGATTTCTGATTATTTTTCTCAATTTTAAAATTAAACTTTAAAAATTCATTTGTACTATCATATTTACATGTATATTTAAACACCTCATTATATTTATGTAGAAATCATTACAAGATGTTTTAAATTTTTTTTTAAGTAAAATAAAATGTTAAGAACAAATGGATTTAGACTGAATTGGTTTTATGTGCATTGTATGTATATACTTAATTCCTGTAGATTTTTCACACTACCTGTTTTAGAAAAACAAACAAACAAAAATAACAAGCAATTAGAAAGTAATTTAGAAATAAAGGCTGCATAATCATTGTTTTGTAGTGGTGCTTTGGTAAGCAAATAATTAACTGAGAACTTTAAGTTGCAACATAACTCACTTTCTATTTTGCTCATTTTTTTTACAAATCAAAGAATCAATCTCTTCTTATCTAACCATCAAACACTGTGCTGTCTTCCACACTATATTCTGAATGGGCTCACTTGTTTTCACTAGTCTTTGCTCGGTATTAGAATTTGTAGTTGATGTGGCTCATTTATCAGCCAAGTATGGAGAGATGCTGAAAGATGTTTTGTCATTTTCCACTGTCAAAATGATGCATTCCCTTACGTCCTTGGTTTCTTTGAAAGAGCTTGAGTTGCACTTATTTCACAGGGTAAAAGCATGAGAATAAATGATATACAACTAAATAAACAGAGAGAAAAAAACAGAGCTCAGAAACCCAAAATCTAGCTGCATTTCCTAGCACACATTTTAGAGTAGAAGAGATAAAATGAAATACCATAGCTACTTTTTTTAGGTTTGATCTATCACCTGCTAGCATTCTGACCATTACACTCGATACTACAATTCTTGTGGACAGGGAGATGGAAAGAGAAGTCACTTCCTCTATTCTTTGTCGACCCATTTAGGCTCCATCTATAAGTGGGCAACATACCAACCATGGATAGGACATGGGCATGCAAATTCAGGCAGAGCTTCAATTCTGGAAGCGATAAGTTAATGTAGGAAAATGTCTGTTTGATCTTTTCTTTTTCCTGCTTTGGGTTGTATGGAAGTAATTTTCCAGTTATTTTATTTGTTCGCTTGTCATGAAAATAGGAAAGGACAGGAGTGTGATACCTGTAACTCGCTGACAGAATCTGCTCATTTCAAAACCTCCAACTCTAACAGTTATTACAGGAGACAGTCGGAGAGTGCAACCACAGTGCAAATGTTCTTTTGTTTTGTTTTGTTCTGTTCTGTCCAGTTGTTTGTTTTATAATTAAAATCGTTCTCAGAGACCCTAGAATTACTATTATAATTTAAAACTATTTTATTAAGCAAAATTTTGCCTTTTTTTATTTCACAGTATCCACTCTAACTTGCTCATTATTTGTTTGGTAAATTTTGATGTTCATGTTGATGAGTATAAATATCTAGAAAATGTATGTCCTTTCTAAAGAAATGTCATAGGAAAAAGTATATATCCTAGACAAACTTTGATTCAAATCTGGATCCATAATTCAGAATTGTTTTCTGGTTTAAATTATTTAACTTTTGAGTTTTAGTTTTCTTCAGTTGGGAAAATAAGGATAATATAATATGAACTTCAAAAGATTTTTGTAAGAATTAAATATAGAAACATTTAGCAAAGTTCCTGGCTCATGGTAGATTTTTAATGTTATTCTCATTATTCGTTGTTTACCGTTAGTTTAGTTTTTCCCACTCAGTGTTTACGTTGAATTGCCAACTTTCCACTTTGCCAGTGGTGCCCCCTGGAGGCCTATGGCAGTATTTTGGTCTGTCATCTGAAGAGGTCTCTTGCCCCTGGGAAATTTTGCTTTCACCCACTGATCTCCCCTATTTTTATGCCTTTTACAGACATGCAGTTAGTTGAGACAACATTTCTCTCTCTCTCTCTCTCTCTCTCTCTCTCTCTCTCTCTCTCTCTCTGTCTCTCTCTCTCTCTCTCTCTCATACATGCATAAGCATTTTTTAACCTACTTTCCTTAACTTCTCTCTTTCCATTCTTGACCACAACTATTCCATTTATGAGGAACCAAGTTATTTTAGTGTTGATCAATAAATGTTAAGAGAATGGTTCTCATCCTGGGTTGCTTTTATCAAATAGATGTCTTGGAATAAAAGAATTGGAGGGAATTATAAATTATATTAGAGTAAATCAAAAAATCATAAAATGAATCAATGTACAACAATGAAAGCATTGTACAACAATCTCGTCAAGGTCCTTTCAACAGTCAAAAAGAAAAAAAAAATGAATACTTACTGGGATAAAGAAGACCAAGTACCTGCTTGCATGAATTTATATGTGAATGGAAGAGAGAGGCAGTAACTAAGTTGAGTGAAAAGTAAATCATGTAATTATTCATTCAAACTATAAAGACATTGACCCAGGTGCATAGTACAGATGCTGACTAGGGTGGGAACCTCTCAGATACTCAGAGGGGAGGTCAAGATGCACTGAAAATCAGAAGGATTTAGACATTCAGAAATCTCTCGGAGATGTATTCCTGACTGATGGTGATGGATCAGCACTTACTAAGACCCAGTGACAAGAACAAGCTTGGAGTCTTCAAAGACCAGCTAGAAAGCTGATGAGTCCAGGATCTAATGAATGAGAGATAGGGGACTGTAACTGATAAGAATCTCAAAATGAATCTTCAGTCTCTCTTTTATTTCCTTAAACTCCCTATTTCTTTTAAGAGAAATTTAAAAAAATGATTTTGTAATCTTAATTGCCTTTTGTTTGTTTAATTACTAGTACTGCAATGTTATTGCTTTCTACTCTTTTCACTTTTTTATTTTTTATTTTTTTATTTTTTGCTTAAATTAGCTTTTGAAGGGCTAGCCTCGGAACTAATCCACATTTATACCAGGTTTCTGGGGGAAGAATATTATTCAAATTGCACAGAAATTTTTGGAACACAGTTCTTTTTAAGATGAGGCCAACCTACATTAGGATGTGTTAAAGTAGAATGATTTTATCAAGAAACCTCATTACTCCAAAATCTTGGTTTCTACTCAGACTGTACCCAACATTAGATTTGTCCTGTTATGAAGTCTCGCTACAGAATACCCCATAATAGTAGATTTAGGGTTGGCACATTCAATTTAATTCTGGCTTGTAGAAGCTTGAACACATTAATACGGATGGATTTTGTTAATTATCACAGAATTTTTGTGTGTTCCTAAAAGTAGGACTGGCAGGGCCTCTGGAAACTGTCCTCAGAAAAATGCCCCAGGAAAGCTGGGGTTTTTGTTGCTGTTTTCTGTCTCCTCATTTATTTTAGCATGTTAGTTTTGTTTTGAGAAGAGAGAGAAGAGTGCGTCATTACTGTGGGGATCGATCCAAGTGCTTCTTCTCACTTTAATGCTAAAAGGGGGGAAAAAGTTGATGGTGCTTATTTATCATGCTGGTTCCTGTTTTTCCAAAACCAAACCCTGAATTTCCACATTTTCTTTTACAAACCATCCTTTCCATCTTCTACACCCTGTCAAATACATGTTAATTTTTCAATGATCTTATTGAACTTAGGTGACATTTCTGCCCACGTGTACTTTAGGAAATACTTCTGGGTTGAGAGTGCCCCTTAGTTTGTAGAACTTGAGAGTGGAGTGTGGCTGCCGGTCAGTGCCCTCAGAGGAGAGGGGCACTGTTCAGAGGATGTGTCCCAGAGGGTCAGACTCACAGATGCATCAGAAATACAAAGGCCTGTCATCGTTTCCTGACCAGCCCCTCTGCCTTCCATCTCCTTTCCTCTAGTGTATCCTCTGACCAGCACCACTGTGACCTATGTAATGGAGTTACGGTGTTGGGTCATAATCCCCTTGCTTATAAATCTTACGGAGTTTCCCGTTGCCTATACCAGGGATTAGCAAACTGCATCCACAGGCCAAATTCTCTGTCTTTGTCAATACATTTTTATTGAGGCAAAGCCATGTCCATTCATTTACATTTGGTCTATGGCTGCTTTTGCCCTACAAGGGCAGAATTGAGTTGTTGGAGCAGAGATGATCTGGCTGACAATATTTACGATCTGGCTCTGTACAGAAACTTTACCTCCCCCTCCTGTCTGATGAAGTTCAAACCCCACGCACCGCCATTCCCAAGCTGCTTTTGGCTTGTGTGTAGCCACCTCCTCCAATGTTCCCTTAATCTGAGCCACAGTGGATAACTCATTGTCCCTACAACATGCTGCGCCTTTTCATTCACTGCGGAGAATTCTTTCAACTGCACGGCCTCAATCTCAGTGGCTCTGAACCAGCCTTCTTCCCAATGACCTCTCCCCCTCTTGCTTTCTAGTTGTGTTTCTGTCAACGTTGCTCAGGACACTTTACTCCAGTTGTCTGTGTGCGAACCCTGCCTCTGCAGTCCGAGCAGAAGCCTCCTGAGTGTTTTGTACACATTCTCCAGAATCCAGTTCAGAACTAAGCACACAGTAGGTGCTCAGTAGGTAGGTGTTTAATGGATAGAAAAGGAGTGAAGTGGCCATCCTACATATCAGCTGAACAAAGGACATGTTGGGGTAAATTAAGAGCTGTTGCATTGTCCCATTGAGCAGCTCATTACGCAGCTGACCCCCTGTGTATGTTAGCTCCGTGGAGACAGACAATGCCAGAGACGGAAGCAGCATGCAGCAGGCTCAGAGCAGGGATGTCTGAGGTGGCTTTCCTGGCCTGCAGTGGACCAGCATCCAGCATCCCACCTCCCAGGCATCTCCTAGAAGACGTGCAACCAGGCAAGTGGGAACCCCTGCCAGGTGGCACACCAGGGGAGGTGCGAACTGATGCCTGAGTTCCAGGGATCCATCAGAAAGCAAATCTCTGCCCAGATTCTCTCCTGGGGATCACTTCCCCTTACCCCAGGAGAAAGTAAGCATAGATACTTGTTTTCTGCTTGTGGTTTCCCCATCGCACAGCCTCTGCCTTAGCCTCTGACTGTGGATATCCGTGAGATGGATGGGTGTTCTTTGAAGGACACGCATTTTGACTTTACTTGTGTCAAATCCTTTTGCCAAAACGTTAACATCTAATTTTAATTTGCCATGAGATGTGTTGGTAAAAAATTGTCAAGAACCCCTTAAATTTTCAACAAATGGCAATGCCTGCTTGGATACTATTGCCGCTAAGATGCCCTCAGTGAGCTCACAGTTCAAAGCTGGAAATAGTGCCTTGGGTTCCTCCTCTGAGAACAGAGATTCCCCAGTGTCTGCTCACCATCGCCACGGTCTGGAGGATTTTCCTCTTCACTTTGCAACCACCACGAGTTTCCCACCGCTGTCGTGAACCCTTGGCTCCCATACCTACCTGCAGCACCCAGTGTGGCATATCGATGGCATGCTTTTACTTCGATCCTCTGCAGAATTGGAGGTGGGACCACTGAGAGCCTCTTAGTGAATTGACTTTCCAAGGTTGTAATGGACTCAATAGAAAAAAAAAAATCCACTCCATAACATTAACATGGAATAGCCTTCCATCGCTCTGCCCTTTTTTGTGCCCACAGACATTGCTTCTATGGGAAGACACATACAGTGGGTGTGGGATGGAGGGGGCAGCTACCCATTTATATTTTTAATCCTATTGTTGTCATCTTCTGTCCACCCAGGCCAAGGGATATTTGTGCTCACCAACAATATGCACTCTATTGTTCCATTCATTTCTTCCCCTCACTCTTTTGGGAAAGGGTGAGTGGGGAAGACGATGCAGCATAAATGAAGGAAGAGGAGGTTAGATGTGTGAGAAGGGGTGGAGATGTCAGCATTCCATCGCTGTATGGAAGTGGGGAAGTATGTCAAGCTGCTCTGGAAAGAGCTGCCTCCAACACCTCTGCCCACTTGCTGGCTTTTAGGATTCATTTCATCTAGAACATAGCAGATACTCCAGTCAGCCTAGGTTCACAGGAATGAGGGCACACAAAATGGACACACAAGACTGGATCTTGCTTCCTGGAGGTGGGGGCTGTCGGGGTTGGGAGTGGACCTATGAGTTATTTCCCTGATGGTCCGCCCCAGGCCCAGAGTGTCATGTGGGGTTTCATGTCTCACAGAATCCACTTCTTTCTTTGCCGTAAGTTGCCTCTCTTCCAAAACTCATGACCATGATTCCCCAAGGAAATCAAGCCCAGCACTGGCCCCTGTTCCCAGTCAGGGCTTGAGCCTCTGTGGCTCCCATGCTTGTCCTCAGTGTGAGCGGCTGTCACGGAGTAAAGTGCTCTGAAACTGGCAGAGCACGAGAGTCATACTTCCTGGTTTTATTCAAATCCCCACATGTCTCAAGCTTGCCCGCTGACCTCGTTTTCTAGCATCTCACTGAAGCAGCTGGGTGTGATAGAAGGACTCTGTGAGGGCCTTGAATTCAGACAGAACTGAGTTCAAGTCCCACCTCTTCTCAAGCTGAGCGACCTTGGGCAAGTTACTTAATCTTCTGGAGCCTCAGTTTCCTTCATCTGTAAAAGGGAAGGTGCTAACAGTTTACTCATAAAATGGCTGTGAGAAATAAAAATAGCTTTTCCCTGAGGATGAAACATAATGGACACATAGTAAGACCTCGGTAAACGGAAGCTGCAAATTGCATGTATGTGGTCTCACTACTTTGCTGAATTTAAGGTCATGAATAATACATGTAAATAAATAAACAACCTTTTTATGCCATCCTTCCTACCCTTGATTGTAGGAATGTTTAAGGTACGTGATTCGATAGTCATTCTTGTTAACATTTTTGAAAACAAAGGCCACAACCATGTCCAAAGGTGGAAAGCAGTGCCCGCTCGAAAGCCCTGAGATGAGTGGTGGTAAGTGGAAAACGCAGAGCCTATAGCGATACCAATCATTCTTGAATTGTTAACCGTTGGTTCAGATTCAGATGCATCAATATCTGTGTGTCTGAGACACATCACGTTCTGTCACACAGAACACACAGTTTAACCTAGTCGTTTCTTAAAAACAACCCATGTGGTTGGAGGGAAGTCACAGCAGATCTACAGAGTGGAACTCTCACTCCTGAGAGGTGATAGAAAGGCACACTTTCTTTCTTTTCATTTCAGTTATCTTGCACCCGTATCACCCAGAGAACTAGACCATGGGCAGGTCAGTGAGAACATTTTATTTTGTGCAAGTGAAGAGCATGAATTGTGGAATCTGACTGCCTGGGTTCCAAGCCTGGCTGCTCCATATACCATCTGTATGACTCTGGCAGGTTCATTTGAATGCCCGATGCCTCTATTTCCTCATTTGTAAAATAGGGTAGATTTCAGTACTTCTGTCTTAAGGTATAGGTAGGAGCTTAGCATATTCCTAGTACTGTCACCATCGTCATCGTGGTAGCTGAGAGGCCTCTGTGATGTGTCTGTTTGAACATACAGCAGTTGACTTTTATCTTCACCCATTGACCTAGAAGGAAGATGTTTAAGTGGCCACATCAGAAAAAAATAGATTCAGTGTTTGTGTGTGTGTTACTGTTTTACAAGTGTTTGTGTGTGGGTGTGTGTGTCTGTATGTATGAGCTTTCTATTTGGAGAGCCACGCTATGTGCGAAACACTATGCTAAGAATTCTGTATCTATATTTTTATTTAACCCAAACCAATTCTGTGAGAATTTTGAGTACTTTCAATAGCTCATTTTACAAAGACACTCAAGCTCATTGAGGAAAGTCAATTTTCCACTGTTGCCAGAGTTAGGATTCTAAGCTTCAGGTATTTAGTAATTTTCTTTAAAGATATAAATAATTGGTCTGCTTATCTCTGTGACTCTAAGAAATGAAAAATCAGTTAATTAGCATAGGCCTAGGATAAGTGATATGTTCAAGAAGGTGTCTTTGTATAAAATGGTGTGTACCTGAGGCTAATGAATCAAGATGAGAAAATAAAACCCTAAATACGTCTTAGAAAAAAATGGCTGTTGTAGGTTGTATTACGTGGTATGTTAAAGTTCTTTTAACTGTGTAACTCTTGCTAAGGATTTAGTTACCAGGATACTTTTACCTCTAACTGTAGATCATTGTTGGAATAATGTTTAATGGATTGACATTTTTCCCGCATGTTAGATACATGTAATACTTCAAGAATTGTGTTATTACCTTGGGCCAAAGAAGACAGACTGCTAGAAATGATTATGATACTTATAAATCAAAGTATGCACTGATGGGGAAGTATCCCTCAAAGAAACCCTTGAAAAGTAAGGATTTTTCTGTAGTTCAAATACATTTTAAAAAATATGTTTCAAAGGAAACAGTGATGTTGGGTGTATTCCCAGTGCACATTTCTAGTCTCTTAGCTTGCTCTTGGCTTTGAGATGGAAGTACTGCTCCCTCTTCCATGGAAAACACTTCAGAACTGAAGTGCTAGTGACTGAGATGGGCCTGCATTTGAGAGTCTTTGAGTGGTTAACTCCTCTGGGCCTGGTTTCCTCCTAATATATTTACTTTGTTCTGCTCAGTTTTCTATGGAAGTGGGAGTCAAATCAAATTCTGTCCTGGGCTCTGAGTGTGTCCAGAAGGTGTGACAGAGACAGGATGACACCATAGCAGATCTCGTGGTAATTCTGTAGCTAAATAAATCGGAGGGCTGCAGAGACCTCTTGGCCTTTCTAGAAATGTTAATGGGGGCAGGGAAATTTTGAGTTTTGTCTTCCTATTTCTACTCCCGTGATCTGACACAGATTTGAACTTGGATTTTAAATGCATGGTGGATAGTGCCTGAGCATAAGATGCTCCTCGGTGTGAGTGCGAAGAGGTGCTGAGCCCTTCTTGCACGCAGGCTGAGAATTAGGAATGGGACAACAGAAGCACGTAAGGTATATCTGAGAAGACACGTGCCTCATTCTTTAGGGGGAACTCAAGGAGCAGCCCAACCCCAGGGAACCATGACTTCAGGGTATGTCCTGAAGGTAGGCCTGAGGCAACCTCCCAGAATGTTCTGTGTCCGTAAGGTTCAGGAGAATATAATGAGTTCTGTGCACCCAAGAGCAATATGAAAGTGAATAAATGTTCTAGAGAGCCTCCCAAGGTATCCTATAGCCCCACTGAGATGAGGAAGAATACAGTAAACACAGACATTAGAGAGAAAATTAGAACAGAGGAGTTGTACTGATACATGGTCGCTATGAAAACAGACTTTGGAGCCAGATTATTCCCACTCAAAATCCCTCCTCTTCTGCTTACTAGCCACATGACTGGGCAAAATAACCTCTCTATTCCACGGTTACCTCCATTGTAAAATGTGAATAATAATAATAGTAGTAATAATAATAATAATAATAATAATATTAATAATAATAATAAACTGTTGAGAATGCAGCCTGGCACAGAATAGAGCTTTGTGAGTATTGGCTAGTATTGCTACTACTGAATTTTATAAAAGGAAAGAAAAGTACATTTTTTCATGCATTTGAACTTGGGGAGAGTATACTAGTACATTGAGTCTCCTGATATTCAAACCTGAGGGAAAGAAATAAATTGGAGTGAATGGAATTTAAGTCGTCTGCTGAATTCCATTAGATTCCCACTGCCTTTTTTTTTTCCATGAGCCTTTATTCATTTAGTTGTTCAAATACTTCTGATGTATGGACTATTCTTATGACCTTGGACAAGTGTCTCAATTTTTCTAGGACTCAGTTTCTTCATCTGTGAAATGAACAACATAGCCAACCCAGAGGGTTCTTGTTAGTTCTAAACAGATGGATCCGTGAAAATGCATATGTGACAGTAAATATTGTGATCAGCCTGGACTCAAATACACCATAGGTGTGTTTCTATTATCATGGCGTGTGATCATCTTAATTCCCATTATACCTTTAAAAGACAATAATAATGGGAAGACTAAATCTAGAATAGACAAAGTTGCTTTCAACAGCTATGATCTAGGAAATGGCTCTGATGGCCACCATACTCATTCGTCAGCTCTGGCTCCAATGTGGCTCCGAGCCTCCCGTGTGTTTGAAAGTCAACTGCCTGTGACGTGTCAGTGTTGAGATGATTTGAGGAGTCCTGCTGTCTGATCGTTGCTTGTGATTGTAGATTTGCCAACTTTATGTGTAATTAAATCCATCCAAAGCCCCAGGTATGTTCTTAGCCAGATCTGATTTATTTGTATGTGTTGCTTTAGAATGAATGTCAGGGTAAAATTTGTTTTGTTTCTTTTGCTCCATAAATGCCTTAAAAATCCAATCTCTATGTCAGTGACAAGTATTGATGTACTTTGTCATACAAGAAATATCTTCAGCTTCTAGAACTAAAATTTCAGTGATTTTCAGCAGACTTTCCTAAGATAATAATGTAATTTATCTTTCAGAGAATATTAAAGGCAAACCTTGAAGGTGAGGGCAAGAGCGCATTTAAGCATCAAATTAGAAAGATAATTTAGAGAGAACAGCATTTACATTCATTTGAATTTAACAACCTGGAATGGCAAAGTTCACGTTAGTGACTATTTCTACCTAGGATTTTCATTGACAAAGGGAATAATTATATTTTCTGCTTTGAAAATTAGACATACTTAATGATGCATTTGGTGAAATGGAAGCAGTAAAACTTCAAGAAACCAAAATATGCGAGGAAAGGGGTATTTTGATTCATTGAATTTTCTGGTTGTTGTATTTAAGTAAATGCTGCTTTTATAATTATAGGTACAAAACTCTTTCTAAAATGCCAGAATCTAACTTTCAGCTTAGTCTGATAAGAACTACTAGGATCATCATTTGAATATAATAGGGATATCAAAACTGGGCTAATGGAAATTCGCAGCTTGTTTGAATTGGTAAAGAATCTCTCTGGATTTGGATCTGTTGAAAAGGAAAAGTAGGGCCAGAACCAAACACTGTCTCTTAGCCCTTCCCTTCCAAGAGGGCCTGGTGGGATGCAGAAGTGTCCTGGGAAAATTGTGAACCTGCCAAATTTCATTCATTACGTCTCCTCTTCAGCCCCCTCTTTCTGAGATCTTTGCTTCTCTCCCCTTCTATAGAACAGCTATCCAAGCCTTTCCTGCAATTTATGTGCGGGGAAGAACAGGAAAAAGTATTACTCATGCATAATGTAGCAGAGGGGTTAACTTCTAACTTCTACTTCTCCAACTTTAGACCCACAGAGGTTTATTCGCTTCATCTAAGGTACATGCTCTGAAATCACTTCCTTCTCCACAAGAGGCATGCATGAGCATTGTGGGTAAGTTGTCTTGAAACCTGCCCAGAAACGCCAACGACTTTCCAAGGCTTGCCCTGAAATCATTTTGCTGCCAATTGGCCTGTTTGAGCTCCCTCTAATCTTCCACCATTCCTTGGGCTCCCACATGGGCTGCAAGGTGAGCCACAGTTCCTGGCACGTCTTCAGTCTTTGCTTGGTCCGTCACCGAGAACCGAAACCTGACCGGGAGTTTTCAATTTGCTGCCCTCGGGCATCTTAAGATGTTATCAAAGAGGCAGTGTACAGTTGCATGAAGACATGGGATAACAACAAAGGTAGTAAATGATTAAATGACAAAATGACAAATGCTTCAGGAAACCTGAGTAGAAAGGCATGCCATTGGCTGAGGGTGAGAAACTTAAGCAGGCATCTACAGACCAGGTAGTGTGGGTAATGAGGGAAAAGAGAAGAAATGGGTATGCGGGGGCATATTGAGCTAAGACAGGTCGCAGGTTGGAAATGCTCAGGATTTGGGAGGCCGAGGGACCTGTTGAGACTAAAAAGAAGTGCTTGGTATGGTGACTGTGCCATCCACCAAGCTCCTACAGCATGCAGGACTAAATAAACAAGAGGGGAGAGTTTATCATGGTTTAAAACAACCTAATGTCCTTGAGGGCACAGGTCTATCCTGGGAGCATGCAGTGGGTAGCCATGGTGCTAAACACTGAAATAGAGAGTGACTATATTCCAATATAACTTTCTGGGTTTACCGGTTGTACTTTGTCACTCCTTTCCTCTTACTCCCCCAGTGATAGATAGTCATTCACATGCTGTCACCTTCAGAGAGTGGCTTTCTGAAAATGCCTTTGAGGTGACCACACTGCCGTGGCTGGCTAGCTCACTCCTCTCGTGAACAGTCCATCATGGGATTCCCCAACATGGTGGCGACCTTGTGTTTCTTTCTGCCCCATAAAAAGATATTTGAAGGCTTGTGGGGGATGAGAAATAGAATGAAAGAAGATAGATAAATTCAGAAAATAAGAAATGAATTGTTTTCGGAAGTGAGAATGGCTCTGAAAGAAAAGTGTGGAAGAAGAGTTTTGGTCTATTTTCTAAAAATGTCTTCACTTGTGTTTGGCAGTCTGCACTTGTTGCTCTTGTGCTTAATATCTTTTCTCAAATAATTTCATATTCCAGCTCTTGACTCTGGAGAGACTGGGTCCTGGTGTCCACTGTGTGGCTCTCCATCCTTCCCCCACTGTCAAGAAACCAGGGCTCTACCAGGAAGTGCCCAGCAAAAGACACGGGAGCTCCCCGACCTGGGCTTCCTCACTGATTCTAGTATTAAGCCTCAGAAACCATAACTGGAGCAGAGCGGCTGCAATCATTACTGGGCACCACAATAAGGGGGAAGCTGGTTCTAACCATACCGTTAGGCAATTATTATAGCAAATAATGCAGTTTTAGAAGACAAAGCTCAGAGCCTTAAATGGCATGTGAAGGCTGAGTCAGTCGCCTTGGCAATGCAATTATGTCAGCTTGTTTCAGTCTGCTGAGAGGTCGCAATCATATTTCATCCAGCCTTCCATCGCATTAAAATGTTTTTGTACCTGTTTGAATAGCATTGCTTTAATATTGATCAATCTGTAATGGTCACACAGGCAGGAGTGGTGTATGAATCACTCACACAGGAATGTCCATTAATCAGCTCCTTGGAGCTTCTTTCTTTATTCATTCCCTCTGAGGGTTTGGCATCTGTGAAGAAGGAGACTAACCCCTTATTATGGAATCTCAATGCCATATTATGGAATCATTTTCCACGGTGATGGTCAGATCCATCCTATCTGCACAAGTACATGCAATCCAAAACATGGGTAATCCACCGTGATTCATAGTTTCTTAAATGTTTGTTTTGCTTTGAAATGTGTCCTAGATTCAAACATGGATGTAGCCACTGTTTGATTAGATGGATTAACTTTGCATAGAGTAATAAAACTATGTGGTGAGAACTTGATTTGTCTGGGAAGCTACTAATTTGTACTATGCATTTTCCAGGATCATCCAGTTCACGATTTCTCTTTTTCAGGCTTATTGTGGAATGGACATAAGCAGTGTTTTGAGAAGTCGAAAGGTTCCTTGGCTTCTGAGATATATGGAGGGCATCGACATGGCAACTAGCCACCTAAGATGCTTGCGCTGCAATTGTGAACTTACCGTTGTCCCTTAATAATCCTTCAAATACTATTTGCCTAAGTCAGAAGAATTTACTTTATATTGAGTTTCCACCAGCTTATTAATATGTGAGCACTCCATAAAATTATTTCTGTAAACGAGACAGATGAGGTTATTGAGCACACAGCATAAACAGAACCCTAGTGAGTTTGTGCTTTATGCGAATGGACAGTTGACATTTGGCCTGTTCCCTGTGAGGAATTATCTTCAGTGCTGACTAAAGGAGGAAATGCAACATAATGCATATTGAGATTTGTGAGGAGTCTTGTTACCACCTACCTGGTGGTTTGATGATGAAGCTAAACAGGGAAGATGGAGGTTTTCATCTACTGAGATTCTCAGCTCTTTTCTGAAATGTCAGAGTAAATGGAGATTTGTTTGTTTGTTTGTTTGTTTAAGCTTGTTTGACCTTTACAGAAAGCATCTTTTTGAGAAAATGATCAATTTGAGTCACTATAGAGCACTTATATAAAGGAGATGTTTTATTGACTGTGTCAGGATGGTTGCCCCTATTGAAAATATTTGAGGAACGGTGAGAGTGGAACACTATATAGTGGTCCACTATAGTGTTCCACTCTCTATATAGTGTTCCACTTTCACCGTTCTTTCTATAAATACTTACCTGGCACCGACCGTGCTGTTTGCACTAGACAATGGGCGCTGGCAATTACAGACATGGTGCAGAGAACATGCAGCTCCGAGGAGCTTAGAGCAATATGAAACCTGCTCAGAAACCATCCAAGACAGGGCAGAATGGCTGCCATATGGCCCGCCCTGGCCATATGTGCTGCATGCACTCAGTTGGGGGAGACTTATGCTCCGCCAAGGGGCTCAGAGATGACTGTGTAGCAAAGGTGGTGTGGACCTGCGCCCTGGCAGATGGCGGGCGAGAAAGGACAGACATGGTGGGAATCAGAGTAAGAATCAGTTCAAAATGCATCTAGCGATTTTTACACATCTCTTTCCCTTACCTCTCCATAATGGCTGTCCAATTCATCACAGATTCTGCCTTCACAGGACGCCCTGAAATAAGCCCCATTTGGGTACCTCACTGCTGCCCCCTCGGTCCAGGACTTGACCGCCTCCTCACTGGACAGCTATAAAATCGTCATTGTTTTCCAGCAGCACTACTTCGTACCAAATCATGGTTCTGAAAATACCTTTTCCACCACGTATACCTCTGCTAAGAAAGCAAATCCAAATAAAAACAGAACAAATCCTGCAGGACGTTTTTGCTCCTCTGGGGTCTGGCACAAACCCTTGAGCCTGACGTGCCTTCCAGGCAGACACTCTAGCGATGGTTTGCTCCCCTTGAATTCCTTGGCACTTTCTTGCCACAGATTTCTTATTTCCCCCCTCCTTTTTTGCATTCTCATTTTCCCTCTGTGGAAATAGAATTCTCTCATCCTCACCAAAATCAGTAACTGTTTTTGGCAAAAGTTGTCCAGAAGCCACTGCCCCCCAGGTCTTCCCAGCTTTGCTGGACTCTGTCTTCTATTTTGGTTATAAATCAGGCACCATCGATGTCACCTCTTCCCTCTCTCATGGGCACCACTTCTGAAACTTCTGTTCGTGGAGGGATCAAGGGTCACCTTATTGTAGTGGTTAATCCTTCGCTGCAACTAGTTAGGCACCTGCCAAGTAGATTGTTGTGCCCCAAACAGAGAACTGAGCTTAAGTGGTGTACTGTTCTCCCACGTCAGAGAGAGGACGGAATGATGCTTGAAATAAACAGCACTGTGGGTGATGAATAGTTAACTGAGACTTTTGGTGAACACTGAAATCCTAATTAAATATGATTTAATTCTGCTTATAGTGGCAGAAAAGTATTCTTACAGTTCTTTTGTCTGATTACATCACTTGCTACATTAAGTTCATTAGGAATATTAGGCAATGAATAAAGGCCAAAGGAAATGAACCATTTTTAATGAATGAAGAATGGTATGGAGGCCATTTACTAGCTAAGATGAATAGTAGCAATAAAATATGGATTCATTTCTTTGACACTCTATTTAAATGCATGCCTGTTGCCTCTTCTTTTCAGAAGCATGGATAGAGTAGGGAATAAGATTTACAATGTTATTTGGAACTATTTTTTTTTGAAATGCTGCAGTTCATAATCTCAAAATTCTTAAATTATTGACTATGAATAACATTTTGAGTGTTCAGCCTTCTTATCTAGTTGAGGTGCAGAGAATATTTCATGCATCTTTCTGTTTCATTAAGATAACTAGGTGGCTTCACTCATATATGGAAGGGTGCTTATTCCAAGTCAGCTACCTTTCAGAAACGTGTGTAAAGCCTTTGCCATACCCCTGACTTGGAGCCTGGGCTTCCGGGAGCTGAAGGCTTTTGCATAGATTTGTGACTGTGAAAGATAAGTATTTCCAAAGTTTAAAATTCTGCAATGTTTTCAAAGAGGTAACCATCACACTTTTAAAGGGATTTTAATTTAACAGAGAAATGAAAGGAAAGCAGTCATATCTTTCCATCGTTGCCTAACCCTTTTCAAAGTATATATTAAAATTCATATCATTTGTGTATTCATGCCTATGGCCTTCAAAACTTTTTCTTTAATCCACTCCCTTTCCCAACTCCCAGGAGAAACCACAGTGTAGATAGCAATTAAAAGACAGCTGCTTTCTTCCACAAAATGGGCTTTAAAAAAATGCCTTATAAAACACTCTCCTTGTAGGGAGTTCTGCTCCTTGGCATTTCTGCCTTCTCCCCAGGGCAGGCACTCACTAGGACATGAGTGATTAAAGGTTATAGAAGCTTGCTATACCAGGATTTGTTGTTGTTAGCTTTCAGCTATCAAAAGTCAAATTATTTCTACCTTTAAAATTAATAATAATAATAATAATAATAATAATAATAATAATAATAAAGACACAAGATGTAAGGTACACTGGAGCCTTCGCCTTGAGCAGAGTTTGAGACACTGAGGCCCAGTGACGGAAGCTGCCTGTGTCTCACTCTCCAGTAAGCCCACCAATTCTGCCTTGGGATTCTCTCTCAAACTCATCTTTTCCCTTCCATATCATCTGGGGCAGGCCTAGCCTATTTTTTATCGTTGTTCTATTGTAAGCCCAATGACAACCCTTGTAAATCTGAAAGCAGTCTCTTATGTTCCCACCATAGTTGGTTCCTAACAAATCAGCTGGGGGCATCTCTCCTAAATTAAAGACCCACACTTGACTGTTTTCCCCTTGCCTACAGTATTGGGTACAAATTCAACAGTGTGGAAAATGTCATCCTTCCACAGTTTGGTCTTGACCTTTCGTGGTTGGGAGATGGGGATGGAATGATACTAGGAGAGCAATAGAGAAAATTGGGAAGAGGACCGACAATTAACAAAACTTATATCTGTTCTATTTAATACTGTAAGCAAACCATTTAAAGAGGCATTATTTATCCACCCAGTTGTCATCCATCCATCCATCCATCCATCCATCCATCCATCCATCCATCCATGCGACTCTTCACCATTTTTCATTCACCAAATATTTATTGCATCTACTATGTGCCAGCATGATTGAAAATCAAAGCTACCATTCTCATGCAGTTTACATTCTTGTCAGAGAGCTGGGCATTGAGCAAATCTCATTATCTACAGTTTACCAGTTAAGTCTCCTGTAAGCAAAGAAAAGCTCCAGGGCATTTTTTTGTCCTGCACCTACATGCTCACAGTTGTCCTTAAGGAATTTTAACTCAGCAGAGTATATAGAATAGACTAAGATGAGGAGAGTTATGGCAGGGAGACCTGTGGGAGGACATTGCAGTAATTCAGGTCAGAAATAATATGGGCCTGGTGAAGACTCTGGTAGTGGGAATTATGAGGAAGGATGGATATTAGAATATTTATGGATGAAGAATCTTTGGTTCTTGGCCACTGAAAATCCGGATATGGAGAGCAAAGTTGGAGGGGACTCAAAAATAACTGCAGATTTAAGTTTAGAGAACTGAGTGTCTGAAGTTCCCTTTCAGAACATATTTTTAGAGAATTGTGAGAAATGGAAAAGGGTTTCTGTGCTGTCATATTGACTTATAAACATCACATAATTAGAGAGACACAGCTATATCATTGCACACTGGTCTATAGCATTGTTTGAAGGCACTAAATGAGTATTTGCAGTTTCTGACAGTGCAAAGAGAGCCTTTAGTGCAAAGGTGAATTAATTTCTGTTGGGTGGTGGTGGGAGAGGATGTAAAACAAACAAGCAGACAAAACAGCAATCACTGCAGAATTCTAGGATTAATAGAGCGCACCCTTTTTATATTTAGGGACAGAATTCTTAAAAATTATTTCTGTTTGCCATTTCTGATAGTTTTTGCCTCATTTTCATATTTGGCCTCCACTACTAGCCACTTCATTCCAATTAACATTCCTTCCAAATCGATGATTGATATTGTACTTTCTGCAGGGGGTAAAGAGATACGACTTTCAGTTTTCCCAAAGCCTCAAGGTCACGAGTCCATGGGAGAAGAGGGCATATTGGTGACCTTGAGTTCTCCAAGGAAGGGAGAGGGGCTCATTCTCAATGTCCTGAGCCAACACAGCCCCTGCTCAGCTGTTCTTCCTTTCCTGCTGAGGCATTTGAGGCACATTTTTTGAAACAGATTCTGAGCAGAGATTGGAGGGGAAGGGTAAGTGGAAAAGGTGAGCAGAGGAGAATTGATGAGTCAGGTACCTGACTTAGGTATCTGCCCATTTAAATCTCAAAATATACACAAAATGCTCCCATCCAGGTGTGAGTAGGCTGCCATCTTGGGCTCATGGTAAATGCTTCCTACCAGTAAGGGTACAGCATTTCTGAAAGAGATCTAAATAAGAGTATTCCAGGAGACTGTAGCCAAACCATTACCTATACACCCGGCATGTGTTCCTTATTATGGTTTTCATTTTTTCCCCATTTCGCATAGCTGCTTCTTGTGTGTATGCTCATGTGTGTAAAAAAAATTTAGGTGCTCGGTAATTGATGGCTCTTTCCTGCCAGAGTCTATACTACGCAGTAGAACTCTGCAGTCACCATTATTACCCCTACAGGCAACCAAACATTCAGTGCAGGTTTCCTAAGTGAAATATCCTTTTAAGGTTGCGGCCAAACTTGGAATTGCTTTGCTTTCCTCTGTTGCTCCTTACATCATAATACTCAGGCTTATCATTCTGTTATTTTCTTTTGAAGGTTGCTATAAATTAGCTGTATGGTCAACGATAAAGTACATCTATCTAAATGTTAGAGTTTTAAAAGTGGCAGTTTTAAAATCTAGTGTGATCCTGAAACAGATCTTTGAAGGGAAAGTGTGTGTGTGTGTGTGTGTGTGTGTGTGTGTGTGTGTGTGTGTTTCCCTTTACTTTTTATAATAGAAGAAACAGAGGTGGCCATTTAAAGGATTTTTCTCTTGGGGATCAGACTAGTGATTGGTAGTGACGGGAATGAATGAAGGCTAAGGCTTTGCATTCTTAACCCCAAATTCTTTCCAGTATATCGTAAAGGGACAGAGGTCATCTAGCTCAGCAGTTTGCAGACCCAGTTCTGTGGACCTTGATGTGAAGGGACCATGCCTTGAGGAAGAAAGATGAGGAAGAGGCCGGCCTGGTGAGCACAGCCTCAGGTTTCTCCCCTCCTCCAAACCCTGTGACACCACAGCAGCTCTCCGGTCATCTGTCTTATGTATTGTGATTCTATGGACGCTTTCAATGGGAAACACTAAAATGTACCGTAATAACTTTTAAACAGTTTAAAAACCACTGCAATAAGTTTTAGGATCGTATACATTTTTTATTATTATTTTTTTATTTTCCATAGCTCTGAACATAACATTCTGCTTCATTAAATAACTCAGAATTTACTCACTTGTGCACATCTCTTTTATAAGCTATTGAACCCACATGGAAATGTTGACTTGAAACAATTTGGTCTTAAATGTGCTCGATGGCAGGCCCTAAAATATTCCAAATGGTTCCATGGTTCAGATAGATTTTGTAATGTTGTTCTTGGAGAAGTGCTTTTGAGAGACTCCCATATGAGTTTACCTCCTCAGTGAAGGACGTGCTGTCTAGCAGGAATACCCTTCAGAGCAACCTTTTAATGCCCAAGCACTGGTTCAAACGGGCAGAAGTGGGGCGCTGCCACACAGAGTGCTCTCATGTTAAGAGGAGCGTTGAGACAGCCATAGATGTAGTTTTGATTTAGCTAAAGCCTCGGCCCACGTCAAGAGAAACTCCAGCTCAGTCAAGTCTGACAGAAGTTCCATCAAAATGAGTGTGACCAAGTGGAAAACGGATGTTCTGAGTCATTGTCTATAGTCGTTCCCTGACCTCAAGGTCAAACATATGCGTTATTACCCTTTGTAAAACCCTGGGTGGTAATTTAACAGAAGTACTTAGTTATGAACCTCAGGCTGTGCAATAAAAAGGAGAGGGAGGGTGCAGGGAGTGGAGGGATGGAAGAAAATTCTACTGTAGACTCAGTAGGCTTTAGTGGAGATCAGTCTACACGAAGGACAGGAAAACTGGGCCGAATGCTGAGTCCCATTAGCTCTGCTGCACCCACGTAATCATAGCCCTGATCCACTGCTCCCTGGTCTGCGTGGTACAGTCCTGGCCATCAGACTCCTCAGAGCTGTGCCTCCACCCTCCTCTCTGGCATGCTCTGCCCACGGAGAGGGTCAGGCCCTGTCTCACCAGTGCAGACTACCTGTTTAGCCTCCTCTCACTCCTTCCTCTGGCCACATAGAGCTAGTGGCCCCTCCTGCCGTATCTTTGTACGCACACTGGGATGCCATCCCCATGAGGCAAAATTTCTCTCATCCCGATTATTTTCATATTTGTTAAACCTTCTCCGCTCACTTGGCTAAGTGGCCAAATGTGTTTTCAAAGCTTCTGGTGATGAGTGACGGTCAGAGCCGTGATGCCACTAGAGGCAGCAGTGTCTGTGACAGGAGAACTGTGGTTGCCATTGCTGTCTTAGCCATGTTGCCAGCAGGTCAGGTTCTCTTCTCGAAGATGCTTATACGGTTGAGTGAACTAGAGAGCTGTGCCGGGCAGTAAGGGAGAGCCTCTTCGTCTTGTTTATTTCCTTTCAGCCCACCCTTTCTTGATTGCATTACCACACTGCCTTTCCTCCACTCCCTTCCTGACTTAACGCTGAGACTGACCTCTATGAGGTGTCAAGGACAAATAGAAATAAACACCTGCCAACACCTCTGGATGCTGGACTGGACAACCCTCCTGCAGACTCCATTTCACAGCTATAGGAAGAAGGCAGCTTCCCCTGGCATGCAGGTTCCCTTGGGGGGCACTCTGCCTTAAAAATGTGGGACTCGAATCATCATCAGGCACCATTTTTATCAGCATAGGGGAAAACGCAGTTGTAATTCCTTTTCGCCTCTTTCCTTAACTCTTAGCTGGCCCCAAGTAGAAGGAAGTAGGTGGAATTATCTGTGTTTATTGTATATGAAAAAACTTTGGAAGGCCCAGTGAAAGGAGCGCTTTATTTGGAAGTGATTCTGCACAAAGCGCTTGGTTTATGTGTCGTGAGTCAGCCCTGAGGACTCTAAGCCACTGTGTTCTTATCTTTCTTATTAAAGATGGTATATTCCTCCTGTCTTCTGGGGATCAGATGAGGGAATATGTATTGATTGTTTCCTACCTGTACTCAGCAGATCCCTGTGGCGTCATGGAACTCCCTTAAAGGCAGCTTTGGGAGAGCAGGGGAAGGATGAGGGTGTGAGGCTTGGGCATCCTTTCTGCTCCCACCCCCAAGAACCCAAGGGCTCCACTGGATTCAGCAATAGGGCAAAATTTTCCAAAGTGTGATCTGAGACACATTGGTTCTTTGGACTCTGAATAGATGTTGCATTAAATCAGTTTCCTTTATCCAAACTGGTGAGAGAATAGAGGTTAAAAATGCTTGAAATTATATTATATATATATTTGTTTTTACTGCAGGACTTTTCAGAGCCTTTACTGTGCTCAAGTTCTCTGTGATTTTCCTGAGGAGAGAGACAATGTGCAGTCCTCCCAGACTTAGCTGAATATATTAACCTTAATTTCGAGGAGAATTTCATAGGAATAATATTCCTTGAAGACTCTGTTGCTAGGAGATAATAAAAGACAGGGCATAATTCAATGCTACCTGTATGGGGTTGTGATATTCTGGTTTATGATAATAAATATGTATTTGGTTTTCACCCTCAGTTCTAGCACTGAGTATCTAAAACCTTTGGAATTTCCTAAGTTGTAAAAGTGATCAAGGTGTCTTTTGTTACGTTCATGAGTGGACTTTTGAACCCCACCAAGGAATGGAGGCTGATTGGCAGAAAAACCAACCATGTGATTAGAGGATTGGAACTTTCAGTCCAACCCCTAGTCTTCCTGGGAGGAAGGAAAGGGAGGGGGTCTGGAGTTTGAATCTATAGCCAATAGCCAGTGATTTAATCAATCATTCTTAGGTGATGAAGCCTGCATAAAAACTCAAAAGGACAGGGTTCGAAATGCTTCCTGGTTGGTGAGTGCATTTGGGGAGACTGGCACACTGGGAGAGGGCGTGGGAGCTTCATGTCCCTTCTCCACACCTTGCGCTATGCACTCTTCTATCTGGCTGTTCCTGAATTATATCCTTTTATAATGAACAGGAAATCTAGTAAGTAAAATGTTTCTCTGAGTTCTGTGAGCTACTCTAGAAAATTAATCAAACCAAAGGAGAGAGTTCCTGGAACCTCTGATTTATAGCCAGTGGGTTAGAAGCCTGGGCTTTCAATAGATGTCTGCAATGGGATGTGGGAGATGAGGGATGGGGAGTCTTGTAGGCCTGAACTCTAATCTGTGGAATCTGACACTGTCTCCAGATAGTTAGTGTTAGTATTGGAGTTTAATTGTTAGGATACCCAGCTGGTGTCCAAGATTGCGTGGTGGTGTAAGAAACACCCCTCAGTGGTGGAATTGGCTTCATAATCATTTAGGGGGCATGCTATAAGTGAGCAGAGTCAAGAGTATGGCCTAGAGTAGCCTTAGTGAAGAAAGGACTCATCCTCAAAGGACCCATGGATTTTGGAAAGGTGGAAAGATAGAAGAGAGGCCATGAGCAAGTCAAAGCCAATTGTGAGAAATAAAATAATAAAATAAAATAAAATAAAATAAAATAAAATAAAATAAAATGATTAGCAGTAGCTAGTCTCTACTGAGCAGTTATGGGTCAAGCAGATAGGTCAGTGCTTTACCTACATTTTCTCATTTTATCTTCTTATGATACAGTTTATCATCTCCATTTTATGGAGGGAGAGAAGTTGGATAATCTGTTCAGAATCACACATCTACTAAGAAGTAGAGACAACATTTAATTCAGGCCATCTGACCCTAGACTATTTGTTCTTTATTATGAGATCCCTGCCCAGGGAGATGGCAGGGTTATGGCTGGGAGACTAACCGGCAGGTGTGGGTGGTGCCAATTGGAGATAATGCTGGGAAGACTGAGCAGTGCAAAGGTGCAAAGGACCTTGAGACTCTGGCATAGAGCTCAGACTTATTATGTTGAGGGCCACTGATTACAGTTGTGCATGCACCTAATTATGCAGTTGTACACTGCATGAGCCACCTTACCGGGGGGCGGAGGGGGTGGGCAAGTAGCGGCTACATCAGTCCAGATGAGGGGCATATTAAAAATATGCATAAAATACCACAAGGGTTAGGGGTGGCCTTAATCATGTTGAGTGAGAGAAAACCTTTCAAATCCCTTGTCCACTATTTCCATCAGTGAGCTTAAAAGAGACGCACGTAAGAAGGAAACACTTATATACTGGCAGCTTGCATTGTGTATACTTCACAATGCAAGCTGGAACCCACCATATTGGAAACCACCATATTACGACTTCATGGTAGAGACGGCACCAGCCTGGATCTCCCAAGGGGTGCTATGGGAAAAGAAAATCCTGGAACGCTAACACCCACAGAACTCCTTTGGGGGGAAAAGGATTTTTAAATTTTTATTAATAGGCCAGATGCATGCTCAATTTATTGTTCATATTATGCATTTAGAAATAATCCAAACAACTCAAGTTTATCAGTATGCTTGTTTCATTGTAGCAGAGATAGCTAAAAAATGAGGCAGTTTTTAAATCAGTGGTTTTCAAACTAGTTCAGGTGGTGGAACATCTGGATTACAATACAATATTGCCATATTTAATTATTTTTATATTTAACTTCATAAACTAGGGCTATGTGTTACAGTGAAACTATGGGTACATTGCATGGAACAATATAAAATTGCACCCGTGAACATTCACGTTCACTTTCATGATCAATTGCCATTCCAATGTTTCTCTATTACGTATCTGTTACTTATGACTTTTTAACTAAAGTAGACTTGATGTACAAGGTGCTTAACATATAAAGAAAGTTATGGACAAAAACATGATTCTGACCATATTCAATTGCTATGATTTCGGGGGAGATCAAATATATTTTAGCAATGCCATGTGGGTGTTTCACCTATATTTTAAGAATCATGGTTCTAGAAATGTGTCAAAATACTATAGACTGGGTGGCATATAAACAACAGAAATTTATTGCTCACAGTTCTGGAGACTGGGAACTCAGATCAAGGAGCCTGCAGTCACCTTCTGGTGAGGGCCCTCTTCCTGGTTCATAGCTGGCACCTTCTTGCTGTGTCCTCACATGGTGGAAGGGGACCAGGGAGTCTCTTTTAAAAGGCACTAATCCCATTTATGAGGTTTCCACACTCATAGATTAAAAACCTCCCAAAGGTCCACCTCCTAATACTGCCATCTTTGGGGATTAGGATTTCAATATATGAACTTGAGGGGACAGAGACATTCAGACCACAGCAATATGAATATTTGTAAGAAGTGTTTCAAATTTGTCCTGTCAAAAATAATATTTATTAAGTGCTTAAGATGTGCTACATGTTATACATACATATATATGTATATATATATTATATATATATATATTTATAGTTTATATACATAGTTTATGTATATATTGTTTATTTCATATATAGTCTATGTATTATATATAGTGTATATATATATATATATATATATACATACATATAGTTTATTGATATGTTTAGTTTTAGATAATAATAATACCCATATGACATAGGTACACATGAAGAAACTGAGGCACAGAGAATTCAGGTAACTTGTCTACTACTCCATAGATGGCACTCATATAAATCTCTTGGGTTCAATTCCATTTGTTGCAGCTTGTGCACATTTCTGTTGCACTAAGAACTTGATCCCAGGGATAGGATATATAATGGTGGAGTTTCTAGGGTGAATGTGGTTGCTGAGGCTAGGCAACTGGGTCCTGGGTACCTTATATCCTGCCTGTTCTCATTGTGGACACTATTCTGCTTAACAGAATGACTAAAAGTTCAGAGATCTTTGGCAAGGTGCTTTGAAGTGGTGTTTATTTCCCATTCATTGCCCTGTCTCCTTTAGCAGCCATCTCCACCTTCCTTACACTGTCCCACTTTGTTCTGACTGGCCTCCCATGCACCTGTCTCCTTTGGCATGGCCCCAGCATTGAGACCTGTTCATCCTTCCCCTCTCTAACCTATGAAATCTTACCATTTCTGGATCCTGTCTCTTCAGCATCACACAGAATCTTTGTTCAGTTGTGGCTAGTGATGTCTCAATATTACCCTTCATATGTGAGGTACTTTGATTATAATTCTCCAAGTGAGAATTTCCATATCTATTCTCACTCAAAAGAGTTGAGACACAGACATCTGAATTCCTGAATTCATGTGTTACTTGCACATGTCATTTAAGCTTGTTGTTTATCTCTCTGATAAATTTGCTACCGTGCACAAGTGTTGGGGGGAGGGTGATGCGGGGGGACATCTAAGCTAAGAGATTATTGTGACGATAATAGCAGGGAAGATGTAGTGTAGAGTAGCATAATACATTCTTATATCTGAAAGACTGCATTCATTGTAAGTGAATTACTGTTTACCTTTCAAGTTTTATTTTTCTTTTCCAATTCTATCAAGACTTTATCAACTACCCTAACTGGAAGAGATCATAAAGATCTTTGCATTTTACCAATGGGAAGATCCAGGGTACAACTTGACATCATTTGCCTTAAACCTGGTTAATAACAGAACCAGAAAGAAACTGAAGTTTTCTCAGTCTCAATCTAGTGGCTTAGGGAAACCAACCTTTCCGTACTCTTAAAAACATTCCATGTAGGTGTGCGTCCACTCTTGCCCATCCAGCCTGTGTGGTTGGGTGGTGCTTGGGCGAGGGGGACAAGACCCTCTCCCTTGCCCAATCCATTATGAAGATGCCTTTGAAAGCTCTCTGGGATAGGGCAGTCTTCTCTTGCTAATAAAAATCTTTGGATCTATATTAGCTTTCTTTAACTGTTCTCAATAGAGATCAGATTTTGGAAATAAAAACCAAACAAAAACACCCCCATATATTCTACAAGGAGTGGGAGAAAGTGTGTATGTGTATGCTGGGCGTGGGGGAGAGGGGAGTATAGTCACTGACAGAAGGACCCAGAAGGACTGATGTACCAACCCATCCCACAGTATTGAAGGGGGTGAATATCATGGAAGGACCATCATATTCAGAGCATGAGTTCAAGTCACTTGTCGGTAGGGAGACTCGAAAAGTTTCTCAACCTGTCCTCAGTGAAACTGAGAGCCCCACACAGTGTCACTAACTGACAAGGTTCAGGAGAACAGCCACTTGAAAATGCTTTATGGGCTTTACAAATCTATAGAACTCTGAGATGTTTTGGATCATGGACTCTCTGGCCCAGATCCACAGATTTATGTCAAGTTCCTGTTTTCCTTCTGGCTGTCCCAAGAACAGATGGAAAACTAGAGTCTCCTGACTTCTGGTCTGGAAATGAAGCTTACTTGTGTTTTCAAATACCTCCCTGGAAGGAGAAGTGTGGTGCAGACCAAGCCCTTTGGAAAGCACAGTTGTTATGTGTGTGTTCTTAGCTCTCCTACAGTCACCCCACTGCGCTTTTCTGGAGGGTTAGGGAGGGACAGCAGGACCCCTGTGGTGACGAGTAATGAGTTTCCTTTGCTTTTCTGTGAACCAGCTCTTTAGAAAGCTAACCTTCTCCCCAGGCACTTAGTACTAATTAAGAGAAGGGATGGCGGTGTTGGTAGATATCTACTGAAGCAATTCTCCAATTTTTTTTCATCACTTGCATTTCAACTTCTCTTTTTCTACTTAACTCTCTAAGTAGTCATGCATGGGAGAAGCTGACGAGACTTTGGACCCACATTCATGGAAACTGTTGGACTCAGTTTCCCTCCATAATTGGGTGTGGGGTCTACAGTCTGACTGCCTGGATTTGAATCTCAGCCCTACTACTGTCTAAGAGTGTGTGTTTGGACACATCAGTTAATCTCTTAAATACTTAGCTTTACCACCGTAAAATGGAAATAGCAATACTATCTCCCTCCGTAGGGATGTTCTGAGTATTTATAAATCATGTAATGCTTGGTGCAAGGTTGCCTCTCAGTAATGGGTCTTTGTGGATGTTTTAACCAGTCCCTTATTTAGCAAACAATTACTGACTATCTGCTCTGTGCTGGGCAAGGTGTTAGTATGGAAGATCTTACAGAAAATATTCCAGACTTTCAGGGACACTCAAATGTCAGAGGGAGCTATCTCTGTTCAAATCAAATCAAAGCAAAAAGACATCTGTAAGCTGCAGCATCAGAGAAGACTTGTTGGGTGGATGGGAGATTTATTTCCCCTTGCAGAGTACTAGAACTTAGAACTGAAGGGAGAAGAAGACAGCAGGGGAAATAGCATGATTGAAACTTGTCCCTGTACATGGCTGAGGCTCTCTTGTGAAATTGAATTTCCCTGCAGCATTACTGTAAATCTCATAAACAGAAAAGGAGGCCTTGAGCTTCTCCCCACACCTCCTGTTCTGCACCAGGACCCCCAAAGTGATGATTTCACTAGAAGAACTGCAGACTTTGACTTTTCTCTCCCCCAACATTGTTTTAAAGCATAGCCTTCGAAATGCCATTCCTCTTCTGAAGCCAGTATATTTTTCACAGTTGGAGTTAGCTGCAATGTCTTTCACAGCTCGCAAGTCGTTGGGAAGATTTGATGTTCATTCTGCTAAAATATTGCTGCCTGAGGACTCAACTGTGGAATGCAGCTGTCTTGTGTGTTCACGCTGAGCAATGTTCCCAACACATGTCGGCATACACATCAGCACACACACACGTGCACACGTGCACAGTTTATACATGAAAACAATTAGAAAGTGAATGTATATTTATTATGTACGGCATTCTGTCTAATTATAGGTGTCATTCATTCTGACCAATTTTGAAGATACCATAGACAATAAGGATCTGGACTCTACATATTGTGTGTGTGTGTGTTTCGATGTATGTGTGTGTGTATGTGTGTGCGCACACGTACACACAAGGAGGTAGGGAAGAGGAGATACATCCTCATTTAAGAAATTATTTGCAATCGAACCCCTTAAGCCATGATCTCTACACTGGGTAGTTGGAAGCTTTTTATAAAGGAGATATTATACAGGACAGACTTTGGAAATAGACAATTAGGTTCAAATGGTGACTCTGTCCCTTTACAAGTTTCATGAACATACGTGAGTTACTTAGACTCATCAAGCTGTACTACCTCATCTGTAAAAAAAAAAAAAAAGCCACCTACCTCCAATAACCTTTGTTAGAATTAAATGTGATCATATAAATTGTTCTTTTCACAAGGTCCGGCAAACAATGAGAAATACAGTAGCCCCCCTTATCCATGGTTTTATGTTTTGCAGTTTCATTTACCCGTGGTGAACCGCAGTCCAAAAATACCAAATGGGAAATTGTAGAAATAAGCAATTCATAAGTTCTGAGTAGAGTGATAAAATCTTACGCTGTCTTGCGCTGTCTAGCCCAGGATGTGGATCATCCCTTTGTTCAGCCAATCCATCCTGTATACGCCCCCTGCTCCTTAGTCACCTAGCAGCCATCTTGGTTATCAGAGAGAGAGATCACATTCACATACCTTTTATTACAGTGTATTGTGATAGTTCTATTTTATTATTAGTGATTATTGTTAATCTCTTATTGTACCTAATTCACAAATTACACTTTATCCTAAGTATGTATGCATAGGAAAAAACAGCATATATGTAGGGTTTGCTATTACTTGCTGTTTCAGGCAGCCACTGGGGTTCTTGGAATATAGCCTCTGCAGATAAGGGGAGCACTGGGGGGTGGGGGGCTACCCTTTCCTACCCTTTCTCTTCTATCTGTGGAGATTTGTGTGAGTAATGACATTTTTCTCCCCTTTCTCACTATTTTCTTTTAGAAAGCCATGAGGTTTTCTGATTTTAATCTAGCTTGTACCTCCCAGGACACTGCTTAGGAGAATGAGACAGAGCTCAAGGTTTTCCTTCAGTCATACTCATTAACTGGCTTATAAGCCAATTGCATTAGGTGATTTTTTTTTTTAAATGCAGTCATTCCCAAAGATTTTGAAATCACCACACATATCCAGGACAATCTTATAAAGAAAATTCTTCAAACTTTGTTTTGAGCATGCCCCCTTAGAAGAATACTTGCAGGAATAAATTGTTGCAACTGTTTTAAGAATCATTGCTCTTACTCAAAATTCATACAGAAATTGAAGAGCATCAAAATCTTTATAAAATTGAGGCTCTCCATGTATAGATTTTCAAGTGTAGAATCAATGGCTTCATTGGGATTAAGGCTTAAGTGGGATGTTACCACCGTCATCCTTGCTATAAATCAGGTTGCCGAATCGAGCATGGAATTTACTGCCTTTCACAAGAGGAAGCTCCCTGCCCCAAGCAGAAGAAATATACCTTATGCAAACTCATTTCTACACCCTCTGAAGAGGAAAGAACCTGTGCTTATTATTGTTTTAAAAACGTAGAATCCTTACTAAGTTTAATGCATTACAGAAACCTTCACATCATAGTTAATATTAAGAAAATTTGATTTATATTTTCGAAACTAGGTAAAATGCGTTTCGAACTTTTTGCTCTGTTCCTTTTTTTGCAAACAAACTCTTGGGCTGAACACACAACATACAGATGTATAATACATAATGAAGAGTTCTTTTTGATATTAGGGGCTAGGATCCCCATCTGCTTCGCCTCCTTTTTGCTTCCTGCACCCCCTTAATCATCTACTCCTGAGTCACCATCTCAGAGTACTAGGGCTTCACAGGACACAGGTGGAAACTATTGGTGTCATGAAAGAGAGCCAACTACAAAGCAGAACACCTGGGTTTTTGTGCTGATTTGGCCAGTGTCTATGTAAGTGATGTGGGGTAATCACTGCACCTTCCCTGGCCTACTTTTCCCTGTCTGATGATCTCCATGTTCCTCTTGTTCTGACATTCTATTTAGTTTTAAATGATCAGTTCCCATCAAATGTTCATTTTCATGATCTACATGTCAACAGGACAGTTCTTTTTTTCCATGTATGCCTTCAACAAATATTGATTTAGCTGTTATTATGTTCCGGTATCAGTGTTAGGTGCTAAAAACAATTCTTTAAAATATATATTGCTTTCATTTAAACATATTTGAACATGTGGTTAGCATTATCTTTACCTTTCATTTAGCAGCACCATTTCATATAGAAGCACCATTTTGAATAATATTGACCGTGGTGTTGGCCCCAAGCAATGGGGTATTTCAGTCCAACTGAAGCAGCCATATACTGCTTCCCAGCAGTGGGGCAATGCCTGAACACTAGGGAAAATGTCTAGAGCAGATGTGCTCCCTGAAGGTTTCTATTATTGTAACCACTGCACTGCATTCCAACACTTGGGATCCTGCCTCCTTCCCTTTGTGAACTTTTTGAAGGCAGGCGATGTCTTATTGATCTCTGGGCTCTCACTGCCTAGCTTGATGCCAGGCAGAGAGAAGGTGCTTTGTTCACATTTGATGAACAAATGAGCGTGCAATGTTTGCAATGGCAGAAGCCCAGCAATTAGAGTTTCCAGTTGAAAAGTTCCTTTTCATTGCCATATGTGTTGTCTTATTTGGAATGCATTCTGTCAAGATAATGGTCCATGAGGGGCAAATGAAGAAAGTCTATGCCAATTCTTGAGGTGAATCTTATTAAGCAGTGCCTTGTTGCTTCTTAGAAGGGGGCTCCCTTTCCTTAAATTGAGTTAGTCTATCAAAAGGCATTTCCTCACCAAAGTAGTTTCCTATCCCTGGGGTCAGCAAACATTTTCTATAAAGGGCTATGTAGTAAATATGTTAAGCTTTGTAAACCATATGGTCTCTGACACAACTACTCAACTCTGCTATCTTAGCATGAAAACTGCCTTAGATACTATGTAAATAAGTGAACATAGCTGTGTTCCAGTAAAATATTATTTGCAAAATCAGATGGTAGGCCAGATTTGGTCCTTGGGTTGTAGTTTGTTGATCCTTGTTCTAGCTTATGATCCAGAAGTTTTACTAAGGTCCCATAAATTTCAACTTAGTGTTTCCTTAACTGCTTCTCATGGAAATCGATATAAAAAAAGATCACTGGAGATTTCTTGGCCTTATAGGACTGTCTGGTCCTCCTCTTCCATGTTCCTTGAAAGTCTAAAACACTCTCAAAGAGATCTTCAAATCCCCTCATAGTTTACATTTTCAAGGTTGTCTCTGTCCTGCACATTTAGATAGGGATTTGAATTTTAATGCCTTTCATGATTTCTAAAAATGAAGAGTTAAAAGCATTATCAAACTCAGTGAAAGCATGAGTATGGCACTTTTCACAGAAGATTTAGAGAAGGGGAGAAAAGACTACATTTGAAAATACAGGTATGTTCTAATTGAACATTAAGATTGCCAATTTTTAAATTTTATCTGGCCATTCCATAGCTAGCATGTGTCCTTTGGGTATTTGTCCAATGTAGCCCACCTGCTTTCTCCGTATTTCTTTCTCAGTTGTTCAAAAGTGAAACCGAAACCTTACCTCTGCTTCCTGCAGAGCAGTTTTGGTTGCCTTTGTTCTTCCCGGGACAGTCATGCTGCAATATTCTCCTTTTCTACCCCATGCTACGTATCCACACATTTCACCAAGTGAAAATTCTACCCCTATAGGTGGACTTTTATGGGGGTAATGGGTCAAACATTTTCTCCCACATTATATTCACGTGTTGATGTCCTGACATGGTCATCCAGCATTCAATTTACTCATGAAAGTCAAAACCCGAAGTGACTAGGATTTTATAAGTTTTGCCTAGAAATGAATTCTCTTTCTTAAGAACCATCGGATCACAGCTCACACCTTATGTGTCTGTGAGGGCTTCTGGGTGCTTGTCCACTGCTGTCTCCTTGTTTCCTGAAGAGATACCTGAAGCTCAGTAAGGAGAAATGACCTGCACAAAACTCACATAGGATTTAAGATGTAGGACCAGAATTCAAGTCTAGAAATTTTTACCACAGAGGGCAATATCTATCAGGTTATATATCTACAGCATTGCTAGGTACCATTATTATTTTTTAAATATGGTTCATTGCTCATTGGTTAGTAAACGTTCAGTAAATTACTGTCCTCATTATTTCTATAAATCACTTATTTTAGTGACCATTTCTGTAATGGTTCCTAAAACAGGATATTAAAAGTAGTACAGGAGAAGCTGCAGGAGAAAGGGAATGAGACAGATGCTTTCCTTCCTGGACTGGCAAAAGGTCTGATTCCAGAGGGTGATGTGAATGAGGAAAGAGAAGAGGTCTTATAAAAGTATTTCATTCTGTGATCTCTTCTGTTTTCTAAAGCTTCCCTCATCTCTTGAGACATGCATTTCCTATAATACAGTCTTATGCTTATGAAACTCTTTATGTTTTTCAAAGTGCTGTTATATATATTTTATATTATTTGATCCTCATCAAAGACCTTGAATCATAGTGAATACACCAAGATGTAAGTCACTTTAAAAGACTCCATTCCAGCCGGCCAGCTTACCCAGGGACATCCAGACTCCTTCATGTTCCTTCTAAGTTCAACAATGCACAGACACAAAGACACAAGGTGCCTCCCTTCTCTCTCTCTCTCTCTCTCTCTCTCTCTCTCTCTCTCTCTCTCTCTCTCTCTCTCCCCCCCTCTCTCCCTCTCTTTCTCCTTTTCTCCCCCCATTCTCCCTCTCTTTCTCCTTCTCTCTCACCTCCCTCCCTCTCTCTCCCCTACTCTTTTTCTCCTTCTCACTCATAATATTAATCAGCGATGATAAAAAAAAGAGGAATTTTCAGAATCTACCTGATCTCTGAGTGCCCCTATCTTAAAAAGGATGCACTGAATGAGGTAATAACTTTGAAATTATACTAATCATTAAATTATTTAGCCAACATGGACTTTTTCTTTATGTTGAGAATCTCTTTCTTCCAATCCTTTTAAGACCAGGGGTACAATTGTTAGAAGAGAAATCTAGAGACTCCATGGTGTGGGGTAGTCAAGAGTATTTCTAGGAAGGAGTTTTTTGTTATCTATCTATCTATCTATCTATCTATCTATCTATCTATCTATCTATCTATCTATTTATATTTTGTTTTTCTGTCTTCAACCAAACTGGAGAAAAAAATATTCAAGAAATCAATCACCTCTTCCACCATATGGGGTGTATATTTAATTTTTATAAGTAGTTGTGTAATGGGTGAGCACTAACAGCATGTTTTCTGGCTGATTTGTAACCAATAATACATTCATTTTTTTTCATTTTCACCTCTTTTTAATGCCTGAATCTTCTTCCATGTGTGAATGAAGCTTCTTTGGTACAGCCCTGATAATAACATAGTATCCTCCTCTTCCCTCCTCCTCCTCCTCCTCCTCCTCCTCCTCCTCCTCCTCCTCCTTCTTCTTCTTCTTCTTCTTCTTTTTTTTTTTGCTCTGCTTGCATACCTATTCTCTCTGTATTTGAAATTACAGTAGCCCAATGCTGTAATTGAAAGAGAAAGAGCTTCAGCTTTACTCTCAGTGATGTGACAATGAGAAGGGCTCATTCACAGGAGTTACATTAAGCAGTGGAAACATCACATTGCTGATCCTAACACCAAGAACTCTGTCACCCGAAGCGTTCTCTCATAGAGACACTCACTGTCTCGAATCGTAGCTGTTTATCCATTTTCCATAGTTGAAAGAGGTGGGGGAGGAGAGTGTGCCGCAGTGGTATTTACAAAATGTGGTTGTGGTGAAAAAGACACAGGGTGTGGAATTGGTAAACTTGAATTTGCATCTAGCTCGCCCCTTTATTGCCTGTGTGATATTGGCCAAATAACCCTCTCTTTTTCAATGTTCTTATCTCTAAAGCAAAAATGTTCATTCATGTCATGCCTAATTGAGCATTTTTTGTAAACATGCAGGTACTATGAGACTGAAGATTGCTAGGCTTCTCTACTTTGCCATCCAAATTACTTGTTGGCTGAGACGAAATATATAGCCAATGAGTTCCATTTAATTTTCATCCCCACTTTCTAATGGCATTAAATGGCCAAAAGGGAATGTAAGGAGGAAAGAGAGAAGCAAAGGGAAAGACTGATGGACCGACTTGATGATCAGTGTCTACAGAATCTGCCTCCGCTTTAAGAAAACTCAAGATGGCACGCCTCAGCAATTCCGAGGCATATCAACATTGGGAAGCCCCTGGAATACCAACCAAACAGGGAATTAACCTCTCCTCACCTTCCTTTCTTTCTTCCCCCCCCCTTTTTAAATAAAAACAGGTTCTGTTGGTAAAGAAACAACATCTGAACATGTTGTGGCCATGAACATTTTTTGCATGTAGAAGAATACTTGAAAATGTTAAATTATTAAGCTATTCATTGAACCATTGATGGCAACAATTAAAACTATGCATTGGCCTTGGCCTTGAGATGACTAGGTGCTCTCATTATCCTACAGAGTCTAGTCAGAGAGATAGACTCTGAAGGCAGAGGGACAGTGCTGTCTGTTGAGTCAGTATGGAGGACCAATCTGCTCAGAGGTAAGGAGGGCCTTGGCAGCTATGGAGGGAAGGAGCATTCTTCCATGTTCTCACGAAAATAAGACCTAGCTAGACAATCAGCCCTAATGCCTCTTTTGGAGCAAAAAATAATATAAGACCCGGTCTCATTTTAATATAAAACTGGGTCTTACATAATATAATAATATAATACAATACAATACAATATATACGGTCTTAAATTAATTTTTGCTCTAACACACACATTAGAGCTGATTGTCCGACTAGGTCTTATTTTGGGGGAAACACGGTAGGCCCAGTGCCAAGTGAGTCAGTGAGAAAGTGGGAGAAAGCTGGGCCTCTGTCAAGGGAATGAGGCTGATTTCCTCTTGTGCAGTCATCTGTTTAATTAATGGCACTTTAAGAGGTTTTGTTAACTATCTGAGTGAATCAGTCCTGGAAAGAGAGGTTGTTTCCTGACCAGCAGGAAACATTGCAGATGTATTATATTTATAAGCATTTCTTTTCACATGATAGAGTCAGAGGATGAGGGAATTAAGAAAGTCTCTGTCTCTTGGTAGAAATTAATGTGAAAACATATTTGACTTCTCTGACGCATTTTTGGAGTTTGTTTTTTTGTCTTTTGGTTAGTTTGTTTTTTATTGATTGGCGTTTAACAGAGGGCCCAGTGAGACATTTGTAGCTAAATATGTTAGGAGCCACTTCCAATTAAAGTTCATTTGTAATGAAGATAAATGATAATCTGAGTTAATAGGAAAGCAGTATTTAGTGTTACCTTAGAAATGCTTTATGCCGAACAATTTAGGAGCCTTTCCAGTGCATAAATTAGGGCACCTTTATGATTAAAGCACAAACCCTTACTTCAGATGATGTGCAAGGTGAAATACCATTAGAAGGAAAAGGATCCCATTTGAAAGTGACTTCCTCTGAAAGTCTGTAAGGCATTGACCTTGGGCCATCCAGCAGAGAGCTTCGGCCTTACTGGGGCAGCCTCTGTCTGTTATACTTTCCTCCCAATCCTCCAAAGCACAATTCCCTCTCCCAGAGGGCAAACTTGTTTCTAGAGTATAAGCTCTACGAGAGTGGAGGGTAGAAGGAGTGGAATCTGGTTTCTGGCCATGTTGCAGCCTCAGCATCTAAAATAGTGCCTGTCGCTAATAGGCACCCAAAGATGTACAACAATATCAGTTGTATGAATGGAAGGATGGAGTAGTGTGAGAATGCAGTAAACAAGTGAAAGAAAAATATTGATTGTTCTCCATATATAAATTTTCCTCTGTAAATCAACTAGGGATTTAAAAAAAAAACAACACTAATGCCCGGGACCCATCACCAGAGATTTTTCTGTAATTCGTCTTGGATCTGGCCCAACGATTGAGATGTTTAAAACTTCCCAAGTGGTTCTAATGTACAGGTGGAATCAAGATGGCAGCCTTGTCTCAGAAAGCCTGGGACCTCTGTTTCTGCTTATTTTCATCACAGACACTGACCTTCCTCTGGGCCCCAACACTTATGTTCCTGATAAAAAGTATTAGTTCTGGTTTAACTCTTTATTTCTCCCTGTCACTATAAGCCAGGAGGTCATTTCATCTACGTTGTGAAATAGCGCACTACCTATTATGAGATCTTCTGCAAATCTCTCAAGCTTTTTGAACCTCAGAATTTGGATCTTTAAAATTGATACAGTGATGTCTGTCTTGCCTACCTCACCATGTTTTTGTGAAATTCAGGTTGAAAATAGATGCAAAAATGCTTCAAAAACTAGAAAGTATTTTGAAATCATTAAGTAATCATCATTATGGTTTATAATAGAAAGTATAAATGCTCAATTAATTAATTGGTAGTTTTAAGGGCATAGAATTTGAAACTTTAGAATGACATGGGATTTGGTTTCAGAAAATAAGGAGTGTGTTCCAGATCTGTTATCTGCTGTTCATAGTAACTATAATTACTTACACTCTTGGAACTTCAGTTACAAGGATACCACCTGTCTCAGAAAGCTGTGAGAATTGGATGAGTGCATGTGTGAGAAGGTACTTTGTAAGCTCTAAAACACTGTATAAATGTTAGTTTTTGTTGCTGTTGTCATTATTTCTCCTGCTCATAGAACTGACTCCCATTACCTCAAGACACTTGATTTTGTGCATCTCTTCTGGATGCCTAATTCAGTTACTTGAAATTGACTGATGGCAGTACTCATACCACAGAAATCAGCAAATGATACTGATCAGGGCTTTCTTTTTCCCTCCCTCCTTCTCTCCCTTTTTATTCTTTTATTTATTTATTTTTTGATCCAGTTTACCAGAACACCATTGTCTATAGCTGAAGATATCTAGCATTATGAGTGTCAAAAGTAGATACTTATTTAATACTGGGTGATTTGAATAAGTTGAGTCATGGTTGAAACCAGAAAAAAAGCAACGGCTGGTGTATAACTCAATATCAAGTGTCTTTATTGAGAAGAAATTTTATCTGTTTAACTCAGATTGAAAGCAAACAACAAGCCAAAAACTTCAGTCTTTTTCCCTGTCCTATTCAAACGCCATAAAAGCATGCTCCATTTGCTGGCGTAAAAGTGAGGATTCCCTCGCTTGTCCATTCACTGAAGCCAACCAGTCAGTTTCGATTATTCAAGCCAAAACAAGATTGGTTTCCTTTTTTAGAAAATCTCTTCTGCCCTAAGGAAGTTCTTATTTTCTTGACAGGCCATTTATTTTTGTTTGTGGCTGACTGATTAGAATCTTTGTCAGCCATCACCCTGATGACAGTTGGGTATCTCTTGCCCCTTAGAACCAGCTCAGAGATTCCTAAAGTAGTGTCCTTGCCAGCTCCACAGTAGGATGGAACATGCTGAATAAGCCCTGCTGAATCAAAGGCCATTTTCCTCTTCTGTTCTCTCTCCCTTGTTCTGATCGAACTAAGTGATGTGTCTAATTGGGTACACACACAGGAAATTTTATAGACTCACTCTAGTCTCTGTAGGATCAGACGTTTAAACCCCTATAGCTCTGTACCATTTTATCCTCTGAGGCCCTCACTGTTTCCTGAAATTTTAGTTGTTATAAGTGGATCATAAGGGCATGGGTCATGTGCTGTTACAAAAAGCACGTTAGAGAAAGATAGAGACACTGCTCTCTCCTGCTAGAAATTAGCCAGGCGCACCATTATATAAGAAGCTAAAACTAGCAAACACAGTCATTAAAATAACAATGGGATGATACCTTATTCAATACTTTGCAAATAGGATATTTTCATTTGTATTGTATAAACCAAATATATCAGGCAGTAATGTTAAGTGATTTGCAAAAGGCCAAGGGAAAGTGAATGAGGACACTGGAATGGTGTTTTTCTGGAGCCTTTTCCTACTATGCCAATCAAACACCTGTTGTGCACAAGGGAGTGTGCTATCGCATGTGGAGGTGTCTGGCTGACTTATGTCTTCCAGAAAGTTATAGGTCAGTAACATTCCTAGTAGGTCATCTAGAAAGGACAAGAGGAGGTAGAAAAACTATCCATTGGCAGGTAGTGTTGAATATAGAGTTTTCTTTTTGCAGGTCCCCAAATGATATTTTTTTTCAGTGCACACAGAAATAATCAGATATGAAGGACAGAATCATGATTGCCAAGTTCATGGAAGATTGATTTTTTAATGATTGCCAATATAATACTTAATTGACAATGAGGTGATGCTCACCATTCCACTGATTAGACCAGTCTTCTCCACTATGCAGGAACCCTTTTCAGATATTAAGATAAAAAAAGATATCAATTTCTTAAGAAAAGGTTTCTTGTGTCTCTATTTATGTTTCTTGATCTCAATTTGCCCATTTCTATTCTGAATTTGGCATGTTTTGCCCTACTAGATGGACCACTAACCTTCAAAAGTAAAAATGTGGAAAGCATGAACACAGTGTTTGCACTAGTCTGTGAATTTTATTTCCACTTGCTATTTGCCTTGGTATCCTGTCGACCAACCAAGGTGAGGCAACCTTCCCTGTGACACCTGAGAAAGTCCTTACAGGGCTCACTAAAAATCTACTTCCTTTTGGTTGAAAGTGTCAGCAAGTAACAGAGTCATAGATCATCAATCAGATGATTCCGGTCCCAATACAGAAGCTCTTTTATGATGTTTACATGTTCTTCGATAAAGATAGGGGATTCGTCGTTCCCACACTTTTGACAAAAGGGAAGTAGATTTTTAGTGAGCCCTGTAAGGACTTTCTGAGGTGTCACAGGGAAGGTTGCCTCACTTTGGTTGGTCCATAGGACACCAAGGCAAATAGCAAATAGAACTAAAATTCATAGACTAATGCAGCTGATGGGACTCAGAGAACATTCTGGGTGCTTACTGAATTCATTTATCTTCTCCGATAAGGATAGGGAATTGATGCGTGATAAGATGACAAGCGATGTGCATGAGGGTGCGGTGTTAAGATTTGGAGTCTAACTAAACTCCTCCCCCAAAGACCACCGCATTCTACACTACTAGCTGCCAATGGAAATGACTGTTTCGGGTCACATGTACTGAATTATTGGGAGGTAAAAGAGACAGACACATTCCAGGTATTGCTCATATTTGCAGCTCTTTCCCCTGGTAGCAAAGTCTTAAAGGTTTTAAAGGGGCGTCATCCAGATCTGGGGTCATTAGGGCCTTTAAGGAATCCATGAACCCCTAAAATGGAAAGACAACGCTGGAATCTTGCTAATGGCCCAGCGACGACTAGATCTCATCCATTAGTAAGTGCCAGAGGCAATGGCAGGCTTTGTCCATAATGTAGATCACTGAATTATAGGAAATGTGGCATCATGGGCATCTTTTGGTCAGAACGTCCCAAAACTTTCACTGGATCCTTAAAAGGGTTCATGAATCAAGAAAAAAAAGAAAAGAAAGAAAAAAACAAACAAACAAACAACAAAAAAAAAACGAAGAAGAAAGAAAAAAAGGAAGAAAAAGACAAAACAAATTAGAATCATTGACTAGTAAACTCATAATTTTAATCTGGTTTGACCTTTTGCATCTCCTATGATTGCTTTGTCTTCTTAGTTTTATGGTAAAATTTCATTGTTTCTCATTTAAGGTGAGCATTAGTACTGGCTAATTGCTTTATTTAGGAAATTGTTGGTGGTTGTTGCTGAAGTTAATGAGTCCCCCTCATGTCTCTTTACTGGGATTTTTTTCTTTCCTGTCACCTTCCCCGTTTCCAAAGAGTTAATTATAATTTGTCCTTTAGATCTCAAATCAAATGCTCGCCCTTCCTGCCTTACACTTGAATAAATAATCTCCCTTTGATTTCCTTCATGGTATGTATTACCATCACACATTTCTATGTGAGGTTACTAGAGTGATGGCTGCTTCTGCACTTGACATTAAGCTCTATGAGGAAAGGATCATGTCTGTTTTACTCAGCCATGTATCTTCAGAGCCTAGATCCATGCTGGCCACATGGTGGGAACTCAAATAAATCCATGCTATAGCATGACCACAAGTCACAAAACAATGTGTGCTTGCCCTGCCTTGAACAGCTATTGCTTAACCTTCTGCTCTGCCACTCCTGTTCTCTGTGCTGGAGATGCGGTGACGAAGGAAATAGAAATCTCTTCTTCCTGGAGCTTACATTCAAGCAGCGGTAAAGAGACAGCGAGTAACATAAGTAAGCTGAGGTGTAGCATGTTCCTTACTGATCAGAGCCCAGGAGCAAAACAAAGCCGGCAAGGGAGCAGGGAGTGAGTTGGGGATTTGTTTGTAATTTAGACAAAGTTTCTGGGGAAGGTAACGTTGAGGATGTGACATTGAATACAGGCCTGAAGGAGGTGATAAAGTGAGCCATGAGGACCAACTGGGGGAAGAACTTTCTAGGCATAAGGAGAAAAGCAAGTACACACCCTGGAGTGAGGAGCATTCGAGAGTTGTTACAGAATAACGGAGGCCAGTATGGCTGGGCTGAGAAAAGAGAAAAATGTGTTCTGTGGGAAGGGAATGAAAGGAGTAACAAAGGTTAACTGATCCAAAGATGCATTGACCTAAATATTCATAGGTGCTAGTGGGGTGACAGGTAAAGAGAAATGAAATCTCTTCTCTGTTCTGTAGAGCTCTGATGGCCTTTTGGCCCTGTGGAAAATACGTATTTATTTGTGTTGCTGGACAGTTTTGCCTGACCCACAGGTCACTGCTGCTGGCCATGGGAGAGTTTAGGTAAACAGAAAAACTTCCAGCTAAGGAGTTAAGGCAGACTTTCCACTCTGATACGAATGAATCATTTTTTAAATTACAGAGGTGGACACCACTTTGCTTAGTAACTGTCCTTTTGAAAATCAGTTTTAATTTTTTTTTATTAGAGTCATAATCATGGAACTGTTGTAACTTAGAATAGCCATATTTGTCAGCTAACCCAACTCTTCACAAATGAGGAAACTGAGGTACAAGGTATAGATTAGATGATGTTATAAATATGTCTGTTTTCTATTTAAAACATTATTCTAGTGAAAATTCTTTTGTGAAATAAATATATGCCCTCAATTTATCAGTTCAAAAACGTTTGTTCAAAAATATTTATGAACTAGCTATTGTGTATTTGACACTAATCTGGCATCTGGGGCTACAACCGCAGATGAGGAAAATTTGATTCCTACTTAATCAAAAATGTGTGCTTTTTCCCTGGGGAGGGAAATTGGGAGTAGGAGGTGCAGATAACAAACCAGCAAGTTAACAAATGGACAGAATAATTTCAGACAAATGTAAGTGATGTAAAGACAATGAAAGTATGATGAATTAGAAAGAGCCAGGGGTGTGGGTGGGTGCTACTTTAGAGTTAGCGGTCGGTACATGTCACTCTGAGGAGGTGAGCTTTGAGCTGAGAGCAGACAGATGTTCAGTGGTCAGCTGTGTGGAGACCGGGAGACAGGTTTTCCAGGCAGAAGGTATAGCCAGTGCAAAGTCCTGAGCTGGCTGTGAGCAAAGAACAAAGAGAAACCACATGGTTTAACATAATTAATGTGGGTGAGTCAAAGTGGGGGCCCAGCTCACATGGGGCCTGTTTGAGACTATAGTCAGAGTCCATTTTTCTTCTTCCATTGAGAAACTATTGGAAAGCTTTCAACAGGAAAATGATGTGATCTGGCTTAAATTTTTAGAAGATCATTTGGTTTCTGTGTAGAAAATGAACTGTTAGGACAAAAGGGGAATAAAGGAGACCAGGCAGGAGGCTATTTTAGCAGCTCAGTCAAGAGCCTGGGGGCTTGGCCTTGGAAGTGGAGAGGTGAGAACGAGCTGGATCTCACCTATCAGCTTTGAGTCTCATTAGTCATATACATCAGTAGGAAATAATACAAGAAGCATAGCTTTCTTTACTAACTTCATGTGAGGTGATATGTGGCTTTTCCAAATGCAATAAAACTACAGAGTGAAAGCGTAGACTTTCAAATTGGTTTCTGAAATGAGCCTGGGGTGGGATGGCTTCTGCCACTGAAAACTTTAGGCACCGCTCTCTCTCGTGTCTTCCCTTGAGCTCTGGTACTAAGCTGGTCTTTTTTTTGTCTGTTTGTTTTTTGTTTTCTTAACTCCTTCTTCTATATGCCTTGTCGCCAACTGGTACACACCTTTGATTAACTCCAACAGTTGCTTTCCTAGCAAACCCTACTGTCAAGGAAGATATAATCTTCTCCGGCAACCTAATTCCTTGAAGCTTTCATAAGCTTCAAGGCCATAAGGACCTTTCTTTCTGAGTTCCTCACTCATGGGAAATCACAACTAAACTTCAAATATGGAGACCTTTTTTAGCATCTGTATCTCTCTCTCTCTCTCTCTCTCTCTCTCTCTCTCTCTCTCTCTATCTATCTTTTAAGGTTTCATACTCCCTGTGCTTTGTGAATATGTCTTAATTTTTCCTTATTCATTCCCAGAAATAGTGCTGGTTGTGACAGGCGGAATAATTGCCCCTCAAAGATGCCCGTGTCCTAATATTTGGAGTCTGCAAATGTATTATGTTACATGGCGAGGGGAATTAGGATCACAGATGGAATTAAGGTTGTTAATCAGCTGACTTTAAAATAAACAGATTATCCTGGATTTTCAAGATAGGCACAATGTAATCACAGGGTCCTTTAAATATGGAAAAGGGAAGCAGAAACCGAGAGTCAGAGAGATATTTGCAGAGCTGGCTTGGAAGATGGGAGAAGGGAGCAAAGAGACAAATAACTCAAGAACCTTCTAGAAGCACAAAAGGAAACAGGTTTTTCCCTAAGACTCCCAGAAGGAACAAGCCTCTGCCAACACCTTGATTTTAGCCGAGTGAGACCCATTTTGGACTTCTGATTTCCAAAACTGTAAAATCGTGTGTGTGTGTGCGTGTGTGTGCGCGCGCGCGCGTTGCTTGTTTTAAACCACTATGTTTTTGGTCATTTGTTACCGCAGTAATAGGAAGTAAATTCACGGCAGTCTACTATTATAGTCTGAGGAAATGACCTTTCAGCTGAGACAAGATAGTGTTCTTTTTATATTTCTGTGGGAATACACTTTTTAAAAAATTAACTTTATTTTTTAAAGATTTTCATTAAAATATAGCTAACATACAATATTATATTAGTTTTAGTTACACCATAGTTACTCAACATTTATATACCTAAAGAAGTGATCACCATGATAAGTCCAGCAACCGTCTGACACCGTACTGTGTTATCACAATGTTATTGACTGTATTCCCTATGCTGTACATTACACGCCCAGGACTTATTTGCTTTATATCTGGAAATTTGAATCTCTTATTCTCCTTCACCTTTTCGCCTCTTTTTAAGTTTTTCAATTACAGTTGACATTCAGTATTATTTTATATTAATTTCAGGTGTACAGCATAGTGGTTAGACATTTATATAATTTTAGAAGTGATCTCCCTGACTAATCTAGTAGCCACCTGGCACTATACATAGTTATTACCATATTATTTACTATATTTCCTATGCTTTACTTTATTTCCCCATGACTATTTTATAACTGCCAATTTGTACTTCTATATCCCTTTGCTTTTTCCACCTTGCTCCCCAAACCCCCTCCCATCTATCACTCTGATAGATCTAGTACACATCTGATACCATACATAGTTATTACAACATTATTGACTATATTCCTTATGCTGTACCTGCATCCCCATGACTACTGTGTAACAACCACTTTGTACTTCTTAATCCCGTCCCCTTTTATACCCACCCTCAAATCCCCTCCCATCTGGTAACCATCAAAATGTTTTCTGCATCTATGAGTTTGTTTCTGTTTGTTTGTTTGTTTGTTTTGTTCTTTAGATTGCACATGTAAGTGAAATCACATTGCATCTGTCTTTCTCTGTCTGACACTCCACTTAACACAGTATCTTCCAGGTCCATTCATGCTGTCACAGATGGTAAAAACTCATTGCCTTCCATGTCCAAACAGTATTCTATTGTATATATGTACCGCCTCCTCTTTATTTGATAATTCATTGATGAACATGAAAAGAGCTTATCCAGTCTCCTCAATTTACTTCAATTTTATCCTTTTTGAGGTTTATTATAATGGATGCTATGACTGTTACTCCTGCTGCACTTGATTATTACCAAGTGTTTTGCACTATTTTAACTGCCCATGTCATCCTTATTTTACAAAATGGGAAACTGAGACATATAAGCATCTGGGCTGGCATTGTAGCCCAGGTAATGTGACATCAGCTTTTAAATGTATAGCCTACTTCTTCCTCCTTGGTGATCTCACTGGTCAGCATCTGGTAGGTGTAGGGAGAGTTGAAAGGGAGGTTAGAACTAGTGTGCATGCATGACTTTGCTAGCCTCAATTATAAATTTATATCTCTGGAGACCCTGCACTGACTCCCATCTCAAGGGTCTCTTAGCTTCATGACAGAAAGAGAACTTTAGGGCATTTCTTCAGCGTTAAGAAAAGTTAATTAACATTTAGAACCAAGGGTCTACTGTAGGTGCACATTTCTTAATAAAGGGCTTACTGAGTCGCAAAAGTTAATGGAAGGCAGAAAGATAGGAAGAAAAAACTTATGACACAACAGCCCAACAGTTTTTTCCAACTTACAAACTCAAATCTGTTAAGATTCTACTCAGCATCTTACCTTGGCTAGTTTGGCATTGTATGAGGGAGGGGGTGAGATACTAAATACACGAATGGATCATGGTCTCTGCTGTGTTTATGGGATAGTGTTACACATGATAAAGCATAAAAGCACTCTATAGTACACAAGGAGTGATAAAAGAAAGAGCATCGTTAACAATGGAGAACTTCGGGAATGTAGATTTCTCTAAGCGTACAAACCTGGGCCACAGGCTCACCAAACCAATATATCCTCCACAGAGGGGAGGCGGCAGTGAGCCATCTAGTTGCCATGATGTAAGCACCTCTTGTCCTTCTTGGCTTTGGCCAATGGGAAGAGCATAAAAAGGGAAATAATTGGGCCATGCCCCCAAGGTATGCACAGAGAAATTGCCCAGTTAGGGGGAAACAAGATTAGAAAACACAAACTGGAAACAACATGCTTTTTGGTAAAAGGAGCTTAAAAAGCCAACAAGGACACTTAAGTGGAAAATACTGAAGGAAAACCTGGATTAACTGAAATATAATTGTAATTTATTTAATGTCTTCCATTATAACCCACATGCTATTTCTCTTCCACACACACTTTTTTTTTTAATTTATTGGGGTGACAATTGTTAGTGAAATTACATAGATTTCAGGTGTACAATTCTGTATTACATCATCTATAAATCCCATTGTGTGTTCACCACCCAGAATCAGTTCTTCCATCACCATATATTTGATCCCCCTTACCCTCATCTCCCTCCCCCCACTCCCCTTACCCTCTGGTAACCACTAAACTATTGTCTGTACACACACATTTTTTGAGATGATAATTTTTGTTAAAAAAAAAAAAAAAGAAAAGAGAAAGAAATACTAATGCTCTTGCAGAATGTACCAGGGCTAGCTCCCATTTCCAATGCTTCCTGACTTCGGACACTGAAAGTGTGTAATCTGTATAACGACCCCACACAATCTTTAGTCAGCAAAGGAGAACTCAAATTTGATCACTGATATGATTGGGAAAATGTACATGAGTAGAAGTTTCAAGCATTTGAACAGATTGCCACTGACAACAAAGGGCGTGTGCGTAAAACTGCTCTCATCACCTTGGGAATGCTGAGCATCCGGGCTTTGTTTCATTGCCCTCAGTCCTCAAAGCCAGAAAGCTAAAGCTGGATACAGAGACTTCAGGCAAAATCATTTACCAGGTATAATTCTATTTGGTTCTCTTAATTAAATATAAACAAATTAATATATTAAATCCAGAAGCCAAAAAAAATAAATAAATAAAGATGGAAAGATTTGATGTCATAAAAAGGGAAACATTCAGTATCAGGAATTTAAGGTAAAAAACTGAGTCATGGACTAGGAAGAATTATTCAGAATATATGTAGCAGATAAATTATTAATCTCCAGTCTATTTAAAGGGCTCATATAAATCTATAAATATTTGAAAAATGCACAAAAGACGTGAAAGCATATCTAGAGAAGAAATATAAATGGTCAATAGACTTGAAAACTGTGTTCCGCTTCAATAGTAAAGGGAAAATACAAACTAAAATAAAAACACAAAATAAATTTATATCCAATTATGTCATGGATGTAGAAAATAACTATTTTCATGATAGGAAGATTAATTATCACAGCTTTTCTGAATAGCAATAGACAACATCTACAACAATTTTTAACTGTGTATGTCTTTTGCCCCCAAAATCCCATTTTCAGGCATGTATCCGATAGATGTACAGATGTATATGACAATGCATACAGAAGAATATTTATTGGATCCCATATTCTGTTCAAACATTATACTGATACAAATGTATAAGAACTACCGAAGAATAAAGCCTGGAAAAATATGTAACACATTGCTATCAGTGTTGGCTCTGGAAGGGAGAATAAGCACAGCAGATAAAAAGGGCAGTTTTCACTTTTTATTTTCTATTTTCCATTTTTTAAATATTTTATAATGAAAACATTTACATGCATTATAACTCAGCGTGTATAATCATGAGCATGCTTTTTAAAATCTGTTTATAAAATCGTTAGATTTGAATTAATTCTGATTGGTATGGTTGCAGCTACCTACAGATGGTAACTAAGGGCATTCTAGAATAGAAAGACAAACAAATACATGAATGAGAACAGTGATTCCACATATAATTTATAGTGAAACATAAACAATAGACCACGTTTGTTCTAAGTGTAGAAAATAAACTTTGAGAACATCTGTTTTGGAGTGGATGTATGACAGCATCTTTTTCCTTTCTTAGAAATCACACAAACACAATAATAATAATAATAATAATAAAGATAATAATATAATAATAATAATAATGATTAATAATAAGTTAATCCCCTTTTCTTTGGCATTCCCTAAACTCCATATGCTTTATCAGAACCGTGTTTCCCAAAAAATAAGAATGGGTTTTATACCGCATTTCCCCGAAAATAAGACCAGGTCTTATATTAATTTTTGCTCCAAAAGACACATTAGGGTGTATTTTCAGGGGATGTCTTATTTTTTCGTGTACAACAATCTACCTTCATTCAAATACAGTCATGTCATCTTCTTCTGGAACATTGTCATAACGTACTAAATGCGTCCGTCTGGCTGATGGTCTTAACTGGGACTTATTTTCGGGGTAGGTCTTATTTTGGGGGAAACAGTATATTTAAGAAAGGTCTAAGCAGAGATGGAGCCAAAACTGCCTGGTAGCAAAAGGAGAATGTGAAGAGTGTTATGAAAGGATGGAGTGATAGCCGATCTCAGAGAGTATCTGCAAAAATGAACGTTCTGTGGGGCCGGTCACACCTTCACATGCCAACCTGTAGCTCCTGTTGACCAAAATCTTACTTATGGATACCATTAAGAAAATCTTCCATAAAATCAGACTAAACAGAAGGGAGCCACCCATTAAAATATTGATACTCTTTAATGTGGTGAGATTTATTGAAACCATAAAAATGAATGTTTTGATATATCATAATGCTTACATAAAGGTAAAACAAAATTAACTCCATTTATACTGAAATGAAAATTTGTAAAAATTCAACAGTCAATCTTGATTAAAAATAAATGTGCACACTCAAAATAAGAATGCATGGATACTTTTCCAATGTGATAAAATATGTCAATCTTGTCTCAAAACCTAATACCTGAACAATTACTATAAACAGATAAAATTCTGTGAAGTAGCAGTATATAAAAATAGGATGAAAAAAATCAGTAGCTTCCATGACATAGGTGGTTAGAAGATGTAATAGTGGAAAAAACACAAACTTAATATAGCAGTGTATAAAAAGTATGAAAATACCCTAAAATGAACATTTTATTTTGTACAACCCCTATGAAGAAACTTTCCACCACTCCTGAATATCACAAAGGACACCTGGAACTAATAGAAGAGCATACCACCAGGGTTGGGTAAAATAATACAATAGCATGAAGATGGCAGATGTCAGTAAGTAAATTTAAATATGTAATGTCATGTCATTAAAAATAGCAATTTTGTAGAATCAGAGATGTCTCTTTTAAAGTTCATGTACACAAATAAATTAGGAAACAGGCACACCAAAAACCATCAATGAAGGTGTGTAGCAATTAAGGAATTTAAGAGTGTATTACAGACATATAAATGAACAGATTTCTAGAAAAGATTGGAAATTACAGACAGGAGATCCAAGTGTATATGGGAATTCAGTGTATGGAAAAGGCACCACCTAAAATCAGTGAGGAAAAAAGAGGTCATTCAATAAATAGGGTAGCATTCTAAAACAGATACATGCATTCGAGTTTGACTATTATCTCAAGCCATAAAACAGTATAAATTACAAACCAATCTAAGCTTGCAGTGGGAAAATTGAAATCAACAAAGTACTATAAGAAACATGAACAAATTCCTTTATAACTTTGGAGTAGAAAGGTTTCTGTTTGTTTTTAACTGCATCTTAAAATTCATTAGTCATTAAAAAAAAAGATAAATCCAACCATATGAAAATAAAAACCTTCTCCGGGGGAGAAAAAGTCAAAAGACCAATAATAAACTGGGAAAAAGTATCTCCGACTCGTCTAATTTCCCTCATATAAAAAGCGTATCTAGAAATTATGAAAGAAAAGTCCTTCAGCCCAACAGAGAATCAGATGAACAATATAAGCAAATAGCCAGTAACAAAGACAGAAAATCTTAAACATATGAAAATCACACACTCTCATTCTTAATAAAAGACAAGCAAATTAAAACTACATTCAGATAGTTAATTTTATTCCACCTATCAGACTAGCAGAAATGCAAGATCTGATAACACGCTTTGTTGGTCAGACCATGAAAAAGGACTTTCTCATACAGTGCTGGGGGAACATAAATCTGAATAAGTGTGGAAATGTAGTTAGAAATCACTACAAAAATTGCAAAATTGCAAATGCATACAGTCCTCTGAGAACATAGTGAATTCCCGTGCTTGGAATTTATTCTCCATAGTACATGAAATGATATGTAAACATTTGTTATGGTATCTTTTTATAATAGCAAAAGATTGCTGAGACACATCTGTCATGGGAATGGCTAAAGTGTGGTCCATCCATACAAGTGAATATGGGAAAACAAAATGTGCCACTCTCCATGTGCTGGTTTGGATAGATATCCAAGATATACTGTTCAGAGAAAACACAGATGAGGAGGAGTTTGTGTAGGAGGCTGTCTTTTGTGTTAAAAGGGGAAATGATAACTTATGTTCTTATGTACAGGTTTTCAATCCTATCTTTACCACACACGTCTGGGTGAATTTGAGCAAGTTATATATTGTGTCTGGGCTTCAGTGGTATTACCTAAACATGGAGGGATAATACCAACTAAAATGGTATTAGAAGGATTAAATGAGGAAAATACACAAAAAACATTTAGCAAGACATTTGCTTCATAATCTGATCAAAAAGTTAGTAATTAATAATAGAATGGGCTCTGCCTTCGTTGTATAAACTTTAAGAAATAGTCTGACAGCCTAGTACCTACCAATATTTCTTATTTGTTATAGCTCACCCAATATATTTATGTTTTTGTATCTCATTAACAAAGGGCCAAAATGCCTAAGGATTGAAAGAAGATAATACTGCAACTCCAATATTAGATACACAGATCATTAAGGCCCCATCAGTAATGAACTATCAAAAAAAGCAACAAGGAAGTAAAATATAGTTTGTATAAAATTTAATTTGCACCAGTTCTCAGAGAAACAGCCACTGGAGAAAGTGAATTCCACCTGTATCACAGCAGCAGTCACCTTCAGTGCCTGAGGAAGGCCCCAAAACACAGTATCTAGCAATGTTTTTTTTTTTTTTTTCTCTCAGTGAAGCCTGAGGAGCTGGGTAGCAACCAGCATGGTATTGTCAGGAGAAAATCATGTGGGCCAATTCAATTTCCTCCTATGACAGAATGGCAGGTCTCCAAGACGGGAGAAAAGCAATAGATGTAATCTACACGAGCCACAGCAAGTCCTTTGATTCTGTGTCACATGACAGTCTTTTCATCACATTCTGAAGATTGGGTCTAAGTCAGGTCTGAGGAGCTGGTGGCCTCTCCCACCCCGATTGGGGTTACCCAACCCTAGCGGAGTGCTTGGTGGAACAAGTGCAACAGTCTACTAGGGGACTGATGCGTGTCAGGGATGGCGGAGAATAGAGGGACAGAGGAAGGTGGAAATCTTTGCAGCCCCAGTGCCAAAGTGAGGGAGACAGAGACAGAGGAAAAGAGAATGTATGTACATTTGTAGGGTTAGGGGACTGTATAAGTGCAAACATGGAAGGAAGGAAGCATGAGATAGGACAACATTGATGATGGCTAGGAGCTTCTCAGGGTTAGATCCTGATGGGAGGGGCAGCCAAGCACCGTGTCATCTGTGATAGACAGAAAACTTTGGGAAAAAAAATAACATGTACAGTCACTCACCCATTCATTGTGTGTGTGTGTGTGTGTGTGTGTGTGTGTGAGAGAGAGAGAGAGAGAGACAGAGAGATATCTTACTCAGTAGCTTTGTGTGAGAAACCATTGGGTTAGAAAATTGGGAAGGGCAGGGCTCAAGCTGAAAAGTCTATTGAAGGAGCATATAGATATAGGAAAGTTTTGTTTTACAGATAAGTGAAGCCTGTCCAGTAATTACTGTGTATCTGGAAAAAGGGGAGTGCTTGCTACTGTTGAGTCAAATATTTGAATATTAAGGTAGAAGCTGGATGGACCAATTTTTTTTATTAGATATATTGGGGTGGCATTGGTTAATAAAATTATGTGAGTTTCAAGTGTGCGGTTCTATAACACATCATCTATGTATTGCATTGTATGTTCACCACCCCAAGTCAAATCTCCTTCTATCACCATGTATTTGACTGATCCCCTTTACCTTCTTCTAACTCCCCTCCTCCTCTTTACCCTCTGGTAACCTCTAAAATGTTGTCTGTGTCTATGAGTTTTTCTTTCTTTGCTTGTCTGCTCTCCCAGCTCAGATTTTGTACTTATTATAGAAATATTATGGGGTGGGTGAATATAGATCGCATATTAGCTTTGACTTCATTTTGGAGCCTCGCTCAGTGATCCCGTCAGGAGCCTTCTCATAGAACAAAGATGATGGCATTTTCCTATACTAGCAAAATCATGATCTTATTTTTAACACAATATGGTTAATTTTCTCCTTAGAAAATTCTTCATTTGTCATGGCAGTAACCACGTCCTCTTAATTATGGTGTTGGCAGTTCATTAAAAAAAAAAAAAATCTCCTGTTCTGAACTTGTTCTTGGTTGTAGCACCATCATAATAGCTTGGTGATTTCATTACTACTCTAAGGCAAGCAGTCCTTCTTTTGTTGACTACTGAGGAGGAAATTGTTAATGATGTTAATAGGATAATAATGTGTCACAGAACTCTGGTAATGTCTAGTCTTTTTTGTGGGGTTTTTGAGAAGCACGTACAGTTGCTAGAAAGAAACAGCAGTGTTGTGATTTTATGGGATGCCCTCGACACCCACCTCTGAGTTTGTTGTGAGGATTAAATGAGAAATGGGCTGGGCACTTAGTAATGGTTCAATAAATGTTAGGCTTTTTTAAGTCAAATTGTAATATTAACTTACTGTCTTTATATATTCTTGTTTGGTGACTAAGGAAATAATGAATTTTCTTATGATATGCTGGGCATGAAAGAAGAACTTGACAAATTCATTCTAGATACTACTGAAACCAGAATCAATTAATAAAAAGTATACATTATAACAGAATCAGTCATTCTGATGACATCAGATGGACTTTGAACAGTGCCTGGAAAATAATGAGTTTTCATTAAGTATGGTTACTATTATTGTGAGTCGGTTTGGGGAGATGACATGAGTAAACTTGTCATATGACATAGACTCCTCCTCACTCATGCAAGTTGGGATTAAAAATCCAAATACAAACTAACCCTGTTCACGGACTTCAGAATTTGCATTCTGCCCACAGAGAAACCTGAAGTGGGAAAGATGGACAGTATGTGGTGCTGTCCCTAGCCCTCGGAAGGTTAATATACTGCTAATATGAGGCTAGCACACGGGGTCTGACAATTCAGTTCGCGAACTTATTGCAACAATGTCACTAACCTTTTTTGATATCAGAGAAACTATTCATTATGAATTTATACCAGCTGGACAAACAGTTAACCAAATTTACTATTTAGAAGTGCTGAAAAGTCTGCGTGAACAAGTTAGACAAACTGAACTTTTCACCAACAATTCATGGCTTTTGAATCACGACAATGCACCAGCTCACACGGCACTGTCTGTGAGGGAGATTTTAGCCAGGAAACAGATAACTGTATTGGAACACCCTTCCCTACTCACCTGATCTGGCCCCCTATGACTTCTTTCTTTACCCGAAGATAAAGGAAATATTGAAAGGAAGACATTTTGATGACATTCAGGACATCAAGGGTAATATGACAGCAGCTCTGATGGCCATTCTAGAAAGAGTTCCAAAATTGCTTTCAAGGGTGGACTAGGTGCTGGTGTCAGTGCATAGCTTCCCAAGGGGCGTACTTTGAAGGTGACCATAGTGCTATTCAGCAATGAGGTATGTAGCGCTTTTTCTATGATGAGTTCACAAACTTCATTGTCAGACCTGTATTGTGTCTTTTCTTTAGAAGCAAACACGTACCTTCAACATAGTCTTCTTGTCAGAGGGAAGGTAAAAAAAATGAGAGAGGGGAATGACTTTTTATAATCAAAACAAACAAATAAAAAGACTTTTTCATTCTTAGCCCCAGGCTTCCTGTGGCCCAGAAGATTCCAGTATCATGGGAGTATCTGGAGAATCACAGCTCTCCAGCTGTGATTTTAAGTTGAATCAAAAGTGCATAAAATATGAAGTTGTGTATTATTTTATCAGTAAGGTGAAGCCAGAGTCTCTGTACTCTGAACAGATAGCCTGGAGGCTGACAGGTGCAGGGAGGGGCATGCTGGAAGAAAAGAATCAGGTAGCTGAGCCAGGAAGGGAGTCAGCATAGTGTATGTGTGAAAGGTATCTGGAGCTGTTGAGAGACCAGAGAAGATGAATGATGCAGGAGGGAAGTGGGAAGGGCATGTGTGTGCAAGATGCCCTCCTGGCCATTTTTTAGGATAAAATACTATGAAGTTAATTATGCAGTCGTTACTTTTAAAATCCTTAATATCAACTGACATGGACAGCTGAGGAGTGAGAAGGACGAAGGTTCTCCATTGTTCAGTTAGTGAGGTAGGTAGAATGGTCTCACCACTCTCTTGGTGCAGCTGCTGTTTTGGAAGAATAACAAGTACCCAAGATGCTGGGTGGCAGATGAGGCAGCCACATGGCTGGACAGAATCTAGAATGGAGTGACTTTGCTTTGACTGAAACAAGAATGGCTGAATCCCACAGGCGTGACTACCAGAGTTTCTTTTTATCCATCGACTTCCTTATATGGTTTTGTGGGAAGGTGTTCTCTCACTCAGAAGGTGACCTCAAAAAATGATGGAATTCCCATCAGACCCTCTTTTGACTTCCACACTGAACAAAATGGGAGAAAAAAGGTTTATCTAAAAGAGGAAGGACCTGAGTGGGGGGAGAAGGGGGAGGTGACCTGCCAGTCCAATTATATCTGACTTAAATAGGGGCAAATCTGAGATACTGGTTCTCAACTCTGAGACTCCTGCTTTGGTGTCTAATAGAGTCTCCCAACAGATCTCTCAGTCTTCCTTTTGGTTTTTATTCTTATATTCATTGTCCTCTGTCATTTCTCTGCTGGAAAGATGTGTTTTCCTCTCAATTATAGTGTGAGCCTGAAAACAGAAGAACACCAGAAAGATGGAAGCTTCTTTTCATCTCAGTTCAGGAAAACTTGTTAGTGTGATCCTTTGCATAAAGTGGCCAAGAAAATAAAGAGTTTGGTAATTCAAGACTCTGTCTCTAATTAAAAAACAAACAAACAAAAACAAAAAAAAACACTAAAATCCAAGTAAGATACACTTTAACTTCATGTCAAACACTGAATCACAAATAAGATGCCATATGTTAAAACTAGATATGAACATTAAAATTAAAGAACAATAAAATATATAAAAATAAACTAGATGTGCAATGTCCGTTGATCTTTCTACATGTCAGAGCTTTTCATTTTATTTGATTAATCATTGATGGAACCAGATTCTTGAAGCTTATAGTATTTTGTTGGATCTTTTTGGCAGATTCCAGGTTTCTAGCCCATCGAGTTGATTTGAAACTGTGACACCTTATATCATTTTATACTTTTTTTATCTGTTGATTTTATTATTTTTAACACAAAACAGTACCCTCTCTGGAAGAATGACTCTTAAATATCATTCACATAAATTTTATATTTTCCAAAGCATTTTTCTATCCTTTATATCTTTAATGTTTTCAAAAAAACTGTAGGCACATATAATTGATATTTGACGAATGAATCGACTAAGGATCAGAAAAGTTCAGTGACTCTCTGAGGGCCACACAGCGTTTTTCTGCATTCTCAGATCTCACCTGTTTTTCTTGGTCAGTCTGTCATTTGGTTATGTGATTTCTAGATAGAGTGCTCATATGAACCCCCTTGTCACCTTCACCATTGTTTAAATTAGGAGAAGGGTAGAGAAATTAACTCTTTTTACAATGTTGGAGCCAGTTTTGTGGTCCCTCTTAAAAAAAAAAAAATGATTGCATAATACCATGTGACTACATACCAAGACCAGTAATATCCTCTTCACAGGCTGTTGGGTGGGGGCAGGTAGAGAATCTCTCATAGGCCTCTGACTGGCTAAGTGCTTTTGCCTAGAGTGCCAGGATGTTATGATCTCAACAGTTTGATGTGGCACAATTCAATTGAAGGTCTTAAAATTTAATTTAAACACCCTTTTATCAAGCAATTTGATTTCTAAGAATTCACCTTAAGGAAATAATACAAATAATGAGTCAAAGATATATGCACCCCCAAAAAAATTCATTAACAAGGATATTATGATAAAAAATAGTTGGATATTAACTAAAGGTCCTATCACAAGAAATTGGTTGAATGAATTATAGTCAATCCACACAATGGAATATTATACAGTACTTTATTTTTTTTAAGTTTTATTATTGCTTTCAGGTGTATAAACCAACATAATGATTAGACATTTACACTCCTCACAAAATGATAATCCCTCCAAGTTTACTATCCCTCTGAGACCATATATATCTATTATAATAGCACTGATATATTCCCATGCTATATTTTACATCTTGTGACCATATACATGCATGGCCGTGTGTGTGTGTGTGTGTGTGTGTGTGTGTGTATGCATATATATATATATAGCCATGTGTATTTAATTATAGTTAGCATTCAATATTATTTTATGTTGGTTTCAGGTGTACAGCACAATGATTAGGCATTTATATAAGTTATGCAATGATCCCCCCAATAAACCCAGTACATATCTGACATCCTACATAATCTTCACAGCATTATTGATTATATTCTCCGTACTGTATTTTACATCCCTGTATCGTACAGTCCTGTAAAATGGCTCTGTAGAGCTTAGCTTATTCACAGGGAAAGATTTCCACAGTATTTTAGAAAATACAAAAAATGCCATTAATCACATGATATATTTAGAATACATAAAATTTGCACATATTATTGCTACTTATATCTGGGTGATAGAATCGTAAGATATTTAAATTTTCTTCCAAATAATTTTTAGAGTTTGTTAAAATTATAATGAACACTGATGTTCCTTAAAATCATGGAGAAGGGTAACAAAGGAGGTTATTTTCCCCCCATCTAGAGCAGCTACATGGTATATTTCCAAGTTTAAAGTTCTCTTAATGGAACTGGGGTGAATAAAGAATATTTGGTATTATTAAAGTATTCAATAATAAAGGTATTTAATGGACTCCTGTATAGACAGAGATCTATTTGTTTCGTTCTATTTGTTAGACCTGGGTTGGGCGGCACCCAACATAAGTGACACATTATGATAATGTAGCCGCTTATATGTAAAGACATTACCTAGCACAAATCCGAAATGACTTTTCCCAGACATAACTAATGTTATTGCTGTTAATTAAGTGGCTTGTTTGGAAGAATAGAATAATTGTGAAATATTTTCAGTACATTCTTGTCTTTGCAGAGGAATGAGTTCCCGTAGTTATAGTGCATATTTATAGAATGCTTAGTACATAAAATAGATTAGAGAGTGAAACGCTATATTCAAAGCACTATTTTCATCTTTAATAAGACAGCTTCAAACCCCTAGAAAACATTTATAACTGAAGCAGTACTCTTAGAAATGTGGATTTGCAAGATGAGCACAAAGATGGTTGGTCTCTGGGACAAATACAAGCAGAACATAGGTTTCGAGAAAGCCTTTCCCAAGTTCTCTCATGAACTGGAAATAATAGCAGTGAGGTGTTTGATACTAGCTGTGTCCTTTTCTTAAAAGCCATAGTTAGTGATCCAGTAGAAGAAAGAAGAATTTCCTCAAGACCTAAGCTACCTGATTGCTACCTGAGGAGGACCACGTTTAATAATATTTCTAGTTATTTTATTGCCACAGGAAGTTTACTTATCCAAAAGAAACATGGGTGAGGTAGAGGTAAATGGCAGTGATCCAAATCTTCCTGACCATTTTCATCTGCCATCTCCTTCCTGAAACTGGGATGACACGGCTTCTTCCAAAGGGTCAGTTCTAATCAATTAAACAATGTGTTGAGAAGGATTCTGAGCCTGACTCTAGCCTCTATGGGAAAATGGAGCCTGAAGGATTAGGGACATCTGTTACTTGTGGGGGAGAGCAACATGACCCATCTGGAATATTCAGATTCATCAGTTCAGATCAAAGAAAGATCATTTTATGAATAACAGCTGGATGGCATTAGAGGATCGTGTAATGTGTTATAATGACTTTGTGATTGTACAGGCAGAAACTCTTGACTTCTTTGGCCTAATCTTCTCTCTGACTAAACTACTTGGTTATAGAACTTTAGGGGATATGAAATGTTCTCTAATTTTGGGTAAATCAGGATTGGTTTGGGACTGGGATTGAGGCTGTGACATCTGCTCTGTTCTCTTGAGATTCCCTCAGATGTGTTTGGACCTAGAGTCCTCGCGGGCTGCATGGAAAGCTCCCTGGAGCCAATAGAACTGATTCCTTAAGACTCTCTGAACAATAAGCTGATGGTTTGGGGGGTGCTTTAGTATTAGCACAGATAATGTTTCACATTATGGCATCTAACCCTCGGGGCACCTTCAGATCGTTGAGATGGACTCCCCATCATATTGATAGAGGAATGGAAACCTGGAGAAATGAATATGATGTCACACAGGCTATCAATCATAGAAGCCCAGGTGAAAACCTATGCCTCTGTCCATTCCATATGCTGATACTGATGGGAGAGAAGGAAAAACAAATGTCCCCAATACATAAAGGGCAGTAATACTTTGTTCATTATGTGACTCTTAACGTCATAGAGCTTTCATTAAGTGCTGGGCAGATATTCATACACTGACGAGAATGTGTATGTGTGTGACAGAAAGAGAGAGAGCGAGAGAGAGCGAGAGAGAGAGAGAGAAAGAGAGAGAGAGAGAGAGAGAGAGAGAGAGAGAGAGCGCTCAAGCAAAAGTACTCCCATATTTAAATGGAGATGGGTGGGAGAATAAAGAAAGCAAATATATGGAGCTAGTGCACCATTCATTTAAAAAACAAACAAACAAACAACAACAACAAAAAAAAAACTTCAAGTGTGCATGCATTTGGCATTATCCCATAGGCTTGTTCAAATGAAACATCATTACTGACTCTATTTAAAACCTGTCAAAAGGACATTTATTACTGATAATTTTAAAAAATAAGTAGTAAAGGACAGGACAGAGTGATGTCTTAGTAGATGACTTAAAACACTTTTGGAAAAACTGTGGCATTTTCTCTAAGACAGGAAAAGAAGGTAGCCATATACTTTGCACACACTAGGTGCTCCAAAATTGTTTTATTTTTGGATTTTGAACTGCATGCTTTGTTGTATAATGCAAAGGGCATCATTTTGCAAAAATATTTGCATTTATGGATATACAAATGCCACTTTTGCAAAGAAAAACAAATGCTAAATGCATGCAGCATGCTGATTAGTTAAGATATCCACATGAGTGTATGAAATAATCATCTAAAATACATCCCATTATAAAAAATGTTAAAATCATTTTATTTTCTACTGATTACAAAATTCATCCAGTATGGGCTTGAGAGAAGCAAATAGCAAACACTTGGTGTTTCCCTCCCTTTTCTGGAGCCGTTCCCAGCATCCCTGCAGATTGAGGTACCTGCCATCCTTGGAGCCCTTCATATGTTTCAGATCCTTCTATTATAAAGGTTCCAGCAGTGGGCCACAACATTTCCTGAGTGTCTACCCCACAAGACTGAGAGCTCTTTGAAATCAGGCACTATTTCTTCTTCATCTTTTGTTCTTCAACCTCAGAAAAAACAATATTATATATATATATATATATATATATATATATATATATATATATATATATATGTATATATATACATATATATTATTATATAATAGTACATATATGTTATTTTATATATATAAATATTGTATATACATATGTGTGTATGCATGTATAGCAAAATTATTCAAGATATACAATCCGTAATTGTCACATGCGTTAAAAAAGATCAAGGACCTCTGCTATATGTCCGGGCTCCAGAAGCCTGCCCATAGCTTGATCTAGCCCCTAATGTAGAATTTCTGGTTTGGGGGTAGAGGGTGTGGATGCTTACTAACTACAGCACAGTCAAGCTATTGAAAAAGCATCTGGTGGCAGCACCGGGACAGGTAGGGAGGTAGGCGGAGGATGGGAGCTGGGAGAGGCATCCTACTCAGGCTGAATCAGTAGTCAGAAGGAAGAGAACTATAGCATATAGTGAAACAAACCCTATATTGCTATCACTCAGTTGTAGTTACCATTTAATCTAGACTTTTGGAAACTGGCTGACGTCTGAGCGTCTGAGCCTCAGCTAACTGAATATATAGCACCTTTCAGTTTTAGTGCCCCCGTTGCAAACAGTATTTGTTGAGCTCCTGATGCTGGCTTGAGCATTTACTGTCCATCTTGAATCCTTTCACATTTAGAAATATTTTTTTCTACGCTTCCTAAAGGAACTCATTATACAAACATTTAGAGAAAATCTGAGTCCATTTCTCGGCATATTTAATACCAATTCCAGTCACTATTACTGCTTAACAAATTACCCCCAAACCTAGTGGTATAAATCTACAGTCATTTTATTGTGCTCACAATTTTGAAGGTATATTGTTTGGAAAGGGCTTGCCAGGCATTTCTCAAGTGTGGTTCCTCTTGAGATTGCAGATTGCAGACAGATGTCAGCTGAGACTGTGGCCATTTTACAGTTCAACTGGGCTGGGTATCCAAGATGTCTCTCTCCTTCCCATGGTTGGTGGTTTCACTGTCTGCCAGCTGAGAGCTCAGCTGGGCTGTCAACAAAGCCGCTACATGGTCTCTCCAGCATGGTGGTTTCAGGGCAGAAGAACTTTGTAAATGGTGCCAGACTTCCCACAGAGCAAGCATCCCAAAGAACCAGACAGAAGCTGTATGACCTCCTGTGACCTAGCCTTGGAAGCAGGGCAAAGTCCCTTTTGGGCAAAGGTGACATAATTGTACCCAAAGGACCCCACCTATCAATGGGAGAACTTAACAAAAATGAGAGCTATGTTTTAAAACTACTAATATCTCCTTTTTTCCCCAAATCTGTTTTTTCTATTATTTAAAATTGCAATAGCTTATCATGACTTTTGTTTGTTTGTTTGTTTGTTTCCCCGTATTTTTCTTAGGGTTCTCAAAAGTACCACAAGGGATAACTCTTTTAATGATTTATTTAACAGATTAAGTATCCAATATATACCATGAGGATTTTGCAAGAGACCCATCACACCAATTAAATAATGAGGCAAACCTGCAAGCTGCTACCCAGTCATCGTCAGTAATCACTGTCTAAATGAAGAGCACATTCCCCCACTCCCACATTATAAACTCTTCAATCTCAAACATTTCACCTCTTAAATCCCTGATGACTTTTTTTTTTTTTTCTGAATTTGTCCAGGATAGTAGTGTCAGGCTTTACAATAGCAGCCCAAGAAGCACTCTTCAAATTTTACTGTGAGTTGTACCATCTGGATCAGGGACTTAGAAATATATGTAAGTGAAATTTCGTAAAAGTAGGCCATTGGAAAAAAATGTGTATTGTTCACTTTGGGGAAAACAATAGAGTGGAAATAAGGATGGCATATTTTTCCAGTGTAATGAACCTCAACAGTTTCCATTGTGATTGCTGGATCATGTTTGATTGCCGGGTGTTAAATGAGCCTGCATCTCGAAAAGTGGGATTAGATCACTCAGCATGTCAGCAGACAGATGATGTTTGCTTTAAGGAGATTTAAAGCATTGCGAATATCATTAAGGGCAGTGTCACAAAGACCAATGTCCATTGCTTCCCCAGGCAGCCTTTTAAACATTGTGGGGTGTGTGTGTGTGTGTGTGTGTGTCATATACATAAGACTTAGCCTCTTACACTTCTAGAATCAGTCCTTTCCTCCCCATTTTTGTTTTTAGAGTTTTGCAGAAAAGAGTGGGTTCCACAGAGGGCCTTCAGCCACAAATGTATAGACAGTCATAACAGATGGAAAGTTTGGGAGCCATTGGGCAAGTTGCTGAGAAGCCGTGAGAAGCTGTGCTCTGTTTTCCCTGCCCTTCTCTCTGGTTGTAGGTTGGCTTTGACTCCATAGCTCATTTGGGGAATGTTCTCTGGTCACTTTCCCAGGAGATGTTAAGCCCCCAAATGCCTTCATCAAATCCCTACCCACAGGAAAATGAAATCACAAAGACTCTACTTATAGGTCCTCAGCAGATGAAATGTACTAGATAGTGTAATTGAGGATGGGATAAAAGATAAGTATCCCCCAAAATAGCTCGCTTCTTCCTGCCTCTGGCCAGTTTCCCGCATCAGAATCATGGATGGGTTAGAACTGCTGTCTTTAAACTTTTTACAGAACTCTACGTTCAAACAAAATCCTATTTGGGAGCCTGTTATATAAAGCAGCTAAAAAGTAGAATTGGTATAACTGATTAAGGGAGACTATTCAGCCCCATCCACACTCCAGGCAGCCAAGGGTTCCTCAGTAACCAAGGTCAAGGATATGTCTTCCAGAAGCCCCTCAGAAGATGTTCTCATAGCCTTATCAGTTGAGCAGTTCAGTAATAGCTGCACTTTACTGAATGAATATTTTCTGTCACACACCACGTAATTTCCAGTCCTCCTAATCATCGACCTATAATATGAGTATTATCACCACCATTTGGTCAAATAATTGTGGCCCAAGAGAGATTAATATCCATCAACAGATAAATGGTTACAGAAAATGTGACACATTCTAGGTACAGAATGGAGCACTATTCTGCCTTTAAAAAGGAAGGAATTTCTGCAATATGTGGCAAAATGGATGAACCTTGAGGACATGATGCCTAGTGAAACAAGACAGTCACAAGGACAAATGCTGCATGACTTCCCTTACATGAGATACCTAACTAGTCAAACTCATAGAATCCAAGAGTGGAATGGTGGTTGTCAGAGCTGGGCGAGGAGCAAATGGAGAGCTATTCATCAAAGGCATAGAGTTTCAGTTAAGCAACTTAAGTTGAGAGATCTGTTGTAAAACATTGTACCTATCATCAACAACACTGTATTGTACACTTACATTTTTGCTAAGAGTATATAGACCTCATGTTAAGTATTCTTACTACAATAAAATAATTTAAAAAGAGAAAAAAAGAAAAAAAAGAAAAAAGAAACAGCAATAATTTGCCCAGTTGAGGAGGGATAGCAAGGATTTAAATCTAGATTCTACTGGCTTTCAAGTATGAACCTGTGACACTCTGAGGAGAAATGAAGGGAAGAAACAGGCCAGTCATGTGAGAGTGCTAAAAGCACAGGCCCGCCATTGGATGCCCCGCGTTCAGTCCTGACTCGACCACTCCCAGCTGTGTGGTGCTGGTAAACCACGTCACCTCTGTAGTTTGGTTTGTTTAATTTTTTTACATTTAATTTACAGAGTTAATGAAAATATATTTTAAAGTCCATTTTAAATAAAACTTCATTTTTAATAATTTTGCGATGTAAGCCACATACCATACAATTTACCTGTGAAGTGTACAAATCAGCATTTTTTTAGTACATTCAGTTGTGTAGTCATCACCACTACCTAATTTTAGAACATTTCATCACCCCAAAAAGAAACCTCACATCTATTAGTAGTCACTCCTTAGTCTTCCTTTTCCACAACTCCCGGCAATCACTAATCTACTTTCAGCCTCTATGCATTTACATTTTCTGGACTATTCATATAAATGGAATCATCTGATACGTGTCCCTTTGTGTCCGGATTCTTTTACTGAGCATAATGTACTTAACCTGTTAGGGCTCTGTTTCCCATCTATAAAATGGATATGAAGTCAACTACCTTGAAAGATTATTGTGAACATTAGGTAAATATCACACACACACACACACACACACACACACACACACACACACCATTTAACACAATAATAATAGCTGAATAAATCCAAGAAATGGAAGCTCATTAGTCAGGACAATGATAACAATTAAATTAATAAAAATAAGGATTATGGGAAAGGGTAGTGACAAGTCCTGGAAATTAAAGGGACTAGAGGCCCTGGGAGGAAGGTAGGGACTGGCTGAGAGAAGCTTTGTGCCTGTCACCTCACTTGCTCTTTCGCCTGATTGAGCGTTTGTCAACATTGTAACCATTGCCATTTTGAGCTGGATAATTATTTTTTGTAGGATGTCTAACAATATCTCTGGTCTCTACCTACAGATGCCAATATCACCTCAACCTACAGTTGTGACAACTAAAAATGTCTCCAGATATTGCCAAATGTCCCCTGAAGGCAAATCAGCCCCAGATGACAATCTCTAACCTAGACCTTGCCTAGATCCTGCCCAGAGTTGTAGACTCTCTTCCCCTCCCCTAAATAAAATACCTGCAGTCCCTGTAGTCAATTAAATGCTATACAGGGCTGCCCTGTCCAACACAGTAGCCTCTAAATACATGTAACTATTTAAATTTAAATCAGTTAAAATGAAGTAAAATTTAAAAATCAGTTCTGCAGTCTCACTAACCACACATCAACATGTGCTTCATAACCACCTACCGTGTTTCCCTGAAAATAAGACCGGGTCTTATATTAATTTTTGCTCAAAAAGACACATTGGGGCGTATTTTCAGGGGATGTATTATTTTTGTATGTACAACAATCTACATTTATTTAAATAGTCACGTCATCTTCTTCGGGAACATCGTGATAATGCACTAAATGTGTCTGACTGACGATCTTAAATGGGGCTTATTTTCGGGGCAACACAGTATATCATGTGGCTACCTTATTGGATAGCACAGGATGGAACATTCCCATTATCACAGAAGGTTCTATAGGAGAGCATTGCTACGGACAAAACTATTGTAACTAACAAGTGAAATTCTGATTTTGGGGAATGAGAGATTTATCCCGTGTGATTCTTTAGGTATTAGGAGAGAAAGCAGTCCCAGAAATGCTCACTGCTCACTGCTCACTGTTGCCAGTCAGCAAGCCTTCCCTCATTGAATATTCTCCAGTGTGTGCAGGTAGGGAGCAGCCACTGGCCCAGTGTCTGCCCATGAATGAAGGAAAAATGTAGGTGAGACCCCTTGAAAAAAAACCACAGACCTATCCATTTCTCCTTAAAGTTCAGGGATAAGATTTGCTACCCACAAGGGATTCATTCATGGTAGGAAGTCCTGGACCCAGCAATAACTGAGGAAATTTAGCAAGAGGAAGAGCCTGACAGGATACAAGAGTACAACTGGAAGACCATGCTCAAGGTCAAATCTTAAGGGTGAAGGACAGGCAGGTGTGGATGCATTAGCAATCATGCAGTCTTGTCTGTTATAGAGATGGTTTCTTTCCATTCATCTTATGCCACCAACCTAAGGGGCCTTTTGAGGCTTTGGAGGGCCTGCATGGTTGTGTTTTGTGTTACCCCTATAAAGAAAAGGCATTATTCTGTTAAGAGGAAGGCTCTATTTTATGACTGAAGAAGGGGCTGCCATGAGCCACTTAAGGAGGTAAAGAAAAGAGAGCTTCCAGATTTAGCAAAAAAAAACCAAAACAAAACAAAAAAAACACACACACACACAAAAAAACAAAACAAAAGAAAACAGGGCACCCAATTAAGTGTTGAATTTCATGTAAATTGCAAATGATCTTTAGTAGAATTTTGTACTGTGTAATATTTGGGATCTACTCATACTAAGATATTTATTTGCTGCTTATCTGAAGTTCAAATTTAACGTGAAGACCTATGTTTTATATGGCAAACTCAAATAAAACTAGAAGACTTGCTGATGAGAAAATACACATCTTGGGATAGTGGGAAGGAAGGGACAATACTGATTTGAAAAACAAGATATTTAACCTAATTGATGCACACGATTAAGTCAACATAACTCTCAGGGTTATAACCAAAGCCAAGAAATTTAGTGTAATCAATGTATTGAATGACACTTATGTAACAAATATATGATGTCATAAACTGGGAAACTGAGATTAAGAAGACAAAGTCAGTGCCCCAGTGTAACTTGCTCTCTGGAAGAATCAGACAAGCAAATTGATATTTGAAAGAGTGTTATAAGCAAAATCTAAAGTAATGTGCAATGATGACTTAGAGGGCAGAGTCCTTAGTCCTGTCTGCGAGTTCAGAGAAAATCATTGAACAGGAAGTGATGCTTAAGTCAGACCTTGAAAAATGAAATAAGAAAGGACAGCACAACTTATGAAGAGGTAGGTGTGATCACAGACTTGGCCGGTCGTCAGCCATGGTTGGAATGTGGGGTGTGGAAAGTGGGAAAAGTAGATTGAGATATGGTTAAAAGATAGGCTGGAATCCTGTCATTAGAAGCTATAAGGAAGGACAAGGGGTTGTGAGGAAGCATTCAGGCAGGAGAGAAGCAAGATCTAATCTGTAACTTAGGAAATAATAATAGAATTTTAAATGGCAGTATATTTAAATATGCTTGAAATTATCAGCTTAAATTTAGTCATTAAATACTTTCTTAGTATTTCTTTTAAATCATCTCCTTTTGGGTCAGTTCATGTATCATTCAGGAAGGGGAGCAATAGAGGATCACTGGTAAAAGCATGTTCTTTGGGTCAGACAATGCTGGAACCGAACCCTGGCCCTGCCACCCTGAAGAACCCATTTAACATCAGTCCTCATGTGAAAGATGGGAGAACAATAGTACACACCTCATGGGGTTTTACGGATTTTAAATAAAATGATATGCACGTAAAATGCTTAGCGTAAAATGAGTGCTCAACAACAAAAATGTACCATAAATTTTGATAGAAATAATTCATTTTGTCACACTTTTGCCTACAGCTCTTATGCCTGACTGCTCATTTAGGATCTCTGGCTGCCTTGAAAATGCCTAACTCACAGCTATTTCTAGAAGCGCAGGAAACCAGTCACACATGTTTTACATCCAGTGTACGTGTGCCAGGCGCTGCTGTTTTCCAAACACCATGTTTGCAGCACCATTTCTTTTGGTATCAGAAATTTTTCTCTGCTGGTCATGGGAAGCTCCCGTCTTCCATTGGAGGTGCTATTGCAGACTTAGCCCCCAGAGGGCTCCAAAGCAGAACCAGTATCTTGTCAGTAGTTCTGTCCTTAGTGTGTTTCAGAGTTTAACGGAGTTGCACTTTTTGGAATTTTTTTTTTCCTTCCATTTCCTGCTCTCTATACAACCAAGATGCGTGTCTATTAGGAGCTTGGCAAAAAAAAAACCCACAGTCTTCATAACTGGTCCTCCCCTCAAAAGACCGCAGCTATAAAGGGTTTAGGCTTGTTACCTCAGCATAGCATGTCCCAAAAGACTCCTCAATCACCTGATACAAGAATTTCTACCCCTTCTTTATCTTCCCCACTCTCTTCCCCATGTGATAAAACAGAGCAGGGAATAAAATAAAAGAAGACTTTTCTGTACAAATTCAGGCTGCCCGTTTGAATTACTGTCGTGATGAGTATTACCCAGAGGGCACGTGGAGATGAAGGAGCCTGAATAAAGATTTTATAATCTGATTGAAAACCTCCATTCTGTCTTCCTAAACCATGAAGCTATGAAATGTTCATTACAAGATGAAGCTACCCTGGGTCTGAGTATGAGCAGGGCTGCCTTGTGTTTCTCTCACTTATGTAGTCAGCGTGTTCCTTCCTTTTTCTTAAATTGGAGCCAGTACACTCAGTGTCTCTTTCTTCCAGCTGACCAGTACATCACAGACATATGTGGCTAATCATTTTTCTCTTGCAGCCGATTTGCAAAGTCAGCCCACCACATGTCCGTTGCATTGTGTTCTTTGCTACCATGCCTGAATGTGCCATCTGCTGAGATATGAGGCCCTTGCTTCACATGTGTGGGTATATGAGTAGTCAGTCTGGGGAGGCTACAAACTGAGCAAGATTAAGCAGGGCCCCTTGAAGGAGATGTCAGACAGGTTCACAGGTCACTGTGGCTCTGTGGAGTACAGACCTTGGACCCAAACTCTTCCTAAGTAGAAAATGTGATTTAAAAAAAAAACCTTATAGAACATCTGACCCATTCGTAACTATTTTCTCAGTGTATATAGTGTTACCGGAAATATCATTCACAATTATTCTAGTAGCAAAGAGATTTTGTAAAGAGTACCAATTGACGAGGTTTGGAAATTTTAAGAGACATCTAGGGTCTCATAGGATTGTCACTGATAAGTTATTTCTTTAGTCTTGAGAACATCTCTGTTTCAAGGTTCAATGTGCTGTTCCACATTTGTTAGATGGAACTCTTAGCAACAGTTCACTCCCATGTTTTATCTAATTATATTTTCTGAATTCTGTTGTACTGTGTAATCTCAATGGGAAAAAATGGTTGGGACATGTTTCTTATGGTTTCAAAACACACGTAGATTCAAGTAAATAATAGCAGAAGGAATCTCGGTAAATCTTCCTCTGCCCAATAGATCATTTATATTTTAAATGTGAAAGCTTGCTCTTTATTTTTTAGAAAAGTGAATAATAATATTTGCTGCAAAATGCTACCCCTGCACATTTATCTATAAATCCACGTTTTTGGCTATTGGCAAAATTTCAGGGGACTAACAGAATAGATCCAAAAATCAATTTGTGAAACAAGAAAAACCGAGGACTAACTCAGGTAATAAAGAAGTAAAGGTGAGTGAATGACAAGGGACCTCTTTTACCACTCAGTGGCCATTGCTGGACCCATGCCGTTATCTCTCTCTGAAGGACTCCTAAGGAAACTGAAAAAAGTGTGTCTCGCAGCTGAAGCTCCGGGCTTCCCAGAAATAGTAATGTGCAGGAAAATACCTTTCCTCAGACATATCACAATGGCTCCGATTTCCCTCAGCTTAGAGTCAGAAAAATACTCCTGTCATTTTCTTTTCTGTTTATTGGAAATTTCATTCGTTGCAGTGCATGTTTCCCCTAAGCAAAGCCACGTTCAACTAATTCCATTTCTAAGAGAAGTAGGTGTTTTAAGTAGTTTATGTATCTTATTGATTTAAGGGCAACACTGACACACCAAAGGTAGAGAAAGGTATTCAATTAGAACGTGACCTTTAAAAACATAGAATCATAAGTGTTGGACTGGTTCAGGACTTTAAATATAATATCAAATATTAACATTTTCAAATAAAGAAGCTAAGGTGGAAAAGGTTGAGGTGTTTTGTCCAAAACGTGTTACCCTCTAAAGCAACATTAATAGACTACATAATAAAAAACCCACCACATACATTTACCCATGTGGCGTCCGGTCCACACACAGATGTGTGTATCAGAGGTGTTACATTGTCTTAAATACCATATAGGTATTAATTCAAGCCGTATTGGAGTCCTGTGTCAAACAAGACACCTACCGTGCACTACATGACTTGCTGCGTGCAATGGATCATCTATTTGGTACAAGAACTGAATTCATTTGCCAATTGAAATTGCAGATTGCAATGCATGTATGTGAAAATCTTTTATATGATGAATTTGGTATACAGGGTGTGTCGGTGAAGCTCTCCCCACTTCAAGCAGAGTGAAACTTAAGTGAATATATTTTGGAAAATTTTCAGTTCAGACAATTTTAGTAAGTTAAGTAGGGTAACTGCGAAGGATCATCAGACATCTTTGTTGACCTGCCTCATCAGGTGAGACGATTTCAAATGGGTAGGAGCTTCTTGCATAAAAGAAATCAACTTTTTGTTTTTTATTTTAATCTGACCATTTGAGAATAGCTTCCTTTCCTCTAGTCTATCACCTAGGAAACCAGTCTCAGTGGTGTATCTAGACTTCCAGATGGGAGAGAGGGAGGGTCTGCGTAGTTTTGGAGTGTATGTACCTAATAGAGTTGAACTACATAATGGTGGGTTAGAATTTGCCTTGATCCATCTTTCTCTTTTCATCATCGTTTCCACTTTTTCTGCTTCATTTGTTCCCTGTGTCTTTGGTGTAGTGTGAAGAGGTAATACTTTAGGACGATGCATATCTAAGATGATTTTTTAAAAACTCCTTTTCACGATGTGCTTTGCCATATACTGCATTCAGATTGTCGCCGTGTACTCAGGCAGGTTGGGGCTTGTCCTTGTAGCCTAGCTTTATGCTCAAAAACAAATAAATCATTTGTTATACGCCATACTTTTTCTAGCTTTTCAGGTTTAGCAAATGGCATTAAGTCCTTGGTTGTAGCCAACACTTCCATGGCGTTTTCAAGGTGAATTTCTCCAGGGTGATTTTCCAGAAAGTGGCCCACATAATGAGAATGCACGTGAATAATGTTAAGAGCATCTTATAGTTGAGCAGTCCTTCAGAATTTACTAAGTAAATATATCCACCCTGTGAATCATATGTTGTTATTCCTATTTTACAGATGAGGAAAACTGAGAAGTCAAGTAATTTTGCTAGGTGTAATTAGGACTCAATGCCAGTTGTCTCCCCCAACTGAGTGCCCTCCCCAGGACATGGATTATCTGCCTGCCAACACCACCTGCGGGTATCTTTGTATTGGAGTTTTTTTTGTTTATTTTCCCCCCAGTTATTTATTTATTTTTTATTTGTTAAATTTATTGGGGTGAGATTAGTTAGCAAATTATATAGGTTTTAAGTGTACATTTCTATAGTACATCATCCATATATGGCATTTTGTGTTTACCACCCAGAGTCGGTTTTCCTTCCATCACCACATATTTGATCCCCTTTACCCTCTTCTACCTATCCCCTCCCCCCTTACCCTCTGGTAACTACTAAACTATTGTCTGTGTCTATCAGTTATTGCTTATTTGTCTTGTTCATTTGTTGCTTTCAGTTTTATAGCCCATGTACGAGTGAAGGCGTATGGTGCTTGACTTTTTCTGACTTACTTATTTTTTTTAGCATGATAATCTCAAGATCCATCCATGTTGTCGCAAGTGGCAGTATTTCATCTTTTCTTATGGCTGAGTAATATTCCATTGTATATATGTACCACATCATCTTTATCCAATCATCTATTGAAGGACACTTTAAACTGCAATTAGTGCATAGGAATAACCTATGGATCTTATTAAAATGCAGAATCTGATTCTGACTCAGGTTTGGGATTCTGCCCGTATAACAGACCCCCATCTTGCACTGCCCTAGACTCCACACTTCTTACAAGCTCCTGGCTCCGGACCATCAGCACAGATTGAGTAGTGAGGCCCTTAGCAGTCTTCTTTTGGCTCAGTGGTGTAGCTCGGTACATTCACTCTAATCCCGTTATGCTTTTCAGTGTTCACTTCTTTGCTGTGATTAACTGCCTCTCCTCAGAAAATATATACATATCTTCATACATGCATCTTAAATTTGAGATGAATACATCTTAAATTATACTGGATATCAATCGACAGAAATCATTCTGTTTACAAAGAATTCATTTCACAAAGTAGCCCAGCAGGAGAAGGTTTAGTTAAGTGGGCCATACACTGGCAAACAGTGTTCTGCAAAAGCCTCGCATCCCATAGGACTGAAAACCAGAGGCATGGAAACAATTAAATGTGTCTGTGCGCTGTTTACATAGTCTGCTTCCGCTTAATTCATGCAGCCAAGTTGAGGCTTGATTGGTTCTGAGGGCCCACCTCCCTAGCTCTGCCCAAGTGCTGGCTGGGGTTTTGAGTCCTAAGCCTCTGGGGAGCCTTTCATTTAACTGGAATAAAAGCAACCCCAGAGAGTTTGCATTAGCATTTGCTACTGTCACAATTCTGAGAGACCCCAAACTAGGAGGTTGTTTAGACCGACTCTGAGTTGTTCCAAGATTTGTGCCTGAGAAGCTGCAAGCCCAAAGTTCACACCAGGTGACTGAGTGCGAGACATAGGTTTATTGAGACTCACTGACCAGGGAGAGTGTCCGGTGGCCGCTGGCCGGAGGAGTAGTGATCCACACACAGGCAAGAATGAAGCAAGGTTACATAGGTCCAGCAAAACAAAGAGCATCCCCTGGCAGAAATCATCCGGCAGGCCCTGCTCATGTGTACACAAGCTCCCGAGAAGCCAGGACATCTTAACTGCCGGCCGCCGTTCAGAATTGACTGATAAGCAGCATGCCCAGGGAGTCAGGAGACCGTGACTGCTGGCCAGCTCATCTGCCTGTGGGCCAGGTCCCTACAGAGGTCAAAACTATGTAGGAGTGGTTCTGAGAGTCGCTTGAGCTGAGGGAGCTCCAGGTTGCTACAGAGTGAATTTTACCTAAATATCCCAGGAACTTGCACGTTTCCTGTTGCTTGGTAATGCCTTTGGCATTGTTTCTTGGCACAGCGGATCAGAGTGGAGAGAGTGATTGCAGAAGGAGAGTGTTATGTTTGGAGTGGTGGGGGTTGAGGGGTGGATAGATGTTGTGGGTTCTGGCAGACAGTTGAATCTGGCCCGCCTGCTGTTAGGCCCAGGGGGCAGGTGTGGAATTTAATATTATTAGGAGATGTTGAAACCAGGGACGCTGCTGCCCTCTGAGATAAGGGAAGGAACTTCCCAAAAGTGAGAGACCTGGGGCTCTGACCACTGGTCCTCTTTTGCCAAGAATACGGTATGCTGGGAACAGAAGAGATTATCTGTTATCTGGCAATAGCTGGCTCTTTACTGCTGCACCCTAAGTGGCATGGGTGGAGTATGGTTAAATCTGTCCTCAGGATGGTACATCTGAAGTATCTCGATTTTTAGTTTCCATCTCAGTGGGGGATGGGATGGGGTCATGCTCTTTTTACAGTATCTGAAGTCAAACAAAACTACTTATATTTTATCATTTATTAAACTGATTTTGGGCACTTTTGACATTTATATCACGTGTTTAGCAGTTTAAATGCTCTCCGTACAGTAATCCCTATTTCTGTGTTGGGAGCCTATGCATTCCGAGCTTTCAGCTGATAACCCTGCCTCTCCCCATCCTTATGACTCAAAGTTATGAATTCCTGGCCAGAGGGGCCAAATCTTGACTGAAACCATGTTTTATTGGGCACACAGAGGTGTGTTTTTGGTTTTATTTTTGTAGCTAAAATTTAAAGATTGAGCAATTTCATATGAAAATCCAGATTTCCAATGACTCTTGAAAACTGTAAGACTTATCATCAAGAGCTCTGAGGTGCAGCTTGGCTTCCAGCAACAGGGCCTGCGGGGCAGCACTCTGCTGTAGGCGGGAATCCCTTCTCCAGTGCGCTGCAGACCCAGCCACTCCCCAGGCCAGATGTACCATCCTGAGGACAGATTTAACCATACTCCACCCATGCCAATTGGGGTGCAGTGGTTTGCGACCATCTGAATGTTCTCACGTGAAATCCGTGTAGCTGATGATTCTCAAGGGAGCTGAAGGGACCCCAAATGGAACCAAACCAGGTGCACATGCAAAAGCGGTTTCTGGCTTCTGACTTCAACCATCTAAGCCAGAGAACTGCAGGGTAAATGTAAGTTCCCTGGAAGGAAGAGTTTAGTAAGAGAGTATATTGAGCTATGGGTGGCTGAAAATCCAAAATAATAGTAGTTTAAACAACAGAGTGATGCATTTTCAACTGTCACAGAAGTCTAGATGAGTGGTTCACAGTGGATACAGAGATTGCACAACCATCCGAAACCCAGGATCCTCAAGAGACTGGTTTTATGAACTGAGATGGTGTTCTATTCACATTCTAGCTGGCAGGAAGGAGAAAAAGCAAGAGAAAGTCATGGTTGCTTCTGCAAATGACACCTCTAAGAAGCCATATGCATCATTTCTGCCTCCATCCCACTGGCCAGAAGTAAATCTCATGATGATTTCTAGCTGTAAGAAAGGCTGGAAAAGTGTGCATTCTGGATGACCTTGTTCCCAGCAAAAGATCAGCAAGGAGGGAATGGCTATTAGGGCGCTGCTGGCAATTTCTACAGGAACTATATAGTTCTCAAATTTCCCAGAGAATTGCACATAGTAGACATAAGGCAAAATACAATAAGGCAAAAAGAGGGAAAGTGTCAAACCTCAGCAGTTTGTGTATTCAACTCCTGATTATCCACACACTGTCAAAACTGCCAAGAACTGGTGTACTTCCTGCATTCCTTTATAGACTTCCCTCGGGCCTTATTCCTATGCGTTTGGTTTACTTTACAACCCACTGGTAAATCAACCAAGTGTTTAAAACCTTTGGAAGGTATTATGGGAGAAGCAAGAGACCAGGTTCCCTTGTGAATATGTAAATACCTAATCTTAACTCTTTCCCAAGCTTATGAGAAAGAGTGGAGCTAGAATCTCACCACCTCTTGTGATATCTGCAGTAACCTAAGTAGCAAACAGTCTTGGCACTGCTGGAAGAATCACAGTACTGTAAGCACGGGCATTTTCAGTGACATGGTCTCCTTCCAGCCAATGAGCAAACAACAACAACAACAACAACAACAACAACAAACACTCTAGAAATAGGTGGAGCACACACATTAGAAAATAAATTCTCATTTTTTTACAAAAGAATAAATGTAAAGTCCCATTCTGTGTGAATGGGACCTTACAAAAGTTGTATGTATGTAAAGCTTTTTACATTTTACAGTTTTTAAACTTTCACTTTAAAAATTAAATTAATATGATAAAAAGATGCCTCCTAAAGGTTTCTGTTAAAGAAGACTGAAACATAACTCTGGAGAGTCAAGATTAGATCTTTTGTCCCAATAATTACTTTATTCAAGCTGTTGAAAAGGCACCTGATTGTTTCCCCATTGGGGACAGGGGATGCAGTCATCCTCTTGATGAATGAAAGTATCATATCATTTGCCCTGAATTAACTTTCTGAAACATTCCAATGAGATGTAATTTGTATGCTTTTGGTTCTTTGAACAACCAAAACACATTTTAGAGCCTAAAGGCTAATTAAAGGAGGTCTCTCAACTTATGGGCAGTGGATACTTGAGGGTGACCTGGGATCTAGGGATGCTCTAGACTTTGATGATGATAATGAGAACGTTCCTACGTGGCACCAGTGCCCTGTGTATCCACCTTCCTTTTACCTTTGAGCTCACAGGCTGCCCTCCGATGCCGAATTAGAGGACTCTGACGGACTTAAGAAGCTAATGATGCAGCCCATGTACCAAGCCCTGCTCTTCTTCTACCTCTTCATCTTTTCACTCTCCATCAGCAGCTCCTCACCTGCAGGCAAAGGAAAAGCCAAGACTCAGAATTAGACTTCGACTCTCAAGAAAACTACATCTTGGCAAAAACAAGCAAACGGAAACAAACAAACAAACAAACAAAACAACAAAACTGTGGATTTGTTTTATGTGTTTTGGAGAGGCTAGAATACCTTTATGCTGCAAGCCCCAAAATAGGAAACTATGACCTCAGGGTCACCATGCTACGAGAACTGATGCCATTCTTGATTTTAAAGAAACAAAAGAAAACAACAAAAAGACCTTCCGTATTAAAAATGGAAAATATAAACAATAGAAAAAGAAAACTAGCTAGGGAAAAACAAACCCAAACCAACCCACAGTCATTCCCAGACAGACATTTATTCATCCATTTATAAACAAGAAAAATGACTAAGTGTGTATAATGAGTGGTGTCTAGAAACAGTAGTTTAATTTCCTTCCTGTTTCCCAGCATCCTCAAGGATAACCTTGTCATACTCAACATCTGCTCTGCGGACTCTCTTGAGAGCTGTGCTAGAATACTGGGTCTTCTTGTTATTCTGTAAAATGAGTTATTTTGAAGGAAGATTAAGGACACTTCCTATAAAATATTGTTAATACCAGAATTTTTTTAAAATTTTGTCAGAGTTTTAAAATCCTAGACAGTATGCATTCTTCCCAATATGCAAAAGAGAGAGCTGAGAGCTGGCAGGTTTTGGTAGCTGGCTCAAGGTCACATGGTGAATGGTGACGGGGGCATGAGTGGGGGCGTAGGTAAGGGGCAGGCCTCCTCATTTCTGACTCAGGGCTTCCTTCTGTCCCAGGTGAACAATTCTGGTGTATCGTGTTGATATTTCCAGTTATTCTTTGAGAGGCAATTATAAACAATGAAAAGGGAAAGGGAGACATTAAAAATTACTTTTGTTCTGAAGAAGTCCATAGGATTGCCAACTCAACAAGAAGTGTTACTTCCAAACATACAAGAAATATTCCCTTGCAACTTCATGCCCATGACCACCCAGATGCTTTGCAAGGGGATTAAGTCCTGAGGGGCGCTTCCAGTAGAAGGTGTTATGTGCCATAGAGCCTTGGGCTACCACAGCTGCAAGTGGAGATTTTTCCTACTCAACCCCTTCATTTCACAAATGAAGCCACGACTGCAGACATACAGTGACCCACCCCAGCCACCATTGCCAAGCACTGTATCCAGTCCAATTCTGGGGTTTCTCTTTATGCTCAATCACCCATTTCCCCAAATAAAGCAATACTGATGGTATGTCAACCAGGAAATGCATCTCAGGCAGGTTTTTTTGATCATCCCACTTTATATAATACCTGGAAAGGATTTTTAGTTAACAGCTAAAGAGCTGTCTGATCAAAATAATTCATTCAACAAACCTTTCTTGGTTTTTCTTTTTGCTCTTTTTCTTTAAAGTACCTCCAAAATGTCACAATTGTATGCTTAAAGTATCTGTTGAGAGGCATTATGACACTGCATTTGTACAAAATTACAATGCAGACTCTTGTATTTAGGAATGCAGTTGTAAGCCCTGCTCATTTGCCCAAGCAGGGCAAAAAAAAAAAACCCAAGCAGGGCTCACTGGTCTTTTGTGACATATATTCCAGTTGTTCTTGCCAGGTGCCCCTGTCACAAATTGCAGCAATTCTGCTATGCAGGGCAGAGTCTGTGAGTGCAGCTCTCTCTCCTGGCATGACAGGTGGGAAAAGGTGGTTACAACAACATCCTGGACCTCGAACAGTGTCTGGCTCCTGTTGCCCAATATATATTTTTGCATGAGTAAAGGAACATTGAAACCTCACTTTTGTTTGGATTTGAACCTCTGGATTTGAGTCAACAGCATCTGAGTCCCCTGGCTACGCCATTATTACTTTGCTTCCTTTACAAGTACCAGGGTCACAGGAGTCTCCTGGAATAGTTTAGTTGCTTGGATACCAGCATGCTGTTAGGATGGTGGGTCCCTATCACTGATTCTGTAATGATTCCAAGAGATTCAGAGCCGTTTCTGCCCATCATCCTGTGAGCCTATTTCTAAATAAACTTCCTAGAATCAAGACAATGGCTGTGCACACGCAAATTACTGCTCTTCTTGTTACCATGGCAACACACTGACTCTTGTCTACCCCACCTTGTTCTGCAGTCAGCACAGAGCCACTGGCTTAATAAGGCCTGACAAACTTAAACAATGGGGATTTCTTGCCATAAGGCCAAGATCTTTATTAATTCATAGCAGCCAGAACTGTGTGTTGCTGTCTCCCTGACCCTGCTTGGCATTCAGGAAGAAAATTTCCCATCATGATTTATTTTTCCTACTTATTCTCAGCTCTGCTCTTCCCTTTCTAAAAGTCAGTCAATTGATAAATTTGGGGAAGAGATTAAACTATTTGTATACTAAACAGGAAACTGCTGTTTTGTCTGTCTAGATTAGGATTTCTCAATCGCGGCCAGTCCATGTGGGGGTTAGGGGTGTGGCGGGCAAGGAAGAGCCATGCCAGGGGCTGGGCACAGTGCCTCCAGTTGGAGTACATTGTACATTTGATTCTGGCTGGTGGCCTCTTGCCCTGAACTCCACTGCATGTCCCCCTCCCCATCCCAATAGACTCACAGAACTCAGTTAGACCTCTGCCAGGACCACCGTTGTTGGACCCTGGGAAGAGAGGTAGGTCAAAACCCGGAGGCTCCTTGAAGGCCCACACTTGGACTTGGCTCTCACCATAGTTGAGTAAAGTCTTACACAGCTGGAGAGGCCCCTGCAAATTATGGCTGAGTATCTGGTAAAACCTTTGCCGCCTCTCAGTCTCCCAGCCCAGGGCTAAGAGAGAATGCTGTACCCCTGAGCTGAAGAATCTAACACCATTAAACTTTGGTTCAACCGGAACAAACCGTTCAGCATCTCCCATTTCTTACGTGATAACTGTGGCCTGGCTCCCCCAGGCCGACTTCTCCACTCTTATCACCGTCTGCTTACAATCCTTATCCCTACTATGAGAACTGTATGTTTCCTCAATTGTCTTTATTTTCCTTCCTTCCTTCCTTCCTTCCTTCCTTCCTTCCTTCCTTCCTTCCTTCCTTCCTTCCTTCCTCTCGGCCTTTGTTCTCACTGTCCCACTGACCTGGAATGCTCTCCCTCTTTACTTCCTATTCATCTTTAGGACGCCCCTTAAATGTCCAACAACAGGACTGTGAATAGTGAGTTATAATATGTGGCGGTTGCTCTGACATACCACCCATTCTGTCCTTGGGCCAAAGCACTCACCCCCCAGCTGTTAGGAGTGTTGGCTACTAAGCCCTGACAGTGGAGTCCCGCCGCTATAATAGCCTTGGATTGAAAGAAGCTGCCTTGCCCATCGTTACATCAGCCCACATCCAGTGTGACTCGTTCATGCAAGAATGTAGAGGCTGGGCTCCTTGGCCTCTGTTTGGGACAACTCTGCAGGGCCACGTAGCTGAGAACTCTGCTTGAGACGAGCTCTGGACTCCACTGCAGCTTTATCACATCCCAAGCTCTCCCTCCGCCAGTCCTGCCTCCCTCACCTCCTTACAGGCAGCCTGCTGAGAGTGCTCCCCAGCAAAACTCCAGCATGCAAACCTCTATCTCAGAGCCTGTTTCGCAGGTAACCCTGAGACATGGCAATTTCAGGATGAAGTAGTACGTAATCAGTAATTAATAAATAAATAAGTAAATAAGTAAGTAATAAAATTAAGTATTAGAGACTATATAATGATATAGGAAACTACTCATGTTAATGAAGTAAACACAAAAAATAAGAAGCAAAACTGTGCCGGCATTATGTAAGAATATACAGGAAGAAAAGAGACTGAGAGCAAAAAAGCAAAAAAAGTGTATCTTTCAGGAGGAATGACTCCTAAAATAGAACTAAAATGTGCCCACCTGGATTTTTTTTTTTTTTCCTGTTTCTTCAATGAGCTAGAAATCATTAGGGAACCTAATTAAGTCATTTAACAGTAAAATGACATAATATTACTAAACAAACCCCTGGAACACAACCCACTGTTTGAGGATAAACAAAACGTTCAGTTTCCATAGGCCCTGTTGTACTGTGTTCTCACCCATCCCTGCTTCCTCCAGAGTCTGTGGAGTTGATTACTTCCTTTTTTTGTGCAACTCTGCTTCTTGCTCCCTATATGCATTTATCATTGTCGTGCGGGGCGGCCTGCGGGGTCTCTGGTCCCGCTCCCCACATAAGAACGCAGGACATGGTGAGGCCAAAAAGGAACACCCACAGAGCCATAGGTAGGGAAGTCATACCACTATGGTCTCACTGGAGGCTGGGTTTACAAGACGTGCGACCTGCTGTCCACTTTGCTGCCAACCGACCGACTCTCCTCGACTATCCTTCACTCTCCTCCTTCACTCTCCTCGGCTCCCCTCCGTAGCCACGGCAGTCATATCAGTGGCCAATGGCTCAATGGCTACAGCTGATGGCAAACCAGACACAGTTGATGGCCATCTACTATCTGAGCCAGCACCTTTCTATGTGAGGCCAAGAGCCTGGAAACTGCTTTCTGGGGCTCTGTCCCCACAATCATTATCCTTAACCACATGGTATTGCATATATTTAAATATATTTCTTGTGTTACATTGAGTTCCATGAGGGCAGAAGATCATTTATATCCCCATGAGTTGGACATGTCCTCTTGTCATGCAGGTGGCCTGCAAGGTGTCTCCTGTCCCTCTCCCCACATAAGAACGCAGGACATGGTGAGCCCAAAAAGGAACACCCACTGAGCCATAGGTAGGGGAGCCATACTACTATATTCTCGCTGGCTGCTGGGTTGGAGACACAGGAAGCAGGAGCCACAGGATCCACTACTTGCTGTCCACTTCTCGGCAATCCGCAATCCACACGCCGCCGCTTGCTAGCTCAGCCACCCTCTTCTTGCTAGCCCCCATTTTGCTGCTAGCGTAGCCACAGCAGTTATATTAGTGGCCAGTGGCTCACTGGTTACAGCTGACGGCCAACTGGCCACAGCTAATGGCCATCCAATCGCAGTTGATGGCCATTTCCTACCTGAGCCAGCACTTTTCCACGTGAGGCCAAGAGCCTGAAAACTGCACTCCTGGCTCTGTCCCACACCTCTATACTGTAAACATTTAGTAGATTTTACTCAATGAATAAATGAGTGAATGAAGTTATATTTGGGGTGGAGACTTGAAGAGTCGAGAATTTGATTGGCATGGGGACAAATTACTGAAAGTAAGGGAAAGAATGTAGAAAGAAACATTGAAAGCCTGATTAACATTTTGTGATTACCTCAGACTAGAAGACTATGAAATGGGAGGCCCTCAGCCTGCCTGTGCTTCACTGCTCCATGGTTTACAGAAACTCTGGAAGAAGCCAACTTTGCCACTGTGGCTTTGAGGCTTTCAAGATAAGCATCAGTTTGGTTTCAGAAGGAAAGTGGTGAATGCCACTCTGGGGGAGGAACGAACTTTCCTCTACCCTGAAGGTTCTTTTCAGTAGTCTAATAATTAAATTGACATGAGACAGATTAGCAAGAGAAAATAATCAAATCTGATACATACATATGTCTGGGAACCCCACATTGTGATAGAATCAGAGACCTCACATGCAGGAGAGGTTCAGAGGTAGAAAGAAAACATGGGAATATACTGGGAAGACATTCTGAGCTAGGGATGAGGTAAGTGCCTTAGGGACTTCGAAGGGTCATTGCAGGATATGTTTAGTAAATAGAAGTTTGATCTGCCCTATAAGTGGGTCAAAAGGGGATTACTTCTGATAATCTCTTATTATGGGCAAGGCCTCTAATTCAAGGTCTTCTATGTGGTTAAAGGGAAATGCAGAAGTTTCTTTTGACCCTGAAGGCTAAAACTACCCTTAGCTCAAAACAATCCATATACCTCAGAAGCATATCTTGAGGGGACTAGCTCTGAACCCCCACACCATGCAGTGACAGATGTTATCCTCAACTTGACAATGCTCATTCTTTCTAATCAGTCTGAAAAAAAATGCTAGTGTTCTATCTGGAATGTATTTGGATTTCTCTAAGTTCTATTTTGGAAAGTTGCACTTGAAACTTTCTGGCCCTATCTTATTTTCTGCCCCTTCACTCTTTTGCTACAGTTACTAAAAAGCACTGTTTTTGTTTTTGCTTTATTAATTGATGTAAAATACACTTACTTTAACCATAAAGCTCACTACTTTAACCATTTTGGAGTGTACAATTCAGTGAGTATTGCCTTTTACCCTGGGTTGATTTCTCTTTTATGTGACAATTTGCCAGTCTTTGCAAAGATACAAACTGGTTCTGTTGAGCTGACCTTGCACTAATACTCCTGGTAACATATTTACACTTAAATAAAGCTTAACATAGAGAACTTAACTTAGGGGACCATTCTTCCATGGTCCCCTGCCACTGGAGGGCGTGGATCACATTTGCTAATATATATCTTCTTACTCTTCTTACTCTGGCCCCTGCTCATGCAGCCTTTCTCACCCTCCTGTACTCCTATGTACTGTGAGCTCAAGGCCTGCTGAAATATGTGTATTTCTTCACATGAGCCACATTCTCTCGTGCGTGTGTGTGTCTTCCCTTCTCTGCTTGGCAGATGCTTACTCATCCTTCCTTGAGATGAAGGCATTATGATAACCTGTGGAACCTTCTTTATTCTCCCCAGACAGAATTGAGAAGTAGTAGCACTCTTCCCTTGACCTTTTCCACCTCCTCCTTCTCCTTCTTTCCTTTTCCCTTCCCTCCTTGCTCCCTGCTGTTCTCTGGGCACCTTCTCATGCCTCCAATTCAACATCTTCCATTTTGGTTTGTAACCTTCAATTCCATTGTTGTTTCCTAATAAGATTGTGAATACTTTGAGCATGGGCCTGTTTACATATTTTTATTGTTCAATGATCTTGAATATAGGAGGTGCTTAAAAACAGTTGTTGAATGCCAACAACAACAAGAACAACAAAAAGACTAACAATAATTGGGACTGTCTGGCAGACTGGTAAAAATCTTTCTTTTGGTGGAATGTGCCCTTAGCACCCTCACGTGGATGTCTGCCGTTAGTTCTGTAGACCTGATGGCAGTGTTTGCCTTGAAGCCATCAGAGGAGATGGATGCCAGAATGCTTACACCTCTGGAAATTTTCTGCAACTAATTAGAGAAAGATGCAAACTATTAATTAGATACATATCATGACAATATACATCTTGTGGCATCGATAAAAGTAAACATTCATTCCAGGCTTTTTATTTTTGTGTCTCTTGAGCTTCAACACTGAATTGATATTTGTAACACCTGCTGTTTCCATCCAAGGATAATAGACTATTTAGCATTTTATCATTTCCAAAGCATAGGAATTCACACTCCGCCTCGTCCTAGTTATTTGATATGGAATTTTAGTGAGGGCTCTCCAGGGAGGGTCGTTCTGTAGTCTAGACTGTATTACCAAGATTGTGGGCTATCAAACCAGTATATACATTGAAAATAAAATAAAGAGAGAGATGTTCTGATTATTGGTCATAGAAAGCAATAATGAAATTCATGGGGCTAGGGAAGGGGTCAGGAGAGAGAAGAAGGGAGGGGAGGAGGAAAGAAACCCAACAAAACTATACTTTTCTTAATGTCCAAACTCCCTCATCCCTTAGTCCTCCAAGCAGAGCCTTTCCCATTCTAAGCAGACATGTTCTCAGGTTCAATGTTTATTACCTGAGTATAGACACATTATAATACCCATATATACCCTCCCCTAAAACTTGAGGGCCCAGTTATCAGATGTAAATGTGCATAACAGACATCTGAGGAGGTGTTTAAAATGATGGATTCCTGAAACAAAAGCATTGTCTCGAAGATACATCCATACTCCCATGTTCATTACAGCATTATTCACAATAGCCAAGTTATTGACCTAGTGTTTATCTATGGAAAAATAGATAAAGAAAATGTGATACACCCACACCTCCCCCCCACACACACACTGACATATCATTCAGCCTTAAAAAGTAGGAAATAACTGCCATTTGCAACAACATGGATGACTTGGAGGGCATTATGCTAAGTGCAATAAGGGAAAGACAAATACTGCGTGGCATCACTCATGTGTGGAATCTACACTCATGGAAATAAACTGTAGAATGGAGGTTGCTAGGGGCTGGTGGGTGGGGGAAATAGGGAGAGTTTGGTAAAAGGGTACAGACTTTCGGTTATAAGATGGGAAAATAAAATAAAATGGTGGACTCCCAGCCATCACCTCAATTTCTTATTTAGTTTCTTTGAGGTGGATCCTAGGAAGTTGCCTTTGTAACAAGGCACCGATGATTCCGTTAGAGGGGATCTAATCAATGTGCCATACTTTAAGAAATACTGCAGAACCAGTTCTTAGTCTTACTGTTATTAGTTGGCAATTTTGCTAAGACAGTTGTCATGTATTAGCTCGATTTTCATTGTTGGATCAGCAGTGTGGTTCAGGCTCATCTGGGTGACTCTTTGTCTGGTGTTGCCAGGACTCACTCATAAAGCTCAGTCCACTGGTAGTTGAGCTGGACCTGAATGGTCAGAGTTGGCCTATGCACGTGACTGGTGATTGACAGGCTGTCAGTCCAAGTCACCTCATTTCTTTTCCATGTGGTTTTGGCAGCAGGCTAGCAAGGGCTTCTTCATAGGGCTGTCTCAAGATTCCCAACAGCAAATGAGGGCTAGTCCCAATGTGCAAGCACTTTTCAAGCCTCTGCTTCGCTCACATTTTCTAATGTCACATTGGCCAAAGAAAGCTACATGGCCAAATCTAGATTTGAGGGGAAGAAAAGTAAACACCACCTCTTGATGGCAAGATCACATTGGAAGGGATGGGACGCATTACCAGGGCCAACTTTGACACTGATTTGCCATATTTACTATCTCAATAAACGAGTGTGTCAACTAGCGCTTAAAGAAGCAAAGTTTATAAAGGGGTCACATTTTTAAAAATGTAAGTTAGTGTAAATGTAAGTTTATCCAAGTAAAAGCCCTTCCACTGACTTCCACCCCGATTTTTTTTTTTTAATAAAGAAATCAGTGATATGTGTACAGTATGATAGGGATTGTCCTAATTTCGGATAGGCCGACGGAAATTTATAGTGCTTGTTAACATCCTCTGCCATGAATGACTTGGTGGGGGAAGTACCAGAGCTCAGTGATCTGGGGAAAAATTAGAAAAGGACAGATGATCTTTTGTTTCCCTGCTCTTCTGTGGGGAGTGGACAATAGAGTGCTAAGGTCATACCGTCGACCTGCCTTGGCTCTGACATCCTTGAATTGTTTAGCTTGGTAAATAAATTAATTCACTTAAAATATTATAGGGTTGTGAGTTTTAAGTAGAACAGTAGATATCATAATAACTTGCAAAGCATTGTATAATCATCATTTTCATTATCATCATTTCAGAAAAACTGTTGCTAACATGTCATAGCTCTACCCACCTAAGGAATGGGCAGTTACCTATAGACTCTACACTCAGATAAATCCTTGCCTCTTTGAAATCCCTCCGATTATATATAAAAATTGACCCAGCCTTTTCTTCCATGAGGACAGGAGAGAATGACTATACTCAAACCTGTTCTCTAGCCAGGACTTAGAGACTAGTATTCCCACTAGAGTTTAAGGAAAAGTTATTGGTAGCCAGTCTCCAGGATGACCTCCAAAGATCATTGTCTTATGATATCCATACCCTTGTGTAAAATTCCGTCCCCACTGACTAGAGCTGATCTGTATAACCAAAAGGATGTGACAGAAATGAAGTATGGCACCTGATGTTTAGTCATGAAAGACACTGCTGCTTCTCCCTTACTGTCTTGCATCACTCATTCTGGAGAAAGCCAGCTGCTGTGTCATGAAGCTACTCAAGTGAACCTATGGAAACTTCCATGTGCTGCACCTGAAGCCTCTTGTCAACAGTGAGTACAAACTTATCAACCATGTGAATGAGCCACCTTGGAGGTGGGTATTGCAGCTCCAACCAAGACTTGGCACGACTGCAGCCCCAGCCAAGCTCTTGCCTATAACCTTCCGGGGGACCACAAGCCACAGGCACCTTCCCTAAGCTGCTCTCCGATTTCTTATCCGTAGAAACTGTGAGAGATCATCACTGTTTGCTGTTACTTCAGGTCTCTAAGATGCAGGGTGATCTGTGGTGCAACGACAGATAACTAATACAGCTGTTTGGATGTGGGGAGGGAGAGAAAGCGTAGACGCACTGGCTGATGGGAGGAGAAGGACTCAGAAGGCGGAGGCTGAGGATTATAAAGAGCAACCTCACAGTGTCACTTGTAGGCACAGTCTTGGAGGCCATTTCCTGGAAGAGAAGCAGTAGACTTGAGTGTGCCAAGCACCTCGAAGTGCCTAGAGACTGCAGGGAATGGAACTAGGTAACTGTGAGGCCACACTTTTCCTCTTTGTCATCTTGGCCATTAACCAAGTGGAGCTCTTGGTGGGAAATATGCCGATTGCTGAAAATGGAGCTGCGCTTCCTCCATCTCTCTTTGACTGGAAACATATAATTGCAACTCCTTGCACATGGCTATGAATTTTTTTCTAATCCTGTCACGCTTTGTAGGCTCACGGCTTTTCATCTTCCTGTTTATTAAAATAGCCCGAGTCCTCTTTGATGCTTCAAACCCAAGTATGTGATGGAAGGCTATTGCCAAATGACAATTCGTTTCTATTTGATAACAGTTTTTGACTATTCCTTTTTAAGTATCATTATTATTTCTTTAACTTTGGAGTTGGGGAGTGGGAGTTGGGGAAAGGAAAAGAGTAGGAAACAGTGAATGGCCAGTTGGGATCTTCTCCTGGCCTCCGGAATCTGGCATGAACATTTCAAATGTTCGTTTATGATACTAGTCCCTATACCCCTGACTAGTGGCGGTTAGAGTGAGTCATGAGCCATAGATGAAGAGCTATATCATATATTCTTACTGCAGTGATTAATGTTTTAGCCACAGGCATGTTTACCTGGTGTGCTGGATGAGATAATTCTAATTTGCTCTAATTGAATTTGCAGTGAAATCGAGATGGGCACTCCAGTCTTCCTAACAAGGTAATTTTGCATTTAAGTCGACTTTACAACCAGTGGGATGATGCCCAGCAGAAATACTCCCTAGAATGTTTCCAAAAATATCCTACATAGGGGGTTTGTGGTTGAGAAGTGTGTTAGTTTGCGATGCTTCTGTAACAGATTACAACAAACTTGGCTGCTTAATGCAACCAAAATTCATTCTTTCACAGTTCTGGAGTGCAGACGTCCAAATTCAGATTCAGTATGTGAAATCAAGGTGTCCGCATACCAGCACTGTCTCTGAATGCTCTAGGGGAAAACCTGCTTTTTCCTGCTTCAGGTTTTGGTGGCTGCCGGCATGCCTTGAACGTAACACTGATCCCTGTATACTTGGGCACACTGTCTTCTCTTCTGCCTGTGTCAAATCTCCCTCTGCCTTTTTCTTAAGGATACGTGTGATTGCATTTAGGATCCAACCATATGATCCAGGATAAGCGCCCTATATTGAGACCCTTAACTGTATCATATCTGCAAAGACCGTCTTTCCAAATAAAGTAACATTTGCAGGTTCCAGGGATTAGGATCTCATAGCTTTGGGGGGCATTATTCCACCTACCACAAAAAGGTTCACAGCATTTCATCCCCAGTCCTGAGCCCTTCTCTACACCTTTTCTGTTTTCCTCACAGGTGCTATAGTCCAGCTGCTGGTAGTAAACCACAGGAAGGCGGGATGGCCCATATCTTCTTTGAAAAACTAGGACAAAACACATTAGATGAAAGATTTGTAGCAAGGAAGGAGGGAGACACGGCATATCAAACCCCACTGAAACACACCACCTCCCCAGTCTGTGCTGTCAGTTGTAGAACCCTGCTCTGTTGTAGACCTTCCTTTGAAACTTTCTAAATTTTTACTTTGAAATATACATTTGGTTACCTGTTCAGAAACTGCCATCTCACATGTTGCAATCGAGACCTTGTCTGTCATTGTGGCCCGCTACAAAGTTTTATTAACCCTGGAGTGAATTTACTGTTCCACTCCCACTGGGGGCTCCCTGACATGGTGTGTGGACCTGAGATGAAAACCACTTGATGTATAGTTGCAAGGTAATAGACTTCTCTCACCCAGATTGATAAGTCATCACAGGCTCTTACATTCAATAAATTGGAGCTGGGTCCCAGCCTGCACTTAGTGTGGGGGAGGGGAGAGTGGGAGTGAGAGGAGGATTGATTCTTTTCTAAAATGCTGTTTGGCCTTGTACATACTGCGTGGTAATAGATGGGAGCATTAGCAGGGGTAGGGCATGGTTGTTAAAGTGACTGAACACTTGGTCTCAAAGACGGTAGTACGTGGGATCTCTGATCCAGGTATAATATAGGGGAATTCCTGGATTTGGGCAAAACTTGCAAATGAAACTATTGAAGTTAACCTCTTACAAAGATTTTGCTGGTATGTTTGTTTGTTTTTTGGGAGGTGGGGAGGTGGAGAGACAGAGGGAGAGAGAGAGAGGCTAAGACTAAGGCTCTGGAGAAGAGGAGTAATTTCAAATGCCTTGGCAAGGGAATCTCATATATTGGCAGATTTTGACCCGTTTCTGAATCATGCAATGCTTCTTAAACTGAAGTGTATAGAGAGACACTGAGGGCTTCTCAAATTCTCAATTAGAAAAACTCTGGGGGCATAAAATATAGTGTATCACTTTAGCTGACATCTTAATCTCTCCCTCAGCTAGCCCCATCTACCTCTCTTAGCCTACTTTTCATTCCTCCCACTGTTTTTCCAGTCACACCGGGCTACTCAGAATTTCCCAGACTTCTCATATCTGCGGCTTTGCACAGATCATATTCTTTCTCTAAAATGTCACCCTAACTTTCCTCCTCCTCTTGTCCCGGCCTCCCCCACAACGTGCCGCCTTCTGAGAGTCCCAAGCTCTGCTCCTGTTCTGCCAGAACCCTTGGTGCTCACTCTCTCTCAAAATTTTTGCATTATTTACACTTTGAAAAGTACTTTCTTGGTACCCTGCTTCTCTGTATTGCTTATATTTTGTATTTGTTTTACTTTTGGACAAGAATCTTTGGCTTTAAGATTTAACATCTCTTTGTCCTATCACATATCTCTCTAGAATCTGTGGACAAAGAAAGGGGTTCTATGGAAAGTAACCTCACAGAGTGATCTGATCATAAATTGCTAACTGGACACGTCACGGTGGGTGTTTATGCCCCAGGGCTATAACTCCTGTGAAAGTTTGTAAGCTGGCCCTGTCCACTGCGCTTGTATTTGTGTTAAGGCACCTTTGAAATACCAGAGGTAATACCCATAGGGGCGGGTATTAACCCTCAATAGAGCACGTAATCTCGGTAACTATCCTGTAACCCAATCCCTGCCTTGCTTTGCCCCACCTCCATGTAATCTACCTTATGTTCCCTCCTTAATCTCCAAGGCATAGAAGAAACTGCAAAATTTGTTCTCGGGAGCATTAGAGATCTTGCTCCCCGGCATAGGTCATCACTTTGACTCAAGAAAACTCTTAAAAAATTTATCCACGTGTTTGGGTATTTCTTACATCAACAGATCAGAATGCTTGCTATAAATAAATTAGAAAGTATCCCCATTTTCCTCTTTGAAAGTTTGCTAAACCAGCTACGGAGATGATGCCTTTGGGACCTCACCCTTCTCTTGTCCACCGTTCTGAGCCTCAGGCACACTGCTGGCCCCGCTATTTCCAACTAAAACTACTTGTGACCAATGAGTTGTTGTGGGCGAGTGGGGGAGAGAGGAAAGAGTAAAGAGAGGGAATCTATGAGAAAATAGGGAGGATCGAGGGCCAGTGAGGAGCCTGTGGTGTTAAGATACCTGGAAAAGACTTCCAAGAACAACAGTGCTTCATGTTCAATGGGTTATTATTGTAAGACACCTTCCAACTCAGCATCAAACCTCCACTTAAGTCTGTTTCACATGTGTGTTATATGAGTGTATTTTTATGTGGAAATTAAGGAAAGAGACTGATGTGCATATTGCATCAACGAAAACGGAAGCAGTCATTATGAGTAGAAGCCAGAGGCTTCCTACAAAGGTCAATCTGAAATAGTAAGCTCTGGAAATATTGAAAGAAATGTGGGTTGGGGACATGAGGTTGCCTGCAGTCAGTCTGCTCTAAATCTCATGGGAATAGGAGACCCCACGGGACATTGTCGGGGATCCAAGGGATTTGGGGGCTAATCAACTGAAAAGAGTATGACCACACGGTGGCAGTAGCACACACAGCCTAATAGGGCACTTTGAGGACAGATTTTTTTGCGGGGGGTGGGGGGAGGGAGGATTTTCTCACTGCCAAGTCTATCGTGAGACTACCTGGCAGCAACTCAGGAGAGAAGAGGGCAAGAGAACTCTTGAGAATGAGAGGGATCTGTGTGGCATGGCTCAGCAGCATGGGGACTCACTGGGTCAGAAAGCTCTGATGGGCAGCCGTGGCTGGGGCCTTTATGCCCCGGGCTATCTTGTCTGTGGCTAAGATGTTGGGGGCAACTTTCTGGGATCTGAAAAGCAGGCAGGCTCTAATGGCTGAAAATCTGCTTAATTGTACGGTGTCTAAAATAATTTCAGGTGTAAAAATTTGGATTTGGCTCCAGCTGGCTAAGCAGCTAATAGGTCTCAGCCTACAGTGAAGAAATACACAACCAAGGGACCAATAAACAAACAGAGGTCATCTTTGGTTCATGCATGTAAAGCAGACATCATATACACAAACACATACTTACAAGATGGAAGTTATACCACATAATGGTGTATTATAGCGTCCACAATAATATCAAGCATTTTTCAGTGTCACTAGAAATCTTCTAAGACATTTTTAATGGCTGGATGTTATTTCATTATGAGTTTTTCCTATGGTTTGTCAATCCCCTGGTTCTAATATTTTCCTAGAGGTGGTTCTAATGTTTCTGATATTGATCTACATATGTAGTGATGGAGCCGGAAGGTTTTTACCTCCAAATCTATTTTTGATTCTTTACTGAGCCAATGGCTGAGTTAAGAACCATCAAATGGTTTTTGAAAATGATGTTAGAAAGAAGAGATTTCATTCAGATTTAAAGATATTTATTTATACGTTTATTTATTTGGTATTTATTTATTTAACAATGTGATCAATGGCCTGCTCTTGCAGATATGTTGTACTCAAAAAGAAGTTGTGCTCCTCAAGTAAGCATATGATGCAGAAAACACCATCCTATTGGTCCCCAGAAGAATCCTCGTCTTGAGGGAAAGAAGAAACCTCAGCTACTTACATGTTACCAACTGTACCACATTACCATGGCAGAACACATTTTAAACAGATAATAGCTTGATTAGGGATGGCATTTACCCATTTTAAATGATGTAAAATGCTATTTAAAAACTTGACATTCATTTGCAAAGAGAGGATGAGCCCAGAGAAGGTGACACCATGATGGTGTGACTCCCACTTTGCTCATTGTGCGTTTATGGGGGGGAGGGGCACAGGAGCCTTTGAAAGGCAAGATGTGCCCTGGGAACAAAATCAGGTCAAACAGCCTGACTCCTACACTTCTGAGGCAATTGCAGAGTCGAGCCGATATTCTCAGGGCTCTTCCCCAAGTCTGACCATTTATGTAATAGATACTGCTTAAACCTAAAAGGAAAAAAAAGGGAGAAAGGAGAGAAGATGAGGTTTATCGAATAGTCTATGGCACACAATTTACAAAATATATGTCTCCACCAAATTTAATAGAATCCCCAAAATAATCTTGCAAATTGTGCATCTCCAGTGTTCAGATTAGATAGTAATCCTCACAAATATTTTAATAAGTTCCTCGAGATTCTGGCTGACCCATACATGAACCTAAATCTGAGACTCTTCAAAAATTATGTGCCATTTCTACAAGATTATGCAGAGATATTCGAATATATAGAAGAGTCCACTGAAACCATGGGCAGGTGAAAGATATCTGTCCTTGATTCTTGTCTGCCACCCCAGACATATACCTTTCCTTATAGTTTTCTCCCTCCTTTCGTTTTTGCACTTCTATCTCTGTGTGACGCCCAGCCCCTTCATTCTTCCTATGGCTGCCCCAGGAAGTCACAGAGATAGGCATATGAACATACCTCACGTTCTCTCTCCATTTCCCATGTCAAAAACAGTTATATTTCTGTTCCTAAGTGGCCTGTTTTGTACTTTCCAAAATAGTAATTAGTGTTAATGACAAGAGTTACCTATGGCTAGTTTGTTAATGATTGACAGTACCATCATACAGTTTCCACCAAAGAAGTAATTTCTAGTGGTAGATATCTCAATACTTTGGCAGGTTGGTACGGCAGGATGGCTTTTGATATGTACTCTGTCAAAACTCCGAGCACAGAGGTCAAGAGCAAGAGTTTTGGAGTCAGTTCAACATGAACTATGATCTGGACATCACAACTTCCTGGTTGTTTTACTTTGGGCAGAAGGCACTATAGGGAAAGGGGCCACTAGGGAGTTTAAGAATTTTCCTTTCATTAGCTTATGACTTATTTTGGGACTATAAAAAACAGTTATAAGAATTTTCTATTTCCAAGATCTGGCTCCCTGGTAAGAAATTACCAAGCCCTTATTTAAAATGGTCTGAATGCCACAAAGTGCTCTCCAGGACAATTTCCAAAGAACTTCAGGGGAAATCAGCAAGCATTTATTGAGGACCTCTTCAGTGCGCTGTGGCTGTCTCGGGAATGGAGTGGGCTCCCAGGGACGCATGGGTACCCTGCTCCTCAACTCACCCATGGATTTTCGGCTTTAGATTGCATTCCAGTTCATGGGCTATTTTTCTTTTTTCCCCTAATTGTGTTCCCTGTGGACGTGTCCACCCTAATCTCACTTTGTCCCTCCTTCTCATTACTTCTGACTTGGGTCCTGCCCAAGTGGCAGAAAGTAAATTAGTGATTTAGTTAAATAGAAGAGCATTGACTAAGATGGGGGACAGGGAACTTCCTGGGCTGATGGAAATATTCTACACCCTGATTGATGATAGTGATGAAGATAAACACATTTTTAAAAACTTTGAATGTACACTTAAGATGGATACTATATATGTATGTGTATATATACATACATATGTATATATAGTTTAGCACAGTATATGCTTTATCTTATATAGTAGGTAAAATGTACGTCAGTAATGACGACAAAAAAAAAGGTAGGAAGCAATTTCAGTTGTCACACAGCAAAAATCCAGGTTTATAAGTGCATTGCAAATGAACATATTTATTGTTTATTGGTCACATTATTCATTCACTCGATCATTCACTCAACCATTTATTAAGCACTGACTAGATAGTAGGTCAAGTGTTGGACGCATAGTCGACGGAGATCAAAGGCAACTCTAACCACAGCTCATTGGTTGTTTTGTCCAGGAGACGAGCTCAAAAACAGCTGCCATGGAGGGCTCCCTGAGAGGCTCAGTGAAGGTTCCTGGGAGGAGATTAGGTTTGGTCTGAGTCCTGGGAAGGGAAAAGGTGCAGATGCTCTAGGCAGAGAGAATAGCATGTGCAAAGCGCTGGCAGGGTGGTGACTGTAGCTGAAGTGAAGATTACAGGTGTGTGAGTGATGACTAGGGAGTGTCAAAAAAGTGGATGTGGGCCATGTGATGAAGGACTTTAGGTTTTTGCCTATTTTCTACTTGTTGTAAATGAAGGATTTTAAGCAGAGAATGGCATGCATTAATTATGGCTTAGAATAACCATGCTAGCCTCAGTGTGGTGCATTGATTGAAGGGGTCAATAATGAGCAGAGGGAACAGCTAAGGAACTGCTAAAGGAAACCAGCAGTGGCTAGGAATGAGTCGGTGGGATGGCTAGGACCTGGCCTCTCTTGGCTCTTTGTATATCTAACAAATATCTTCCAGCTCCAGCTGGTGTTGCCTTTTAATTTTGTTTTTCTTTTGAGTGTGTTTTGGTTTGCCAAGGGTATTTGATGTTCAACCCTTATTCCCTGTGCTTTGGTAACCCTATCCTATCTTTCATGCTTCTTCCTTGCCTTTTATCTTGTCCTAAACACAGGCTTGGGGAATTACATGGTTTCCTTTTGGGTTTTGTAGGAAATATGAGTCCTATCTGATTTCTCCTCTGAAAGAAATTCTACCATGGATGGTGTCTCCCATCGATGGAAAGAAACTAAGATCCTGCCACTGTCTTTGAGAGCCTTTATGGTAGAAAGTCTACTTACACTTTCAGTTGACTAATATTCATTGAGTGTCTGCTCTGGGTTCCAGATTCTGTGTGGTACTGGTGAGTGTGATAACTGGCTTGATGGATTACCCAGCACTTCCTCCCGATCCTACCCTGGTACCCGGCTACATGATTATTGTTCTCCCAGGTATTTCTGGAGGCAGATTCATCTGTAAAATGAGATCCACCTTTTCAATTTGTTATTATTGATTTAGTCTTTAATCTTTGAGAAGATCCCTCCGCTCTGTGGAATCAAGGTTTGATTAAATTAGTTATTTTACAAGAGCCCTGCATGTCATTGGGTTTTTGTAAGTTCACCGTTCCAGGTTTGTCTTAAGGTTCAGGTGTGAAGGCCTGTTCGCCCAGCTTCCTTCAGGCCCCCTTGCTGATGTGCTGGGCGTGGTGAAGGACAAATTTTATTTGGCTAGGCAAAAGGATAAAATTATTAAAACAACTTTTTAAAAGGGAAATAAAATTGGAAGACGTATCCTACTTGACTTTAAGATTTACTTTAAAGCTACAATATTAAAGACTGTGGCATCTGTGAAAAGGGAGACAAATAGTAGGTCAATAGAAGAGTATATAGAGAACCAAAAAATAGACCCACACATATGTGGTCCCCTGATTTTTGATAAAGGCACCAAAATGACCCAAAGAAAAACAACCTTGACCCTTACCTTACTCCATGTATAAAGATGGACTCAGGATGGATTATAGACCAGAACCTAAACGTTAGAACTACAAAGTTAGTAGAAGAAACACTGGAGAAAAGTTTTGTGACATTGGGGTAGGCACAGATATCTAAGAGATGACCCAGAAACATGAACTATTAAGGGTATCCAAGATGTCCCCATTTGGAAAGAATTTGTGTTGAGACCCCCAAATGAAAGAAAGATTTATCTTTCATTTAGAGACCTACTTTCTGCATTCATTTCCATTCCTCCTATGCATAGCATATGAAACTCATATGTGTAGCCCAGTGAACTCTGTTTTAAAAGCAAGAACTAAATTTCAATATTGAAGACAAATCAGACACAATTCTCCATGGAAAGTCTAATCTCTAGTATATATCAAGCTTATTGTAATCTAAGCTCAGGGCACTGTAGTCTATTTGTGATATAAATTGTGAGAAAGAAACCATTCATAGGCACACACAACCTCCTACTCTGGGGGGAAAAATAAATAAATAAAAGAAAAGAAAGAATGAAATGCCTGCCGTGCTGCAGATACGTGGGACATATTTTATGTGTGGGAACCAGTTATAGTGAAACGCCGTTAGAGGGGGGAAGCAATAAAAACAGCACATTAATATTTTAAATGTTGGTAAGAAAGCATGGCCGGGTGAAGAGCAAATGCTTAAAGAACTTCCTCTTAATAAAAACGACATTCTCGGTTATATGACCCACAGCAAATCGGCTTCAACTGCGTTTTTATTTAGCAATTTGTATTTGGTGTTTTCGCTTGGAGATGCTCCCCTGTTCCGTTTTATGGCATTCTGACATAAATTGCAAGGAGGATTGGGGTGTAAAACTGTCAATTCCCAGCAGTTCATAAACTAATGAATTTAAATTTTAAATGGGGGATTTTAAAACATGTGGGGGCTGTTTTCTTTATCAGATGGTGTGTATCTCCAAGGATAAGTGGCAATCTATAAATGCTAGGGATGACTCCCTTCAGAAATTAGTGATAAGAAAATTATCTCCTCCCTCCCTCTCTTTTATTTTCATCACTTTGTTCCTTCCTTGTAAAATATCAAACTCCAGTGAAGTTCACCTTTGCAAAAGGCATGATATAAGTTGTTTTAAAAATTGATTTGAACCAGAAAAAAACTTTACCCCCCTCATCAATCTCTTTCCCACTTCCTTTTATTCCTTAATACCACTTTCTTCTTTTCTCTGTTCTTTATCCAGATTGCTGCACCCCTAAGACACACACACACACACACACACACACACACACACACACACCTTTGAAAACCATTGACATAGCCAAGTAGAATGAATAGAAGCACTTTTACTAGCTAAGGAAATAAATATCAAGTCCATATCTGAAAATGTGGACTTACAGAAAAGGGTTAAAGAGGAAAAAATAAAAATACTAACCAATCAAATACTGTTAATTGGATGGTTAGAGAAATGCATTGTCTCTTTTTTTCTCTGTGTTGCACTAGTTGATTCACACCCTTATTTTTTGTAAAAACTAAAAGATTGCAACTAGAAGGAAGAGACAAAATATATAAAGTTTGTATTTAGTCTTGTCTGGTTTTCTTTGGATTCTACGTATTTTTTTGGTATTTTTAGGACCTGGGTATAGGAATTCAGGTGTGTTTCTTTTCAGGGTTTCAATGGATGGTTAGTTTGAAGGTTTAGAGTAAGTAGTAAACCAATTGGAATTGTTCTTTGTGTCACATTTCATAACTTGACGCTATTTTTTTCTGTTTTAATAATTTTAGAGAATTAATGGTATATCTATTTTTTTCCAAATGGTTCACTAAATTGTTGTATGTGTGTGTGTGTGTTCTTTTGAAAAGGGTCCTAATAGTGACATTGAGGAGAGTCAGTCCTGGCTTCTCTGACTGATCCCCAAGTACCTAGCATAGTGGAACAAAACTTACAGTTTGTGCTTCATATTGTTTTGTTCAATGGATAAATAAATAAAGCACAGCATATCCCACCAAGGAATTTACAAACTAAAGGGAAAAATTCAAAATATTTGCCAGAACAACTTTTCAGCCTCTGTTTACATTGCTCAGAGCCTCTTTGTGTCATGCTCTTGGGTCAACTCTGGGCATGTGGGTGTGCCAAGCAGGTGACTTCAAATGACATGGCAGTCTATTTGGATTAAGTGTTTTAAAAGTCAAATTTAATAGATGCATTTTATTTTCTTAAAAATGATTCCGATACCCAAACCGGGGGGGGGGGGGGAGAATTTAAAAAAATAGAGCTTAAAAGAACCTTTATTAGATGACCAGAATATGGTTTCTCTGTCAGGATCATGTGGTTCTCTTTACTACTCTGTATGTTCTAGTTTTGAATCACTTCTAAGCAATAGAATTTCTACTTTCTCGTCTGGGAGACAATTGGATTGTCTAACCAGTATCCTACTGTGTTTCCCCAAAAAAAGACCTAGCTGGACAATCCTCTCTAATACATCTTTTTGAGCAAAAATTAATATAAGACCCAGTCTTGTATTGTATTGTATTATATTATATTATATTATATTAATTACATTATATTATAGACCTGGTCTTATATTATAGTAAAGTAAGACCGGGTCTTATATTAATTTTTACTCCAAAAGATGCATTGGAGCTGATTGTCTGGCTAGGTCTTATTTTCAGGGAAACACAGTAATTAAATCATTTTCAGCATAGGATGTAAAGGGCTGTAACAGACTGTTTACCGTGGTTTCTTGTACTCAGAATGTAACTTCTCATGCTCCCCTTTTAATTGCATTATAATTATTGTTGGGTTTTTCCTATCTTCGAGAAAAAAAGGGAAAATAGCTTCTCTGGGCAAGTGATTTGATTTTTCCATTGCTGAAGAAATATCAGGTTTTTTTTTTTTTTTTTTTTTTTTTTTTTTTTTTTTTAATTAATTTTATTGGGGTGACAATTGTTAGTAAATTTACATAGATTTCAGGTGTACAATTCTGTATTACATCGTCTATAAATCCCATTGTGTGTTCACCACCCAGAGTCAGTTCTCCTTCCATCACCATATATTTGATCCCCTTTACCCTCATCACCCACCCCCCACCCCCTTACCCTCTGGTAACCACTAAATTATTGTCTGTGTCTATGAGTTTTTGTTTCTCATTTGTTTGTCTTGTTCTTTTTGGTTTATATACCACATATCAGTGAAATCATAGGGTTCTCTGCTTTTTCTGTCTGACTTATTTCACTTAGCATTATTCTCTCGAGATCCATCCATGTTGTCACAAATGCTCCTATATCATCTTTCCTTAACGCCGAATAGTATTCCATTGTGTATATGTACCACAACTTCTTTATCCATTCATCTATCGAAGGACATTTTGGTTGTTTCCATGTCTTGGCCACCGTAAACAAAGCTGCAATGAACATTGGCGTACACGTGTCTCTGTAGAGAAATGCTTTTATATTTTTGGGGTAGATACCCAGGAGAGCGATTGCTGGGTCATATGGTAATTCTATTCGTAATTTCTTGAGGAACCTCCACACTGCCTTCCATAGCGGCTGCACCAGTCTGCATTCCCACCAACAGTGTATGAGAGTTCCTTTTTCTCCACAGCCTCTCCAACACTTGTTACTATTTGTTTTGTTGATGAAAGCCATTCTGACTGGGGTGAGGTGATATCTCATTGTGGTTTTCATTTGCATTTCTCTGATGATTAGCGATGTTGAGCATTTTTTCATATGTCTATTTGCCATTTGTATATCCTCTTTGGAGAAATGTCTCTTCAGGTCCTCTGTCCATTTTTCAATTGGGTTGTTTGTTTTTTTGTTGTTGAGTTTCATGAGTTCCTTGTATATTTTGGATATTAGCCCCTTATCAGAGGAACTGTTTGCGAAAATCTTCTCCCATTCAGTTGGTTGTCTCATTATTTTGTCAATAGTTTCTTTTGCTGTGCAGAAGCTTTTCAGTTTCATATAATCCCATTTGTTTATTTTAGTTTTTACTTCCATTGCCTTTGGAGTCAAATTCATAAAATGCTCTTTGAACCCAAGGTCCATAAGTTTAGTACCTATGTTTTCTTCAATGCAGTTTATTGTGTCAGGTCTTATGCTTAAGTCTTTGATCCATTTTGAATTAATTTTGGTACATGGTGACAGATAGCAGTCCAGTTTCATTCTTTTGCACGTGGCTATCCAATTCTGCCAGCACCATTTATTGAAGAGGCTGTCTTTTCTCCATTGTATGTTTTTAGCTTCTTTGTCAAAAATTATCTGTCCATATTTATGTGGTTTTATTTCTGGGTTCTCAATTCTATTCCATTGGTCTATGAGTCTGTTTTTCCGCCAATACCAAGCTGTTTTGATTATTGTAGCCCTGTAGTACAAGGAAAAATCAGGGAGTGTGATACCTCCAGTATTGTTCTTTTTTTTTAATATTGCTTTGGCTATTCGGGGTCTTTTGTGGTTCCAAACAAATCTGATGATTTTTTGTTCTATTTCTTTAAAAAATGCCATTGGGATTTTAATGGGGATTGCATTAAATCTGTATATGGCTTTGGGTAATATGGCCATTTTAACGATGTTGATTCTTCCAATCCATGAGCACGGAATGTCTTTCCATTTCTTTGTGTCTTCTTCAATTTCTTTCAAAAATGTCTTATAGTTTTCAGCATATAAATCCTTCACATCCTTGGTTAAGTTTATTCCTAGGTATTTTATTCTTTTTGCTGCAATTGCAAAAGGAATTGTTTTTTCTATCTCTTTTTCTGAGATTTCATTGTTGGTATATAGGAAAGCAATGGACTTTTGTACGTTGATTTTGTAGCCAGCAACTTTACTATATTCATTGATTGTTTCTAATAGCTTTTTGGTGGAGTCTTTAGGGTTTTCTATGTATAGCATCATGTCATCTGCAAAGAGTGACAATTTAACTTCTTCATTCCCAATTTGGATGCCTTTTATTTCTTTCTCTTGCCTGATAGCTCTGGCGAGGACTTCCAACACTATGTTGAAAAGCAGAGGTGATAGGGGACAACCTTGTCGTGTTCCTGAACGTAGAGCAAAGGGCTTCAGCTTTTCACCATTAATTATGAGGTTAGCTGAGGGCTTGTCGTATATGGCCTTTATTATGTTGAGGTATTTTCCTTCTATACCAATTTTAGTAAGTGTTTTAATCATAAATGGATGTTGTATCTTATCAAATGCTTTTTCTGCATCAATTGATAGAATCATATGGTTTTTGTCCTTTATTTTGTTTATGTGATGTATCACATTGATGGATTTGCGAATGTTGAACCATCCTTGTGCCCCGGGGATGAACCCCACTTGGTCGTGATGAATAATCTTTTTAATGCATTGTTGTATTCGATTTGCTAGAATTTTGTTTAGGATTTTAGCATCTGTATTCATCAGAGATATAGGTCTGTAGTTTTCTTTTTTTGTGTTGTCCTTACCAGGTTTTGGTATCAGGGTAATGTTGGCCTCATAAAATGAGTTAGGGAGTACTGACTCTTCTTCAATTTTTTGGAAGAGTTTGAGCAGGATTGGTATTAGATCCTCTTTGAAGGTTTGGTAGAATTCACTGGTGAAGCCATCTGGTCCAGGAGTTTTGCTTTTGGGAAGGTTTTTGATGACTGATTCAATTTCGTTACTGGTGATCGGCCTGTTTATATTTTCCACTTCTTCTTGGTTCAGCCTTGGAAGGCTATATGTTTCTAAGAACTTGTCCATTTCTTCTAAGTTATTAAATTTGGTGGCATATAGTCCTTCATAGTATTCTTGGATAATCCTTTGTATTTCTGTGGTGTCCGTGATAACTTCCCCTTTTTCATTTCTGATTTTGTTAATTAGTGTCTTCTCTCTTTTTATCTTAGTGAGTCTAGCCAAGGGTTTGTCAATTTTGTTAATCTTTTCAAAGAACCAGCTTTTTGTCACATTAATTTTTTCTATTGTCTTTTTGTTCTCTATTTCATTTAGTTCTGCTCTGATTTTTGTTATTTCCTTTCTTCTGCTGACCTTGGGTTTCGCTTGTTCTTCTTTTTCTAGTTTTTTAAGGTGTAACATGAGGTTATTTATTTGGGATTTTTCTTGTTTCTTGAGATAGGCCTGTAATGATATAAATTTCCCTCTTAAAACTGCTTTCGCGGCATCCCAAAAATTTTGGTAGGATGTATTTTCATTGTCATTTGTTTCTATGTATCTTTTGAGCTCTCCTCTAATTTCTTCTTTGACCCAGTCGTTCTTTAAAAGTATGTTGTTTAATCTCCATGTATTTGTGTTTTTTCCTGCTTTCTTTTTGCAGTTGATATCCAATTTCAAAGCTTTGTGATCAGAGAATATGCTTGGTATGATTTCAATCTTCTTAAATTTGCTGAGGCTGATTTTGTGTCCCAATATATGGTCTATCCTTGAGAATGTTCCATGTACACTAGAAAAGAATGTATAGTCTGATGTTTTAGGATGAAGTGCTCTATATATGTCAATTATGTCCAATTCATCTAATGTGTCATTTAGGGCTGCGATTTCGTTATTTATCTTCTGTTTGGATGATCTATCCATAGCTGTCAATGATGTATTTAAGTCCCCTAGTATAATTGTGTTTTGGTCAATTTCTCCCTTTAGTTCTGTTAGTAGTTGCTTGGTATATTTCGGTGCTCCCTGATTGGGGGCATAAATATTGATGACTGTTATGTCTTCTTGTTGTATAGTCCCCTTTACCATTATGAAATGTCCATCTTTGTCTCTTGTTATCTTTTTCACCCTGAAGTCTGTTTCATCGGAAATCATTATGGCTACACCTGATTTTTTCTGGGTACCATTTGCTTGAAGTGTCAATTTCCACCCTTTCACTTTGAGTCTATGCTTGTCCTTGTAGCTGAGATGTGTCTCTTGTAGGCAGCATATGGTTGGGTTTAGTTTTTTGATCCAATCTGCTACTCTGTGTCTCTTTATTGGTGAGTTCAGTCCATTTACATTCAGGGTGATTATTGATATGTGAGGATTTCCTGTCATTCTGTCTTTAGTTTTCTGGTAAGGCTGTGTCTCCATTGTTTCTTTGCCTTTTTGTTGTTGTCTGTTATTTCTGTGTGGTAGTATTCTATGATGTTTCCCTCTGTTTCTTCTTTTATTACAGTATATATTTCAGATTTGGATGTTTTTTGAGTGGTTACCCTTGAGTTTATATAAAAGAAAGTTTGATATTTAGAGTATTCCAGTTTCTTCAGTACGCTTACTTTCTCTATTCCCATATTCCAGTTCAGGCCATTACGCTCCCCCTTTTTATGTTTCGGTTGCCACAAGTTGTCCCTGTTGATGGTGGTCTAATAGCCTCCTTTAGTATTTCTTGTAGTGCAGGTCGTGTATTAGAAAATTCCCTCAGCTTCTGGATGTCTGGAAAGGTCTTTATTCCTCCTTCATATCTAAAGGAGATCTTTGCTGGATATATTATTCTTGGCTCATGATTTCTCTCTTTCAATAGTTTGAATATTTGGTTCCATTCCCTCCTAGCTTGTAGAGTTTCTGCTGAAAAATCTGATGATAATCGAATGGGCTTTCCTTTGTAAGTTACCGTCTTCTTTTCCCTGGCTGCCTTGAGGATTCTTTCTTTATCATTGATTTTAGACAGCTTCAATACAATGTGCCTTGGTGAAGGCCTGTTGGGATTGAGGTAATTAGGTGTTCTATTTGCTTCTTGGATTCGAGGATCCAGTTCTGTCCACAAGTTTGGGAAGTTCTCATCGACGATTTGTTTGAATATATTCTCTGTTCCCTTCCCTCTTTCTTCTCCTTCTGGTATGCCCATTATTCTTATATTGCTCTTTCTGATGGAGTCAGAAAGTTCTTGTAGAGTTCTTTCATTTCTTTTAAGTCTCAAGTCTCTTTCTTCTTCCCTCTGTGTAAATTCCAGGTTCCTATCTTCGATGTCACTGATTCTTTCCTCCATCTGGTCAACTCTACTACCTAAACTGGATATTTTATTGTTAATTTCTTCTATTGAGTTCTTAATCTCCAGAAATTCTATTTGGTTCTTTTTCAAGATTTCAATCTCTTTTGTAAAATGCTCATGGTGTTCTTTGATTGTGTTTCTGAGTTCATTAAACTGCCTTTCTGTGTTTTCTTGCATCTCGTTCAGTTTTTTCAGAATTGCGATCTTGAATTCTCTGTCATTTAAATCACAAAAGTCCATATCTCTAAGTTCCTTTTCTGGAGACTTTTCACTTTCTTTCTGAGCTATCTTGTTGCCTTGGTTATTCATGGCAATCACTGATTTACTATTTCTCTTCCTAGACATCTACAGGAGTGTCTTCTGCAACAGGTTGATAGGTATGCGAAGAGCTTTTGGAGTTCCAAAGCTCTTTCTGCACCAGATTCAGAGCCCGTTTGTTTCAGCAGTTCTGTTTACTCCTGCAGGGATCCGCCCAGATAGGTGGGGCCAGGGGCGGGGTGAGTTGTGAGAGGTGGCCCAGAGCAATGGCGGCGACCACCACCACAGCCAGTCCTGCTTCCACAGCTCCCTCCCCTTTGCCGGAACTAGTTGAGCTGCGAATCTGTGTCTGCGGTCCACAGTTCTCAGAGCAGCAAATATTCTGTCCTTTGATCCAACACTGCTACTTTATCGCTTCTAGCACGGGGCAGGTGGGGGCGGGGCGAACTCTGGGAGGGTAAGGAGGGGGCGGCTAGTCTCCGTGCCTAAGGCTTCCGTTCTCCGCTCAGCAGTGAGGGCTTAAACCACCGATTTCAGCCCTCTTCCCTCAGTCTTTGCTCCGAGGTCTGCCGTGAGCGAGCGTTGGGTTCAGCGGTTTTGTATGCTGCCCCCTCAGCCCTGCGGGCCGTAAGCGGAGCCCTAGCAGTCCGAGTCCTTCCCTCTCCTGCAACGGCGGTAGTTCCGGGAGCAGCGGGCTCTGAGCACTGAGCTAGGTCTGTGTCCTGCGCCCGCGCGGCTCCGTCTCCGCACTTCTCCTCTCCCTCCTCCCCCGCTAGGTTTTTTATCTCATCCCTTTATTTGCTCTCAGATAGGAAACACACTTGGAACTTGGCCTTTTAAGACATGATTTTCTTTGATTCTGTGGAATTCTTTAACATAATAGAACAGGGCTATGCAGTCATTGACCAAATTTGATTTGACATATACCCTAAGGTCTTAACTATATCAAACTACCTTCTCCTGCAAGTAGCCATTGGGAATTTTATAACTAGTATCATCGGTACTAGTTTTGAAATTTCCAAATCAGAATGGATCTGTATAGAGGCATTTCATTAATGGAACATCCCTTTCACATACTAGGTTTTGTTACTTGCTTTTGCAGGCTGCTTGGCTTCCACACTAACCATCTAAGAAAGGGTCTCTGAGGCTCCGGGTCACAGATATATACAGAAGAGTGACAGAATGAATGAAATTTCTCTAGTTACCTCCAGGAATTCAGAACCAAGCAGAAGACCGGGGTTGGAAATTCCAACTATCTGAGGCTACTGTGAATATATTGGCTGGGGGTATGGATTCCAGAAAAGGCAAGGTCATAGAAGCATGTAAGAAGAAAGGATCCTTCAATTCACTCCATTTTCATTGAAGATGTTCTGGAAGAGTCATTCTTGGGAACTCTGTTAAAGTCACTAGACTTGCTAGAACGTTCTTACTTCCCTATATGTACAATTCAATATGGTATCATTAGAGTGCAGGACCTTGCTTGGTCTTACTTCCTGTATTATATTACTAGACTTCTTTACCAATGTCTACACTGCATTTTTTAATGGTGGATAAAAAGAAATAAGTTTATAAATTTTTAATATTCTTGTCAAGATCTTACAAGAAGAAATTACTTTGTGAGGTATGTAGGGCTATGCAGTCATTGACCAAATGTATTCATGCGAGCAATAAGATGGAAAGTGGATCATAATCTCAAAATAGTAAATGGTAGCTTGGTGGCTTTCCCACGGAGAGGTAATGTGTCTTGCTGGGACAAAGAGCATTTGTAGAAGAAAGTTTATTTGCATCTTTCCACCTGTTCCCTTCTGCACCAACCCAATCTCATGGGCTCTCCTTGGATCATGTCTGTAAAATCATACCACCCCAGGTGGACCCATGTTTCCAAGGATAAGATAAAGGCCTCATTCTTTGCCATTAATCTATGGTTTGTAATGGGTTTAGGAACAAGGCAGAAGGAAACAGCAGGGAATATCGAGAGGCAGACACAAGGAAATAGGAGAAATAAAATCAAAGAACCAGAAAGCAAGAAGCCACCCTAGTATTCATCTGCTAGAAGTACCGCCCAGTCCTGCAGCTGTTACTCTGACATGTCTCAGGACATGTCCTAGGTTAGACATTGTCACTGACCCAGGGTACACAATGCTTTTGGCAGGCAGTGTATGCCTTGGGTAGGGAACTTTATGTTTTAGAAAGTTCTATTTAGTATTTAATTAACTCCAAATCACTCTTTTAGTGATGTCCAACCCATTGGGTCTGGTTCATTATACACGGCAGCACTCTTCTAAGAACTGGAACACACAATTGCAGCTCATGTTGAATTTGTCACAGACAACTTCAGGGATTATAATGAGTAGTTATTACATTGCCTATGTAACTAACGGCAGCATTATTTCTAGAGAAATCATGCCTTTCATACACTTCTGAGTGAGTATAGGACAATGCTGCATAGAATACATTGATTAATTACTTCAAGGACTTCCAAGCTAATTATGGTTTATATTTCTTACTCTTTGGTTGGTAGTTCCTGAGACATTTCTATGAACAAAGCCAAGGAAATGGTCATGGGGAGAATTACTTATATTTTGTATCCACCTGTGATCTTCTATGATATGTTCAGTACAGGAATGGAGATGAAGAAAGTGAAGGCAAGTGTGGCTCCTAAGCCATGATACTACACAACGTGACCATCAACAGTGACCTTTCAAGGTGGAATTCTCAGGAGATTGGGTTCTTGAAAGGAGCAGTTGGTAATATCTGAGTGATTCTTAGAAAATATATTTGAGGGTTAAGTCCAGGTCAAATTATAGAAGGCTTAAATACTAGAAAAGGGATTCAGATATCTTTCATGAGCACGGAGAAGCCATTGATCATTCCAGATGTATCAGTGAGGATAGGATAGACTAATCTCAGGTCACCAACATCCCCCAAATCTCCATGTCTTGATGCAGCAGAAGTATTCTTCTCATTCGTACTCCATGATGAACGTGTGTTGGTAGGGGCTGTGCTCATCATAATCACTCAGGGGCTTAAGGAGGTCATGTATCCTTTTTGGCATATGTTTCTCAAATCCGTGGGAAAAGTGGTACAGCAAACAATGCTCTGGTTCCTTAGAGCTTCCTCATGAAAGTGGCAAACACTTCTATTCACGTTTCATTGGCCAAAGTAGGTCACGTTGCTGTGCCAGACTTAAAAGGGGGCAAGGGTACCCTGTGTTTCCGTGGGTTCAAAAAGAGAACAGGAATATTTCAGAACTGCTCTAATGACTTCCACTTCAGAGCATGAGAGAGAAATGATGACTGAAAAATGAGGCCAGTAGTGGTACACACAGGAAACTCTGCTGAGTCGTAGATCATTGTGTTTTAAAAGCTGGGTGATTTTGAAAAGGTACAATTTGTTTAAAATTTTAGAGGGATTTACTAGAGGCATTATTTCCCTTTTTTTTTTTTCATCTTGTTTGTCTGGATTTTGTTTTAAGCTCTTGGTTTCACCTGCATCGATAAATTACCTGGAGATAATGTGGAGAGGAATCACTCGTGTATAGGCATAGGGCTCCCTCATTGCGTTGATTTTGTTCAATATTTTTATTAACGACTAGGATTAAAGAGAGAGAAGAAGAGAGAGGGGTTGGGAAAAGGGTGATGTTGATGAACTCTACATGTTGCAGTGAGAGCTGGCAGAGATGGTTAACATAATGAGCACAGAACTCAAAGTGGTCTTGATGGGGCATATAAGCCTACGATTAAATTTAAGAGGGGAAAAAATAGCCCTTTATGTAGATGTATGTGCAGAGGTTTGTGAATATCTGACTTGAAATCAATGATTCTAAATCCTTCCCTGAGCTTTTAGCTTGTTGTAAGTCATATCTGCCAACAGTGTGATCTGGCTAGCTACAAAAGCCTTTGGGCAGTGCTTAAATATTGAGGGTGGAGCCCTCACAAACGGGATTAGTGCCCTTATAAAAGAGACTTCCCCCTTACACACACACACACACACACACACACACAGAGCTCCCTCACCTCTGCCACCATGTGAAGACAAAGCAAGAGGGTACCAGCTACAAACCAGAAAGAGGACCCTCACCCTACTATGCTTGTGCCATGATTTTGGATTTCCATTCTCCAGAACTATGAGCAATAAATTCCTATTGTTTATAAGATAACCAGTCCATGGCATTTTGGTAAAGGAATTTGACCCAGATGTCACACAGATTCTGACATTCATGAGTGCTCAAACAGAGCCGTCGAATAAACGAATGAATGAATTTAAAGAAAGATAAGTGTTTCCTATTTTTTCAGAAGTAACATTCACACATGTAGATGGATAATGTTCCTGCTCCTCTGTAGGAGTAAACTAGGTTTGTTCTAAATAATCCAAAATTGCACAGACACACATATTTCTATTTGAGCTAATTTGAATTTTTTAGGAAGTGAAATCCTCAGGGATAATAAGCAGGCAAATGAGATGGTGAACTGTGGGTCATTTTAAGACCAAATTAATTTGATCCAGAAATTCTTGGTCAGAGACTTGACTGTTTGGACATGTGGCTCATCATTTGGGGCACAAGTGGGCAAAAGGAATCTGGCTTAGGAATCACGTAATTGGGTTTTGGTCTTAACTCTACCATTTACTTGCTTCCGGACCCTGGACAAGTCACCTAACCCCTCTGACATAAGTTACTAACCCAACCCCAGCCTTCTTAGGTTATTACATTTTTTCATCCATAGGTCAAGGTTTGGGATACGCAGGCTGGGGTGGAGCTTGCCCTGCCAACCTCACAGAGCTCCAATGGAAGCCAAGGAAGAGAATGCCGGTGAAAGCATTCAGTAAACTGTGAAATGTTTTATAAAGACAGGAAGCATTATAGTGACATTTTCCAAATGGCCTCAAGGAACTGATTTGGTTGTGCAACATAAAAATACTACTGGGAGGCCAGGATTACTAGCGTTTCTATCAGAGATTTTTAAAAATAAAAGCAGTGACTCAAATGTGTTTCCAGAAGATGCTTTGAGGATTACTAACAGAGCAGCTGTTATGAAGCAGTCAGCTCCATCATCCTGTACCCTAATCCTATTACAAGGAAGGCCAGACACTACTTATTGTGCTGTGTCAACCTTCCTCAGGCTGATACCAACAACTGTTAGTTAGGCCTGCTATAAAAGGCACTCTCAACATTTGGGAAGGCATTTCACTGTGAGTCAGCAGCCACAGCTCCCTTCAGGGTGTAGACGTTTCTGTGGCTGGCTTACTACGGGAGTGTGCAAATGACAAAACTGAAAACCTGAATGGTAGAGGGATACAGACACTGTGTGTTTCTTATGAATAAAACACATCAAATAGAATATTGATTACTAAAAAAAAAAATAGGTAGAAAGGGCAAAAGATACAATATATACCTAGGTCCAGTAAGGAATCCAGTTCCTGGCTCATTATAAGGAAACCGGTCAAATCAGGAAGTGCAACAGCACTACCGTCTATAACCAGATTCACATAATTGCCATGCAGATGTCTTTGTGGAGGCAGGTCCGAGGCTATCCGTCCTTCCTTCTGCTTGGAAAGAGCTTTCCTGGGATAAGCAGGTTCCCTCATACATGCGGGCAGCTCTCTGGAGTGACGAGGGTCGGCAACTGCACAGAAAATGGAGGCGCTCTCAGGTAGCATTTCTGAATGTTAATGTGCGTGTCGATTGCCTGGGGATCTTATTAAATTGCAGATCTTTTTCATGAGGTCTGAGCTGGGGCCTGATATCTGCATTTGCTACAAACTCCAAATGATGCCCATATGGCTGGATCACAAACCCCACTTAGAGTAACAAGGGAACCCCCATATTTGAAGTTCTGACATAGAGGTATAAGGTAGTTTCTTTCTCTTTCTCCCCATCGCCATTGGAGTGCAGCTGAAAATTATTACAGTTTTAAGAAGAAATGATTGACTGGGCTGAAGCAAAGTCAGATCACTTCAGACCCTGCTGACCACCCAGTTCTCAGGCATAGAGAGCTACCAGTTCTAAGACCATTCTTGTCCATAGAAATTCTATACCTCTTGGCTGGGACTCTGCTAATTGCAAGAACATAATCATTTTTAAACATCAGAATGTAGCACTTCAGAAAAGGTCACTAATCAGGATGTCATCATTCTAATATCATTTTCTGGGAGGAGAAATAAAATTCCTTTTAAAATTGATATGCATAACTGATAATAAGGCTTGTCATTTATTGCACACTTGCTGTATACGATGCGTTTTAATGAAATTACCATAGTCCATCCATATATGAATCCTGCAACGTAGATACTGTAATTTTCAATATCTTCCAGACAAGGAATCTAAGTCTGATACCAAAGCCATGCCTCTGAACCACGTTGCTAACCTCCCTCTTGGTGATGGCTAGGGTACCTTTTAACTTACGGATACATTGCCATTTACTGGTTATTTGCACGAGAGAAAACTAAGGGATCAGTGTATTTGTGGAATTAGTAGAAGGAGAAATATTAATTCAACAAGTGTGTGTTGTATCTTTCTTAGTCTCTTTGGATTGTCATGACAAAATGCCATGGACCGGGTATCTTATAAACAATAGGAATTTATTGCTCAGAGTTCTGGAGAATGGAAATCCAAAATCATAGCACCAGCATAGTAGGGTGAGGGGTCCTCTTTCTGGTTTGTAGCTGGTGCCCTCTTGCTTTGTCCTCATAAAGTGGAAGGGGCTAAAGAGCTCTGTGTGTGTGTGTAGGGGGGAAGTCTCTTTTATAAGGGCACTAATCCTGTTTGTGAGGGTTCCATCCTCAATACTTAAGCACTGCCCAAAGTCCCCACTTACTAATGCCATAACCTTTGGGGCTTAATATTTCAACATATGGATTTTGGGGAGACACAAATATTCAGACCATAATGATATCTTTAAGTGCAACTATTATGCTTGGTATAAATATACACAGTTTTTGTTCTGTTTTGTTTTTCAGAAAAAGGTTGTAGCTACCATGTTTCCCTGAAAATAAGACCTAGCCAGACCATTAGTTCTAATGCATCTTTTGGAGCAAAAATTAATGTAAGACCTGGTTTTATTTTAATATAATGTAAGACCAGGTCTTATATAATATAATATAAGTTATAATATAATATAACATAACATGACATAACATAACATAATATAATACCAGGTCTGATATTAATTTTTGCTTCAAAAGATGCATTAGAGCTGATGGTCCGGCTAGGTCTTATTTTCAGGGAAACATGGTAGGAGATTGGATCTTGAAAGTTCTCATCACACACACAAAAATTGTAACAAAGTGTGGTGATGAATGTTAACTGGATTTATTGGGGTGATCATTTTGCAATATATGCAAATACCAAATCATTACTGAGTGAAGCTGAAACTAATACAATGTTATGCCAATTATACTTCAATTTTAAAAAAAGAAGGGAAGAAAAAGGTCTATTTGCCTTGAAAAGGTATTATGGCTCTTATTTTCATTTTGTTTTAAATCAAGAGCAAGGTTACTTGTACATAGATGCTCAATTGGAGTCTGTTCAAATATGGGGAAAAATGGGAAAAAGAATTAAAAAGTGAAATGGTGGAGCAAAGCCAGAGGTGTCATTAGGATCATCTCTTCTGTAGAAGAAGAAAGCAAAACCCAAGCATGTTTGAAGGATACAGAAACATTGCCTGGCTTAAACAGCAATTCTTCTTAGTGCTTTTTTCCCTTTGCACAGAATTTCTATGTCTATTAGATCCGAACACCTGCTTGGAAATTTATAATAGACATCAGCAAATTGAAGATTCTGAGAAGTAGAGCAGGAAAAAAACCATTTCACTCTATTTAACCCAGCTTTCCCCGACCTGATATGACAGTAGAAACTTTTTTTCCATGGAAGACCTGTTGCCCTCCCCAGGAGGTCCGAGAAATGTTCTTTGGGAAACACTGTTTGAGAGTTGGTCCTTTTCCTCTCCTAAGCTCTTTTTTCCAAACTTGATTTTCCTCATGGAGGAATCCTAGAAATTCAGGACCTCACAGTCCTGTGCCAGTTTTTCAATTTTCTTTCCTAAAATTGCGCAAGCAAAAGTGGGAAGGTTGTCTGAAGGGAAGAGCTGGGCCCTGATGACAATCTCTTTCTCTCTTTCACAAAGGGTTTCTCTAGGTGCCAAGAAAAGACACTAACAAAACCAACACCTAGGCCAAAGGCTGTGTGTGTGGGATCTCGACGTCTCAGTCTCCTCCCTAGTTCTCTCACCTAATTCCAGCAGGCCCCTTTGTTTTTCTTGTGGTTCTTTGACCTGCACGATAAACTTGGTCTTCTAAGCTATCCTTTCCTTGCTACTACTAAGATATGCCTACAGGCACTTTTAAGGATTTTATTTCTCTTAGTCATGGTAAAACAGAGAAGAAATAAACAAATGGGGGAGGGGGAGAATTCCTTTATACGTGCCCTGATTATCAATTTCTGGCTCCATTTTGTAGGGAAAGCACCATTTGCCCTCCACCATTTGCATTTATTATGAGTGTGTTGTCAGCAACCAACCACCCCACTCTTGTTTCTCTTTCTCTTCGTCAGAACTTGCTTTAGGGAAGATCTAAGGAATGCTTTCTATAATGTCTTCATCTTCCCAGACAGAAGCTACAAACTTCATCCAGTGAACAAAGACGACCTCCTTTGTCAAGTGAGATACGTGGATCTCTGGAACACTCCAAACTGGGGGGACTTTCCTTGCCCTAGATCTCTGCCTTACCCAGAAGTGATCCTCTCAGGTGTTTTCTATCACTCAGAACTGGTGTTAAAATGTGGGCACACTAGAAAAGATTGTTGATCTCGGGGACCTTCGAAGTGTCCCCAAGAGAGGTTTGTCAGATTGTAACTTAGAAGTAGAGGGGGTAGTGACGACAGTGAAGAAAGAAAGGACATTTGCTGTGTGGGAGTGTGTGCATTTTGCCTGTTGAACACACATTGAGTCTGTATGCACGTGTGTTTGCCGGTGCTCAGGGTGTGTTTGTATCGGCCATATGGCCAAGGAGAGAAGAAGTGGCTAGATAAAGAAACAATGAAAAGGCCCCCTGCCTCCTACTACCACTGTCAACATCGAAGGGGTATTGTGCCAGGATCACAGGGCTGTCTGGGACTGAACAAGTCTGGGAAGCACTGTCTTGGGTGATAACTGGAACGCTGGCTGCTGTAAATTTGTTCTTAGATCCAGAGCGTGACGACGCTTGTGAAGTATAACTCGTAGCTCACAGGGCTCTCTCCAAATTAAATGAAGCTTTGTGTTCATTTCTTGAGCTTTATCCTAAGCTGTGTGTATTTGTGTGAGTGTAAGTTCAAAGTTGTTAAACAAGTTCACATTTATATAAGAATAGGCTTCCTTATTGTCAGGGATATGCAAAAAATGGAATTGACAGCACTGCGAGGCTGAAACGACCCATGTGTAAGATGGATGATTCCTTCACATGAATATAGTGGAAGAAATCAAACATTAGATAATAAATTGACCTTTTAAGGTCTTTCCCAAAACTGAAATCTATTTTTCTTTTGTAACTTTCACATTGAGGTGCACTTTCTCAACTCCTTCACGGTGGATTCCCAGGATAGGTTGAATAGGATGTCAGTCATGCTGGGGGAAAAGTAACCTGCATAGAATATTCTAAAATCAGAAGTATTGCTTTGTTTTAAATGTTGGGTTCCTTTTGTGTCTTCATAAAGCTCAGGAATTGTATTAATATATATGAATGGCAGAGAAGTGTAATCTCATCTAAACTATAGCATTAGACTTCAAGCTGTTTCAAAGGATAGATTAAACATACTTATAATAATTAGATTCAAAGCTTTTGGAACTGCAGCAGTTTTCTTTTTCTTTTTTTTTTCTTTTTTTAAGGATTCAGCATCCAATAAAGTAAAATAAATTGCAGGGCTCTTGGTCAGTGAATAAGCACTTTTGTATCTTAGAGCTTCAATTTATCAATAGGACTTTTTACTATTGGACTTGTTCTCTAGCTTTCTTTGAAGGTATAAGGGCTATTGTCCACCCACATATCAGATTTAGTCTCAGGCTATTATGAAAAGCAATAATTATTTTTCCAAGGTTTGCAGGACCAGATTCAATTTTGGAAAACTAGCTGGTATAATGGTTTGTGTGCTATCCTGTCTGTCAAAAACGCTAAGATGTGTGGGCCAGAGGGCGGCTGCAAAAATCATTGGAGAACTTGGTGATAGCTGCAGGGCTTTGGGCTAGAGTCACGCCACTCCCTGGCAACAGTCTGGGGTGAAGCAGGCCAGAACGGAACATATGAGCAAATGCTAGGACAGAGTCCTGGGGACCAAGCTGGATTAGAGAGGGCGGGTTATGGTGGGCACAGCAGAAGGAGATGCCAAAGGAGCAAGAGCCCCCTTAGTCTTATGTCAGCTGTGAGGGGATGGGGTAAGAACATGGAAGGGGCTAAGGGTAGTGGGTAGTGGGGACAGTAGAAAAATGGAGAACAAAAGAGTTTGAGGTCTAGGGTTTAAGACGTGCCTGAAGGGCACCAGAAAGTGCCGGCCTTGTGGAGCAGAAGCAGTCAGCTGGTTTAAAGAAGCAATGATGGACAAGACGAGAGCATAAATTCATCGATTTTTACAAAACCTCTGTAAAACCAGATCCTCTCTCCATCCATATTTCTGTGTGGAGTTGAATCTTTGTTATAATAATGTACCATTAGAAATACTCCAATGTTGGTTGCCTTGATTTTCTTTTTTTTTTTTTAATCAACCAAGAAGTTTCTTGGTGGTAAGAAATGTGTCTGATTCATTTTTGTATTTCCAGACATTGCCATGAATCCTCCTTGGCAAAAGGTGTGTGTGTTTGTGTGTGTGTGTGTGTGTGTGTGTGTGTGTGTGTGTTATGGTTTACCCTGTATTCAGACAGACTCTCTCTACTTCCTGGAGTCCCCTTTAGTGGAGTCCTTCTTACAACCCTTTTTCTTTTGGGCTTCTGGTCACTGGAAACAACTAGGCAATGGCTTTTTAGAACCAAGCAGTTAGTTTAGCAGTCATTGGTCTGCACAGGTGCACATAAATAGCCGCATAGCAAATACTTTTGGGAGAAAAGAACTTGCGTTCCTCCTCAGCAGGATGCAGAAGGCAGCTCTCTCTGCTGTAAGTACCGGGTGAACACAGTGTTAGCAATTCAGTGGAAGAAAACCAGGCATGCACCCGTCATGCCAGTCTCCCCAACCCTGGATCCTGAAGCTTTCTCCTGTTGTTTGGCTTGAGTGTGTGGTTTCACATTCCTGGTGGATTTTCTTTAAAGTGATGAAATGTTTAAGGTAGGACACTGGCATTCACAATTGCTGTTCAGTATCATGAGGAAAGAACTGTTAAGATCTCTGTTTCATTTTAACACTTCATTTTTTTTTTTAAACCATGGAAGACTGTTCATCTCACCCCACTAACCTTTCCAGGAATAGAAGATCGTTGCCATGGTAACAGATTGCTTAATCAATAGTCTAGGAAACAATAGCAGACACTGTGCATTGGCCTAGTTGTTGTCAAGGTCTCTTGTTGAGGAGATTGCATCTTCTCCTCTCCCCCCTATTGTCTCGACAGCTGCTATCCCATCCGGAGATACTCTTAGAAGGGACCAAGATTAATTTAGAGGTTTTAAAAGACAGGCAGTAAAGGCCAGAGAACCTGTTTTGAAAATTAAATCTTCATTGAATTATGCACATCTATATTTCATAAACCCTGATTTAAAATGCTAACATTAAAGACAAGAGCATATGTATATGTTATATGTTATTCTTAAAGGAATTGTTTCAATGCTTACGGTTGTCAGAAACCACAGTTTCCCTAAGAACAAATTACGATTAAGATAATTTTCTTTTTCTACCAGTTTCACTATTTACTAGCTGATATTTACTAGCTGACTTCAGAAAAAGCTAATGAGAGCTTGGGTTGCATTAATAAGAACAAGATGGAAAGAACAAAGGAGAGGGAAGTTGTATGTCTTCCTAGATACAGTAAATAGGAATATTGTATTTACATATGAGTGCGCCTATTCAAGTGGGAGAATGATAAACTGGGAGATTATCAGAAGAGGGTGAGCAAAGGTGGAAGTGGATAGAAATCATCTCTTGTAAGACACAGTTGAAGCAACTCAAATCATTCATCTTGGAGATCCATTTACTTGGGAGAACCACATTAAATACCTTTGGACATTTAAAAGATTGCCATGTGGATGAGACATTGAACAGTTCTCAGAAGGCAAAAAGAGTTCCATTGTGCACTGGCCTAGCTGTTGCCAAGGTCTCTCGTTGAGGAGATTACATCTTCTCCTCTCCCCCCTATTGTCTCAACAGCTGTGGTGTGTGGTTACCGAAGATTTCTAATCAATTTAAGGAATTTTCAGCAGTCATCCAAACTTCATACACTAGTACATCCATTACAGTAACAGTTGCCAAGTTTAACTTAGGTTTTCATTCTGTTCTTCAAAAACCCCTGTTTAATCGAATTTTGCTCTGGGGACCACGTTCTAGAGAATCATGGGGTAGAGCAGGGCAGCAAGAAGGTAGGTAAACATTCAGATTCCTGGGCCCACTCCAGACCTACTGAATGAGAGTCTTGGGCTTGTGGCCCTTGAATTTGCTTTTTGAACAGGCTTTACTGATGTTTACTCAAGATTTCAGACACGATAGCTACCTCATCCTGAATCTAACAGGCAGGTCTTTCTGCAAATAGTGCTTTTATCCCTGGTTGAAAAACTTACCGTTGGTTTTCTAAAGTCTGCATTCCTTATCAGTAGTTTCAAGACCCTTGATTAATAATCTTTCCTTACTTTGCCTGTCTCACTTTAAGAATGTTTTTCTAGTCACCATTTTGCCTGTATTTCAAATCTCAGTGTCTTCATGGAGCTTCTTCTGGCACTTCCAATTGATTATGTTTGATTTTCATCACAAATCTTACAATCATTTTAGTCAATATCAGAAAACTCCTCAAGTATACCGTGTTTCCCTGAAAATTAGACTCAGCCAGATAATCAGCTCTAATGCGTCTTTTGGAGCAAAAATTAATATAAGACCTGGTCTTATCTTAATATAAGACCAGGTCTACTATAATACAATGTAACGTAATATAAGAATACAATAGTATAATATAATATAATACCCGGTCTTATATTCATGTTTGCTCCAAAAGATGCATTATAGCTGATTGTCCAGCTAGGTCATATTTTCGGGGAAACATAGTATCCTGTATGTTACACTGTCATTTGGGGCATGTGGGTCTTCTCTCCCCAGCAGGTATATCTGAAGCGCCTGGCTTAGTGCCCAGGTCGTATTCCAGGTACATGGTGCTTGAAGGGGCAGTTTAGGCCATTTAGGTCAACTCACCATCTGCAGCTTGGATCTCTTACACCAGTTGGTTAGTCAAAGTCCAGCACTCCCAGCACTATTGATGGAAACCTACAACCTTCTGAGCACATCCCTTCCACCTCCATCGTTGCGTAAGTTTGATTTGAGACATTTATTACTTCATTGTTGTGAGTGAAAATCATTCTGTCTCTAGCCTCTATCTGTCAGTCCAGGATTCTCTTTGTGTCTTCATAGAACAAACTTAATAAATACCGCCTATAAAAACACATACATTCTCATATTCCTTTTTTTTCTCTCAAGCCTCATTAAAGTTGCTCTCCTGATGTGTTTATGGGACTTCGTGCTAGAATAATCTGATTGGAAAGGAGAATAGCATTTGATAGGAAGTAAAATATCCATGTAAAAACATTTTTTTGATAAATATCTGGTGAATATCCCAGAGGATTTAAATAGATCTCATATCCCCCTTTATCATATTAAAAACCACAAGAAAAAAGGTTTTGCAAATGCCCATCTTGATGCATTTCCGTTTTGAGATAAATTCATAGTGAACTTTCTAAAGAGGTTTGTGATTGCCAGTTGACAGCCCCATACTATCAAAATAAGTTCTGTAAACCCTGAATTGCTAACGGTGAAACAGTTGACACTATACATTATAATTTTAATCTGCCAAACGATCTCACACGAACTTATGAAATTAAAAATAAATATCACACCTATGGCAATTTTCGCTTGAACTGATTCTTTTTTATTATCTTCTTCTGATATGTTCATCCAGAAACCTGAAAGGAATACATTTGTTTAACAGAGTGTCTGCCTGGAGCCTAATCCCAAGGAGGCACCATTGAATACAAAGGACTTGGGCTGTAATTCAGGTGTCATCGTTCACGTACTGAAAAACATTATCAGTGAGTGCTGGCTCTATGTTCTGTCACCTGCAGCAGGGCTGGATACAACAGTTGTCCACGTCTCTTCTCTGGCTCCCTCCATGACCAATGGTGTATTTGAGAGATGGTTGGATTATGAATGCACTAGAGCATGGAAATGACTTTGTTCTTGAAGAGCTTCAAGTGCACAGACTCACTAGGTCTCAGTGCTGTGGGTGCAGAAAGGTGTTTGGCTCACCTCTTTTTTACCCATTGGTGATGGAAGGAGTCCCAGTCCAGGTTCTGGCAAGGCTGAGCTTCCTAGACTAGGGAAGTCCCGCTGTTGTAATTTCTTATAGGACCATGCAGTATTTCTGCATGTTATTGCTCACAGTTGGTAACTATAAAGTTGTTTTGTGGTCACCTGATTCGATTCTGTCTGCACTAGTCAGCTCACTGAGGGCACGTATAGTGTGGATGGTTTTGCTCACTCTGACAGTGCCTAGTGCCTCAAAGGAAGTCAGCAGCCAATGGATATTGGCTGAATTAATGAAGGCAAGTCGTTCAACACTTGCAGTTGATGTGTCCTGAACAATGTTTTTGCTTCTTCCTCCCAGTGCCATCGTCCAGTTCCCCCTCTGAGTGTGTCACAACTGGTTTGGGCAATGGCCTCCAGAAGGCAGCACGTCGGACAGTGCCACCCCATCTGCCCTCTCCCACATCTCGGATTAGGTGCCAGACTCACCTAATCCAAATTGTTTTGAGCATGTCACTCGAGGGTAGTCTGGATGATGCTTCACCCCTCCAAATCCCGGCTACTCACAAATGGTCTTATTTGGACTCCTCCTGCAGGCATAGGCCTGCTCCATTTTCTCAGGTATCCAACCTTCAGTCCACTAAAGAAATGTAAAGAGCAGCTACTGTGCCTCAGGACGGTGAGAGGGATGAAAGGGTGAGGGAGGCAGAGTGCTTTCTGCAGGTGCACTCAGAGTGGAGGGCCGAGGAGGCGTACTTAGAACAAACATAGTCATGCTCTAACTCAACATGAGTTCTCAGTCAGGAATCATGGCAGTGCTGGGGGTGGGGTGAGGGGAGACTCCTCCTTCAGTGGGTCTGTGCTTTTCATTGAATATGGAGGTTATTTGCTGCTGCCCCCCCTCCCCCCGGCATTGACCTTCAGTCACACATGACTGAGTTTCCTGTTATTCATTCTCACTGTCTCTGCACTAGTCAGCTCAGACTGCCAAAACACAGCACCACAGACGGGATGGCTTAAACAACTTCTTTATTTGCTTGCAGTTCTGGAGGCTACAAGTCCATATTCACGGTGTCGGAATATGGTTTCTAGTGAGGGTTTTCTTCTTGGCTTGCAGATAGCCACCTTCTCACTCTGTCCTCATAAGGCCTTTCCTTTGGTTAGCTGTTTGCAGGTAGAGAGAAAGAGAGAGAGAGAGAGAGAGAGAGAGAGAGAGAGAGAGAGAGAGAGAGAAGAAAAAAGAGGAGGAGGAGGAGGAGGAGGAGGAGGAGGAGGGGGGAAGGAGGGAGGGAGGGAGGGAGAGAGAGAGAGAGAGAGAGAGAGAGAGAGAGAGAGAGAGAGAGAGAGAACCAGAGACTGCTCTGGTGTCACCTCCTCTTCTTGTAAGGACACCAGTCCTATTGGATTAAGGCCTTAGCCTTATGACCTGATTTAACCTTGATTACTTCCTTATAGGCCCTATCTCCAAATCCAGTTACACTGGGGATTAGGACTTTAGCATAAAAATTTGGGGGGACACAGTTCAGTCCACAGCCATCTCAGTAGACTGTACGTGCCATTTTCATCTGCTGTGACCCCTTGCAAGCTTATAGCCCCATCTAACTGACCTAGCATTCCTTCTTTGATATGCCCATCACTCTGAGCATCTGCTACTGATTTACCTGTGGTGTGATTTGCATGGCGCCTGCACACACCTGAGTGAAGCCTAATCACGGTCACAGTGTTGACTATGACCCTGGAGAGTCTGTGCAACTTTTCTAGTCCTTGCTTTTCTGACCTATAAACAGTGATACTCAGTGGCCTATCTCACAGGCCTGGGGGTGGGATTTGAATGCAATAACATACGCAAAGCACTTGGCCTTGTCCAAGCACAGACTTGGCACTGGTCAAAGGTCCCAAAGGTCCATTCCCCACTCAAACCCCTGCCTTTACTGTTCTTATTGGACTAAGCGCCTGGGGGACACGGATTATGCTTCCTCCTTCCTCTCTATCTTCCCAATAAAGACGCCCATCCCAAAGGCTGCCAGATGGAATGCCAGACAGAAGGCAAGGTGGGTTGGTAGAGGATAAAGACCAAGTCCAAAGAGAGAGAGAAAAAAAACAAAGAAAGAAAGCAGTTATCAAGGAACTTTCTGTGGTTCTGTGGTGCAGAGAGTCTCCATTTCATGTTTGCAACCAGGAGCACCAAAGAAACTTTTAAGTGCGAGTACACCATCCCCTGGCAGAATACAGTTCTGTTTGCTGGTGTACCAGTCATTCATGAGCAATAGCTTTGCTTTGTTCTGGGTCATTTACCCTGAGCTGGAAAGATGCAAAGTGATTTGGCCTGGAGGACAGGAGTGGGGGATTATGATTTGTCTTAGTAGCTTTTGAGATATGAGGTGAGGGTGCAACCATAATAACCAACACATTGAAAAGTTAATTCAGCAGTAGGAATTCAGAGAAGTAATGCAACTTATTTGTCACTAAAGGAGGACTGCATAGCCAAGTGATTTCTTTATGCATTTTAAAGTGTTTTTAGACCCTTGAGTAGCTATAGTCAGTTTTTAAACATGTTTCCTCATTAATTTTCAATTTGTAAATGCACATTGTACAGGAGTGTTTTAATCATCGGGGGAGGCCGCTTTGCAGATGGCTCTGGTGTGACCTAAAATTCCAATGATTATAATGAATCAGAATGGATGATGGTAAACTTGTGTGGAGATTTGCTGATTGTCAACAGTTTTACAGCTTTGCTGCTATTTGAGAGGTTAGTGCTTCTTAAAAATGAAAGGAAGACAATTGTAATGGAGCTATCAGGGCCAGCAATTGCCTAAATGAAATAATCATGGTCAGCACCTTGCTATTCGGTGTGGAATTATTTCCAGGGAAAACACACCAATAGAATTGTTGATAGGCTTGAATCAAATATACATACAGAACTTTAAGTTGTCAGCTCTCCAGGCCTACACATGGCAGACAGTTTTGTTGCTCTGTTATACTACGTGTTGAAGTCCTAATTAAAATATGAGAAGGCCTAAAACTAAATGCTCTTTTGAATGATTGGTGCCAATGTTCTCCTTCTTTGCCACCAGAAGTTAGGAATTGCCTGGGCAGGGCACTCACCAGGTGTATTAAACTACACCTGTGCCTGTTAAAGGGTGAACATAAGGTGCATCTGACAACCCAGAATTATAATCAACAAATCCATGTATTAAGCCTCTACTGGTGCTTGATCTTTGTGCTGTGATCATTTGTGAGTTATACCGGTGTCTTACCAGGCAGTCTGCATTCAGTGCAGTGAACAGAAGCAAGTAGGGTCTTGAAAGTTAGATTCACATGCGTTCTCACTTATTGCATGCATTCTCTGTACCCTTGAGCAAATTAGTTAGCCTTTCTGAATGTGGGTTTGCCAAAGAAGGGGTAGAGAGGTTGTAGGGGTGAAATAGCGCATGTAATTACCCAGCATCGGAAGCGCTCTGCAGATAATAGTTCTTTCTTGGTATCTTACTATCCTCCTTCTCTGGAATGGGCGCTCCCCCTACCACCTGCCCCTGACTGCCCATGCCTAAGCGCAAACACTCCCAAGAGCTTCTACCATCAGTCCCTGTTTTCTCAGGTTAACGATTCGCAGGAAGATCTGGCACCTGCCTTTCTTTAGCTAACAGACACGTGTAACATCACATGTTTAATATGCTGAGGCTCTCATGGAGGCTCCAGGAGAAGAGCCAGGAGTAAAATGAGACCAGAATCTTCACTGTCAGCGTGTTAGAGGCAACCTGGTAGGAGTCTCAGCACTAAAATGAGACCTAAAGCTTGTCCTGTGGGGCTTCTGGAAGGGAAAAGTCACTTTCCGTTCTCTAGTTCAAATATGTGCTCATGTGGTAGCTGTGCTGAGAGTGATACTTAGCACCAGCCTGCAGGACTCATCTCCAGCTAAACTGTGAATCGTTAGCATTTATCTTTTCTGATCATGTGGTACCCCAGCAGTACCCTGTTGCCTAGCTGCCCAGTGCCTTGCCCATACCCCTAGCAAATTCTGCTAGAGAGAAGGAAATGAACATTTTATGAGCCTGGTGCGAGGTGCTGAATGTGTTACTCCTCCCAGAACACTTTTCATTTTAATGAAGACAAAAAAGCAGAGTGAAATAGCCAGAAGAAGGAAACATCCTCCAACGGAACAGCAAATATTAGAACGGCAGCATAGAACAGCAGCTGAGGACCTGTGGCTTCTGACTGTGAGAAAGGTGGTCTCCATTGCTCCACTGACCTGGCTAGGGGAGCTGTCAGCTGGAGCCAGCCTTTTCCCTTATGCTGCAAATGTGTGGGTAGGGCTAGTGTTTGAGTATCAGGATCACATTAACCAGAACATTCAGTGACTTCTCTGCCCCTCCTCTCCCCCACCTTCTTGGAGGGCTGATTCAGGTAAAGCACACTCTTAGCAGCGGAGACCACACAGAGCTCTCCTCTCTCCCTTTACCTGGCAGATGTCACTCCTACAGTGAAGTCTCCTTTACTGCTGAGCTGAAACAGCCTCAGGGACCCTCCCTTCCCAGCTCCCAGGCAGCTCTTACTGTTCCCTCAGATTTTACCAGGGTGATAAAAACATTTGCCTTCCTCAGGCAGTGATTTGTAGATCCTAAGTAGAGTAGCCTGAGGAAACAGCATTGTCTCCCATTTTATTGATGGGAAAACTCACTTTAGAGAGGTCATGTGGCTGCACCAGGGTTACCCAGATGGTCCCTTTCAGGACCGCTCAAAATGGAGTCTGACTTTTCCAAATCCTGAGTTTTCCAGCTATATCAAGCTATCTCCCTGAAATCATAGTTTTGTGTTGTTTTTCACATACTAAAGTAGATGTAAACACAAAGGTAGTCCTCCTCAGAATATGGGTTTTCAGTTAGAAAACAGTGTTTACTTACAGAGGACTTGGTGTAACAATAGTAGGACTCACCTGAGACACCTGATCATACATCTGGTCATACATGGAGATGAGGTCTGACAATTAAGTTCACGAACTTGTTGCAATAATGTTGCTAACCTTTTTTGATATCAGAAGGATTATCATTACGGATTTGTACCAACTGGACAAACAGTTAACCAAGTTGACTATTTGGAAGTGCTGAAAAGGCTGTGTGAAAAAGATGACCTGAACTTTTCACCAACAATTCATGGCTCTTGCATCACGACAATGCACCAGCTCACATAGCACTATCTGTGAGGGAATTTTTAGCCAGTAAACAAATAACTGTATTGGAACACCCTCCCTACTCACCTGATCTGGCCCCCCATGACTTCTTTCTTTACCGAAGATAAAGGAAATATTGAAAGGAAGACATTTGGATGTCATTCAGGACATCATGGGTAATACGATGACAGCTCTGATGGCCATTCCAGAAAAAGAGTTTCCAAATTGCTTTGAAGGGTGGACTATGTGCTGGAATCAATGCATAGCTTCCCAGGGGGAGTACTTCAAAGGTGACCGTAGTGATCTTCAGCAATGAGTGTGTAGCCCTTTATCTAGGATGAACCTAATTGTCAGACCCCATATTCTTCTGTTTGAAAAGCTGCCTTTAGCCTATTGCAACCTTCGCCAGTGAAATAAACATACTGGTTTCAATGATGGCAGAGCCTATGGGAGCCCTGGTGTTTGGACTGTTCTGTGAACAATGTTTCATATGCTCCGCCTGCCCTATTGAAGGAGGATTACTAGCCAAACTTTTTGCCACGCCCTCAGAGTCATGCCACCAGGCCACCACTGCATTGTGACTGGGGATATACTTTCAAATGTTTGATATTCTGAATTCCAGGAAGTGGCCAAGTGCAGCATAATATTCTCTGCTCCTCCAAAACCTTCTGCTTGGCATGGATATGCATGTTCTGCTCTACATGTCAAATAGGTCAGAGTGTGACTGTTCAACTAAAAAGCCCAATATAAGAGTATGCATGGGGAGCTCATCCACAGACCGGGTTGTTATTCAAAGCCTGGCCCACTCCCCAGGGTTGCCCTGCTCCCCTCCCATGGTGCCAGCTACATGCTGTTTACTTCCTTCACCACAGTTCCAGTTCTCATCAACTTAAAACCTAACTCGGCCATGTTTGCATGTCACTGCCCCTGACTAGCCTAGCCTCCATGAACCCTTCCGTTCTCGGAATTAACATAATATGCATTTTGGCAAGGGCTGCTCCTGGTGACTGGGTGTGTGAACGGCGCTACTCTGGCGGTGCCATTCCCATTGCTGTCACTGTAGATTTTTATAGTTGTCACTGCAGTGCTCCAGGATAGGACAGCAAAGTGCCTTGAAGCAGGGGCACTGTTTAAGTTACACGAAGGTGCCCTGTTGAATAGTGGTAGAGCTACCCACCAATTCCAAGTGCCAGGACAGGCACTGATCGTTGTCTCATTCTCCACTGCAGAGCACATATCTTGAGATCTAGAAAGACATAATCGTTGACTAGGTATCTGTTAGGTTGGCAGAAACCAGGTTGTGTGATATATTCTCTCACTTAATTCTCATAATAATCACAAAGCATACGAATTGTCTCCTCATTTTAGAGCTTAAACTGTCAGTAATGTGTTCAAGTTCACGTAGTTGATATTGACAGAGTAGCGATTTGCATTTGGTTGGCCTGATTTCCAAGTCCGTGTTCTTTATATCCCGTGGTCCCCAATACACATGGCTCAGAGCTCATCCCTCTCAGGGCATTCAGTAGATGCTTTGAGAATTAATTGGTTACAGGAGAGTAGCAGAAAGCAGTCCTGGGGTAATCAGGGTTTTGTTGTATTGTCTGTGGAGTGTAGCTTCTCAAGGTGTAGACAAGGGAGGAAGCACTGATGGGGACCACCTGAGCCCAGGGCAGGTTGGAAGCACCTAAGTCAGGGCTTGCTAGCCATCCTTACATTTCCTGAAAATTAATTTTAATTTGATTATTAGTTTCAGGTGTACAAAACAACATAATGTTTAGACATTTACACCCCTCACAAAGTGATGAACCCCCCCAAGTTTACTACCCCTCTGACACCGTGCATAGCTGTTACAATACCACTCACTATACTCCCTATACTGTCGTTTACATCCCATGATTATATATATATATGTAATATATATATATATACATATATGTAATATATGTAATTATAGTTGACATTCACTATTATTTTATATGAGTTTCAGGAGTACAGCACAGTGCTTAGGCATTTATATAATCAATGAAGTGATCCCCCTGATAAGTCCAGTACCCATCTGGCACCCTACATAGTCTTTACAACATTATTGATTCTATTCCCCATACTGTATTTCAGACCCCCGTGACTATTTTGTGACTACCAGTTTGTACTTTCTAATCCCGTCCCCCTCGCCATCCCCAACCCCGCTCCCATCTAGCAACCATCAGCTTGTTCTCTGTATCCATGAGTCTCTTTCTGTTCTGTTTGCCCGTTCATCCTCACATCTTGAGCATTTCACCTTCTGCCCCGTGTGGAGGTGGCACCACTGTAGTAGTGAGGATGGTGATGGGAGCCTGGTGAACACTGACTGAACCATCTTCAAAACACCCCTGAAGCCCAGAGCCCACTGAGAGGAAACTTGGTTGAAATTGCTTGGAGGAAGAGTGTATAGAGATCTTTTAAACTTTTTGTTATTCAGCATCTCACATTTAAAATGTCCAGGCAGTATGGTCCTGTGGGCAATCTGTGGGCTGCCCGGTGGTGGTGACATAAGCATGCAGCATGCTGCAGTGGACAGAGGCGTAAATGAGGCAGTGGACTCACAATGATTTCAGCTCAAGTCCTGCCACCTACCAGCTGTGTGCTCTTGGGTGAGTCACTTCATCTTTCGATATGTATTCAAATGTAAAATGGTGATAATAATTCATCAAAGGGGACACTAAGAAGTAGAGGTGTTTTGAAGGTTGTATAATGTTATAGACTTATAACATGCTACTTCTATTAATATTTAACCATTCAGTCCATTATTTAATTACTATTTATTGAGATCCATTCTGTACCAGGTATAATTCTAGCCACTGAAGATATCTAGCTGAAAGAGAATGTGAAAAAGGTACACACACTCCTGTTGTGGAAGGCATTTTGAGTGAGGGTAGATACAATATAAACAGTGGAAAATATATAATATTATTTCAAATAATGATGAGGATTTGAGGAAGTTAATAAGGTGATATTATAAAGCAGGGGGGTGACAAACTTATGACCTGTGGGACTACAATTGGTCTGTCACCTGTTTTTGTACTGCCTGGAACTAAAATTGGATTTTACATTTTTAAATTATTGAAATTAAACCACGAAGAAGAAGAATGTTTCATGACACATGAAATTATATTAAATTCAAATTTTGGTGTCCATAATAAAGTTTTATTGGAACACAGCCATGTGTTCATTCAATAGCACAGCTGAGTGGTTGCAACATAGATCATAAAATATTTACTATTTGGCTCCTTATGGAAAGATTTTGCTATTGTCATCATTATTATTATTTTATGTCTTCTAGCTGAGTAATCCCTGGTATGCTACTTAACCCATTTTTGTCTCATTTGGACTGGATAGACTTGAAAGGCAATTTCTGCTTGATTGTGTGACCCTTTGCATGATCTACACTCAAGTTGTAGTGCTCACAGAAAATTTGTTCAAGTGCTCACAGAAAATTTGTTACCCTATCTAGCTTCTCTTTGTCATCTAGCTGAGTTTTTGCACACTTCATTCTGTTGTCGGATGCTGTGTGCCAGCAAATTGTATCAGTCTACGGAAAACATAATTAGGAAGGTAACACCGATACAAAATAAGGTCATTTGCTGAACCAAATATAAACTGTATTTGGATCACCTATTGTTTGGGATTTTCTGCCTCAGTGTCCCCCCCACCAATCAGCAACTTCCTATGCCTGCAATTGGAACAGTTTCTCACATGTGAGTTTTGTAAAGGTCACCTAGTGAAATGGTTAGCCTGATACCATCCATCAGAGAATTAGTCATGTACAACTGACAGTATCAGTGTGTGCTTAACACAGATGTTGAAGCCTCTTCAGGCAGATTCCTGGGGTGAGGAACCTACAACATTTTACCCAAGAGGAAAAACATTAAAACTCAGAGAAGAGCTTAAAAGATGCAGGAAGTATATGAATTGCATGTGAATATCTGGAGATATAGCTCTCAACCCTTGGGGTACGGTCTGATTTTCATACTGACAAAAATCCTCACACAGGAATAATTGTACATTAAACTTCTAATGACTGCTAGAATAATTAATGGCAGGCAAAGTCATTCTCACATGTGTTAATTACAGTAGCATCCATATGCATTGGGAAAATAGCAGGCATTCAGTAAACCATCCTGTGTACCCAGATGGATTTGAACATTCTCGTCTATAAAATACGAATCCCTCAGGAGTGGGTTGCCCGTGTCTTAGGAGTCACCCATCTGGCTCAGGAGTCAACATGCTACAGCTAGAAGGCCCAATAAAGTTTTATTGGAACATGGTTGCACTCATTTGTTTGTTCATTCGTTGTCTGTGGCTGCCTTCGCACTACAATGGCACAGTTGAGTAATTATGCAGAAACCATCTGGATTGCAAGCTAAAAACATTTACTATCTGTCATTTTTCAGAAACAGCATACAACCATTGCTCTAGATTACCATTTTCTCAAGGGCAAAGATGGTATTTACAGATATTTAAAGCCCAGTGTATCATGGACACGTAAGTAATATCTGATGAGGGATAAGAAAATATGACAATGATGTCCATGGGATATGGTATGTGAATTCCAGATATTGTGAAAAATTCTGGATCAACAGAGCTGGAAACTGTTTTTTTATTTATATGCTTGATCTCTTAGCCTCTGAGGCCATCCGTTTATTCAACCTACTTAAAAAAAATTTTTTTTCAGGGCAAACTGTCCAAGTGTTCATCACTGTTTTATTATCCGCATTATCAGATGTTTTCAGTGCTCCCTTCCTGACGGGTGCTGGGCAAAGATCCAAGAGCTTAATAATTTGAACATATAGAAGATACTCTCCTCTAAATAACCTAAATTGCTCTTCTGTCCCCCAGGTATATTTATCTTTTTCTCCTCATTTCTCAGAGAAGATGGAGAATATCTAGTAACCTGTTAGCTTGGAAACTATATACCCTCTCTTATGCAACAGGAAATAGGTTTCTGAATAGAGAAACAATGTTGATTTCAGTAAATCAAATCCAGAGTTTTATCCAAATACATTAAAAAAAAAAAAAAAACTTTTTTTATACTCATTTTCAAAACCTGAAAATGCAGTCTCAAATATATAGCCTTTGCTACATTTCATTTGCAGTCATTAGATTTTGCTGATTTATTCTGAGCTGTTCATACAGACCTTGTTTTCAACACCCCACCCCTATTGTCTATACATACTGTCCCTCTATGCACCTGACTGTTTGTCACGAAAAAAAATTACATATTTGGAGTAGGAACAGAAAAGGCAGTGTCCAGTTAGAGTGACGTGCCTTCTCAGAAAAGAGGGTGGGTGCGCATGCTGAAAATCTGGAGTCCCGTGAGAGCTTGGGCTCCTGTTCCTACAGTGACGGTTCCCACAGGATTGCCACCTCTAACCTGCCTTATCTAAGGGGGCAGGGCCAAACACCACTCTGCTGTGACTTAAGCTTCTTAAGGTGCCTGAAGATATCTCCATACACAGTCTCATTTTTGCACCACGGTTTCCATCAAAAATGTCAGTGCTCATCTTCATCTCACTGAGAGAAGTCTTGCAGAAGAAACGTGTCACTGAGCTTTGTGGTTGATCCTCTCTGTGTTTCCCTTCTGAAAGTGGACTGATCTCATAAGGTTGGCATTATTGGAAACTGTGTTCACACCTCAGGAAATGGTCTTGTTCTTCCAGAACAGCCAGCAAATGTGATGAGATCAGTGTTGAAGTTAGTGGTGGGTGTCTGCGGGTCAGTAGTATTTACACACACGATTTGTTAGGTAATGTCGTAAGAGCTGAGGCCTGACTTGGGCTTCATGCTTTGTGAGCTGACAATTTCAGGGCTGTTTCTATTTCTATCAAGGCTTTCTGTTGCAGTGTGGGCCAACCCTTGTTGGCCTGGAGATTATTCATTCATTCGTTCACTCACTCATTCATTCAATAAATGAGTAACTGCATTTTCAAGGTGTGATCCTCTGTGCTGAGAGATGCAACGTGGAATTAGATAACTGCTTGAGAGGGTAGAATCTACTCATAGAACAAGACATTTTTTTTGGCTGATGCTTAAAAAAATAGAGGTAGACACAGTGAGCTCATTCTCTGAAGTTTGAGCTATCCGGGAACTGAGGATATGAAAGGTTTTTAGGACCATTGTAGTCATTCCCTAAAGCCTGGAACAATAATACCAAATTAATTGAACCAATGAGAGCAAGATGATAATCTTAAAGCATGCTGAAGAGGGAGGGAGGGATGAAGAGAAGAAGGGAGGGAGAGAAAGAGAGAGGGAAGGAAAGAAGGAGGCAGGAAGAGAGAGGGAGGGAGAGACAGAAGCAACTGCTCTTGAATAACATGGTATACACTTAACATCCAGAATGGAGGGAGGACATGTATAGCTCATCGGATGGTGTGTCTCACAGAGGACACTATTCCAAAACAGAGAACAGCACAGGCAGAGCACAGCTATATGAAAGGGCAAAGTTCTGGGAATGGAAAATTGTTCTGGGTTGTTGGGGGCGATGGGAAAAGATGAGGGTGATTATCACAGTTATGAAAATGTTCTGGAACCAAGTGACTAGGCTTTGGATTCTGACCCTACCGCTTAATTACTGCAGGGCCTCTAGGACAGGTAACTTTAGCTCTCTGTCCCTTTGTCTATTTGACAGGGATATGCAATGCAATATTGATCTGTCTGAAATAGTGGTTAACACACATTAAGGGCTCAGTATGTATTTGTGGTAATGATGGTTGCTTCCATTGGAAAAACAAAACTGTGTTGTGACACAGAACAGAGTTTAGTAAAACTTTTTCTTTAAAGGACCAGATAGTAAATATTTTTAGTCTGTGGGCTCCCTGTTGTCTCTGTTGCTGCTACTCAACTGTGCTGTTATAGCATGAAAGCAGCCATAGACGATCATAAATAATTGGGTCTGGTTGTGTTCCAGTAAAATTGTATTGACAAAAAACAGGTCATGGGCTGGATTTGGCCTGTGAGTCATAGTAACTGATCCCTGTTTTAGAATATGGAATTTTTCTATACATTATGTGTTCATATGTGTTACAGGATTCGAGGTGGGGAATTCATTAAAAACTCCTACAGTAAAAGCTAAGGAAGAGTGACACAATTAGATGGTAGAATCAAGAAGAAAAATGAAAGCTCTCTGAACAGAGGGTGGGAGTTACCGAAGTGCGTGATTGAGTGTGTGTAATGTGTGTTCGTATTGGCAGAAGTGAGAAGAACCTGAAGACTACTGAAATAGATGAGAGATACGACATTGGAAATAGAAAAGAACACTCGGGGACCATGTGTTTAGATATTTTAGGATGGCAGCCAGGCTTCTCCTTGGGTGACTGAAAAGACCAACTACTGGAGGAATAGGCTTGGGGAAGATGCTGCATTGAGGACAGGGTGAGTTTGTGGGCCTATCATATAAGTTTTCCTGTAGGCACCTCTGAGATTCAGAAGAGACAAAGTCTGTAGATACAAATGTAGAAAGCATTAATAAATGACTAATGTAGCTCCAGAGAGGGGATGATGAACAGTGTGTGTGTGTGTGTGTGTGTGTGTGTGTGCGCGTAAACATATTTTGGATCACTTATTCTTAACATAAGACACACTTGTCAGTTCTGGGGATCGGAAGAGACAACACTACAAATTTTAGTTCTACCCTATCAGTATCAAGGACTGTTTAACAGTATTTTTTCAAATGCAAAAACATGTTTCTACTGTGAAGGTGTCAACTTTTAGTTAGTCACAAGCTATTAATCAGTTATCTGGAAGTCTGGCAGAAGCTGGATTGCCCAGGAAGTATTTTTCTATTGGCTGTTAGGCCAGACAGAAGGATCTTCTTTGTGTGAACAAGTAGAGAGAAGGAAATAGAAAACAAAGTACATAACACAGACTGTATTTCTTTACTCCAATGAAGAACTTCTATGAAATAGCTCTATTTGACTTTGAGGCTATATATATTTACATAAACACCATCACCATCTATATGCAGATGTTTTCACGGATGCGTCCACCAATGATTTTCCTTGGCTCTTCATAAGTTGACTTACAGGTTTTTTAAACATTGAGGTTTTTTTTTTTTTGTTGGTTTTTTTTTTGTCCAGTATAGATGGTGTGTGTGTGTGTGTGTGTGTGTGTGTGTGTGTGTGTGTGTGTGTGTATCCCCAGCAACTGATTCCAAAAATGACTTGCTGAAATGCACAATTCTGGCTGACCTAGCACTGATCTTTGATGTAGGTAGATTTCTGCTGATTTGTGGAAAGCTTCATGCCCAACGCTCTGTGAAGTCACAGCTGACTTTTCGAGGCCAATTGGCTGGAGATGAGGGTGCCATCTGGGGCCTCGGAAAACAGTGGGTCTAACTGGTCTGCTGAGGGGATTGAGTAGGCAATGCGGACAGTGCAGATGATCAATCTCACCCTCCCAAGAACGAAGTCAAAGAAGGTTCCGAATGAGACTTCAGCACGAAACCCCATAGTGCATGTACTCTATCAGTGCGTGCCTATTATCTTGCCTCTGACTCTGAAGATCAGGCCTGATCCTAATTACCATTTTTTCCCTCTTAGATATAGTGTCTAATCCTAGCAATAACCCCATGTTTGGCTATTATTTTTATCCATCTTTATTTTTGAGATAGGGTGATATATAGAAAGTTTGACACACAGCTAAAAGTGGAAAGGCAGGATATATACAGAGGTTAAGAGCCCAAACTCTTAACCAATAAGAGAGGTTCCTTTCCCTTTCTCTTAACGTTGTATACCATACAAGAGTGTTTTGTTGTTTGTTTTGTTTTGTTTTGCTTAATATTCCGTGTTTTGAGAATGCATTATTTTAAGATTGGTATTATTTTACCAACCAAATCCTAACTTCAAAATTTTTCTTTTACCTGAAAATGAACATTTTTTTTTTAAAAGTCCTCTATCTTGAGATTATATGACACTATTCAAAACAAATAGAGGGGGGAAATAATAGTCATACAGGGAGACCAAGGATTTCTGGGGCAAATCATTGTGGAAATGGAGGAAATCCAGGCTTTCTGAGATGGTTGCATTAGGCTTGAAAGAGATTCCTTTTCAAACAGCTCTTTCCAAACCCTGCCTTTCCAAGTAGCAGAAATTAGAAGCTTTATGAATTGGCCCTCGTATTTATGCTTCTTTAACTTACATGACGACATGGTTTGTTTAGCTTAATAAGACCTTGATTGCAGGTATCAGCGTAGAAGTGTTGACTACTGTGTTCCTTTTGGTAAAATGCAAGCTGTGTGAAATTCATGGAAAATGCAATTAACGTCTTAATTTACTCACTGCCACTGGCTTTAATTAAAGTAGATCATATTTCAATGAAGCAAAATCATGGTCTTCTTTAACAAAGGAGTAGAAAACAAGAAGGAAATTTACTATGTATGGTTTACTATCCAGAGCGTGTTTAATCTTTAGTTGCTATGGAAGAAGGCATCAGGGCAAAGGTCAGCATGCCCAGCAGAGAGGCCTGTGGGCCAACTTTTCTGAATAGGAGCCCCACAAAGCTGGATAGGAGGGTCCAGTAAGGGCACCTCCATTCTTTGTCTTAATCTCCAGTTCTTCACCACCAATCATCTGACCTATCTTTTCCACCTTGTGTTGTCTACTTCTCAGGATATTTCAAAGGTAAAGATTGAGTTACACATAGACACAATCCACTACCTTTGTACTTATCAGATCAGATGCGTTAGGCGCTTTAAGTAACCTACAACCTGCCTTCAGTAGGCAGGTTCAGGGTTGTTTTAGTGATTTCATCAAATACCCAGCCTTTTCTCAACCTTAGTTTATAAGCTTGATCCTTAGGTGTGGCGCCTCGTGGTGGCAAAATGGTGGCTGCTGTTGCAGGCATCTTAAAGAGATCAATTATATTTGACAAGGAGGAGTCTCCCCTGCCATGTATCTATTAGGAAAGAAACCCTGTCCTAGAACGTCTGGCTATATCCCCCACACATCCCATTAGCCTGGATTGGGTCACATACCTGTGACATGGGAGTAAGTCATGCAGAGTGTTGGGGGTGGGGGAGACAAATACCTGACGGGTTTTTCAGTCAAAGAAAGCACATGGGGGAGGAAGATGAGGTGGCCAGAAAATGTTTATTGGATAAGCCAACACCCATATCTGCCATAGTGCTCAAAGTCCGTCGTTAGCTTGGATATGTTCACGTAGGCATGGAACTATTTGGCAAATGAACTTACCATCCTAAACCATTGATGTCATTGGCTTTAAATATGTATCTGTCAGCTGATATTTATAAATAAGGATACGTGAAGTTTATGGACTATAACTATATTTGCTTCTATCAAGGGTTCCTTAAGCCTTTATATTTTCTAACACTCAATGTGAAATGATTCAGAATAATGTTTAAGAGAATTAGAGACAGGTAGTTATCTAGAACTAAATTATTATATGCTATAAAGGAGGAGGAAATAAAGTTCTAGTCACACGAGTACCGTGATGACAGTTCTTAATGATATCTCCAGTAGAGCATGGAAGACAGTGAATTGAAAGTGCAACAATTTATGCTAAACAAGGTTAAAATGTGGCAAAGACTGACTATGTTTTAATGTGCTATAAGGAAATTAAAAGCCTCTGGCACTCCATAACACTAGCCTTTGGTTTTGACTGAAGTACCCATTACCCGCAAAAGGATTCGTCAGTCATTGTGCTGCTATCACAATGGGTAATTGCTAAGTGGCTCTGCATTGCTGTGGAGGACCATTTTTAATTCCACTCTCTTTTTTGAACCAGACCAGAGTTTCTCCGTGCTTTCTTCATAGTCATTTTAATTTGTCTGATAAATTTCTTTCACAACTAAATTGACTGATTACAGTCAATAGGCTTTCTTTCATTAAGAGTAATAGCTTGGTATAAGTTTGCTTAGCTAAACATTTATAAATCAGTTTTCAGTATAAATTTTGTGAGTATGTGGGTGCAAGTCCACTATTTTATTTCTGTTTTGAGAAATAAAACATTGCTTCTGGAGGGTAATATTCAGATTTTCCTGACATATCATGGAAAACTCCTGTAGGACACACAATGGTCTAACAAGGACAGGTTAATAGAAACAGAAGGAACATTAGCTCTCGTTGAATCCTACTCTCTGTGCTTAGAATTGATAAAATTGAGACTCATAGAGGACTTTGTTCCTAGATCAAGAGTTACGTAGAGATTAAGTAGACACCTTTTAACTAGCCATGTCTGATTACCTTCTATGCCTGGCATGTATGGCTTTGGACATACTGGCCATTCAATAAATGTTTGTTATTTGGACAAATGGGTTTTTTTTAAAGGTATTTGTTTTCTTTAGCTGCTAGGAAGTTTTGACAATGATTTAAGGTTCATAGTGTTCACGAGTCATGAGGGCAAGTAGGACAATGTAACTCCCCATCAACGACTTTGTATTTCAGGGCTTCCGTTTTCATTTTTCTGAGGTGATCTTAAGGGTGCATACCTAGAAATCTATTTAATCAGGCTGTTCATAATTGATTGATGAAATAGTTGGTTCAGAAGAGGAACCACTGACATTTGGTTTAATTGCCTTGGAACAGCGCTGTCCCATGTGTATCGGTGATGGTTGTCTTGGATAAAACTAATAATCGACTATGCAGTGGGAATCAAATGCCAGCTCTTTTTTCCACATGGTCCAACATGGCTAATGAGGGAATCTACTCTCTGGGGCATGTGGAGATCCAAAAGGTATGGCTGGGATTTGCAGAAAATGCTGAGGGAAACCATTCCACAGTTCTGATTTACTTTAGAAGTTCAAGTCTGCTCCACAAGCTACTCCGGGAAATATTCACCGCTTAAGTGAAAACAGCAGGCTCTCAAAAGACACACCAATGAACACTGCACCACGTGTCAAAAGTCTTCTGGATTATAATTTCAGCTTTATCACTTATAATTATGTGACGTTAAGCAAGTCATATACTTTATGCCTTCATTTATTAATATATAAAATGGGAACAATCATTATTATTACTTTTACCCTCTTCACATGGTATTTGCGAATGAGACGATGCAGGTGAAATGTTTGAAAACAGTGGGTACTATGTAAATCCAAAGAATTATTATTATACTTCGGAGAACCACAGAGCAATAAAAATGGTTATATTGGGAGGCAGCTTTCCATAGTAGGGGTCTTAGATTCATTGAAAGTGTTGAAAGGGATCTAAGGACACCTATAACAGCTGCCTCGTTTTGAACAGATGTCCAGTGGAGTTTAATCAGTCCTCCCAGGGTCACATGGGCAGTGGCAAAACTAAGAATGTGGACCTCCATCTTTTCATGACATGTTCCTTCTTCATCACGAGATTGAATTGATCAAAAATAACCTATAAGGAAGGTAAGTAGTACAATTCTGAAATGAAAATATAAGTATGATAAATCAACATGTAGAAGGTTACTGAATATCCAGTATGTGGTCTGAGGTCCCCTGGGAAATCATAAATTTTGCCCCTGTCCTGAATTTGCCATTAGTCTGTGAGCAAGATCAGACATATCTCTAGGAAAGATAGTGATGACAACAGAGTCCAAGAGTAGTGAAGCTGGGTGGTGTGATAGTGAAAGTGCTAGAGCAAGAACACTTGGTTCCCTGGGCTCAGCCACAAACACATAACTTTGGGTGAATGACTTAATCCTCTAGGTTTAGGGTAAGAATCCTCCTTCTTTCTTACAAGGAATTCAGTGGGTCTGGTTTGGGTCTAAGAATCAGTAAATCAGTTCTCTCTCTCTCTCTCTCTCTCTCTCTCTCTCTCTCTCTCTCTCTCTCTCTCTCTCTCTCCCCCTGTCTCTTTCTCTCCCTCCCTCCCTCCTTTCGTCCTTCTTTTCCCCACTAAGTTTCTAGGAAATCCCTAATTGCAGGCACATTTAGGAAACACTTATTTAACTGATGTAATCTAACTGGGCCTATTTTTCCCCCTGAAAATTGGAAGGTTGAAGTAAATAGCAGTATGTCAACTTGTTTCCATTGTTGATCTGTTTCACATGTTGGTATTATACATGCGCCTTCCTTTGTGGAAAGTGGCCCAAAGTTTTGCCCTCTATCTTGGCAGACGGCTGTGGATTCAGCCTTAACTCAATAAATATCTGCTTTATGAGCAATTGAATTACAGATAGGTAATTATATGACAGGGATTAGGTAGTCCTGGTAGACTCACATGCTCACAGTGGTTGGAAGGTGCAAAGAGAACATTTCTGTTAGTTTGCTGAGCAGACTGTAAAATCAGCTTATCAGCCATTGGTGTTTTCCATCCCAGGAAGGCAAAGTTCTGCAATGTGTCTGTGGAGATCAAACAAAAGCTAGTCAGCTTCAAGTGGAACAGTCTCAATTCTGCCATCTCTGAGTGTGGTAAGGTGTGTGTCGCACCTCCACCTCCCTTCTGGGGACAAGGCTAGCTTGCTCCCGTCCAGTGTCCAGGCAGCCCTCTCGTGTGAAGAGAACAGGGAAAGGCTTCCTGTTGTCTGCTTAATCACTGGCTGTAATTTCCTTTCACTCCGATAGCCTACCATTGGGCTTCACCACATCCAGTTCCCAGATGTCACTTTGTTTACTTTTCTTGTCTAGAATACGAAGGAACCAAGTTATCCCTATGCCATTCCTGAGAGAAAACATAGCGATGGAACAGGCAGGTGCTAAACAGAAAGGAGGAATACATGCTGTGAGTTCAAAGGTGATCAGAATGGGCTGTGGAAGTAAGGAATGGGTAAGGAATTACACCTACAGCGTGTCTTTGAAGAGAAGCAGTAGCATTTGCCTTGTTAGAAGCATAGGAATGAACACTTCGTGTCAAAACAGAATTTGAAAGAAGGCCGAGAGACTTTAAGAAGACATGATCTTCAATAGGAGTTTTTTGGAAACTGATCCGTGCATAGTTGCACTAAACTGCTATCTCTGAATGTCTACCGACTATGTTAGTGAACAATCGTTCCTCACATCTGATTTCCTCATTTATTGTTCAGTACATATTAGCCTTGCCCTCGTTTCTTTCCTATTTTTATGACAAAAGCACTCATAATAGACCTTGTAAAGAACTTGGAAGCCTGACTGTGAAACAAGCATTTGCGAAATAACCACCCAGCGAAGTAAAAAACAGGATTTCACAAAAATGTTATTGAATTCCTCTTTCTGTTAGAGATTTACACAGGACTCACAGTGGTAGGGGGCTTGTGATGATGGATAGATTTTCCATCACTCTAGTTAAATAAATAAATCAGGAGAGGGAAAAACAGATGGGTACAGAATCTTTTTCATTTTTTTTTAAATTAAAGTTTATTGGTATGACAATAGTTAGTCAAGTTACCTAGATTTCAGGTGTACAATTCTGTAATACATTATCTATATCTCACATTGTGTGTTCACCACCCAGAGTCAGTTCTCTTTCCATCACCATATATTAGACCCTGCTTACCTTCTTCTAGAGACCTCCTCTCCTCTTACCCTCTGGTAACCACTAAGCTATTGTTTATGTCTATGAGTTTTTGTTCCTTCATCCGTTTGTCTTGTTCTTTTGTTGTTTTTAATATATATATACACATACATATATACACATACATATACACACATACATATACACATATATGTGCATATATGTATATATATATGTGTATATATATATATATATATATATATATATATATATATAATAAGTGAGACAGAAAAAGTAGAGAACTATATGATTTCACTGATATGTGGTACAGAATCTTAATAGGCCCATCAGCTGAATTCAGGACTGGAAGTAGGCAAAAGTAGGCCCCAGGCTGGGCCCACTCATTTAAGTTTGGGCCCTGACCAAGGACGCAGCGCAGGCCAGCAGTGACTGATCTTCCTTTACATGCTGAGGTAGGTAGTTTCAAGACAAGCTGGAGGATGAATCACAGGGCCAGGAAGCAGGCTCAGTGCTTTTCACAAGTTCCGCTGTCCTCTGCCTCTTAACTTCCATCCAGATATTTTAGGTTTTTGTTTAGAACCAGCTACACATCGAGAATAGGCCTTGCCCTTGGCAGAAAATATGTCACTGAGAGAAATTCTGGTAAAACATCATGTTCCATTTTGAATGTTATGCCCCAGATCTATGTCCATATTCTGTCTCCACATTTTCCAGTCTCCGCCTTCCGTGTCTGATTACAGTTGTCCAGAGCATCCTGTCCCAGGAGCCATTTGGGGTCATAGCCATAGCCTAAGTACTATGCAAAATGCTCATACACCTTGTATCAAAGAATCCTCATCAAAATCTAGAGATACTATCGTATGCATTTTACTAGTGAAGACATTGAATTGCTAAGACCTTAAGCCTATTTTCCAAAGCTCATGTGTCAAGAAAGAGATAGTCTTGAAAGTCAAGAAATAATGTCTAGGGTCTGTACCTCAATATGACCCAGATATGACTTTACGTTCTTTAGAACACACATTCTCCTTTAAAGCGTCTTCCTATTTTTCCCATTATGCAGTATACTGAATATTTTTCTTCCAAACGTAGTATAAAGAAAGAGGGTTTCTGAAGACAGTGGAATTTGCTTTGTTACCCAAAGTTCTTGAGAACCTAATTCTGTTGAGTCCAAAAGACCTAGACAAATTGTGAATATTGAAACTCAATACTTAAACGTACTCATGTAGAGATTTTATGCATTACTTGTCCCAAGGGTTAACTGAGGTCCCCGTGTCCTCTTCCTCTGAATAAACACGCAATTTTCAGTGGTTCCTCAATGACCCCAGGAAGTTTTGGACACCGGCAAGAGAGGATTAGGAGCATGTCAAGGTCAGTGGTAGTCCTGTGGTGGGAGTTGAACAGAAAAATGAATAGACTTGGAAATCAAGTGGAGGAGCTAAGAGAGGATCAGTGGCCAAGGCAGAGGTGAAAATTAGCATGGCCTATTCAAGGAACAATCAGTGCTGATTTGCAAGCTCTGAGGAGAATACTAGTACCATTTCATACATTTAACAAAATGTTTTTAGAAAGAACATCAGTGAACCCGTTTGGATGAGACCCAAATCTCCATTTTGTCTGAAATGATTGAAGTAGAACGAATCTGGGGCATTGACATTTTAGAATTTTAGACCTGGTGTCATTTGGCTCAAATGACATTGTACAGTAGAGGAAGCTGGAGTGTCAGGAGGGGATTAAGCCTCCCTGTGTCATTCAGGGTGACGAGGCTGAGCTAAATGCCAGGCTCCAGCTCTCAGTCCACTGCTAGCTGTGTTGCACTCCAGCGCCCTCCCCACTGCTAGCTGTGTTGCACTCCAGCGCCCTCCCCACATGGCATCTGAGCAACATTGGTGTCCTTGGCCGGGGGACCCACAAAGATGACACGTGACGAGGACTGTCCCTGATGTAAAGTTTTAAAAGAGCTTGTATGCAGCTCTAAGTAAGGGTAGATCCGTTTCACCAGATCATTCCACAGCCTCCATGAAGGTTAATAACTCATGAGTCTAATCATTCAATCCATTGCGGGAGATGCGACTCTAAGGCACATGTGGAAACCTCTCATCCTGTGCGGAGGATGGGAGTCACTATCTAGACACTTCAGTTTCCCTCTACTAGCCCCGGTGGTGAAAGAACACTTCTAATTAGAGCCCTTGGGAAATTGGCTTTATTCGGTTGGAGTTGGCATGTGAAATGGGACCCACTTGCCATTTCTGCTCTATCGCCTGGTGCTAAAGTTGGAAATATCTATCTGATAGTCTTTATACAGATTCTTTCTGATGTGTGCCACCATCCCCAAACTCTGCAACGTGCTACCTTTGTAGCAGGGAAATCTTTGTAAATAGCAAAGTGAGATACACACAGAGCCACAATACCTCGCATGATAGAAAGCTCAGAAGGGGAAGCCTATCACACCTACTAAAGGGGGATCCCCAACCAGTTGCCTCACTTTTGTAGAAAATAAAAGCAGCGATTGGAAAGTACTTAGTACTGTGACTTCTCCACAGCAAGCCATCTTCAAGTATTAGCTCCCTCTCTGTTGCATGACACAGAGATTTTCCCATCCTCCTATTTAGACTTTGGGCCTGTGGAGGGTTATGCTGATTCTGCGTCTGTCTCTTTGCCTTCATTTTCACTTTCCTCTGGATTGTTTTCTTTCCTCTCTTTTCTTTGCTTTCTTTTTTCTCTTTTAATTTATCTATCTAGTTATTTATTTTCGAGAAGAAAAATGCAATCCTTTTTCACATTAAGCGTTCTCAAATTTGAAAAAAAACTTACATTTAAGTCATGGTGTCTGGTCCATGGTGCATTTCATGAATGTTTGAATGGGTGGATGGTTATATGGTTAGAGATTTTAAAGAGCCTGTATAAAATGACTACGATTGTTTGTCTCCTTCTTCACCCTAATGATTTTTCCCATACGTGTGCATAAAGCAAAGTTAAGGAGGAATTTCAACAGTGAGATCCCCTCTCTTTTTCTTCTCGCTGGCTCATGTTCTTGCTTCTCTTAGTTCCTAATCCCCTACTTTCTCTGCCATATTCATTTATGCTCTCTCTCATTCACTCTCTTCCTCCCCCAGTCCCTCTCTCGTTTTACTCCTTAGTTTCTCTTCTTCTCTTCTCCCTTCATTCTGTTTTGCTCTATTCACCTTTCTCCATTCCTTCTTCCTCAACCTTCCCTGTATATCATCACCTCAGGGTCTGTCCTTTGCTGCCTACCATTTCCATCAAGACTTGATTAAATCAGTGTGTAAATTCTCCCAGTGGTCTGTTCCTTCTCTTATATTGCAGCAATCACATCTAAATGTAATAAGAGACACCTACAAACAATGGAATATTTGAAGAAGCGAAACAAGCTTAGGAAAGCCACCTGGGGAGGAGGAAGTGTGGTAACGGAGCCCTGTTCTGTGTTTCCTTCAACTCTTCTCATTTCAATGTGCTCCTAGACACAAGTGTGGGTCCTTGCTATGATTCGCCAGTGTTATTGTCCATGGCCTCTTCTGACTAAAGCCAGGAAAGACAAACTGAAATGGGGACTAGATTCCATTCTTTGACAAGGCTGACCTTGTAAGTTAGCCAGGTAAGCAGATATTTACATTTTAATTTGGGGTCTGCCCCCAAATTCAGCATTATAGCCAATCTTTTTATTATCATCATTTACTACTTTAGATCAAACACTATTTTTTGTCTCTCTAGGAATCTACAAATAACAGATTGTTAAATTAAGCATGCATGTTTGTTATTAGCTAAACTCCTTAGCTCACTGTTGAGAGAGAGAGAGAGAGAGAGAGAGAGAGAGAGAGAGAGAGAGAGAGAGAGAGACTCTAGCGATGCCTTTTGGAGCAGGGAAAGATACCTTTACAATTAAGTATAGAAGCTGACATGAAAGTGTCTAACAGTCTAACACTATGGACTGATTTTACTAGTTTAGTTTCAAACTGATTAGTCCTACCCTCCAACTAGCCAGCATAATAGAATCACAAATCTGTGTAGATACTAGGTGTCCACCCAAAAGCTAGGTTATAGCCAAGCTTATATATGTGAATAATTATTTGCAAGGGATTTAACACAGAATATTTAAATATTGGACACTCTCTCCCATCCTCTTCTTCCTGCCCCTGAAGAACAAGAATAGACAATAAGGTAGAGGTCCATGACTGCAAATTAGCAGTTGAGATGGTTCTCTTGCTGGATTGATTTTAAAAGGAGATTGCACTTAAGGGAGACAGAGTCAAGACATTAATGCCAAATGTGTCATTTTGACCATTTACTGAAACGCAGCTCTCTGGAACTGTGGGCTATTAGTGTGGGATTTGCTGGGATCATTAGCCTAAGAGAGGGACATTTTTATTGGGAGTAGGGAAGCAGCTATTCTTAGCTTAGTATGATGTCTGTGTGAGAGTTCTTATTAGTCAAAAATTTCTAAAGTCATTGATTTCCTATATTGTCACTTATATGCAGTGATATGTTTGTAAACTTTCGTAATCAGGCAACTTCCATAGCTCTCTTTGTTCAGTGGTTTTGAATATAATATGCTGATGAAAGTAGCCAGATTCTGCTCTAGGGCAATGATCAAAAAGATAGGTTTTGGGGTAGGGTGGGGGACTTGGGAAGCTACAGAAAAAAATTAAACCTCAGGGTATCAGCTACTGGCAGACATTATGGTTGGGTTTGAAGTGTGTTTGATGACACAAAGGCCACAACCCATCAGGCTGTGCAAACAGAAGCCTGGTGCTTCAATAGTAGAAAGAGATTTAATTGTATTTTCTCCAAATGTGTGTCTATTCATTGGAGTGATTGGCGTTAGACGGTTCTCAGCTGGGTACAGTGAAAGGCCCTCAGTTCTTTGAGTCAGCAGGGCTGAGTCTGCAGGATTGCCAGAGCTGGCCTCTGTGAACTCAGTGTAGTTCTTCCCCTCTATGGGACACAGCTTTCCAATGAATAAGATGGAGATAATGATGTGTGCCCCTCTGCCACACAGGGGTGTTTTAAAGCAATGCAAGTTAAGAGATGGGGAAATAATGGACCAGAGTTAATGTTCTATGCATGGATTGTAGAAGTAGCCAACTCTGAGCCTCAGAAATGTTATAGAAAATGGTGCCAATAAAATCCACAAAGATTAGAAGTCCAAGTACCAGGAACAATCTGCCAAGTACAAATGGTTTCCCTTTCATATTTTCTTTTACTATAAGCTCAGGTAGTCCTGAGGCTATGTCTTTGATAATTTATCTGTTCCATCTATCTGGGTCCAGAAGTGATTTCTCAAAATGACTCATCCATGGGTAGGTAGTTCAGTCTTGGACACAAGGGCCAGGCTTAGGAGTCACTGACAAGCTATTTTCACGTGGGAATGGAGAATATCTCAAAGCCCAGTCAGTCACCTGCTTCACCTTCATGCTTTTCTCCTGGGAACTTGCCTAAAGTGGAAGTAGAAGTGCCAAACTCTTCCTTACTGCAACCCATAAAGGGGGACATTTAGGGCAATTGAAGACAGAATAAACAACATCAGGCGATATCACAAAGACAGTGTGGATCTTCTAGCTGTTGTCAGTTCATGTCAAGATGGCATAACAAGATGGGAGTGAATATGCAAGAAATTTTAGGAGACACCATGTAAATGATAAACGAGGAGCAGGTGAAGGTTGGGAGAACCTCAGACCATGCTACAGGCCGGACATCTATGGATGGACAGAAAGAAGAAAGGATTCTATAAATATAGCAAACGCCATGAATTCCAGTGCAATTCTGAGAAGTCTCATCCAGGCTTGTGGGGAGCCCCTGAACAAAGTCCATTGGAGGAATCCTGCTTTGGGCAGAAATGGCCTGGCTCTAATACCTCTACCATGCTTGGTGGCCTCTGTGTACATGACATTGTGGCTTAAAAGGAATGGCAGCTGGAGGCTGTCATTCAACACTGCTCCTTACAGCAGGTTCTCCTAAAGGGAGATGTGAGTAGGGTACCTCCATCGTCACCACAGATATTACTGACACCTCCTATCCTGCACCCCTGGGCCCTATGTTGTTACCTCCACACACCTCTGGTTCCTTTGCTATGTGCCCAGGCTACCCACTTATTCAGTTACTGAGTCAACCCAGCATTCACCAAATACTCTAGGCACCAATCAGTACTGCTACTGGATTTTTGCCAGATGTCAGGCACTGCACTAACTGCTATATGGATAATATCATCTCCTAGTGGAATTACCATGAAAATCTTCATCTTGCAGATGAAAGTCGCAGGAAAAATAACTTGTTTAAAACCACATAACTGTAAGTGGTGATGTTTGCTTTGAAACCTGACTCAGCCTGTTCCCTTGATTACTCTATTGCACTCCCACCCATTCAGTGAACATCTCCCTAGCATTTCTAGTAGTCTGTGTACTAGGCTAGGTGCTGGGGAGTTTGTGATTCTCAGGTGGACCATTGCTCTCAAGGAACTCATTCTGGAGGTAGAACTGAGATCTAAATAAAAAATTATGATACCACTTAGTATGAGAAGTGTGTAGAGGATCGAGGTAAATTACAGCTCAGTCTTAAATGATGGGCGAAGATCCAACTGATCAAAAGAAGGAGAGAAATCTACATAGATCAAACAGCATTTGCGAAGTCACAGTCATGCCAAAGAGAACCCATGGCCCTTTCATTTGTTCACATGTCTTTTCATTCAGTACCCTAGTCAAACTCTGCTGTTTTAAGATAAGATCTGGTTGCCTAGAGAGCTAATGTTTATTAAAACAGCCATTTAATATCATTATGTTGCATGAAGACCAGTTACAAGGTGTAGTTCAAGTAATTACGACAAATAAAATCCTGACATTTTTGAAGACTTTTCTAATTCTATAAATTGGAGCACATTCAAGTTGATTCCAATACAGAGGAGTCTATGTATTCCGACTATTTTTCATGAGTGGGAGAGAGATAGAGTTATGGCTAGTGTTCTAGGAGTTGCAGTGCGAGTGTCTCTTACTCTCCTACTTGAATAGCATTGGCCGTGTCTATGTCAATGAGATAAAATGGTTGAAAATCACTCTAGTCAAGAATTGAGTCATGCATACACAGACACACATATAAAAGTAGAAAAAGACTAAATGGAAGGGAACATGATCAACCCATGATGTTGGTTGTCTCTGAACGAATGAGTAGAAGGAACCAGGACCTAGAAAGGGAAGACTTTAACTCTAAACAAGTATATAAATTCTAATCTGGGATCCATGTTTTTTATGTTATTTGTCATATTCTTTGGTGTGTTCCAAATTTTCCAACATAAAATTACTTTTAACATGTTAATAGAAAAAGACAAAATGCATGAAGCCCACATGAATAGGGGATGGAAAGGAGGTTCACAAGACTGGGCTAACTCTGGGAAAGTGAACCAATTCACTTTGTGATTAAAAAATAATAATGATGAATCTGTCCATGAAAGAAAACTTCATAGACCTGTACACACACACACACACACACACACACACACACACACACACTAAAATTAAAAAATGGTGAAATCTGAAAAGGGTACATAATTTAGTTTATTATATTATACAACCTCAATTTCCTGGTTTTGACAATGTACTGTGGTCATGTAAGATGTCCTGATTGAGCGGAGATAGGTGAAGGGTACACAAGAACTCATTGTATTATTTTTGCAACTTCTCATGGACTTAATATAATTTCTCAATAAAAACGTTTAAAAATGTTAATGATGGGATAGAATGCTATCCATTTACAAGATATGCCCCTTCTCACAGAGGATGTTTGTCATCACTGCCCCTTTACTAAAGAATATAGCTCTCTAATAGTGACAAGGCAGGCATGCGGTAAGGTCTTCCAGGACAGCCTGCAGATCGCATGGTGTGGATTTTATCCACCCATCTCTAATTGTAGGCCCAATAATGATTTTAATTATTAAAGCACTTATAGTACATGCATTCTCTCACTTGTTTTTTTAAGCATGCTTAAATCTTGAGGAATAGTTCTTCCAACAGATATCTTGTATAGCTCATTAAAAAAAAAATTGTGTAGTTAATTTGATTTTCTGATTGATAAGTCTGCTGTTATGGTTATGTAAGAGAAGAAGGCTCAGCATTTGCTGTTAGCTGGAACAAATTGGAGAAAAAGGGATGTCCAGATTGCTACTTATGGCTTCCTGCTGCCAGCCTTATATGAAAACCCAGGGTTGTCTCTGCATATAAATGGGGGTGAGGCCTCTCATAAACCAGATTTTGAAGAGTGGTAGGAACAAGATTGGCCTCCATCTTGGGGTGGGTGATGAGGGTAAAGGGGATCAAATATATGGTGATGGAAGGAGAACTGACTCTGGGTGGTGAACACGCAATGGGATTTATAGACGATGTAATACAGAATTGTACACCTGAAATCTATGTAAATTTACTAACAATTGTCACCCCAATAAAATTAATTAAAAAAAAAATAAAGATTGGCCTCCATCTGTTTCAGGGTTTCTTTTGTGGGTCTTCCCTCCAGATTAACCTTAGTCAAAATGTCAATGGTACCAAGGGAGTACTAATTGATACATTAATGCATATTTATGATATGCTAGCCAAGAGCAAAGTCTGAAAGCAATATAACTGCCTCCTGGGATGAGCAATGTTAAGATCTTACCATTGTCACCACCTTATCATGAATTAATTCCTTAAATCCATTTCAAGTAACAAGCAACTATTGGCAGTGCAAGATACCTAACAGTTAACTAGAATAGGAGACAAAAGATGAGAGTTGAGACCATAACTCTTATAGATACAGGCTTTGATGGGAGTAGAGATAAGACTGACAAAATGTTGATAATTATTAGGATTGGTCGATGGATACATGGGGATCCATTGTAATGGTATAGTATATTGTTATGTTTTTGGTTTTGTTTATGTGTCTTTGACATTTTCTACAGAAAAGTTCAAGAAGAAAAAGTAATTCTGTATCCTTCTATATTGTCCGTGGCTATTAGATGTTATAATAATTGCAGAAAAGGGAAATTATGACTCTAATACAGATATGAAAATGAACACATGCCATTATTAGTTTGAATTGTGTGCCTTCAAAAGATGTGTTGAGGTCCTAACCCCCAGTAACTGTGAATGGGAACTTGCACGGAAATAAGGTCTTTGCAGATATAATCCAGTTAAGATGAGGTCATTAGGGTGGTCCGTAATCCAAAATGACAGGTGTCCTTTAAAGAAGAGGAAATTTTAGACTCAGACACGAGGAGGAATGTCATGTGAAGACGCAGATACACAGACACAGAGGGAAGGTGGCCACATAAATATGGAGGCAGAGATTAGAGTTATGCTGCAAGGCCCAGAAGCGCCTGGGGCGACCAGAGCTGGAAGAGGTGAGGACGTCTTCTCCCCTGGAGGCTTCTGAGGGAACATGGTCCTGCCTACACCTTGATTTAGGACTTCCACCCTCCAGAACTATAAGAGAATACATTTCTGTTGTTACAAGCATGCAGTGGTGCTTTGTTCAGCAGCTCTAGGAAACTAATACACATGAAGATATTATTCACCTCATGAATGAGCAAACTGGTGAGGTGTTATAACCAATTGAAAGAAGTCAAAACACACATTTATATGGAGTAAAGATATGCTGAAATGAATATGTAAAGGGAGGAAAAATTAGCTTCTTCCACAGACAGGTCAGTCAACTTGCAGCTCTACTGGAAGAACATAATTTGCATGTGTGTGGATAAAATGTATTTCCCATTGCTATAATCATCTATAATTTACAGAGTTGAAACACCTTGAGGGGTGCCCTCTAGACCATGAGTTGTTTTTGCATGATCTACAACCTTTTCTTATAAGACCCCAGGCATTTTTAAACTTTTAATACAAATGCTCATTTTTAAAAAGAGGAAAATAAAATAGAAATATAGAAAATCAGCTCTAAGACACACTGCACTACTGAATATGTGCAATTTCAGAAATGTAATACCCACTCTGTGCCTTCCCTGCCTCGTTTGTAAGATGGGAATAGTACTGGTGATGCTGCTTCCTAGTTCTGTGGTGAGGGTTAAATGAGATAATGTGTGTAAAGTACTTGACAATGACTGACTCAAAGTAGTCAATAAATAATGTTCATTATTGTTATTATTAGTTTAGCAAGTGTTGGGAGAATTACCAGAGAGATTCCCTGAGAGCTTTGTACAGTATCAACCATTATGCAACTACAGCTTAACTCCACAGCCATATCATTAATTCTAATGTCGGACCTCTTTTAAAATGAAAGTAAGGTGGAGAGATCGCAGGCTAGAATAGGATTATGTCTGCCGAAGCAGGGGCAGGAGCAAGGCCCAGGGGTGAAGAGAAAAAGTGCAAGAGAGTAGGGACAGGGGTGGGGAGCAGGGAGGAGAGATTTGGTCCAAGGTCAGTTGATGGCTGCTCCACAAATCCTTTGCTTGGTGTAGTGACTGCTGTGATAGATGTGAAACCCACTAATGACCCAGCTCTTAAACCTTCCTAAGGGTTTTACAGGGAATCCCTTAATCAACTCCAACTCCATCCATTTCGCCCCAATACCTCACTTCAGAGGGTGATTAGGGAAGGGGGGATATTATTCAGGAAAACAAGACAAATGAAATTAAGGCACAGTCGTGCTTGGTTCCCTGTGTCATCCCATTTGTGAGGCCAGCCTGGTCTCTTCTTTATCTCATTGAAAAGAGCACTTACCACTTTGGGGAAAAACAAAACAAAACAAAACATTGTCAGTTTGCCTTTCCTGTTGTGCTTCAAACCCACATTTATGTCATTTGCTCTGGGCCTGAAATTGTTCTTCAGATTTCCTCCCCGAAGCAGTTTGCAGACATTGTACAAAGAAATTAATTAAGTAGATTTTCCATTTGCACAGTTTTAATGAATAAATGATGTTCTTATTTGTTTATCTACTTTCTAATTATAACACAATTCAAAACATCTTGGTTTTCTGCACCCCGACAATGTTATTGTTATGGCGGTGTTATTGCACTCTCTCGGTGCAGGTAATGTGATTTTTTTCAGATAGATGCCAGGTGCAGTATTCCATATTTATTAAAGTGTGAGCTGCACATTTTTCTCTTTTCATGTACTGCTTATCTGTACAAGAGCAGAAAGTTAAATGTAATGCTCTTCTTTAAAGAGACAGGGAGGGTTTCATAGCCAGCCTGAGGATTTGTGGTCTGGTGGAGGGAGGAGGCCTGGCTGATGCAGTTCACGGCTGACAGACAGAGGCCTAGGCCAGGGGCCCAGGCAGCGGGACCAAACCCCACTACTCCAAACCGCCATGGCGCCATACATTGATGGATGGAGTCCTGGCAAGAAGGCAGATGGCTGAGACTCAAAGGCCAGAAGGTCAGCAGCTCTGGGAGAGCTGCACACTGGAAGGAAGGTTTGGGACAGGAGACAGAATCACCATTTTCTCTGTTCTAGAGGTTTTCTCCGTTCTAGATCACAGGTGTCTGGTACAGCCAGAGCTCAGAGGGCTGTAGGGGAACTCTGTCTTGACTGAGGTGTGGGCAGAAGAGCCAGGTCTCTCTTAGGGTGCAGGGCGGCATCGAGATGCACTTTTGCCCTTGGCCAGGTGGTCTGTAAACGTGTCCTGACCTCAGATAGGCATTTGAGTACCATCTACTTGAACAGTGGTTCGTGGGCCTCCCATGATGTGACCAGCTGCTCTACACACATTCCAGTCCTCCAGGAATGTACAATCTAGACTCCAGAGTTGCTTTGAGAGACTTCTGGCCTGAACGAATGACCTGGCTGTCCAAAAGGGTTGTACTGCTGGCCTGCTTTACGGTCAGATACTGTGTGATTATTGCTCACAGGTTACTGAGATCATATCCGTCTTCTCCCTGTGCACGCCCCCTAACTCCAGGCATGAAGGGTGGGGGTATACAAGGTACTTACTGTCCATCTCAGTTATGAAGCTTTGTAACCCATGTGAAAAGGCAGTGTTGTCTAGAGGAAAGAAGATTTTGAGGTAGAACAATCTAGAACATGAATCCCAAATATTCCTTTTCTATTTGTGGGGTGCTGGGCAGGAGACTTGCCCTACCTGGTCTCTGTATCCTACTGTGCACCTGGAGAGGTAGGTACTCCTTGGTTGTAACCATGGAAGTTGTCGTATTTAGATGAGACAACAGCTGTGAAGTTCTTGGCTGTGGTCTGGAGCTTAATAAAGGGCAGTTTCCAGACCTGGCAGGGAGGAGAGAGTGCTGTGTAGTCACTGAGGATCTGGTGGGCTTGGCCAAAACCTGGCCTAATGGCCCTCAGCATCATTATTTGTAAAATGGCGGTTTTGACTAGAGGACCTCTGAGGGCCATTCTAGCAGGAAGATGCTGGATTCATGCATTTCCACGGTCATCCATTGCCAGTGCTAACTTTGTTGGCGTTCTCCTATGAAGAGTCAATATCCATTGCTTTGGAATCTCCCTTCTTGCTATTCCCCAAACCCGAGCTCCTAGGCAGCTTTCCGCTAACATCAGAATCAGTCTTTACCTTCACAAGTAAAGTTCTTTTGTGTTGGTTTCTCATCCCATGTTTTATTTCTCAGGGATTTTACTACTGTGGGCATTTCCATCCTTCCTGTATCATTCCCTGTCCCTTTCTTTGATTGATAAATAAATATATATACATATATATATATATATATATGTGTATATATATATATACATATATATATATATATATATATATATATATATATATATATATATATATACACATATATATAGTCTGTTCTCCTAGGCCTTTTGCAAAAAGCAGGGCCAGTGATTTTTATACCCTTCTTATTTTATTTTCCTTCCCTCTGTTGATTAAATTGTATGCTGGCTACATATCATGTTTATTAATGAGGGTACTATTTAAGTGGTAATGAAGTCGAGAGAATAATTGGCTTTATTGCTTCTGCTCAACCCCTCCACTGGACAGAAGGTCAGTCTAAAATAGATACATGGTAATTATATTGAAATGGTGGCACACCACTTCCTGCTTCCTCATTGCTTCCGCCCCTCCATGTTTATTTCCTCTTTACTTAAGTACGCCTTCCTTTCTGGAAGGCCATCCATGATGTACTCCAAGCATAGCAAATATTGAATGCCTACTCTATGCCAGTAATTGTGCTAGCTTCTAGAGTTTCAGCAAAATAAAACATATGTCCCTTGTCCTCAGAAGTTTCTTGGAGGAGACCAAGAAGCACACAGGGATTATCATGGTCTACTTGGACTGCTATCACAGAATGACATAGACTGGGTGGCTTGTAAACATAAATCTATTTCTCACAGTTCTGCAGGCTGGGACATCCAAGATCCAGGAGATGCCATATCTGCAGAGATCCATTTCCTGTTCATAGACAGCAGTATTTTTCCAGTGTCCTCCTGTGGTAAAAGAAGGGCCAAGGGAGCTTTCTGGCCTCTTCTTAAGAGGGTGCTAATCCCATTCATGAGGGATTCTCCATCCTTATGCCTTAACACCTTCCAAAGGCCCCACCTCTGAATACCAGCACATCAGAAACTGGTTCTCCATATTTTAGGGAGACACAAACATTCAGTTTATAGCAGGGAGTTAACATATCATCTGACCTATGCTCTGATAAGGCTGAATATAGGTATTCTGAAAAACTTACCCGAATCCAAAAGGGTAAAAGGAAGGCTTCTTTCACTCTACACTGAATCTGATTGAGAAACAGGAGTTTTGTTCTGAAAGACAGACTGCTATAAGGAAATTATGGGCAACTGAATTTTGACTTAGTATAAGGATGAACTTTAAAACTGTCAGAGTTGCTCAAATATAGAAGAAGCTGTTTTGGGAAGTGGTGAATTCCCTGTCACGGGAGATAATAAAATATTTGATGAGAACATTTGAAGAAGATTTATGAACTGTAAGTGAATTAGCAAGGTGATCTTTAAAATTTCCTTCAGTTCCTGGGAGACTGAGATTCACAGTACTAGCATGTAATGGGAAAGTTTCTTGGAGAATTGAGAACTTGAGGTCCCATTAACTGTCGTGTTTCTCTGATAATAAGATAGGGTTTTATATTAATTTTTGTTCCAAAAGACGTGTTAGGGCTTATGGTCAAGGGATGTCATCTTGAAAATCATGCTAGGGCTTATTTTCTGGTTAGGTCTTATTTTCAGGGAAATGTGGTAGTAAGACACTAGTTAAGCAGAGAACATTGGGGAGGAGCTCACAGGCAATGGAATGGAATGAGTTAGAAGCTTAGGTTTTGACTGATACTCAGATCTAGGACCATGCATGTAGGAATCTGTGGGATGGATTTTGGAACACTGAAATCTCCTGTCTTGGGCCTTTCTGAGTACTCTCGCCATTCACATAAATTAGAACACTTCTCTTGGAGTTCTGTTTGTTTTTTGAGGCTTGAACATTCTACTGCTGGACTGTTGGATAACAAATAATTGTGAAAACAGTATCCTGGGCTCTGGTGTCTCATGGCATTTTGCTGGGACACATGCTCCACTCTGATGTGGTTTGGGAAGGAGAAAGATTTAGTTGGTCAAGCTACAGAGCACTTCTGGTGACATATAGGCAGATTCAAACTTAGTTTTGTGCCTGCTTTTTAAAGGAGAGGATTAGTTGTGGAAAATGCAGAAAAATTTATATGAGATTCCACCTAGCATCCTTCAATCCTTGAACTCTATTAAAATGCATTAGTGTCTCACACTGCGGAAGAGAGACGAAACAATCAATTCACCCAGTGTCATCTGAGTGGCCTTACAAAACCCTGAACCTGAATGACTCCTTTGCTTAAAATGATCGTTTTGCCTTCTTACCTTCAATCTGAACATTACAGTCCTCAGTGCGGAGAGTAAGGCAGTCAATGCCTGACAGCATACATGGGCTCTAGAGTCCTTTTGCTTGGGCACAAATCCTGATGTTGGGCCAGTCATATAGCCTCTCTGTGCCTCTATCACTTTACTCACATGCTAAATAGTGGTGGTTGTAATACCATATTTCCCCGAAAATAGGACCAGGTCTTATATTAATTTTTGCTCCAAAAGACACAGTAGGGCATATTTTCAGGGGAATGTCTTATTTTTTCATGTAGAACAATCTATATTTATTCAAATACAGTCATGTCATCTTCTTCTGGAACATTGTCATAACATACTAAATGTGTCCGTCTGGCTGAAGATCTTAAAATGGGGTTTATTTTCAGGGAAACACGGTAGCACCCAGCTGATCAAATTGTTTTGAAGACTAAATGTGTTGACATGTAAAGCAAGCATGTAGAATGGTGCCTGGCACGTCAATGTTGTCAGTACTGAGTTTCTGCCCCCCATCCCCCCTCCCACGACACACACACACACACACACACACACACACACATTCACTCACTGTGAGCTTCCTGAGAACAGGGATTATGCGCTTTGTGTGGGCATCTCAGAACCCATCCCATGCAGGCCTGGCACATGATATGTGTGAGGTTTAGGAGCACAGACTCCAGAGTTCATGCTTGAGTTCATATTCTGGGTCCATTACTGGACCATCTGCACAGGGCTCAAACGCCTAATCCTTGGCTTTCCCCTATGTGATACGAGGAGAATAAATGTGCTAATACATGCAAAGCACTTAATTAAGCACAGAGCCTAGCACTAAAATTTTTAACCGATGTGATCATTAGAGATCAAGAAATGCTTGCATAATAAATATTCAAAATGCTGTTGGGAAATAACGTGTCCACTTTCTTTCTGCCGCTCTGTCTCTCTCCCTCACTGCCACAGTGGCTGATCAATCAGTTCCCTGCACCTCAGTTTCCATGTCGTGTATCCAGGGATAACACGACCAAATGCTTACTTCCCAGGAGGACCAGGAAGATGGATGTTCATGTTTACAAAGTTGCTCTGAGCGACCTGAGGAAAACTGCAAGTGAAAAGTATTGTTCTCGTCATGATTATTAATTGCTCCCCCAACCACTCATCAGTTGGAATATGACTGATCCAGAGGCCCTGCAGGAAGATTTATCACTCGCCTCCCCAAACCTATGTATGTGCCTTTCATTAAATGCAATTATCTCCCCGCGAATGCACACATCTCAAGTCCACCGCCTCTTACTCAATGAAATCATTAAACCTCTTTGCGGCGAGGAGCCGTCAAAAGCCACCTGATGAAAAATGGCCATAGATTGTATAATTACCGTAGATTGGTAATTATACAATACCTGCTCTTGAGAGTACCGAGGATGCTGTTCTATTGTCTCCGCTCCCTCAGTTTATTCATTCTCAGTGGCAGGTCTCTGCCATACCCTGTATATCTGACATAATGTCCTGAACGGCCACAACGGCCCAAGAGCGACAGAGTGCATTGGACAGCCCCTGGGGTGCCCCATCGAGATGAGCTACAGTTAGCAAGGGCTCCTTCTCTAGCAGACCAACCTCTCGTTCCATGTGCTGATGCGGAATGGAGGTGCAAGCCCTCTGTGAACCGTGACTGAAAGCGCCGGCGTCCTCCCTCAATGTGTGTTCCCCAGAGCATCATGCCGTATTTATTCACAAGCCAAGTAAACATTAGCAGAGGGCAGTGAAATGTCTTCCTAAGTGATTTTGGGTAGAAGACAGATTTCATGTCACATAAAATATAGTCTTCTATTCCCGTTTCAAGAAGAAACAGGCAATAAAAATGTAAAAAATGAGAAGTAGAAACATCAAAGTTAAGGCAGCCCCACGTGTATTTTGAAACTGCTTGGGGGAGGGATCACATAATTATAGTGAAAAGTTCTGTTTTGCCAAATACTTGGATAGAAAAAAAATCATTTCCAAAGACCCAGGAACTTCCTTGTCAAAACAGGACTTCGTATGTTGCTTGATGGAGAGAATTTAGATTTAAAAATGTATTGGCGTGATACTTAAAACAGTAACATCTCTCATTTAATTTAGTTGTTACTAAATTACATACAATTAATGATTGTATGAAGTATTTAGGACAAGGGTCTTACCACCAGTTGAAAGATGAGGTGACTGAGGCCAAAGGGCTTCTTGCTCCCTATGCTCTTTCTGTTTGATGATGCTGTTTCTTTAGGTTTCTGTCATTTTTGCACCATGCAATGTTTTATACCTAACGCAAATGTTTCATACTTGTAAAACGTTTGGAAATCCTGAGTATAAATTAGGCAGTAATGATGTTAACCTAGCAAATTATGGATCTGCCTACCAAGCAAATATCAAAAATTTGAATGAGAAGTTGGCAACATGAAATCATAATAGGAAAAATATTTCTAACTGTTTCCAGGGAAGACGATCGTGGATGTCCCTTAGATTTACTTGGTGAAGACATAGCCTTCTCCTCAACAATCCAAGAAGGGATCCATAGAACTTGTGAGTTTATGGAAATTTAAAAAAAATGAAAATATGAAACCCATAGTATAAAATAAATTTTATGTAAGTTACTAGTAGCTAACTTAGTTACAAATGCAAGAAAACAATACCTTATCAGTAATGCAGTTTTACGACAGAGTACTTCTGAAGCTATCAGCCAATCTGTCCTTCCTAAATCATCACTAGGACATTTAGGGTGGTGTGGAGGGTCTTGTCTGTGTCTGGGATCTGAGCAATCTCTTGTTTTTGATTTGTCCTGATTCTTTTTATCTGACTGCCATGATTAGTTCTAAGATTAACTCAGCTCACTTTTGATTAATCCAGGAAGGTTTGTCTCTCTGTCTGCAGTTGATTAGCAATAGTTCTGAGATATCTTGCCTTAACCACACAGTCTTCATTAACTGCATTACTGTTGTTAATCATTTGTGTCTCATTCATTCACTCACTCATCTTAAAAATATTTGTGGAATACTCACTGTATGTCAAGATGTTTTGTTGTGCTTTTTTTTTTTTTTTTTTTTTTTATGCTTGGCACTATTAACGTTTTGAGCTGAATAATTCTTTGTTGTGGGAGGCATTGTAGGACCTCAAGCAACATCACTACTTGTAACACTTCTGCCCTCAGCTAGGACACCAAGAATGTTTCCACACATTGCCAAGTATCCCCTGGGGGACAAAATCATCCCTGGATGAAAGCCACTCACTCTTCTAGGCACTGTGGATATAGGAATGGACACAATTTCCTATACACAAAGAATGGTACAAATGTATACATTATAAAATGTTGACATTAAAAAAAAAAGCAAAAAAAAAAACCACAAACTATCCTTGGGCCGACCCGGTGGCTCAGGCGGTTGGAGCTCCGTGCTCCTAACTCGGAAGACTGCTGGTTCAATTCCCACATGGGCCAGTGGGCTCTCAACCACAAGGTTGCTGGTTCAACTCCTCGACTCCCAGAAGGGATGGTGGACAGTGCCCTCTGCAACTAAGACTGAACACGGCACCTTGAGCTGAGTTGCCGCTGAGCTCCCAGAGGACTCAGTTGGTTGGAGCTGTCCTCTCAACCACAAGGTTGCCGGTTCGACTCCCGCAGGGGATGATCGGCTGCACCCCCTGCAACTAGCAATGGCAACTAGACCTGGAGCTGAGCTGCGCCCTCCACAACTAAGAGTGAAAGGACAACAACTTGATTTGGGAAAAAGTCCTAGAAGTACATACTGTCCCCCAATAAAGTCCTGTTCCCCTTCTCCAATAAAATCTTTAAAAAAAAAAAAATCTCCTTGGTTACTAGCCAATATTCCCTGCCTGAAATTAATGATCTAAGTAAAAATCTACTGCATGCTAGGAAGATACTTACAGACCAGGCTCTCTTGCTGTAGATGGTAGCAAATGACATATTCTGAGTTGAGTTCTCCCTAGAAGATCCTTCTAGTCTACCCTCAAAGCACATTTTCTCCACAGTCATTCATCCATTCAGCCAACAAATATTTATTCCACTGGGTCCCAAGCATGTTATTATAGTTGATTCGTTTTCTTCAGTTTGATTAGTGTTATCCACAACCTCCATCATTGGCTACTACCAGGGGAGATTAAATGTTATTCATTTACAGCACCATGCTGCCTCCCAAAGCATTTCTGTTTAAATAACGTGTGCCCAACCTATAGGGAATACACAAGAGGTCTAGGAAGTCATGATCCAATTAAACAAGAACTTAATTAGTGCCTACTCTTTAGAAGTACTCAAAGGATAATGGGATGGGTCCTTCATTTGACCATGAGCCATTTTGGAAGTTGGGTCATCTTATTTCAGAAGCACTAGGAGCTTTTTCCCAACAGATCAAGATTATTAGAGAATTCCTGGTGATTTCCACAAAGACTCGTCACTGTCAGTATAGTGTGGATATTAGAGAAAGGGTTTTGTTTCCCCCTCCACAATTCATTTGCAGCTCATACACTCTCAACTTGGCTTTAGTTGCTGTGGTGGATTAAAGATTTCTGCAGTATCTTCACCACGTCTCCCAGTGAAAAGTGGAGTCTGTTTCGCACCCTGTTGAATCTCTTGGTTTGGACCGATAGAACATGGCAGACCTCAGTTGTGTACCTTCCAAGACAGGCCTTAAGGGATTTGCAGCTGCTACTTTCACTGCTTTGGGATGCTGCCTCTCAGAATCCAGGTTCCATGGTGTGCAAACCTTCAGCCACACAAAGGAGAGCTGAGGCCCTCTGATTGACAGCCCTGGCTGAATCCTCAGACAACAGTGTGAGCCCCACCTGACAGCCATGTGAGTGAGGCCATTTTGGACCTGTCTGTTGTCCTGGAGCCCCAGCCAATACCATGCAGAGCACAGATGAGCTGTCCCTGCTGAGCTCTTTTCAAATTGAAGAAATGTCGACAAATTAATACTGATTTTTGTTGTAAGCCACAAAGTTGTGGGGTGAATCGTCACTCATGAATACAGTCAATAGATAACCAAGATAGTGAATTGCTCCTGAAAATTATTTTTCTCTGAGCTCTACTTTCTTCCCATTGGGAAGTCAGATTGGCCAAGTTAACTGTCCCAGGAATGCAGTTTTCAATTTAGCTTCTCAATGCAAGTTTTCCTGTGTTCTTAATGAATTTTCCTGCTTTGAGGAGGAAAATGGAATCGTCTCTAGTACTATCCAGATCACTCGTCCTTGCTCTCCGTTGAGTCTAGATTTGGGATACCAAACTCCTACATACACTGGTTAATCAGAAAGATTGATTTTTCTAGTTATAGAACCAATGTATAATAAAAACAATAAAAAAAAATGAAGAGCGCAGTCTCTTGTTTGTAATCACAGGGGTGTTGCCACGGGAGGTTAAAGGCTCAAGATAAAATGGCAAATGGCAGATGCTCCTGTTGGGAACTGGGGTCCAACCTGAGGGGTGTTGAGATCAGAAGCTAACCACTCACCAGCCACGAGGAGCTCCTGTAGGACTCCCTTTCAGCCTTTCTCACAAAATGCTGCTTGTAAATCATTTTTTAGGAGCCTCTGAATCCCTAGCTTTTAGCAAAGTCCTGTTGAGATGCTGTGTATGTTTTTCTTCTATGAAATCTAATATTTAATGGTCAACCTGGGCCCCTTGCAGCAGGCTAATGTGTTCCCTCTCCTGTTTTATTGGCAGTTCTTTGTGTGAGAGTCATTTATACTGTGTGGTGGGCTTCTCAGCCCTCACCCCTCCCCCATACCCAATCCTGTTACCATGTTCATTTGTCACATGCGGTATTGTGGTTCAGTAGAGAAACACAATTGATATGCCATCAAATTGCTCCTGACAGAGTGGTTTTAAAAGCTTTTAGAGTGGATGTACAGGGGGAAGTTTTGTCTTCATGGAGTCAGTGTGGCTCATCTGTCTGTATTACATGTCTAACGGTTACACTGAACAAGAATGGCATTTTAAATAAGAGTAAGTACAGCTTAACTTTTTAATGTCATTCTTCAGAGCCAAGGACTCAATTTCCTTTTCTTGTTAATATACATAGCTCAATTTATAATATAGGTAGGCTTTCTTTCTCCCCTTGTTCTTCCATTGCTGATGTCTAAGTGTCGCTCTCTCTATTTTCGGTTTAGTTGGTGAAATCTTTTTCTCTTGAGATGTTTGGAGATTTTGTTTTTAAAGGACATCGGCAGCTCTCTTCCTGCACAGGTGTCTGGATGCAGGAGGTTGTAGGAGGTGGCGTCAGCAGAAGCAGAAAAGACTACAGAGGGACATCCAGAGGGGAGATCATCCTGTGAAATACAAAGAACAGGATATTAAAAGTCAGCAGTAGGTGTGCAAGAAAAACCTAGAGAACACAAATGTCAGAAGACCACAGATCCGGGTGGCGTGACCCAAACCTTGCAAAGAATCAATCACCAGGAGGTTTCTAGAGCTGGAAGTGCAAAAGGCAACATGTGCTCACATAGCCAGGTGAACAGTCCTGGAATTAGGTAGTTAGTGTAGGTGGGAGAGCTGGGGAGCAGTACCAGAAGCGAAGGGCGGGCCTTACCACCCAGGCCACTTGTCCTGGTTACAGGCTTTTCTTTTGTGAAATTTAGTTCTGGGTGAGCACGGTTTGCCCAGGTTCTTTGCCAAATTTGAGTTCTGTTTCCCTGCGACTATGAAAGTTTATGAGGTCACGCTATATAGACTGCAGTTTGTGAGGCCATGCTATGTAGACTTTAGGTTCCACGAGACACAACTGTCTTCCTTTTCAAAATAAAACCCAGAATCTCCCAGGCATGGTATTGGAAAGAGCATATTCAGATGAGGAGAGGTCGACCAGTGCCTCCTCTGTGCCCTCATTTTCTTTTCTGTCAGCAGATCTTCTTTTCTGTTGCCGCCTCATGTACCCTCCACCCCGCTGTTGCGTGGAAAAAAAAAAGATCTCTTTCACTTGATGCGTTATTAGCACTGGTGAGCAAGCTGGAATTTGTATATAAACATGCTTACACATACATACATACATACATACATACATACGTAAGAGTAAAACTCAAAAAAATCGTAACCTCCTGCCTTATAAAAGTTTCTGTTTCTGTTACAATTTATAATACAGATGCTCCTCAACTTATGATGGGGTTATGTCCCGATAAGTCCACCATAAGTCAAAAATACATTTAAAACACCTAATCTACCGAACATCATAGCTTAGCCTAGCCTACCTTAAACATGCTCAGAGCTCTTACCTTAGCCTACAGTTGGGCAGAATCATTTTGTGCCACGGCCCAGCATCATGAGAGAGTATTGTACCATTTATTGCTATCCAGGGAAAAGAAGACAATTCAAAATTTGAAGTATTCAGGTTTCTCCTGAATGCATGTTGCTCTCACACCATTGTAAATCTGAAAAATCATTAGCCGAATCATCATAAGTCAAGGACCATCTGTAGAGACTTCCTTTCTCCCTCTTGTCTTCCTTCCATTGCTGATGTCTAAGTGTCTTTATTTTCCGTTTAGTTAGTAGAATCTTTTTCTCTTGAGATGTTTAGAGATTTTTTTTTTTACTTACTTTATCTTCTTTCAGGACTCACTACCTCTAGAGTGTGCGATCTTCACACTCTAAGATATTTGTCTCTGCAGATGGATATGGACACACACACACACACACACACACACACACACACACCATAGCCATTCAACAAGGCTCAACTCAAAACGCAAATGTCACGTTCCCCATCCTCCACAGCCAGTTACAGTCTCCGATTCTTCTAGGTCAAAACTTTTCTGTAATTCCAGACGTGGTAGTTCTCTAGGCATTAAGCGGTAGGAATACCCCTTAAAAGGCACCATTTATGTAACACACCTATGGAACTACAGGCCTGGCCGTGTTAATCAAAGACATGGCCCAGTAGGCACTGGAATTCCAAGCAGCCAGTTCCTTTCCAAGTCACGCTGGTTAGCTTTGCTTGAAGATCTGTACCTGTGGATCCAGGGAATAATCAGTTTGATTGAATACTAAGAATTAAAAATAAAGCAAAAAACACATTGTGTTCACTTTCTGAAGATTTATTAGACAGTGACCGAAGACACCGATGATTAATCACTATTTTGAGGTGCAATCAGGATCTTGATTAGACATAAAAACATACGCTCGAGGGATAAATAGCGTTAGCTAGTGTCCATTCCAAGCCTGTTCTTCCTTTTCCACACCCCTGCCTGGGCGCTGGGCTTCTTGGGTCTCGTGCTGATTATTCTCAGGCTCCAGGCGCTCTCAGGCATCTGCCCAGGGTTGGATTAACATGGTGAAATGATTTCTGGCCACACCATGAGAAGTCTTTTCTGAGATGGCCACACCTGCACTGCTGGTGCCATCACTGATACTGATGTGATGTTCATTTGGCTTGAATATTATTAAGGGATTATTCATCAGCCAAGGCTGAACTCAGCCGGTCTCTCTCTCCCTCCTCTTCTCATTATCTGTTCTCAAGCCACCTCCTTCTGACTTTTGAGTTCCATCTCAAATTCCCAGCCCTCTCTGAGATTTCCACTTTGATTCCCTGGAGTTCTCACGATCTCATTGGCTCTATCTCTTTTCTTCAGTGTCGAGGACTGTATAGTTGTTCACTCTGGCCTAACATCTTCCCACTCAGGAAGTGAGGAAAACTGAGTCCCCCGGGTCAGTCCCTTGGGCTCAAATTAGGAAAAGTCTGGAATGCCACACCAAGGAATCATGGCTTCTTTGGGCAGTTTAGAGTTTCTCTTATTTATGTTTTCAATTCCAAGTTGCAAATGTGTGGATTTTTAGATCTTGGAACCTATGTGCTTTGGAGAAGGACTTACAGTGTCTCATGGGACCATTTGGGGGAAAAGACCACAAGGTATATATAATGATTGCATTTAAATGAACGCTGGTGTTGGTACAGAGCATTGTATCCTATAATTGCCTGCTTAAGGTAAAATGCAGCACTGGAACAAAAATGTTGCCTTTTTAAACCCTTTGGGGCTTCTAGAAAAGGATATTTATACTGGCACTATACATTCTTATTCAGCTTGGAAAAATATGCCACCCTTTCATTTTCATGCAGATCACACAGGTATTTGCTCTTTAATGTTAGATCTAATAGCAAGTGGATAGTCCGTTGGAACACACAGAGGGAACCAGTCTCCCATTAGTTTCACCTTTTAAAGGTGAAGCAGAAAACTCAGCCTGTTTCCCACTTAGTTATCCATCCAGGATCAACAGAGGGCCAATCTGGGGCAAAAACAGAGAAGATGTGGGGAAGAGCATTTCTCTGTGGGCTTAACTTGCCTCTCCCTCTGTCACGTCCTTTTCTCCATGCCTCGCTGCTGTGCAGTACCCCTCTCCCCCAGGTTTTGTGCCTTCAAGATGCCCAGAAGCCAATATACCCTTCTATTGGGTCCACCTATATTTTCTCTCCAAGTCAAAGGGCTGTCCCCCTTCCCCTGCAACAGTGATACTGAGATTCGCCCCCACCATCGTCTCATCCATCTGGATTCAAGTTCTCACCAAAACTAGGCGCACACCGAGGAATGGAATTAATCCTCCCACGTGGAGGGGCCTGGCTTCTCTCAGACTGCAGCCTGGTGTGGGTTAGACAGTCAAGAGCTTTGGACTAGGAGTTCTAGCTATCAACTAATTGTGAAATACAAAGTAAGAGCCACAAACTAGAATTGCTTTACTTACAAGCCACCTTTCAAGACTGTCACAGTGACCCACACATTTCTTCCCCAGCTGCTTGGAACATTTCCCAATGTTTCTTACACGTGCTGTAGAAACTACTTGTCTTGGTGACACAGGATTTCTGCCATTGTCTTCCTCCTTCTTGTTCCTTTTCGCTGTGGCTCTAGCTGCTGGCCAAGCTGGCGGCTCTGCCAGAACATCATGACATGCACCATCCCTACTGGCCAAGCTTCACCCAAGTCCCCATGTCCTCATTGCTGTGTGATGGCTACAACACCTGATGTTTCTGGTAAGGTTTGCCACGCCCGATGTCTGGGGGACAGTCTGCTGCCCCTGCTCCGTCTTCTATTGCCCACTCTAGTCCTTCCATCATCCTGCAGCTTCCACTAACATCGCTGCTGCTGCTGCCACCAAATGCACTGACGCTGCTGGCCCGGGGCCAAAACTTCCCCTTGCTCTTTAGTGGCTGTACTGTCCTAGGCATCAGGCGAGGCTCCAGGGGGCCAGGCCAGGTGGCACTCTGATCACTTGTAGCCTCCCTCCCCGGAAATCGCAGGCTCTCCAATGAGGGGAAAGACGCAAAAGACAGAGCGCTAGAAGAGGCAGTGACCCCAGGGTCAACAGGATTGGGGTACAATTTGTTTGCCTTTCTAGATTATGGTTTTATGAAATTAATTAAGATTGATTGATCCCCCATATCCCTTCAAAATCTCACAGTCTATGAGGTTTTTTTGTTTGTTTGTTTTTGTTTTTTGTTGTTTTAGCAGAGACCTAGGACCTCGGGGTGGATGTCAAAAGGCTTGTGGCAGATCCAAGAGGAAAACCAAGGCCTCCTGACATTTTGCTCCATGATATTGCGTATGTGAGCCTGTGCACACTGGCGGTGCTTGTGTGTATGTGTGTGTGTGTGTGTGTGTGTGTGTGTGTGTTTGTGTATAGTTTGTGCATTTTGTGTTAGTACTACAAGTTTTTCCATAACAGAGGCTAGCACTAATTATAATTCCCCAAACCCCCAAGCATGCACTCTTATGCCAAGCTGTGGAATTCCATAAATGTTTGATGAAGAAAAACATTTTTTTTAAGTTTTCCATTCAGAGCATTTTTCATTATTAAAAACTCTGAATGATTAGGAACAAAGTGCTTAATATTCTACAGCAATTTCATCCAGTCAGCACATCACGAGTGACCACAAGAAATCAAAGTAACTCGAATGAATAGGATGTTGCCACCTTGTCTTTATCATGCTTAAAGAGAAGATAGAGATACATTTTCCCAGGGACACAAATGCAGTTGTGTTGTTCTCAGAGTCCTGGTGAGGTGGGGAGGGTGCTGGGGTATTTGCATCTGCCCAAGTCCCAGCTCTGGCCTGAGCTACTTTCCTCTAGAATTCAGGAACCTTGGGGCATGACAGTGAAGAACTGGGTAACAATAAACCCCGAATAGTTGGATTTGCCTTGTTTTTCCTGTACCATCTCTTTAAGAACTCCAGCCCTTTACATTCTGTCCAGATTGCTCTAGAAGTCTCCAGAGGATCTCAGTTGTGTTTCTAAAAGCAGCCATTGTGACAACTCTGTGGGTTGTCCACCTCTCGCTCCTGCTCCCTCAGATCACTGTGGTGACATCTCCAGGGTCACCCAGTGCTGTGGTTGGCAGCCAGGCCACTAATGCCCACGGACGGCACTACCTGGGCAGAGTATGCCAGGAAAGGCACCGCTTCTGTTATGAAGATGCTGGTGCCCAAGGCTGCGTCTGGATCCCCCAGCATTCCCAGGGACTCCCTCAGGCATCTTCACCTCCTGAGAGCAACCCGTGTTCTTGTCCATTCTCAATATCACCTGGCCCCTCCTGAGGGCCTTTCCTTCATGGCTAAGACAAAGGATGATCAGTGGTTCTAATTAGATTAAAGCAGTAGCTCCTGGAATGTTACCCTCCCAAGTGAGATAATTCCTAGCATTGACAAAAATGTGCCGATGGTCCGGAAAGAGCAGGTCTGACTATGCTAGGTTTGGAGGGGGAGCGGCCTTCCTGGTCCCGGAAACCGTTTCATCTGTGCAACTTCCTCTTCTGTTTCCTCTTCTTCCTCCCTGCTTCCTCTTTCCCTGACTTCCATTCCTGTGGACGAGGTAACTAGCACAACACATGCCACATGGATGAGGCTTTATCCCACAGATAAAAGGAGCAGATGAGGTGGGGACATGGAGAGTGGTGTAGGTAATCTCCTAGGAAAAGAAACAGAAACCTCCCTTCTACTTCTAAGAGAAAACGTGGAATCCTCTTGTAAACTTATATGATAGGTAGGGAGCATTGCAGGAAAAAGTGTGGTAGTATTATGTTCAAATTGCATGGTATGGTTCTCCCTGAAATATAGGAGTGAATGTAGTCAAATGATGAGACTATAAATTCCCATCCCGCCTCTCCATTTCCTAGCTGTGCAACGTTGGACAGGTTACTCAGCTTCTCTGGGCTTCAGAGTTTCCTCCTCCATAACATGGAGATAATATTAGTGTCTGTCTCCTAGGATTGTTAGGAAAATTTAAATGAAGGAAGGCCTAGAATTGTTCCTGGCACATGATTAGTGCCTGTTAAGTATTAGCTATGATGCTGAAATTTCCCATTATACTCATTATTATTTAGGCTCTGCCACCCACACTTAGTTCTGCAGTTGTCTTGGTTTGATTATTTTTCCATGGAGAAAGCCTGTGGCTTTTTTGGCTATGAAGCTTTTTTTTCTTTCCTGTGGTATTTTAGAAAGATATAAAGTGGAATCTCAGAATGGCCTCTAGCTATTGGAAAGGTGAACCGCCTGTTGTTTTAATTAGAAGAGATATTTTCAGGTGGTGCCCGGAAAAATGAGATGATGTTTTTGAAGAGCTACTGCTAATGGGGAGATATCTTATCAAAGTATGGATTTCTAAAATGCTGGAAGCCATGCTCCAGGAATAAACTGAGCTAGGGAATATATTCAGAGCACTGAGTGTGAGTATGAAGGGAAGGGAGCCTGAAAACATGTGACATTAGAGACAGAAAGTCCTAGTCTGTTAGCTCCTCTGGTCAGGGAAATCGTTTTAGGCCTCCAAAGGCATTTTGTGTTTTTATCAGGACAGGCCAGACTGTGAAGAGAAACCAGCAAACCTCTAGTCCCAGTGACTTAATACCACGAGGAGTTATTTCACGTGGGGTGGGTCTTGGGATCTCTCCTCTACAAATGAGCTCAGACACCCTGGCTGATGGAGGCTCTACCTGTAACAACAGCCATTCTCACACATGGTAAAATTCCTGAACTCCATCACATTCTTTAAAAATATTGAGGATCCCAAGGGGGGTTATATCATTAGATATATACTGTATTATGAATTAAAACTCAGATTAAACAATATATATTCATAAGTTTATTTAACATAGTGATGAACTCTTGTGTTCTAATCACTTCCTCTTCACCCCGTTGGTGAGGAGGGATTCCTGCTCTAGCGTTATGGGGATGGACAAGCACACATAACACCCTTCACTGGACAGATGAGATTGACAGCCGTTTGTTAGTCAAGTATACTCACAGCCGGGGGAGGAGGACATCACACACCTGGGAACCTCGTTACCTGTCTTCTTTCCAACGCTCTGGCTACCACTACCCAAATGTTAGTGTACAGAGGGATCATACAGAGTTCCTGTAATGCAGATTCTGTTGAGTAGTTCTGGGGCAGGGGAGGGGGGACTGAGGTTCTACATCCCTAGGAAGTTCTCAGGTGGCACACATGCTGCTGATTGCTGATCCTGGGACAATCCTTTGAATCGGAAGGCCCCACACTCCATCCCAATACATATCCTCTGGGGGACAACTCCCCTTGACAATTTGTTTGTCTCTTATTCCAGAACAGACTATAGCCATATTTCAAGATGTAAATATTATGGTATTCAGTTTTTCTTATAGCTGCCCAGAGCTTGATATGATGGATTCCATTTTTTCTACTTTGCAGTAACTCTCTTAACAAAATGTGCCCAGAGTCAATTCACTTTTAAATTGCTTTCATTCACTTTAAAATAAAACCTTTTCTTTCAAAGGTTCTAAAGTTCACTCTTGTATTTGCTTCAGCTCTGGTCATCCTCCAGTCTAGCAATCGAGGCTGGAGGGAAAAGATAAAAGGGGCAACTTGGTTTGGCTGTCGCATCTCACATCCCTTTTTAATTCTGGTGCTTGTGGGCTGGACAAAAGGAAGAAGGAATAGCCTAGAGTCTCCTCACTTGACCTTGCCAGGTTTCACTCTTTTGGGTTAGCCAGGCCGCTATGCAGGCCGCTGTCTACAGACTCAGCACAGATTGCTGGTGGGTATCCCACGCACTGCTGGTGAGGGTGCGTCTTTGAACAGCCGTCTAACTGTGGTGACCCCTTGGGCCACATCCTCCAGCTAGTAGCACAGGTTTTAGCTCTTGAACTGGAGCTGTATTAGAAACAGTGAGGTCCCCAAATTTACCTTCTGAAGCCTTTGAATCTAGGCACAGTCTGATGTTTCTGCTTCTGCAAAATAAGGAACTCAAGGGAAGGGAGAGAGAGGATAGGCCCTTTGTACCTCCCTGTCATGTCTCTTGTCTCAAATTCTTATCTCACTCTAGTGGTGCAAGTGCAGGTCAGCTAGTCTGCTGGCTAAGTCTGTATATAGCAAAAAGGAATAAAATGTAAACCATTCCTTGTTGCAAACCGTACCAATATGTATAGCTATCCACTTGGTCTCAGGGTAGAATTACAGCGTGTTCTTCCATCCCCCATAAGAGAGGATAAGTGAAGCAAAGAACTTCTTTTAATGAAAACGACAGTTTCCAAAACTGCTCCTATCTTTCCCCACAAGGTGCTACTTATACTGAGCAGGCAGGTGGAGTGGCAGTTTGTGTGACGGATGGCTCTGCAGTAGTAAGCCCAGTGGGAATGGGACAGTCCCATATGTGGTGGGTCCTTGAACTTCAAACGATGGGAAACTTGTTTCTGCTGTCCTCAACATGGGACCTTAAACATGATTGCAAGACAACTGGAAACATCCCAGTTGACTGCCTGTGAGATATGTGTATGCATTGCATCAGATCTGATCACCAGTCAAATGAAGATCCGTGACCATCTTTTTGTTCGTTTATCAAAATCACATCAGGCAGAGCGTGGGTAAAGGAATAGTTTCTATGTTCTTCTCAGCTGTTCTGGTTCTGTGTCCATTGCCAGAATCAGGCCAAGGGAAGGTAGTTATCCTCATTTTCTAACACCTGCTGTGTCTGAGAATCTGTGCTGCATAAGTCGAAACAGACACGCTAAAAAGGGCATGATGGGTCTGTGATATTTGCTCTTATTTTATACAATTTGTGTTTACAGATGCATATCCCCTCAGTGTACTGGTACCCCAAAACTCAGTTCTGTAGCTGCATAAATGATGAGCGGGGAGGCTGTGCTTGCCTCAGCTGGGTGCTCTGTTCCTTAAATTGAAGGGCATGCGTAGAGACTGGGCAGAAAGTTTAACATACCTTTTGTGTATCCATCGATATTCAGACTCTCTTAAATTCAGATTTTTCTTTCTTTCTATGCTATGTAGTTTGTTGAGCCTCTCATGAGATTTCAAATATGATGTTGACCCATCAATCAATTAGGTAAAAAGCAGCTTGATTTTTTTTTTAACTCAACCATTTCATCTGACATCTCTTTAATTGATGTGCTTTTATATCTGTCAGAAACAGCCCTACCACCTGCTTAATTAAGAACCAAAGAAATAATCAGAGAGCAGAGTTGCCTCTGGGTCTGAGCTCCTTCTCTGCCTCCGTCCACCACTTTTCTAGGTCAATGGCCTTCAAACATTTTGACTCCCGCATACCCACCGAAAGAGTTCTGGAATACTGTGTATTATCTCAAACATTTTATTTTGTTAATTTTGAGAGCGTTGTAGATTTGCGTGTGAGAAACAATACAAAGTGATCCTATATGTCCTTTATCCACTTCCGTCAACGGTAACATCTTAGAAAACCATAGTACAATATCACAACCAAGATGTCAACATTGATACAGTCAAGACACAGAACCTTTCTATCACCACAAGGATACATCATGTCCTGTTATAGCCACAATCACTTCTCTCCCAGCCCTGCTCCCTCCTTAACCCTTGGCAACCATTAATCTTTTCTCTATTTTTATCTGATTGTATCTAATTTTATCATTTCAAGACTATTATATAACCAGAATCATACAGTATATGACATTTGAGGATTGGCTTTTTTTATTTAGCATAATTATCTGAAGACTTATCCAGATGGATCTGTGTATCAATAGTTTGACCATTCACCATTGAAGAACATGTATCATGTTTCCCCCAAAATAAGACCTAGCCGGACCATCAGCTCTAATGTGTCTTTTGGAGCAAAAATTAATATAAGATGTGGTCTTATATAAGAACCGGTGTTATGTTATATTATACTATTATATTATATTATATTATATTAATTACATTATGTTATATTATACCCGGTATTATATTATATCATATCATGTCATATCATACCATATCATATTATATAAGATCCTGTCTTATATTAAAATAAGACTGGGTCTTATATTAATTTTTTGCTCCAAAAGACACGTTAGAGCTGATGGTCCGGCTAGGTCTTATTTTCGGGGAAACACAGATTGTTTCCTGGCTTTGACTATTATGAATAAAGATACCAAAAAAAAAAATCTATCCTGTTTTTTGTCTGAACATAGACTTCATTTCTCAGTGATACCTCATGAGTCCAGTTTGCATGATTGACTATACCATTCTACATTCCCACCCCAATGTATGAAGTGATCCAGTTTCTCCTCATCATTACAGAATTTGGTTTTGTCACTTTGTTGTTTTGTTTTGTTTTGTTTTGTTTAGGCTTTAGCCAGTCTGTTAAATACGTAGTGGTATCTCAGTGTGGTTTTATTTTTCATTTTCATAATGTTAATGATGTTGAACAACTTTTCATGGGCTTACTTGTTATCTGCATATTTTCTGGTTGAAATATCTCTTCATGCCTTTTTCTCATTTCTAATTGGATTATTGTTTTTACTGTTGAGTTTTGAGGATTTTTAAAATATATTCTAGATATTAATGCTTTATAAGATATAACATTTTCAATATTTTTTATTACTCTATAGCTTCTCTTTTAATATTAACAGAGCCTTTTACAGAACAAAAGTTTCTAATCTGATGCAGTCCAATTCACCTATTTCTTTTATGAATTATGCTTTTGCATATCTGAGAATTCTTTGCCTAGTCCTAGATCCTGAAAAAATGTCCCCTCTTTTTCCTAAAACTTTTATATTTTTTCCATTTAAGCAATGATTCGTTTTATGTTAATTTTTTTATTTGGTGTGAGCCAGGTCAAGGTTCACTTTTTTGCCGTGGATGTCCGGTTGCTTCAACACCATTTATTGAAAAAGCTATCCTTCCTTCATTTAACTGCTTTTGTCAAAAATCAAATATGCATATTTGTGTGTGTGTGATTTATGGGTTTTCTTTTATGTTCCACTGATGTATGTTTCTGTCTCTCCTCCAATAACATATAATCTCAATTGCTGTAACTATAAATCTTGATATGAGTAGACTGATTCTTTCCACTTTATCTTTTTTTTTTATTTATTTTAGTCATTCTAGTTCATTTGCCTTCTCATATACATTTTAGAATAATTTTATCTACATCTACATGGAATTTTCCTGAGACTTTGATAGGAATTGTGTTAACAAGTATGTTAATTTGGGGAGAATTGACATATTTTTATGTTGAGTCTTCCAACTCATGAACAAACATGAGTCTCTTATTAGATCTTTTAAAAAATAATTTATCAGTGTTGTATAATTTTCAGCATACAAATCCTGTATATGTTTTGACAGATTTATATCTAAGTATTTATTTTTGTAAGTAATTGTAAATGGCATTATATTTTTAATGGGCAGATGTTTATTACTATTATATGCAGTATAACTATTTTTTGTGTATTTTATATCCTACAACCTTGCTGAATTTACTTATCAGTTCTAGGAGTATTATGAAGATACCTTTGGGTTTTCTAAGTAGACAACCATATCATCTGCTAATAGATGTTTTAGTTCTTCCTTTTCAATCTGTATGTTTTTCATTTCATTGTCTTGCCTTAATGCACTGGCTGGAACTCCCAGCATTATGTGGAATAAAGGTGGTGAGAGTAGACATCCGTGCTTCCCGATTTTCTGAAAAAAGCATTCAGTCTTTCAACATTAAGTATATTAGCTGTATGATTAAACTAATGCATATTAGGTTTTTTGTAGATACTCTTTTAGGTTGAGGAACTTCCTCTCTATTCTCATTTTTCTAAGAGTTTTTATCATGAACTGGTGTTAAATTTTGTCAATTGCTTTATCTTCATCAACTGATATAATCATGTGATTTTTTTCTTCCTTAGTTTGTTATTATGGTGGATTACATTGATTGATTTCTAAATATTAAACTAGCCTTATATCTGTAGAATAAACTGTACTAGGTTATAGTATATCATTTGTTTATATATTGCTGAATTACATTTGATAATATTTTGTTAAGGATTTTTACATATATGAGAAGTCTGATAATTAAATCTGCGAACTTGTTGCAATGATATTATTAATCCTTTTTGTATCAGAGGGATTATTCATTATGAATTTGTACCAACTGGACAAACAGTTAACTAAGTTTACTATTTGGAAGTACTGGAAAGTCTGCATGAAAAAGTTAGACAACCTGAACTTTTCGCCAACAATTTATGGCTCTTGCATCACTACAATGCACAGCTCACACGGCACTGTCTGGAGGGAGTTTTAGCTAGTAAACAAATAACTGTATTGGAACATCCTCTGTCCTAATCTGATCTGGCCCCAATGACTTCTTTCTTTACCTGAAGATAAAGGAAATACTGAAAGGAAGACATTTGGATGTCATTCAGGACATCAAGGATAATACGAAGACAGCTCTGATGACCATTCCAGAAAGAATTCCAAAATTGCTTTGAAGGATGGACTAGGAACTGGCATCAGTGCACAGTTTCCCAAGGGGAGTACTTCGAAGGTGACTGTAGTGATATTTAGCAATGAGGTATGTAGCGCTTTTTCTAGGATGAATTTGCAAACTTAATTGTCTGACCTCATATTAATGAAGGATACTGGTTTGTAGTTTTCTTCTGCTTCTTTGTCTGGTTTGGGTTTCTGAATAATACTAGTTTTATAAAATGACTTGGAAAGTGGTTTCTCCTCTTCTATTTTCTGGACAAGATTTATAGAATTGGTTTTACTTTTTCTTTAAATGTTTGGTAGAATTTTCCATTGAAATCATCTGAGACAAGATATTTTCCTATAACAATTTCTCGGTGATCCATTAGATTAAGAAGCATGTTGTTGAGTTTCCAAGTGTTTAAAGATTTTACTATTATCACTCTGTTACTGATTTTTAGTTTGATTCAACTGTATATAGTCAGAGAACACACTCTATATGACATTAGTACTTTTAGATATGTTGAGATTTGTTTTCTGACCCAGGATATTATCTATTTTGGTATATATTCTGTGCACCAAAATATAAGAATGTGTATTACTGAAAAGACTGTTTATTACTGAGCAGAATGTTATAAAAAGTTAATTAGATCCTTTTGGTTGCTGGTATTGCTTAGTTCTACTATATTCTTATTTTCTGCCTAGTTGTTCTATCAATTGTCAAGAAAAGGTTGTTAAAATCTTCAGCAATAATTATGGATTTCTCTATTTTGTCTTCCAGTTCTATGAGATTTTGCTTCATATATTTTACAACTGTTTTTTTTTAATACGTACACATTTAGGACCGCTATGTGTTTTTGGTAGATTAACTCTTTTATATACTATTTCTCTATCTTTCGTAATTTCATTTTCTGTGAAGTCTACTTTATCCAATATTAATATATCCACGTCTGCTTTGCTTTGTTTAATATGTTTTATGGCATCTGTCCATCTGATTACTTTAAAGCTGCCTATATTGTTATATTTGAAGTGAATTTCTTACAAACAGCATAAAATTGGATAATATTTTCTAATCCAGTCCTGCTAATATCTGCCTTTTAACTGATATTTTTAGATGATTTACATTTAATATAACTATTAGTATGTTTGGGCTTCATTTTATTTTTGTTTTCTGTTTTGTTTTCTCTTTTCCTGCCTTCTTGTATGTTATTTAAATTATTTTTTGTTCCATTTTTATTTATCAATAATAGGTCTCTTTGTATAGCACTTTAATAATTGATCTAAGCATTACATTATTTACATGTAAATTATTATATAAAAACAATTAGTGCTGTCATTTTACCAATTCAAGTGAATCATAGAAACCTTGTCTCCCTTTATGTTTCTTAACTGTCTGCCATTATAATGTAATGATCTCCAGTGTATCTTATATATGCACTTAGAACTTCATCAGTGTTATAATTTTTGCATCAAATATCAAACATAATATATAATACTCAAAAGGAGAAAGAAAACATATTATACTTACCAGTGTTTTTGCCTGCCCTTATGTTTCTTTTTTTCTGATATTCTGAGATCTTTATTCCTTCTCTTAGGGTAAGTCCACTAATTACTAACTCTCTTGTGGGTTTTTTTGTTGTTGTTGTTTGTTTGTTTGTTTGTGTGTTGTTTTTTTTTCCAATTGAGCATGTATTGATTCTTCATACTTAATGGATATTTTTATGGGGTATAGAATTCTAATTGACAGTTCTTATTTCAGCATTTGAAACATATTGTGACCCTTTCTTTTGGCCTCTGTGGTTCCTGATGATAAATCTGCTATTATTTCAATATTTTTTTATTTTTTTCTCCATGGTGAAATATGATTTTCTTTTGGCTATTTTCAATAGTTTCTTTTTTCTTTTTCCTTAATTTTCAGAAGTGTAACAATTATGCGCCTTGATGTGAATTTCTTTGGGTTTATCATGTGTAGGGCTTACACAGCTTTTTGAACCTATAGGTTTGTATCTCTGGACACATTGTGGAAGTTTCCAGTTATTTTCTCTTTGAGTACTTTTTCAACCCCACCTCTTTCTTCTTTTCTTCAGAGACTCCAATGGCATAAATGTTGCATTTTTCTATATAGCTCCACAGGTTCCTGAGCCTCTGACAAGGGTTTTTTTTTTCTAATTGTGGTTTTCTCTCTGTTGTTCAAATTGGCTAAATCCTATTTTTCTTTTTTCCAGTTCACCAATTTTCTCTTCTGTTCCTTCCATTCCATTCTGCTATTGAGCACATCCACTTATTTCATTCAGTTACTGTATTTTTTTTCATTTTTAAAATTTTCATCTTCTTTGTAATTTCTATTCTTTAAGGCTTTCTTTAATTGTTTGTTTCAAGTGTGTTTACAATTGGTTTTTGAAGTATTTTTATCATGGCTGCTTTAAAAACTTTATTGGGTAAGCCTAATGTTTTGTTATTGTTTTTTTCATCTTATTGTTGCCATCTATTGATGGTCTTTTTTGTTTAGTTTGAGATCTTCCTGATTCTTGCTATGATCAGTAATTTTCTGTTGAAACCTGTATGTGTATTTTTATAATGCTGTGAGACTCTGAATCCTGTTTAAACTTTCTGTTTTACATGGCTTTTTCTGACAACACTCAGGAGGGGTAGTGGAAGTTCCAATTATTATTGCCAGGTGGAAATAGAAGTCCCGGTTTCCCACTTAGCCTCTGTTGAAACCTGAGTGGAGAAGACTCCTCATTGCTATTGGACAGTCTTTGGAATTTTGGCCCCTTAATGTCTGCAGCAACACCACCAAGTGATTAGGAAAGACCTGACTCCACAGGCTCCTCTGACACCATCTCAGTGGAGAGGATGAGGGCATCACATTATTGCCAGGTAGAGTGGTAGTCCAGATGGCCCACTAGACCACTAGGTAGGGGGCAGGTCTGGTTACTATGTGGGTCAAAGTCCTGACTTCCTGTTGGATACCTTCTCTGATACCACTCTGGTATGGGTGTTGGGGCACCGCATTGCAGCTTCATGAGGGTGTAACTCTCAGCTACTCTTACATTTGCTGGCCTGTGTAACAGCAAAACCATAGTTTTGTGGGTTTGTTGTTGTTTTTCTGTAGTATTTAACTAAAGTAACTTTTTTTTCTAATTTTTTTCTACATTACTAGACTTTTTGTGTTCTCGTCTTTTAGCTAGAGAAAACCAGCTTTGGTTGTGACGTTTTTTGTTTGTTTATGCCATTGGTTATTCTCATTTGCCATCTTCTGGTCTAAGTCTGAGACCTGAGACAAAAAGAAAACTCAGGGAACTTACCACTGTATTTCATCAGGTCCTATAATCTCTAGACAGTCTACCTTCTTTCTATCTTTCCAAGTCCTCTGTCATATATTTCATATTAATTCCCATGAACTTTAGTTGTAATTAGCAGGAGCAGTAGGGAAATATATATGCACTTTATCTTCCTAGAACCAGGAATCTGTCTCATACATTTTTAAGTGAATATGTTGTCTGACAATTAAGTTTGCAAACTTGATGCAACACTGTTGCTAACCTTTTTTTATACCAGAGGTATTATTCATTATGAATTTGTACCAACTGGACAAACAGTTAACCACGTTTACTATTTGAAAGTGGTGAAAAGGCTACCTGAGAAAGTTAGGCAACCTGAACTTTTCACCAACAATTCATGGCTCTTGCATCATGACAATGCACCAGCTCACACAACACTATCTGTGAAGGAGTTTTTAGCCAGTAAATAATAAATGTATTGGAACACTCTCCCTACTCAGCTGATTTGCCCCCCCCCCCATGACTTCTTTCTTTACTCAAATATAAAGGAAATATTGAAAGGTAGACATTTTGATGCCATTCAGGACATCCAGAGTAACACAATGACAGCTCTGATAGCAGTTCCAGAAAAAGAGTTCCAAAATTGCTTTGAAGGATGGACTAGGCACTGCTGTTGGTGCATAGCTTCCCAAGGGGAGTACTTCGAATGTGACTGTAGTGATATTCAGCAATGAGGTATGTAGCACTTTTTCTAAGATAAGTTTACAAACTTAATTTTCCAACCTCATACCTAAGTATTTTAATCATAGTTTAAATATATGGTTTTATTATAAGCTCAAAAATATGAAATATCTTACAGAGTGAACTGAGGAATTATTCTAATTAGAATGAGCATTTAGTACTGTTATTTTCTCAATAGGTTTTTAGTTATATTTTAAAAATGTAATGCACAAAATCTGAAAGGAGTCATGTAAATTTTTTATCCATTGGTTTCATCCAATGTTGTAAAACACATGAATAAATATGGTAGTCATGCAAACATTCATTACATTTAGAAGAATATGCATCAACCTGATGGGTTTGGCATTTTGAGCCGGGTAAAAACTACGCTTTTGTGGTACCAAACCATATGCTTCAAGGAAATATGTAGGAGGCAGAAAAAGAAAGGAATGTATATCTATTAGCTATTAGTAGAAACTTTGTAGATTTCCTAGAAAACAATATTTAGGTTTACCCTTATGTGTCTAGAGGTATTCTGTTTTCAGGATAAAGCAATCGTGTTATTTAGGTGGGCACAAAGGTGTTGCTGTTCATTGTGATGTGGAAGAAGGACAATAGTGAAGAGATACATTATACATTCTTAGGCTCATCAATTTTGAGAAAAAGTAAATATGGATGATGAGAACATGGAATTCATTTTCCTTATAATTGCCCTTGACTGTGGACCAGTGGGTTATATATACCCATGTTTGAAGATCATTGCTGTAAGCAAAGTTTGCTTAAGCAAAATATCTATCTGTTTAAATCTTCAGCTTAGGGACTATCTAAAGGCGGAAGTCTTTCTCTGACTATATTTAGGATTTGTCTTGAGTGGTGATCAGGGATGAGTTGTAATGCATGGAATTTGCCATATGATTTTATTTATGTGTACAGCTTGAGGTTTATATCCAACTATTAGAGAAGAGATGTCTGAAAATAAAATTGCTAATAAGTGATTATAACTGAAATTTCCAGTAGAATCTTAGGAAAATTGTGCTTTGATAACACTGATAGAGATAAACTAGGTAGGGAGACCGTGGCTGTTTGTGAAGAAAAGCGTTCGATCAGTATGCATTCATGTGCTCATGTTGACAAAACACTTTTTCCCATTTTTTTTATCCTTAGTAAATAATAACTCTACCCCTGATGACATACAATCAGTGTCTGGTAAGGAGAAGCAGGGAGTGAATATGTGTTTATTTATTTTATCTCCTGAATAGATATCAGAGAGGTGAAATCAGGAGAGGTGTCCTAATCCATTCGGGCTGCTGTAACAGAACACTATAGACTAGGTGATGTATAAACAACAGAAACTTATTTCTCACAATTCTGAAGGGTGAGAAGTCCAAGAGCAAGGTGCCAGAAGATTCCATGTTTGGCGAGAACCCACTTCCTGGTTCATAGACAATCATCTTTTTGCTTTGTCCACAATGGTAGAAGAGGGCAAAGGATCTCTCTGGGGTCTCATTTATAAGAGCACAAATCCCATTCATGAGGGCTGCACCCTCAGTGACCTAATCACCGCCCAAGGCCCCACCTCCAGATATCATCACATTGTGGATTAGGTTTCAACAAATGAATTTTAGGGGAACACAAACATTCAGTCTTTAGCAGAAGGCGCACTGTTCAGCACTATGTGAGAAGAAGGGGGAAGAAGTAGCTGTACTCTTCTCTCCTTGTCTCTCCCACTGTAGTCTCTTAGCTCTCAAGAAAGGACAGTCAAAGCTGTGATATGAACTTCCGTCACAGACCATATGTAGGAACAAGACTTTTATCAAAGCCGATAGTTGGAAATAGGTGACAAGTATTAAGGTGCAGGTAGGTGGGGACAGTTTAAAAGAAAACGTTTATGAAAACCAAATAAACGAATGACCTGCCCAAATAACTAATATAACTTTACTCATGGAAAAATGCTCTGGCAGCAGGTGAATGGGTACAGCCTTGATCGGGGCCCCCTCCACCTCTCCTCTTACTCGTCTTCCTCAAATTCTCACCCTCACCCCTTAGTAACAATCAAAGTTTTGCAGAAACATAAATGTCAGGGGTAAAGTGAGGTGTTTCCAGGCTGTAAAACTCATTATTTTAATCTAATTAATAGTGATTCACAACCTCAGTTGCAAATTAGAATATCTTAGACAGCTTTGGAAATTCCCAATGCCCAGGACTCTCTCCATACCAATGAAAGCAGATTCTCTATGGGTGGGGCCAGGTGTATGTATTTTTTATATCTCCTTAGGTGGTTTGAATGTACAATGAGGATGAGAACTGATGAACTAAACATTTCCAATCTTTCCAATCGAGTTGATCCCCACGAACCAAAATTTTCCCTCCCTTTGCAGATTGAAGCATGTGACTCCCCAGGATGGACTTTCCACTCATGCAGGAAGGGCCCCACCCTCAGCCATGTGGGGCCCTTGCTCTGGCCCTCTCCCTGTGCTCCTTTCCATGGGATAAGGATTCAATGGGATCAAGAGATCTGACCTTTGGGATCCACGCCCCCTTCCTACACTACACTCCCAGGACCTTTGAATTGACTGTCCATATGGCCTCAATCCTGCTTCTGGGGTCTCTGGGGCCTCCTGCCGGGGGGCAGACAAGCAGCAGGGCTGTGTCCCCCCAGGGCTGCCCAAAATGCAGTCATTTGTAAGGACGGGTATGTGAATGGAGCTTGGACATTGGGCCTAGATCCCCATCATCATGAGCACAAAGACCCTTGTGATGGGCTGTGCTCTGGAGGTTGGGGGCGGGGAGTAGGAAGAGAAGGGACAGGCTTTGGGGAATGGTGGGGGGGGGGTCAAGGTCACAGGCTAACTCTCCAGGTACTGCCAAGTATGACACTTTGAGAAGTTGGAGAAATCCAAACTACAGCCTGGGCTACCCAGTTGTTACGAAAGGAGTTGCTGGAAAAGAAAGATGAAATAGATGTTCTTTAACAGTTGTTTGCTTGATTTATAACATTTAAATATTTTAAAATGTGGCATTTGTGTTCCTGCATTCACTGTCTGCAGGGCCTTTAAAATGTTAGGGTCTGGCCTGTGACTGCCCCTGCTGCAGCCACAGGCCCAGGAGTCTATTTCTATGGGTCCGTCTTCTGTGGTTCACAGGTGCTGGCCTGAAGAATACTTCCTGACTCCCTGGTACCTCACTCCTGTTGTTCAGAGGTTCCTGCCCAGCTGAGACGTAGCCCCCTGGTTCCTCTCACTGGCTCCCCATCGGCTGGGTTGGGAGCTGTTCCAGCTGTTGTATACTCTCACATATAGTCGCATAATACAGTATAAAATGCATGGGTTTTGGTGACAGAGAAATATGATTCTAGTCCTAGGTCTCCCATTCTCCACTTGCATGAATAGAGGACAGTCGTCTTTTTATTTATTTTATTTATTTATTTATTTATTTATTTATTTATTTATTTATTTATTTATTTATTTTAGGTGACATTCTTGACCTTTCCAAACCTCAGCTTCTTCATTTGTACTTCATAGTTAACCACGCCTATGCGGCATGGGGATAGAGAGGACTAAATGAGGAAACAAATATGTCCTGCAAAATGCCTAGAGGTACCAAGGACTCGGTAAATAATTTCTTCTCTTTCTCAAGTAAAAGCCACTTTATTTCAAAATGACAGTGATCCTTTCCCTCCCTCATTTACATTTGCAAGACTAAATAACTGAATTGCTTCCATTTTTCTTCCTGTGATGCATTTTCCAACTCTTCTCAGTTTTATGTGTCTGTGTGAAGAGTATGTCATTTCTCTATCAAAATGACAACTAGCTTGCCGTCAGGAGGCTGAGCACTTTGAGTTTTTTCTGAGGAGAAGGCTGTACATATTTCTTACTTTGCAGTATCTCTTCTTCCCCGCACAACCAACAGCGTGTCTAGTTTATTCTGCAATGAGCACAGTAGAATCAATAGGTGGGTAGAGCTTGGGCATTGGGGTTGGGTGTACCCAGCCAGCAGCACTCCATATATACTGGTAAAGTGAAGCAAGAGTGACTCCAGTCTAATGAGGTTAACCATGCTCTCGTACAACCTGTTTGCAGTGTTTCACAACCACAAGGCTGCAGCCCTTTGTTCAATACCCTTTTGCTGGGTATTCTGGGCCATGCATAGTGTTTGCTAAATACTTGTCAGGTGAAGGAATAAGGAAATGGTAAATAATACGGCTAGGAGTTGAATACAACCAGAAGATGCCCATTCTACATTCATTGATTGGCAAGCCACATATGCATTTGTTGAGTATTTCAGTAAACTGTTAGAATACATGTAATGAATGGTGAAGAGATGTTTACTAGGTGGATGTGGTATTACACTGAGGCCGCTTCTGTAGGTAACTGCTCTGTACACTGAAAAAATTTCATCTTTTCTTCTCTCAGTTTCTCTATAAAATGAGCCGATGATATCTGCTCAAACAGGGGAAAATGTTTAGTAAAACTAGGTGCTCCAGCTGAGTGAGTTCTTTGAATTCTTGGAGATTGCTCTCAATACATAAGATATTGATTAGCAGGAGAGTTGGCTGTACATATACTAGTTTTTAAAAAGGAGAGATCTGTGTTTCTCATCGTTTGAAATTCTCTTTAGTCATCCACCACTTGTGTTTTCCTTTGTCCAGAGCGTATCTCTGCTTTAGTAGTCAGCCCATGCATATACGTAGATGGCATAATATTGGCTCTCAGTGAGAACAAGGGCCCATCTCAGTTCATTCACTGTAGTGCTTGATGGGAAACCAGGTACTCACAGCCCATGAAGTGACTGAGGTTACCCCATGGAAAAAGAGGCTGCTGATGTTCTGGTATAGGCATGGCCACAGACATATCATCACTGCCAAGCTCATGAACCTCAAATAAAGCAGAATGGAGATGCCAGTCCATGGCTTAGAATTGAAAATGGAGAGCAGATTTTTATAAAAGCCAAACATCAGTGGAAAGGTTTTTGGAGAGTGCATATTAGTTAGGATATATATTAAGCTGCTGTAACAAAGAAGTCCTTAAATATGTGACAACACAAAGCTAAGTGAGGGATCTAGGGCAGAGAGACATCTGTGCTCCTGGGGCCTAGGCTGGCAGGTCTGATATGCTTCACTCCACGTGGCTTCCATTGTGACCACAACTGCTGCTGCTGCTCTTGTTACTGTTTCCTGGCTGTGGGAATGGGGAAAAGGAAGTCCAGGGCATGTTCTGTCTGAAAGGACATGGCCCTGAAATCCCACACATCACCTCAACTCCTATTCCATTGCCCCAAACTTGATCACGTGGCCATGTACACAGAGGATGCTGGGAAAGATGATCTCCAGCTGGAGGCCATATGCTCTGTTAAAATTCATAAAAAAGGAAAAAGGAGAGTATGCTTGTAGAAGACAGTTTGGCACTCTGCTAGAAGGGGTCAATGGGAAGAGGCAGGTGTGTTCAGTTCACTAAATTTTTGTGTGTATGGTTTTTTTTTTTGGTCAAAATGGACATTTATTTTTATTTTTAAAAGATTTTTATTATCTAACATGCAATATTATATTAGTATCAGGGGTAGAACATAGTTATTCAACATTTACATACCTAAAGAAGTGATCAACATGATAAGTGTAGCAACCATTTGACATTGTACTATGATATCACAATATTATTGACTATATTTCCTATGCTGTACATTACATGCCCATGACTTATTTGTTTTATACCTGGAAATTTGGAGCTTTTATTCCTTTCTCCTTTTCCCCCTTTTTTGATCTTTCAATTACAGTTGACATTCAATATTATTTTGTATTAATTTCAGGTGTACAGCATAGTGGTTAGACATGTATATAATTTAAGAAATGATCCCCCTAATTACCCAAATAGCACTATACATAGTTATTACCGTAACATTGACTATATTCCCTATGCCTTACTTTTTACCAATTTGTACTCCTTAATCCCTTCACCTTTTTCACCCAGCCCTCTAATCCCCTCCCATCTATCATCCCAATAAATCTAGTACCCATCTGACACCATACATAGTTATTATAATATTATTGACAATATTTCTTAAGCTATACCAGACATCCCCATAACTACTTTTAACAACCAATTTGTACTTCTTAGTCCCTTCCACTTTTATCACCCACACCTCAACCCACCTCCCATCTAACTATCAAAATACTATCTAACTATCAAAATGCTATCTGTATCTATGAGTTTGTTTCTGCTTTGTTTGCTATTTTTTTTCTTAGATTCCACATATAAGCAAAATGATATTGCATCCGTGTTTCTTTTTCTGACATACTCCACTCAGCATATTACCCTCCAAGTCCATCCATGCCACTGCAGATGGCAAGAACCCATTCCCTTTCATGGCCAAGCAATATCCCATTGTATATATGTACCACCTCCTCTTTATTCATTCATCCATTGGTGGACACCCAGGCTGCCTTCACATCTTGGCCATTGTAAACAATGCTGTAATGAACATATGGATACACATGTCCCCTTGAAGTAGCATTTTGGATTTCTTCAGATAAATACCCTGAAGTGAGATTACTGGGTCCTTCATTGTCACTTCTTATACCCTTGGTTTTAAAGTCTGTTTGTCAGGTATAAGTATTGTTACCCCAGATTTTTTGTTTGTTTGTTTTTATTTTTTCATTTTCATGAAATATCTTTTTGCATCCTTTTATTTTCTGTCTCTGTGTGCCTTTCAATCTAAACGGATTATCTTTATCCATTCAGCCACCCTATGTCTTTTGATTGGAGCATTTAATCCCTTTACATTTAAAGTAATTGTTGATACATATGTAGCTATTGCCACTTTATTATTCATAATTTTGATTTTTTTTTTCCGCCTTAGAGAAGTCCCTCTAAGATTCCTTGTAGTAGTGGTGTGGTGGTGATGAACTGCTTTAGCTTTTTCTTGTCTGGGAAGCTCTTTATCTGTCCTTCAATTTTAAATGATAGTTTTGCTGGGTAGAGTAGTCTTGGTTGTAGGTCTTTTCATCATATTGAATATTTTGTGCCAGTCCTTTCTGGATTGCAAAGTTTCTGTTGAGAAATCAGCTGACAATCTTATGGGAGCTCCCTTTTAATTTACTAGTTGCCTTTCACATGCTGCGTTTAGATTTCTCTTTTTGTCTTTAACCTTTGCCATTTTAATTATAATGATTCTAGGTGTGGGCCTGTTTGGGTTCATCTTGTTCGGGACTCTCTGTACTTCCTGGACTTGTATGTCTTTCCCTTCACTAAGTTAAGAAATTTTTCAGTCATTATTTGTTCAAATAAATTCTCAATCTCTTGCTTTCTCTCTTCTCCTTCTGGTACCCCTATGATACGAATGTGGTTATGCTTGATGTTGTCCCAGAGGTCTCTTAAACTATCCTCATTTATTTGGATTCTTTTTTTTTCTTTTTGTTGTTCTGATTGGGTGTTTTCTGCTATCTTGTTTTTCACATCACTGATTCGATCCTCTGCTTTATCTAGTCACCTAGTGACTCCTTCTAGTGCATTCGTCATTTCAGTTACTGTATTCTTCACTTCTGACTGGTTCTTTTTTTTGACTTTATGTCCTTTTTTGTGCTTGCTATCTCTAAGTTGAAGTTCTCACTAAGTTCCTTGAGCATCCTTATAAGCATTGTTTTGAACTCTGTCTCTGGTAAGTTGCTTACCTCCATTTCATTTCGTTCTTTTTCTGGATTTTTCTCCTGTTCTTTTGTTTTGGACGTATGTCTTTGTTTCCTCATTTTTGCTGCCTCTCTGTTTGTTTCTATGCATTAGGTAAATCTGCTGTGTCTCCCAGTCTTGGCCAGGTGGCCTTATGTAGTAGGTGTGCCGTGGGGCCCAGTGGCACAATCTCCCTGGTCATCTGCTCCAGGTGCTCCAGGAGTGTCCCTTGTGTGGGTTGTGTGTGCCACCCTGATATAGTTCAGCCTCGACTGGCTTATTGGCTATGGGTTTTGGCCACATCCACATCTTTAGGCTACTGTGTGTGTGTGTCGGGGAAGGGGAGGCCTTACCCCACTGAGTGGGATTTGCCCCAGTGGGCTCTAGGAATGTATTATCTCACAGTTCAAGACACTGCAAGTTTAAGATCAAGGTGTTGGCAAGATTGGTTTCATCCGTTGTCTGTGAGGGAAAACCTATGCCAGGACTCTCTCCTAGCTTCTGGTGCTTTGCTGGCAATCTGGCATTCCTTGGCTTGTAGCTGCATCCTACATGATCCTTGCCTTCATGTTCCCTCGGCATTCTCCCCGTGTGCAGGTGCCCATGCATATGGCATTCTTTTTATAAGGGCACCAGTCATATTAGATGAGGGGCCCACCCTACTCCAGCATGATTTCATCTTAACTAATTACATCAGCAATGACCAAATTTCCAGATATGTTCACAGTTGGAAGTACCAAAGATTAATACTTTAACCTAAATTTACAGGGGGGTGGGGGGAGGGAGGTGTGCACAATTCAACCTGTAACAACCACTGAATTAAGGACAACCATGGTCCTTAAATAGGTAATTTTTATGCATATTAAAATTTGAGAAGTATCCTAAAGTTCTCAAAAAAACTGGTGTGCTACCAACACGTTTACTACAACCCTCAATATGTAACGGAGGGCACTGTAGACTTGGATCTGTGGATTCTGGCTCTACTTCAGTCACTTTACTTTTAGTGCCCAGCAATGCATCGGGCTCATATTCAGCACTCAGTAAATATTTAGTGTATTAATGAAAAAAAATTGGGTCAAAGGGGTTTCATGTCTAAAATGAACATCCCCACTTCACAAGAATTATTATGAAGATTGTATTTTTTTAATATGTAAAAATATGTGAAAAGGTGGCTATTAGGGTCCAGTAAGGAGACAAAAACACAGTGCATTTGAAGAGAAAAGGTTTAATATAATGAGTGATTGATTATCTATTAGGTGGGTGCAAAAGTCATGGCAGGTTTTGCAATTATTTATAACCTTTTAAACCGCAATTACTTTTGCACCAACCTAATATAAGAGATCAACTACAGAGGCATAAAGAAAACTCAAAAGAAGACTTTAGGGGTGGGAGAAAGTATTCAAGAAAGAAACAAACTCAAGAAAGACCATCGCCCCAAAATTCTGGTTCAGAATTCACTAGAGAAGTTGTGAGTGTCCCCCATTGGATGGCAGGGAGCTTTAATGGGTTTCCCTGAGCCAGAGCTGGTCCATAGTCACTGGGCAGAAAATACCCTCCCAGGGTACAAGCAGAGGTATGCTGCTGGGTGAGAACACAGAAGTCAAGTCTCTGGAAATCAGCTGCCTGCCGGTGGCATCTGTATCAGAGGGCTGTGGTGAGGTGTCACATGACTGGGGCCAGTCCTGAACTCACCAAGGAGATGTGTGCATTGCTGGATTCCCTGCAGTAGGAAGGTGCAAAAAGAATAGAAACAGAAGCACACCAGAGCCAGGGAATCAAGACCCTTCTTTCTGCAGTGTTTCTCCAGTGTCCTCTACTGACATAACACTGTGTCTGCTGCAAAGGAGAAATACTGAAGGGCCCATCCCACTACTGCACAACAACCAATGAAGGGTGAATTTTGGAGCTGAGAGACTATAGATTGAGAAATGGCACCTGCCCTACGCAAACATAAAGTATTTTTCTCAGTACTATTGCCAAATGTGGTTTCAGAGAATAGGGCAAATAAAGAATGTGGAATTCTTAATGCTTTAACCAAAGGAATTTAGTTTCCCCAGCCTGTCTCTAATTCCCACATGCACACTGCTTTTTCCACCCAGAGTACCACAAGTGTTTTCTTTTGGAGGGCTAGGGACATGGATTTTGAAGGGAGAAGTTGTTAACAAAACGTAAACTGAGCAAATCACGGTCATGGTGCCACTGCATTCCTAGGGACTGCCTGTTCCATGGGCTATTTTTCCTGGGCTCTGGGCCACTTCTGCCTTAACAGAGTTCGTCTACACACCCTAGGTCATCCCATCATGGCCATTCCATTGTCAGGCCTGTTCAAAGGACTCATAAACGTATTTCTCTGCCAGGTTGCTCTTCTGAGCTCCTTTACAAAAGTCATCTTGATGCTGATGTTGAATGTCTCCAAGTCACCAAACCAAATTCATTCCCCCCAGTCTGCTCATATACATACATGTATATATGAGGATTAGATAGAAGATGGCTTTAAGAGAAGAGTTGAGCTGAATGAGCAGGCCTCTCTGAGGAAGCACATTTGAGCTGGAGTTTTACGGTGAGAGGGAGTCAGCTCCATGGAGATGGGAACAGTGAGTCCCAGGCAGAAGAAACAGCAAGTGAAAAAGTCCTAAGATGGGAAGGGGTTTGGTATGTTGGGTAAAATGAGAAAAACGTCTATGTGTCACCACTCCTAGAATTACCAAAGGAGAGGCTTTTACCCAAAGGCCCTGTCTGAGAATCACAGAGTATGAGATTAGAGGGTGCCTCAGAAAATCTAATTTTTCAAAGTGGGAGCATTGGCATTTTGCTGGGACAGTTTTTTTGCAGGTCTGTTATCACACTGCATACTGTTTCTCATTCCAGCTTCACTGCTGCTGCCTGTCCTAATTGCATGGGTGCCTTTTACACACAGCACCACAAACGATATTCCAGGCATGTGGTGGGTGGAGGACCTGCCTGCTTTCCAGTGCCAAAAACCAGTAGATGAACCCAGACACCGTTTATGCAAAAATGCCCATAGCCTCTACACACACACACACACACACACACTTCCACATATCAATAAGGGGTAGTATCGATCTTGATCAGAATGACTGGAACTGTCTCATTTTACAGATGTGCAAACTGCGGGCCAATAAAGAGAAGCAAATAAGTGGCAGGACTTGGTATTTTTTGACTCCATGCCTAGTGTTATCTTACTATAACAGAGCTATCATAGGTAACATATGATATACCTAATATAATATACCTACGCAGTCATAGGTTTTATATTTATATATATATATACATATATATATGTATGTATTTTTTACGTAGTCATCAGTAAATGAAAAGTAAGCAAGCCAAAACCATACTATGCAAAAAAAAAAAAAAAAAAAAAAAAGAAAATCTTACCCTAATTTTCCTCTTTGATAATTTCAGATTTCTATTGGTGACATTTTCTTTTAATGGTCCTTATCTATGCTTTTTGCAAAGGTAAACCTGAAAGCTTACCTTCTGTTCAATGCTGCTTCAGACAAAAAAGTTTAATTTAAAGCAATAAACATTCTTCAGTTGCTCACTGCAGCCTGATGCTGTGGGTAATATTTAATCTGCCAGAGCACATTGTATATTATCATTCAGACACAAACTAATTTATGGCTATAACTCCCTATGCATTTACATGAGTAAATTACTTGGTATTTATAAGACGAGATGATAGTCGTTTAATTTTTACTTAACTTTTTAAACATCAATACAACTTGAATTTTATATTTGTTTTTGATTAACCTTGCAATCAAAATATAAGAGATGGAAAGGTATGCGGTGTGTGCGTGAGTGTGTGTGTGTGTGTGTGTGTGTGTGTGTGTGTTCAAATTCATCTTTTTAGTAAGTATTGCACGGGATGTCTTTTGGGAAATCTTAAATATGAGCAAATCATCAATTTGTGAGCTTGTGCCTTATTTTTGGAAACAAAGAAAAGCCATTTAAAGCAAAGTATGTTAAATGAGATGGATAAGAAAATTGAATGTTGCCATTTCAGGGTTGTATAATAATAGTAATAGTAGTAGTAATATCCACTAAGAAGCTATTTTAAAAAACTAATCCAAAGGAAATTATGTAAAAAGACATTGACTGGTGATAGATTCAGGAGGAAAGTGTGGAGTCCTCCTGTGCTATTTCTTTGAAGGAGACAGTGCTCATCTGCATTTTTACATTCTGTGTATTTATTAGGAAATCAGCCTCATTAATTTTAGCATGCCATTGACAGAAAGATGCATATTCATTTTTGTTTATACATTTATATGTTCATTAAGTGCGATAATGAGATAATGATGATAATAGTAACATTAAGCGTGCATTATGTGCCATCACAATGCTCAGTGCTTTGAAGGCATTTGTTATTTTTCCTTTTTTTTTTTTACATTGGTGAGACCATAAAATATGGAATCATAGTTTCATGTGGCAGAGCGATTTTGATGATTTGCAAAACTTGCTTGAATCAGTGACCTAGTAGAAGGACGAACAGTCTTAATGATGTGTAATTTTAATACTGTGAGTTTCCCATTGAGACTTAAACTGGTCTGAAAATATGTGGACCAGAAGAGGGTCTGTTGAGGATTTCCTTCATGGATAGATTTTGGTTTGCAATGAGCACCCCCATGGATTGGGATCTATCTAAAGTGCTTGAGATTTTTGTCTTTTCTATACTTTTGTTTTGTAGATTCTTTCTCATTGACAGTGAGAAGGTGAATCTCAGCTTAGTCATTTTAATTTAGTGACAATTGAGTTCATATAATTTAAAGGCTTATGTAATTTTTTTCTCTATTGTGTTTAGGAAAATCTCTTTTCAAATGATTTGCTTTAATCTCATGCATTTAAAAGATATGTTAGAAACAACCTTAAACATTTTGTCAGCACTTTCCAAAATGAGTTTCCCATCGGGTAGCTCTATGTGCTTTTGTGTTAGTATTGGTAATTGCTACATAACCAATTACCCCCAAACTTAGTGGTTTAAAAGAACAATGTTTATTATGTCAAAGTTTCTGTGAGTCACGAGTCCAAGTATAGCTTACCTGGATCCAGTGGCTCAAGGTGTCTCCAAGGGCCACAATCAGGGTGTTAGTGCTACAGTCTTCTTAAAGCTTGACTGGGCTAGGACACACTTTCAAGTTCATTCCCATGGATGTTGGCAGAATTTAGTTTCCTGCTGGCTGTTGGCCAGAGGCCCACCTCAGTTCCTTGTCAAATCCACTGCTCCACAGGTCAGCTCACAACATGAGCACATCAAGAGACAAGAGGAGTGCTAAGAAAGTGGAGTCCCAGTTATTTTTATTATTTTTTGTAAAACATTTTTATGGGAATACTTTTTCTCTCCAAAGGAGAAAAAATTGATCAACAACAACATTAATGGAAAATTTGGTTACTGCGACAGTTTTACAAAATAATGGTTTTTGTCAAATATGTCTTTTTTTGTTCAACTGGGTCGACTTTAATTCTTTTTATTTTAATTTTCTTTTTGTTTCTCTTTTTACCTTTCTACCCCCTTGACCCATTTCTCCCACCCCAACCCCTCACCTTGGGAACCACTAATCTCTTTTTTGTATCTGGGAGCTTGGTTTTGTATAACCTAATAGGCGAGTGACATCTCATCACCTTTGCCATATTCTATTCATTAGAAGCAAATTACTAATTCTAGCCCACTCACAAGGGGGCAGATTACACAAGTGCATGAAAATCAGGAAGTGGGGATCTCTAGGAAGCCTTTCAGAAACTGGCCGGCACAGGTTGTAATACCATGAGAGTTTGAGGTCAAAAACTACTGCCAAATTCCAGGGGTAGAATGAGTCTTCCACAGGACCTTTCAGTCTTGAGCATGCTAAGTGCATTGTGATCCTCCAAGTGGGAAGGGGGGAGCGGGGCAAGGAACATGGTGGTCGTGTTTCTCAGTCCTATTTGTCCATTGCATCCTTCTCGTTGAAGAGCGGCATATTTCAGTATCCTTTGTCAGAACGCTGGGAGAGCTGCGGCCCCAACACCTTCCCTTGACACATGGTGTTCCTATCCTGGAGGGTCGCCTTGCCATTGGCTGCAGAACATGGGGTCAGCGCAGGTCTCCTGAAGCTCGGAGGCTCTGTCCACCTTGTTACATTCTACAGATTTATTTATGCCACCACAATCATGGCTTCTGGTGGTTTACCTACTGCATCAGCTGCTGGCAGCATAAGTGAAAAGAAGTGAAAGGTAGTATATGAGTTGACGTGGAACCCATTTATAGGAACTGTTGTTGTGAACCAACCATTGTGTATGTCAATCTGTGGCGGGTGCTCTCCCTTCAGCCTTTGTAGATGACAAATCCATACTGTGGCCAATTCCACCACTTCTGTCCCTATCCCGCACCCCTCCCCGCTTCCCTCCCCACCACCTCATCTCTGTAAAAGTTAAATTATTACCGGTAACCCCTTTACTCTAGAAGGAAAAACTTTCACACTTCACTTTTTAAAAAGTTGTCACTTGCTACTGGAAACATCTTGACTCAGTGTTTTTACTTTTTGTCCATATCCCTCCTTTAAAAATGCATCTTATGTGGTGTAGCAATAGTTCATATATGAAAAAAACTGCATTGCTATTTAACTTCTTATTTGGACCTTTCATAGCATATGGGCTTTGTTCTTCTCACACAGAGGCTGACTATATGTTGTGTGTGCACAGCCCTGCCCAGTGCAGTGGAATGCAGTTTCCAGGCCATCTTTCTAAATGGGTTCTGATGATGGCTGGCTTGACTAGCATGGCATAGGACAGGGGTGGGGAATAAACATAGTTTTGTTAGGTTACAGTCACATGTCTGAACACATTAGAATGTTCTTTTGTAGTTCAGCCTAAAAATTATTTGTTTTCTTCCACTTGTGAAAATTATTTTGCATGTTCCTGAGGGCAGGGTAGGAAGGTATAGGAGGGGGTATGTAAATAGTTCATATTTCTTTGATGCTGGCCCTACTTCTTTGTAGTATTTTTGAATTAAAATAAATATGGTGTGTGTGTGTTGTCTTTGTACATGTCTGTGCTTCTTTCCTCCTCTTGACTTCTGCAATTTTATTAGACATTCTTTCTGCAAAATACTCAGCATGAGTCTTACAAAACAAATTACCAGAAATCTGGAAAGGAATGGTTCTTGGTGGAATATTGCTTTAGTACTAATCTATGGATGGTTGATACATCTAGAACTTTAACTGGGTAAGGTATTAAAAATTGTAGTGAATGATGGTGGCTGCTCCAGCAGATTTGAAAATTATTTATTCATTAATGACTTTAGAAGGTGAACAGATGTTTCTGTTTGCTCATTTTAGTTCATGGTCCATTCAACGATTGGTATTGTAATTTGCATATTTCTATGTTTTACATATATATGTATATGTATATATATATATGAAATATACATATGTATTCCAATAAATTAGAGAAAGAGAGAAACTTATAATAAAAACATCGGATCTCTGGCAGCAAACAGTATGCCTGGAGCTCATGGTGATTTCAGCATTATCAGAATGTTGATAGCATTACATCTGTTGTATCTGAAAAGTGCCAGGAAATGGTGCTAATTTATAACGTAGGAGGAGGGAGGTGGAGAAAGATACAGCAGTGAAAAATCATACACAGTAGAAGATAGTCGACTAACTAGTAATTTGTTAAGTTTTATTCACACTATATAACAAAGTGCTGTCACAGACTTCTGGTTTAGTTTATAAATCAGCTACGTATAGTGCTCATGTATACTTCACGTGGAAACAGAGGACTTTTCTAAGTAACACCTTTCCCTTTTGTCTTACAGGAAACATTTTTGTATTTCTAAGTGTTATGTTGTCCAGTCTAAGGATCTGAGTGTAGTAGTGGAATAAAATAAGGTCTCTTGGTACCAATGAATTTTTCAAGGCAAAGGGCAGGGCATCAGGCAAAAAGCCGAGGGAAAAGACAACATCCATAGAGGAAGAACAGAGAGAAAGAGGCTGACAGTAGGGAACGATGGAGACAGTGATGCTTATAGTTATCACCGGTGCCTCTAAATTTTTAAAACTTTAAATGACTACATCTTTGAGAAGTTGAAACACTTACAAAAAGAACAAAAACAAAAAACACATTGTTTTCCTTCCCATTTTGTTTTTATTCCTTTTACCCCTAGTCTACTACCAATGTTCTTTTTTTTTTTTTAATCCTTTCCTATGTTTTCATTGACAATATACAGCATATGATTAAGACCACTAGGTTGGACAGAGTATGCTGTCAAGATAACAAAACAACAAATGTCACAGGGTGCCCAGATATAGCCTTAAGGACAAAGAGGGTTTATACCTGCCTATGTGGAATACTTTCAAACTCCTGAGAAGAACTTCTGCCCCACCCCATTCTTCCAGATCACTGCCTGCTCTTTGAAGACCAAATTTTGGAAGTTCATCTCTTATTCCAAGGCTTTGACCCATGATAAAATGCAAATCGCGTATGTGAAGCTGCCATCACTTACTTTTATACCTATAGTCTAGTGGAAACGTGGTAGGTCCTTTCCTGAGTCTAAATTTTGTTAAGGAGAATATGTTGATGTGAAGATCCTGCAAGGAACAAAAGTTGCAAAGTAAGAAGTTTTGTGAGTAAAAAAAAAAACACAAAAAACAACACCTCTGCTAACTGTTTGACAATGTTCTAAGACCGGACTTGAGTGTCCCGTGACACTTTCAGCCAGTGACACTGTCAGTTTTCTATTGCTACTGTAACAAGATTATCACAGATTTCAAATAACACAAATGTATTATCTTAACATTTCCGGAGGTCAGAAGTCCAAAGTGCGTCTTCCTGGGCTAAAATCAAGGTTTTTAACAGGGCTTCTTCCTTCCTTCTGGAGTCTTGAGGGGAGAATCCATTTTCTTGCCTTTTCCAGTTTCATAAGACCACACACATTCTTTGGCTCATGACCTCTTTCTCCTCCCCCCCACCCCTTTTCTCCATCCTCAAAGCCAATGACAGTGGGCCATGACTTCTCACACTACCATCTCTCTTGTTCTCTCTATTTGGGAACCATCTTTTGCTTTTAAGGACTATGTGATTTATATTAAATCTACCTGGGTAATCCAGGCACTCTCCCAATCTCAAGATCTTGAATTTAATCCAATCTGTATTTTGTTTTTCCATGTAAGGTAACATATTCACAAGTTCCAGGATGTGACCATCTTTGGGCAAGGGAGAGCAATTATTCTGCCTACCACAGGCACTAACTAGAAAAGCCCTCTGACTTAATTTGTCCTGTGCTGGTGTGGTGCTTTTCATTAAACTGACTCAGTTACCAACACTGTCGGGCTTGCTCACCTATTTCCACCAACACTGTGTGCTGTTCCTCTGCTGAGTAGTTGGAAGCAGTTGCTTTATCATCCTCTGCTTCCTAACTCTAGCTGAGCTAGCTACAAGAGAAATCTGAGTCAAATCTTTGATTTCTTCCTAATACTTATAAAATCATGTATTATACCCTTTCACGCCTGGCCAGGACCCTTTGAGTTTGGTGGCAATCATCAAGGTTTGCTTTCCCTGGGGCAGTAGCACATTAAGGGTTCCAAGACCTTTAGCACCAAATCATCCATGTTTCTGTCTTCCATAGAGGAGAAAACTAGGATCAGGAAGGAAAATAAATCAGCAAAGATCACACAAACCTAGATCTGCAAACTCCCATGCCTGGGCCCAGGTGGAGTAGTTCTGCTACACAGTACCAAACTAGAGATCCCTCTCCATGGCTCTCAGCCATTAAAGCAAGTTTCACTCATAGGCAAACTTTCCAGATAGATGTGTAATGTCAAATAGTTAGGAAGCATTTGTACTAAGAATAACTAAAGCAGAAGGTGTTTGCTTGTTTGTTTGTTTGTTTATTAATCCTTAATCAGAAGATGTTGTAATGGGAACATGCCTTCATGCAAACCATATACTTAGCTAAACCTTGAGGTTAGGGAAACCATGAAGGAATTTCATGGTTTCATGATGGTGAAATCTGTGGGGAAAATCTCATGAATGCTTTTAAGATCTGGCCATAGAGATTCAGTGTCCATATGGCTCCTTAGTTTAGCAGTGACATCCATGACAAAACATAATATCTGGATTCTGGCCCAAATACAGTCATGGGGAGCACCGTATTTGAGTGCGTTACAGAGCCCCTTCCTCTATAAAGCTGTCTTTTGTGGCACTTTACTTTCTAAATTATAGGAATTCCTTTTACAGGAGTGAAATGCATCTCTGAGAAATCTGGTTGTTCAGTTGTTACCATCGATTGTTCATTGGCTTATGAGTTAACAGGGAGGAGGGAGAGGAGACGGCTGATTTCCCTGATCTCAATGCAAGTTGTTCCATCCATTTATTAGAATACAGGCTACAACTGTTTTGGTGTATCGACTACTAGGCTTTGCAATGCACAGTGGCTTGGAAACTTCCTCTAATGACACATTCTTTTTCATAGTCATAGTTGACACTGTTCAAAATGTTACATCAGATAGTGTTTTCCTAGACTACTGTGCCAGGAATTGAGCACAATTGTGCTTTCATTGTCTGAGGAAATATGCAGATTATCAGTCTTTTTAGAGGGTAGACAAAGCCATAGAAGAGAAAGGTAGAAAATATGTAACTAATTTAGGAATACATAAACCTTGATGAGACTTTCCTGACATTTCACATCAATAGTCTTCCAAATCCCAGACCAATTAGATCCTCTCTGCCTTACTGGATAATTTCAGGATTTAGTAGCTTTCATTTCCCCACCAAGCATTTATTCAGTACTTAATATGTCCCAGAAATGGTGTTAAAAGGTATGTGGGATATGGTCCATGCAAGTCCTGTTAAAGGACTGAGTTTAATATGGATAAGGAAATCAGTCCCACATCTTCAAATTCAATTGCCCTTCTTCGACCCTCCTTTACCTTTTTCCTTTACTCATTGGTTTTAAATAGGAAAACAAGTAATACTAATATATTCCTGGCTTCAGACATATTCTTTTCCTTCGTCTTAGAGTTGAGGCTGGGGGCACCAAGGACTATTGGAAGAAACTTGGAAATATGAAGAGTAACAAAAATATTCTTTTAGAACTAAAAATGCCTTACTAATACGTCTCTTGGGGAAGATGGGATAGATGAATATTTCACTATTCAAATGTACAATATGGTAACTAGGTGATACTCTGATTAGGGTACGTCAGCTACAAACAATAAGTAGTTTTTTGTTTGTTTTCTTTTTTGAGTCTTAAGAATAATTATTTTATCTTATTTCTATTTTTAGGAGAAATTCTTTTTTTTTAAATTAGTTTCAGGTATACCAAACAATGTAATAGTTAGACATTTACACCCGTCACAAAGTGATAACCCCCTTCCCCAATCTACTACCCCTCTGACATTATATATAACTGTTACAATTCCATTGACTTTGTTCCCTATGCTGCACTCCACCTCATGTGACCATATATATAGATATAGATATAGATATAGATATAGATATAGATATAGATATAGATATAGATAGATAGATAGATAGATATATTTAATTATAGTTGACATTTAATATTATTCAGCTGATGTCTGACCACTGCACAATTCCTAGTTTGTTTTTTTGAGAACAGCTCAAGAGTTTAGAGGATGGTTAAATATACCCAAAGATAGACATCTATTACTTCTCCAGGACTAGGCAGGAAGTTGAGACACAAGGAAAATATGATTAAATGGCTAGTCAAGACCCCTCTAGCAAGTAGAACTATTCAAAGTATAAGGTGAAAGTCTCTACCATAAAAATTCAACCTGGTGAGTGAATCTTCCCTAAATTTATTCATTGAAAACATGGGATTTCTCATTTTCAGAAGGAATGCATTTCTGTTGCCTGCAATTGTGAATATTCATAGACTTGTAGAATTTCAAAAGCTACTTTGGAGATAATCTGATTTGTCACATTTTCACACAGGATGAGGAAATTTCCTCATTTTACGGATAAGTATCAGAAATTTTAAATCTCTGTGAAAGGTCATAGAGATTGACAAGACTCTATGGCAAGACTGAAGTTAGAAAAGAGAACTCCTTCCTTCTAATTCAATGTTGTTTTCACTCCTGCACAAGCTTCACATTAACCAAGGCCACCTTGTTTTTGTCTGTAAAGGGAACTCTATTGTCAAATGATCATCACGGTTTAACAACTTCCTCTTTTCCTTCCTTCTTGTCTTCCTGTCTTCTCTTTTGTTATTTATGTATTTCTCACCTGTCTCATTAATTAGAAGAGTAGGAAAAAAAATTTAAATGGTTCATGTATAAAACTTTTGTAAGAGTCCACCTCTTATTTGCTATTGTTAGAAATATAAATTTCAAGTACCCTATTAAATTCAAGTTGAATTTCAAGTTCAACCTTGCATGAATTCAGTCCTACCATGATGAGAATGATTAAACTATGTATGATTAAACTATGTCTGGAAAGGAGGTTGTATGCAGCGGGGTGTGTGTGTGTGTGTGTGTGTGTGTGTGTGTGTAAGTTAGTAAAATGTATACAGAAGGATAAGTCATTGATGAGTAACTTCTTGAAATTACTGTTTGTTCCTCAGTTATAAGTGATCAGTCTTCAGCTTTGTTTTGTTTGTAGGTACTTTAGTATTCATAAAACAGATAAACAAAACCCTTGACCTTTATCTTAGTGTTTTTAGTAGTGATAGCCCATTGGTAATAGCAAATAGAGTTTTAATCCATATAAACCAATAAGAAATAACAATTCATAAGTATTTCTTGTTCACCAACCCCCTTCCACTAATACATACATCAAGTATCTGCCGTCATTCATGAGAACATGGTTATAATCTCAGGGTTGATGAAGTGGAAAGTAGCAGACTTGGTTTAGGTATTTGGACATTTGGGTTCTGGTCTTGGGAAGTGGTTGATGAAAAAAGCATCTTTGAGCATTTGTATAAATCAGACACATATGTATTCTCACTGATCTCTGAGGTCGGAATTTATCTCCATTTTACAAATGCAAAAATTGAGCCTCAAAGATAGTAGGTGGACTGTCACATCCTAGTAAGTAAAATAGATAGGATTCAAACAGATTTTTCTGACTCCAAATCCCAGGTCAACATCATGCCCCCTGAACAGTGCTGCCTTCTTATTCAGCGTTCTTAGAAAAATCACGTGGCATTTCTGAGCCTTGGGCTTCTTCATTAATCAAATAGTGGAGTTGGGTTCTTATCATTTGTAAGATTCCTTATAACTCCAGGATTGGGAAAGGTCATTTTCCCTTTTCTTCCCCATCCCCCACTCCTGTGGCATTTATTTGTCCCATACCTGGCTCTTAATCAATAAAAATGAAGATGGTACTCAAAGTAATGTCTGGCCATGAGAACATGATCTGAATATTTTCATTCTGACCTCTAAACCAGTCTGTGCATCTTGGCTATAGAACAAAATCAAAGCGGAGGTGGGGGGAGTGACGGGGGGGGGGGGGAAGTGGGAGGTACCAGGGACTTTAATTATATTGTAAAACAATAGATTTCCATTAAAACTGTACTTTTTTACACCTCTGGAAAATTACATTGTAGATGAGATAAATGCAGCCTTGCATTTAAATTAAGGTTATCTTTAGGCTGGTAATCTCATTTGCTGTTTAGCAATTTTAATTCCAGTCAAGGCAGTGTAATTAGTGCCCTCAGCCAATTGCCATTCCTCGCTGCTTCTTAGCTGTATTTACTGCTGTTAAGACAAGAGTACTCGTGCGGAAAGTATAAGTCAACATACTAAATTATTAAAGGTGGCATACATCAGCACATACTCCCTGTGCATGCTGATGCTTCAGATCATGAGGCCTTACATCATTATGCCCAGAGAGTACGGGTACCAAGGGTGACCAACATGGCATATCACTGTATTTATAGAGAGAGAAATGAACTTGAGATTGTCTTCCTATAGTAAAATACTAAGTTTAGCAATGCTTTAAACTATGTTTCGTTGGAGACAAATGTGGCATAATTTGATTTAAAAATTGTATTTTACATTATGTGACAGATTTCTTTCTCAAACGAAGGTATGTAGGTCATGATGGTGGTGGTGTTGGGGGTGATGGGTAGGCATGTGCCTGCGTGTCTTTATATGTTTATATGATAGCTTAAAACCAAAGCCAGGCAAATATCTGCAGGAGGTTAAAAAAATTAGAAAATTCTTGAGTTTAGGTTCTATTTATACTATTGAGATGACAGGTAACCTTTTATTTATTGGAGGGAACAAAACATGCATTTATATATTTTGTTAATAATTATGTAGATTAATAACATATGCGTGTATATATGTAGGTGTATGGGGGGTGTGCATATAAATATATGTTATTTAACTTCAGATTTCTGCTATATTAAAATTCAAACGTAAGTTCAAACCTGTTTCTGTTTTCTGGTACCTAAAATGGCTTTAATGAAGAAAACCTGTATTTTGTCTTGCTTTTTATATTTAAATTCCTTGAGAAGAGGGGCTTTATCAGTTTGCATTCTTTGAGATAACTAGTGGACTTAACTTACACACTGTTGGTAAATGTTTGTTAAACTCAATTAGGTAATGGAGCAGTTGACTGTTCCTGACAATAGCTTTCTAATGTATGAATATTCTCCGGTTTTATGGTCCATATTTTGGATTTGGTATGTCTGCTTCTTTTCTTCACTCCAATAAAACTATAAACATATTTACAGACAGACAAATCTGTTGCCTATTGGAAGAAAAGTATGCCACTTAGAACATTTTTTAGAGAAATGCTACCATTGTAAATTTGACTTTCTTGCCTTAGAGGAGAAAAAAAATCTAGCGGCATAGAATATATTCATGGGATATTTTGGTTTGTGGATCTACCAAATTTGCAAGGTGGACTTAAAGATTCTATTTGGACAAGGACAGAATCTGTTTATTCTGACAACTCAAAGTTTTCAGTCTCAATTCTTCTGATTGTCTATTAATGGCTTCTAGAGATAATCAAGTGTAATGGTCCATCTAAGCGGAAAACCAGAACATTTCTTAAAATCACAGTGTGATTTAGGAAGAAAAAAAAAAGTTCTTTGCTTTTGAAAACAAACAAGGAAACCTAGGTGGTTTTCTTTCCCTCCAGTATTAGTGGAATGATGTGAAATATTGGTCTTTCTTTTGCTAGCTACTTAGAAATACCATTACGCACAGGTCACAAGCCACCTCAAAGCTGTGTAGAAGACAAGAGCCAGATCTTTAAAAACCCAGAGCTCTCAGTCTTCAGAAAGTGGATTTACATCATTATAAAACAGGGAATAAAAAAAAATTACATTGAATATTACTGAATATTTTATTTTCAGTAAAATATTGTGGGGGCCAGAGTACTGAAATTATATCTTTGTTCATATCTCTTTTTATATTCTGCCTGATTTTGCATCATTTTTGTAAAATTTGTACAATTATAAAATTTCCTGACTGGGAGAGTGTTAAAAACATACACCCAGATTAAATTCATACAGAAGAATAATATATCTTTGTGTCTGCCTTGGGTGAGCTGGGTCCTCTGTTTTCCTAGGATTGGGTCTTACAGCTTCCATCTGCTGGTTAAACTCTTCCTGGTGTCTGAAATTAATTGTTTCCTAGTTATTGGATATTAAATGAATTCCAAGCCATCCTTTCAGGCTGCTCAGCCTAGGGTAAGCCATGCTATTTCCTCTGTGGCCCTTCTAGTAACTTCTGAAGACTATGCCCCACTTTATATCCAATCACATGATATTGCACTTCACAACTAAATCCTTATTTCTTTGCACTAATCAGATTTAGTAGAAAATGGAACCCTACTTTGCCCTTACCCACACTAACTTGGCTGTGGCACAACTGCCGATTTTCTAGTAACCCCAATGTCTACTGTCTCTTACTTTGATTTCCTTTTTCGTTGCCTGACTTTGAGTTTCCTGTTGAAAAGTTCCACCCACCTGATGGAACAGCCAATGTTCCTTCCTTCCTGATCTTTTCCGAAGCCACCTGTCACCACTGCAGGCCAAATCACCATGATTCTCTGAACTACTGCAATAATCTCTCCCTGTTTTCTCTTCCCATCCCCCAATACGTTCTCCAACTTCTGGAAGGACTACTTAAAAAAGTCAATTGGATCATGTGGATGCTCTGCTCAAAACCACTCCAATGGCTTCCCAGTGTACTTTACAGTTCTTCAGCATGATCTTTAAGCCCTTACACAATTTTGCTCCTGCCTAATTCTCTCAGGTCATTCTCTTTCTCTCTGGCTGCTTTCAAAACTCACACCCTTTTGTCTTGCTGTATATCCTTTGCACACATTTTTTTTCCATCTCTGAAAAACGTATCCCTTCTAAGCTCTTAAGATTAAAACCTACTCATTTTTCAGGTCTCTATATTATAATATTTCCTTGGTACACTCTGTTATTTTTTCTCTTGGATTTCTATGCAGAGTACTTAGCACAACCTGTAATTAATGATTTCTACGTGTGTTTCGTGCTTAGTGATTTCCCACACCATAGACTATGTGAAGGCAGGGCCGAAGCCCTCTTTGTTCACTAATGGATACTCAAATCTTAGCAAATTGTCTCACTTGCAGAGTAGATTAATTTGTACACTTCATGTTTATATGATTAAATGAACAGATTATCTGCTTGGATCATTTTGTATTGCTACTTTCTCTCCTCTCCTAATAATTCATCGTCGTCAATTCTGATATACCAAGAAATTAGCAAGCATTACCTTGAATGCCCATAGTCCCGGTATGAGATAGATATTATAATTCTCATATTAGAAAATAAGAAATGACTCTGGAAACATAGTAATTTCTTCCAAGTCACAAAACTAGTTATGATGAAGCCACAGTTCTACTCTGAGTCTGTTTTTCTCCAAAGCCTGTGCTCTCCCCACCACAACTGGCTACTCCTCAGAAAACTCATCACTTACTTCCCAAAATGTATCCTCTCAGCTGATGTCTCCTGAGTCATCATCAAGTACCTGCCTTACTCTTCATGTATCTATCAGCCTTTCTGTATCCAGTCTGCCCATCTCTAGGCTCTCACTCTGACATGGAAACATGTTATTTTAAAGGAAATCTGAGTGATTGAATCAGAAGCTAGTTTGCATCTTTGCATTTTATAGACTAGGGATGTGCTACCATTTTTGCTTAGTTAGGCAGACCCCAGGACTCTCTTAGTTCGGTGGTAACTACTACGTAAATGATTTGGCATAAGGTCTGAGATAAAATGAGTTCCCAACTTATAATGTGGATGGGCTTATGGCCATCTCACCCCTATATACACCCCACTTGGGAGACATTAATGACTGTGGCAACAGTCACTCAAATTCTACGAAGTTAGGTTTCACACCATGAGAAAACATTTCCAGAAAGTTGATAGTTTATGCTACCCAGTTGGGGATTTCAGTAATAATTGCCCTGACCTCTCCTCATCACGCATGCACCTAGATAAAGCTGCGTGAAAACAATAAGCTAATGAACGTGTTCCTGGTAGTGAGTCCGTGATAGAATCACCATTTTTAAAATTCAAGCATGGTACCAGAGTGACGCGTCAGGAAGTGAGCTCGTCACTTACATCATGGCTGTGTTCTGCTCATACCCTTGTGTGAGCTCTTTGCTCTTTCAGATTTATAGGAACATGGGAACTTCAGAAAGGGGATTGCTTTCAAATTGATTTAATTCTTGACAATAACATCCGTGAGGAGGTGAAAGAAATTAGTATTAATGAGGCCAAATTAGTTAAATCAGTGAAAGCTGAGAGCTGATAAAATACAACACGATTATCTCTAAACTGTGTCTTTGTTAGGCAAATCTAACCTATGCTTAATAAGCCATAATGTTCATCTCTCTTCACTTTATGAGATTGCCACTGAATCTGATTTTTTTTAACATTGTATTTTCAATGTGAGACTTTTTAACCAATCAAATTAGAATCAAATTTGCAAGTAAAATGCCATAAGAGTGAGTAGTATGTTTTCTCCTGAAGTTGAAGTACGGAACATCAGTCATTGCTGAATTCGCTAATTTTATGACTCCATCCCAAAGTGCTCGGAAAAGGATTTATGTTGACTATATCCATGAGGCTTACTGCCCATGATGTCATTGCTCATTATTGTATTTACTGATTTATTTCTCATCTGCCGAACCTCAGCTTTTTTTTACCCTTCATTGAGTGAATCTGTCTTTTAGAACTACATACCAGTGATAAACTCCTTAATATGGAAAAGTCAAGGTGTCACTGTCATATTTCTTCCACTGTCTAATCTAGTCATGTGGCTAGCAATTTAGACAATCCTTGAATTGAGTGAGTTAGGACTAAGAGAATCTGAGGGGCTTTATGATTGCACCATGAAACATCCTTGTTAATGGGACGGTTTAACCACCATTTCTAAGATCATCCCTATCTCAGACATTTCAAGAAATGTACATATCCCTGACTGTTGTAACCTGTTAATAATTCTGTGGTCATAAAACAGTTTCTTAGATTAACCTATCGACAGTAGCTACCTAGGAAGCAAGAACAGAATAAGGGGATGGGCAGGTCATTTCAAAAGAGAAAAGGAAAGGAAAACATATGAAAAACTGGATGCAGCTTGGACCACATTGCTTGGGCCTATCTTCGGTATCATGGTTGTGTCATTGGAATCTCACGTTGGAGAGTTGTCTAGCCTTGGCCCTTCCTGGGACAATGTGCTAGTCAGGATAGTAAAAGGAGGATGACTGTGGTTAAATAAGGTCCCAGAGAAGGAGACAGGGCTATGGACTCTTGACCAACTTAGAAAATGCATAACCAAAGTGGTAACAGGGGACAGGTGAGATCTGAACAGCTCTCCTTCCCTCTCACTAACTTCCTTGGATAATATATGCAGAAAACTAAGCTCCTATCCTGAAAATAATTAGACAATTAGAATGTTTTAAGCAATGTGACCACCGATTCTCTATGCTGGGGATACTATCCCTGTTTTTGTAGGGGAAGAGAGTAGGAGGGGTAAGAAATGCTCCATTAGAAAATGTAATCAGAACTACTCTCCCATTTTGTCCTTTGAGAAAGAAAAAAGGAAATCAGTATTTATTGAGCAGTCTGCCATGTGCCAGACAATGTGCCAAGTCCTTGACATACAGTATCTCACCACACTCTCACAGCCTGTGCTCTTATTCCGTTTGTGACACAGAGACTCCCACTGGCATATGATGAGTAGCTCAAGTTGATGAGGCTCAGAAGGGGAGAAGCCAGAATGCGAATCTGAGCTATTTAATTCCTACATCTATGTCCCTCCCCATCATCATTCTGTTGTGCTGCATTGATACTGTAGTTCATGAAAAATCATCATGCTTAATTCCATTTTGTATGAGAACGTATGTGCATGCGCATGTTGGATGTAAACCTATGCGTGGCCCTGTTAAGGGGAGTGATTGTTTTTACAAACTTTGTCTTTCTTTCCGGTCCATTCCCCAGTGTCCTCTTGAATGGGAACCATGATACCAGAGGAAATAACAAATACTATATTCCCACAGAAGTAAAAGTAGGAAGGTTTGTCTCTCCCAAACATGGGCTTATTCAACCTTTGCATTTAAGACTTGGGGCATGTTTAACAAGATCCACAAGGTTTCTTTTTTTAATCATAGAAAAATGTTCAACAAACATGCCGAGTTCCCTAATAGTCCAACCTCCAGGACCAATCTTGCACTTAATGTATATTCATTCTCTTCCTGAGCTTTTGTTCAGGAGGTGTTTTGCCAAGTTGTTGTTTTTCTAATTGCCCAATTTTCTTTTCTCTGTTAAACGCTAATTAAAGAATAAGCCCAGGACTGCCACCTTTTTGGAGACAGCATTAATCTCCTGCCCCCTCTACATTTTAATGGGCCTAATTTATCTCTATTATCTACTCCCTTCACCATCCAAACTAAGCGAAGAAAATATTCTTATCCCTTTCACCCTTCTCATTACTCTACTGCTTTTTTTTTTGCATTTTATTCCCTATTAACTTCAACTGATTCTGCATGGCATTGTTTATATTTACTTTTCATTATCAGCAGGATACACATATTACTATATGAGTCTTCTCTCCTCCTCCCTCCTTCCCTAGTTGATCTGCTTGCTCTTGCTTCCCTCTCTCTATCTTTAATCCTGTACATGTCTGAGATCAAGTGATGGATTAATTAATCAACCAGACATAACTCAGAACCCAGCCTGAGGCAGAACCCAAGACATTCAAGCATTGATCCTGGTCTCATGGAACTCACTGTCGGAATAGGGAGACTGGGAAATAAATAGACAGTTATAATACAATGCAGCACAGGCAATAATACAGATTATATGTAGTGGGGACACAGAGGAGGAGCCCCCACCCCAGCCCAGGGGGCGTGGAAGACTTCCTGGAGTGGACGACATGTGAGATGATTGGCCATCTGATAGGTAGACGAATGGGTTGAATCCTATAGTTCATTTCCATTTATAGCAAACTTGCTAATCAGTGGATTTTGACTTCCCTTCTATCTTTGACAACTCAGTAATATTTTCATTAAAAAAATGTTATAAGGTACTGCCCATATAAAAATAGTGTATTAATTAAAATAGAGTAAAGCCCAACGAATTAACCCAGCCTAAACACTGGAGCAAAGAACTTGAACTTGGCTTCTAAGTGACTTAAAAAAAAAAAAAAAAAAAGGAAAAGAGAAATATCTGCCAACAAGTCTTGAGCTGATTATATTGTTTTTTTAAAGAGAGTTTTTAATGTCGATCTTCTTATAGCTTATCTCACCTTATCCTGATATTCTTCTCTTTCTAACATCTTGGGTTACCATCAGATTAGAAACAACCAAACTTAAAGGGTTAGAAGTTCTTTGAAGGGACATATCCTCACCCCAGGGGAAAGTGATCCCGGATACCACAATAACAAAAAAGAAATCAAACAAACTAAAACTGTAAAACAAATTAACAAATTCAATGAAAACCAGCAGACCCATGGAATGAAAATAAACAGCAGTAGATATCTCCCACTGTTGCCCCTGAATGCGAAAGCGCAGAATTGGTGTTAATGCTGGTGGGCCAGAGTCAGCAGATAAAGGTTGATTGAGATTCAAGGAGCTTTATTTCAGAAGGTGAAGAAGTTGGAGAATTCATGGTGGATGAGTTTCCCCAAAAACTGGAACACAATTTTTTTCTTAGCAGAAATAAAATTTAATCAGCAAATGACCACACATGGTTTATAAAATATATCCCCGTGGTTGATGCCGGATGCTCATGATTTTAATTTTTTGTGTGTTCATTTGCTGGCACTCTTGCAGTTTCTCAGAAAAACAGACTTTCACTATAGAGATCTTTCAGGATTTCTTAAGGCCACTCTCAAACAGCAGGTGGCTCTGATTGTTTCAAAAGAAACAAGTGTCTTACGTCAGCAGTATTTCTTTTCTTCTAAAGCTTCTTTTGTAACCTTTTAAGAAAAGAGAAATGCTCCTTTAAAACCCCAGAGTTCTGACATCTTGAATATGAATAATAGCAGGCACTAGGAGTTTTTATAATTGATTCAAGACAATACACTTGAAACATTTATAAAGTACTTTATAGATTATCAAGTGGCTTTTTAATACAGCCTTTTTCACATTACAATGCAGTCTATTTTGCACACCTTTCTGGTCATAGTAATCTATTCTCAGTGTTTCCTTTTCACAATTTCCATAATAATCTGACTCACCATTGCCTTTTTCCATAATTATCAGCATACCCTTCTTAATAGTACTCAAATCTATTACTTTTGTGCTCACAGCATTACAGAGTGTAAAGATTTAAGGAACTAAAGATCTCCAATCATGTCATTACCGATGAAGATATGGATTCTTCGTAATAGATGTGTAGTCTTAGAAATTTATTATGTGCCCAGCCCTGATCTGAACATCATTATTGTACAGACCCCAAGGGATCTCTGAGTTCATGCATAGCCTCATTGGGGAGAAATATCCACACACTGGGATTTAGAACAATTTGAATCCGGTGCTTAGTATGGGCTAACAGACTGTTACCCTTGAACATGTGGGTAGATGCTTGTATTTGTAAAATGCTACCATATCACACATTCACTATTATGAAAGCATGCAGTTTTGCACAGTGGAGAGAAGAGGAATCTATCTATACCTGGGGAGAAGCAAGCACATTTTAGGTCCATGTTTTATCATCTGTATTACCTGCATCTTCTACTCATTCTAATTTGGATTGTCCCTTCCACATGTCTCCCGCCCTGAGGTGGGGTTTTTAGGTGCTCTTAAAAGTCTGTCACATTTGCTTGATATGATTTTCATCTGAAAACCTTAGAACTGATAGGCCAATTTGCTTTTTATTAATCACTGAAAGCTTTACTTTGTCATGATACGTTACTTCTAAATGCAGAGTTTACTTTTTCTTTGCTGTCTGATACATAAGCTGGCCCAGGGAAAGGTTGGGGTTTCCTCCTTCAGTGTTTTACTAGTAAAGATTGATAACCAATCAGAAGAGTCACTGTCAGTGTCTGAAGGCTCCTGTGTTCTAGACTTGACATTTGAAGGTATGATTCTTTCTCCATCCTGTATGTATCTGCTAAAGACTTTGCAAAGCCACTTAATGTTTCTGAGACTCAGTTTCATCACTTGTTAAATGGAGGATTTTTAAAAATTATTCCCTGCATAAGACTATTTGTGAAATGGCCATGAGAAATCCAGGGGGGTATATACTGGGTTACCCAAAAAATGTATACATGTGAACACTTTGGTCAATGTTGCTCAAGCAGTGGTTCGCCATAATCAGAAATGTCTGGATGCTGATGGTAACCACTTTGAGTGCCTTTTGTAATTGCAGAAGTCAAACGTGACTTGTATTCATCTTTTGTTTATTGGTATATATTGGGTATCACAATTTTAATACAGTTTTCCTTTCTTAAAATGTACATACATTTTTTGGCACCCCATGTGTGTATGTGTGTGTGTGTGTGTGTGTGTGTGTGTAAATATACAGGGGGTGCCAAAAAATGTATACAGATGACTTGTATTCATGTTATGTTATTGGTATGTATTAAGTATTATAATTTTAATACAGCTTTTTTTTCTTTCTTAAAATGTGTATACATTTTTTGGCACCCTCTGTATATGTAAATTTACTAGAATAAGTTTTTGTCATTCATTCTTTCATTGAACAAAGTTTTATTAGAGAAAGATTTATTGTACAGCATGTCTATAGGAAGGGATGAAGGTAGAATGGAGGAGGGATTCCAGATGGACGGGTATGCAAATGAAGATACTATTTTGAGGCTAGCAGGTTCCTTCTCCTTCTTGCTAAGAAGTTTGACGTTTATGCTTTAGCCAATATGGAGATCAGATTTTATATGCTTTATGAACCCGACTCAGACTGTGCAGAGAATGGAGTAGAGAAAGGGGACATGGAGAAGCACGGTAGGATACTTTGTAATAATCCAATGACAACATAGGGAGTACCTGAACTAGCTCTTTGGCATTAGGGATGATGAGGCAAGGAGATGGGTGAGGACTAACTAAGGTGTAGAATCGGCATGCCTCGTCACTTGACGTGGGAAGTGAGGACGCCGGGAAAGGATGCTCATTTCAGTCTAGGACATGTTGAGTTTGAGGGCACTCTGGCAGAGTGAACAGTTTTATGTAAGTGTTTGGGGCATGGGAGAGGGTTTAGGGATGTAGTTATAGATCTGGAACTCAACAGCACACCATATATAAATAAAGCTCTTTGAGCCACTGGATTGATGAGACCTCTCAAGGAGAGAAAGGAAGAGAGCAGTGAATAGAATTCTGGAGAGCAGCAGAACTTAAGGAGCAAATAAGAAAGAAGTCTAATAAGGAAACTGAGAGAGAATAGCCAGCAGCTGAGAGGAGAACAAGAAGGGAGGAAAACAGAAATTGTCAACAATAACACATAGAGAGAGATCAGATAAAATAGAACTGAAAGCATGGCTTGTAGATCTGGATTCGTAGCTGGAAAAGAAGCCAGATATGTTTCCAGGAAATGTCTATTGCTTAAAGCAAGGCCCATCCCTATGCAAGGGTGACCTGCCAAAGCTTCTGAACTGGATTTAGTTACAGAAGGAATTTACCTCTATGCATGGGTCAATCCATCCATTCCTTTCTCTGCCAAAATCATTATGACCTCTTTGCTAATACTCTTTATTATTATTATTTTTTTCTTTTAATAGAGTTGAAAGTTAACCTAAGCAGCCAATTTGGTCATGTGTAACTATTAGGTTTTACAGATAGGTAGATTGATGAGTGGCTGGTTGGCTGGCTGGCTGGCTGGCTGGCAGATAGATTTGTAGATGGATCAATAGATAGATAGATAGATAGATAGATAGATAGATAGATAGATAGATAGATAGATAGACAGTTGAGCAGTAGCTACGAAACTATTTGAGGTGAGAGCTTTAGCTACTCCCCCACAATACCACTAATAATCATAATGAAAACAATTCTCAGAACAAATACACTGATGAATTCTGTTCCCTATCCTAGTAGGTATTTTAATCAACACCTTGCATGAAAGATTCACTTGAGGTATACATGACAACCTTTGAGAGGCATGATTGTTTCCTTGTAGAAGTCATCAGGTAAGCAGAAATTCTGTGTCCCAGTCTCTGGTCACAGGAGCATTTGGGGCTCAAGTCTAAGGTGAGATTCCTAAGGATCCAGGCCTCCGCCCTAACTATATGCTTTGTTGTTTCTACAATGGTGGGCCGTATCTATTAAATAGTTTCGCCTCTCCACAATGTTGAACACCAATATTTTCACCAAAGTACCACCCATCAGTTTAATCAACAGGCAGCAATTTTACCAGTGTAAGCACACATTTCGAATATTTATTATGTAAAGACTGATATTGACTGAAATTCTGCTAAGAGAAACATTTGCAATGGCCACTGTGCTGTATGAGTTTGTGTTGGGACTGCTTCTGACATCCCGGGTGATTAGATTCCTGGTTAAGGCAGGGAACGGACGGCCCCTTCACTGAAACTTAAACTAAAGAACAGACACACAATCTCACTGTCTTTGCTGCGGGGGATTTCACAGTAAGTGGCAAACATTGTAGCAAGGAGTAAGGAAGCTAGAGACATCCTAATAAAATAAATACCCACAACATCTTTATGATGAATGAAAATGTGATTTGGAAACAATATCTGATTAACTGAAAACTGGCTGTTCAAGGTATTTTCGTTTTGCCCACAGATTTTTGTTTTGTTTTGTTTTGGTTTGGTTTTTTTTTTTTTTTTTTTTTTTGGAATCCTCAGTAGAGCCAGTATTCACATTTCATTCTTATATGAAGGGTTTGGTCAGAGCCCACCCAACAATAAAAACAGTGAGATTATCAAATAGTCTGTATCATACCACCAAAATATTTCACATGCATGGCTGCACAAAGAGAAATGTTTGAATTCTGCGGTGTACCTGCAAATTATTTTAATCAGTGTTTCCTCAGCTAACGACCTAGGGAAAGCTGTACGTGATAAGAAAAACACTGAAAAGTGAGAATGCTAGCAAAGACATTTAATATGTATGTCTTCATTGTTTTTCTGATTACACAAATATTGTTATACCTGTTACATTAAAACATTACATAAAAAGGCAATCGAGAAAATGAATATTCCCAATAACCCGATCTCCAGGGAGAACTGCTATTTACTACTCGATGTCATTTTCTGGCAGAATTTTTCCCATGCAAGAATAAACATATGTAAATAACCGTATTTTGTAATTGGATCCTAACCACATAGTTTATTTTACAATGTTTTAAACAATACGTCTTGGAAATATCTCCTCATTAGCAGATAGAGACTGTTTTTTAAAAATAACTATAGAGTTTTCCATTTCTAATTTCAAATTAAAGCCGTGCTCTTCAATGCTGTTATGAATTCTTTGTGGCAGACAGAGCAGCTTAAATGATAAAGAAAATAATAGGAATACCACTACTGTACTAGTACTAATACTAATGAATACCTTTGTAGACAACCAAGAAGAAACATTTCTGGAAGGCCTGTTTTGGCGTGAGCTGTTCCCATTTCTTAATGGCCCCACAACATGATAAAGACCCAGACAAACAATTTCTGTGTGATCTTTTTAAAGCAAAAACAATGGGGCTGGTTATCATGCACATTGCCAAGCAGGCAAACTTTAGATTACTGCCCTCATATACCCACAGTTACATGGGTCTCCAAACCCATAATTTCATCCGTGTCCTCAGGATGATAGTGGGGTCCCTTCGGGACGCGGGGTACCTTAGTTGATGCCCAACTTTTCTACTCATTGGCTTTGTAACTCTGTGCAAATTATTTAACCTCCCTGAGCTTTTTTGTCCTCTGTAAAATGGGCCTAATATGGGCCAAATGTTTGCTCACAGAGGATTAATAAAGGACTGAAAATAAAAGACCTAGCCCAGGACCTGTCCCCTAGTAGGTTTCAAGAACTATTACTTCCTTGCTCCCCAGGTCTGAACCCGCTCTGAGGGAGAGAGAATGACTTTTATTATATGAGCTGCTGTGCTAGACCTTGCTGAATACAAGTTTCACACTCTTCCCACTAGACTTGTGATTTCCACTTTTTTAAAACCGTGGAATACTTTTTATTGTTGTTTGTTCATTTTCTCCCAAATGAAATACGGAGCCTAAGCAATGAGCAGAGAAAAGCAGAGCTGCTGTAGTTGAAATGGGGAAAGAGGCCAGAGCTGGCCCACTGACTTCCTGCACTCCTGAGTCCCCTCGGCAGAGCACAGCACACCCAGAACACGGTTTGAAAACCTCTGTACAGGCCATAATGCTTCTTGCTGGAACTCTTGCAAAAGGATCTCATTTATTAGTGAGACCATATAATGGGTTAATAATTGGTAATGACTTACCATATCACAGTGTTTGCATTTGCTCTATAATGGCTTAATTCAGAGGAAAATGTTTCCAATTAGCTAGAGGTTATTTCATCCTTGTAATTTATGGATGGAGTTGGAAGGGTGGAGGGTGGGAGAGTTGAGGCATTGGATACTTTGCAATATCTCTCTTCACCAACTGTATTGAAAACCCTCTCTCCCACTACCCGCCAGTCTGGCTCTACTCAAAGAAGTGAATCGCTTTGGGTTTCAAAGGAAAAGAAGAAAAGAAAAAGTTTGCATGTCTCTACCTGTGCCCCTAAGACGGTTCAGTCAACAAGGTGAGATAGTCTGTAATATCTCAATTAAAAAGAAAAGGTGTCAAAGCTCTTACAGAGCCTGGAGGGAGATGGGCTGGCCTTCAGGGCAGCCTGTGTTAATTGACAGTGTTTGGGGATTAACACAAAAACCAGACAATCTATTTTGAAAGGGGTTGCCCCTGGGCACACATCTTTTTATGAACCAAGGTGTTCAAGATGAGTAGATAGACAGTACAAGAAAGTAGTTGACAGCAAAAGCTCTGGAATCAGAGGAGCTGGGAACTGAACTGATGTGATTAGCTCTGTGACCTTGAGCATATTTCTCACCCTCTATTAGGCTCAGTTTTCTGGACTGCAAAATGAGAACAGTAATAGTATTTACTCACAGGGTTGTGAGAATGATAAGACAAAAATGTATGCAAAGCCCTTAGAATAGAGCCTGCCACATAGTAAGAACTCAATAAATGGAGGTGCTAGTGTTCATTTTGGCTTCCTTATGTATTCCACTTTCCATTGGACAGGGTGGAAATATATTGAAGAGTACTTAGTGTCATTGAATAAATACTAGAATTTCTTTAATGCTTGGAATCATCTGAGGTATAGGGTAACACTTAGGAGAACCGTGTAATTGTATCATTTAGTAATGGATGACTACACAAATTAAAACCTCCATTTAATATTATGTAGAATCATACACTAAGGATCCACAACCAAAAATATGACCACTTGTATGTATCGTGCACTTAGGTAACTTGGCTATGGTGGTAATTAATACATCGTGGAGATGGTGAAGTCCATTTTCAGGTGCTAAAATGATAATAATACTAATACTAATACTAATAATAATAATAATACAGTCAGGATTGAACCTTGATTGACTTATAAAGCAACCTGAGACATCTTCTGCTACAGTATAATTTTGAGCAGGTAGCCCCTTGGAGTGCATTGATTCTATGTAATAAGCTCTATTTAGTATCCTGCTGTATCCCCAGGATTCTGCACAGTGAGAAAGGATTTAGCTGCAGCTATTTAAGTCTACCAAATTATTGAGAACCTACTTGTTTTTTGGCACTGTTAGGTACTATTAATGTCAATATAAAACATTCCTATAGCATTTAGTGATTTTAAAGGAATTTTTATTTACATTTTCTCATTCATTCTACCTAATCGAATCCCTATGACTTAGCTAAGCAAAGATCACAATTTCTATTTTATGTTCATATTATTTTAAACATATACCACCTAATGTGCAGCCCAAGAGAACTAGTCTGAGCCAACCAACCCATCCACCCACTCACATTCTTGTAACGCATACTACACTAAGGAGTCAATGTCTATACTTTCTTCATCTTCATTCATTCTGTATTTGTAATAATACCTGAATTTAGAAAAGAGGTTTGATTAACAGAAAATATCTATACATAATAATAAAGATTAAGTTTACCAAAAAGAAATCGCAATCTTTTAAGTGTCTATCATATTAGCTCTTAGTTCTAGCCCTCATTTTCTTAATCAGCACTGTTTTCATGAAACCTGTCCACTTTCTTTCCATTTAACTTAACCACATCAAAATACGTTTCTCTAAGCAACGTTATTTTTAATTACTCTGTGGTTTAGATCATCTGTTTACATTTTTGTGATATAACAGATGTATATTTATCCCTTGTTTCATAGTACATTAAGTTAAAACTAAAACAACAACAACAAAAACCCACCATCCAAACAAAAACATCCAAACAACATCCTAAACAACAAACAACATCCAAACAACAAACAACAACAAAAACCCACCATCCAAACAAAAACAGCCTCTAAAATTGCATCGATTTAATACCTTGTCCTGGTTTCGACTTCAGTGGTGCTGAGGGTATATGCTGCAGTCCTTCTTGTAAAAATATTTGTAAAAGTTGACTACTTAAATAAATCCCTTTGTCCTCTTTTTCTAACATCAATATACTGAGGTATTGTATGCCATATACCTGGGATAAAAATTCACCATGTTCCCATCTCCCCAGCATCCTGGAATCAAATTAAATAGTTTTAACATATTCAAGAGGTCTACCAGATAGGTTGATAAATCATATAAGATTCATCAGCTTTCTCATGGCACCTACCATTTTTTCCCTTCTGGGGATGTCACCCACGGTTCCAAGCACTGCTGTCACATCTACTGGTGGTTTCTACCATGTTTGTTGCATCTCTTGGGCCGCTTGCTACTGTTTATCAGAGCCTGTGCTGAAGACCAGCTGTGCATTGTCTCATCAGAAATAGGAAGAATGGGGAATTCTTCATATGAGTGTTCCATATGCGAATCTAAATATTGGGACCTTAAGGATTTGTTAGCAAAATCTGTTTTTATAAGCCCACCAGGCCGGTATAATTGTGAATCAACTTTCTGGGGTCGGAAAGCTCACTAGGTGTAGAATCCCTGCTGTCTTTCAAGGCCTAAAGCTTTCTGACTGGAACAAGGTGATCTGTTTCATGTTCTTTCTTCAGAATGGGTTCTCTCTGAGTAATCTCTCTCCACAGTTCCTTTTGCCAAAAGACTGCTGTAAGACCCTTCTCCATCATTCTATCACATATACCCAAGGATGAGCGAATTGCACCACCTTTGACCTAAGATGAGATGCCATCCCTACAAGAAGACAAAAAAATATCTTTTGTCTCAGGTTTTTACAATTTATAATGGGAGATAGCAGGTATATAAGTGATTGCAACTCAAGTTAGATAAATGCTGTAAAAGAATTGGAGAGGTATGTTCTTTATTGATTTTCAGAAGTGGCAGAGATTATGGCCGTCTTCAAAGATCAAATGGTTTTGTCATTGGGAAGGTGACAGGCCAAATGAGCTTGAAAAGGTGGATATAATGTAGATATATGTAAATATGAAGAGATGAACATCCCTGTTAAAGACAATAGCATTAACAAAAAAGTATGTTAGTGTGTTGTCTTTGGTCCTGAACAGAGAGAGATCGTTTGGGTGGGAGGTACATCCTGGGAGGCCCTCATTTCCTGCCTAGGAAATTTGAACTATATTCTGTATACCTGTGCTTTCTTAAGCATTTTTAAAACTTCTACCCCTTTTCTTAAAAGTAAAATAAAATAAAAACAAATATATTCCCCCTTTTAATAATTTAATATAATGTGATGACCCTTTTAATTGCGAGGTTGAGTCTTCTTATGGGAGGGTTTTTTAGACTAGGCACAACAGCATGTTTAGATCCAAGCCTTCCTCTTTTGCCTCTCCACCCAAACCCTTCACAGAAGAAGTACTTAGGGAGATGAAGGACCCTTGCTGCCTCGATTTCTCTAAACAGACATAACCTAAGTAACAATAGTAGCCTCACTGTGCTGATGCAGATTCAGGACTAAAAAGTCTACTGCTCTCTATCAGTCTTCCCACAAAGATCCCCAAATGAAAAATCTAAGTTCAAACTGTAAGCTTACTATGTCAACACAATTTCATAGTGTTTACAAGACAAATTACTTGGAACACCTCACTTCCGCCTCTCCAACTTGACCAGCACCTGTATGGCCTACATGGAAAAAAATCTGAAGCTTCCTCAGGCTCTTAAAAAAAAAAAAATGCCCTTGATTTCTTCAAAAATAGAATTATACTGTATTTCATCAAATCTAAGGAGACAAATTGTACGATGCCCTATCATTTTATGATTGGGAAGACATTATACAATATTGCCTATTACTATAGAGTAATTTCTCCTGTTTACTCTTCCCCTCTTTTAAGTCTTCTTCCTTACTGATGGTTCATTTTCTGGGGTTCATTACCTTTAGAAATATCTTGGTCTTAGATGCACACTTCGCCATCATTATGAGAGGAACTGATAGACTTTTGGTTGTTTGTCCCAAGGCTCCAATCTGCTTCCTTCTGACATAGAGGGTTGTATAGCAGAGCTGGCATGGTGACCTCAAGCTACCCTACAAATTGGAAAGGAATTTCTTCCCCCAAATCGGGGCTTACAATTCTGTTCACCCTCATGGGGTCACTGCATCCCAGGACTGGATAAAAGAAAGATGACTCTTTACCAATCCAGTGACTGTATTAGAAAATGCAGGGCTGAGTATAAACCTTTCATAAGCTACTCATTTCTGCAAGGCTAGTTTCCTGGCATTCAGCTCCCTTTCTTCCATCTGTACCTCTTCCCCTGAACCATTAAACATTTCATGAAAGAAGAGGAAAGATAGATCAGACACTGTACGACTCTGGTTTGATTCTGCTTGTGCTAGATATCTTATAAACCTCCTGAGCAATGAAAAAAAAAATGTAAAGAGTGAGGTGGTATTGAACTGCTAAAGAACATTCAGATTAATGGTCAAAATGTGTGCAAGATAGAACCTTTTGCAAGACTGCTTTTTATAGGTTTTTAATTTCTGGACTTTAATCATGAAGGTTTAATCACCTCCAATTGTATGGCTTTAAATTGAAGGAGGTAGGCGTTTTATCCAAATTGCCTTATAAATCCAGTACTTTGGGCAAGGTTTACTTCCTGCAGCGCTCAGACTCCTGGAAGGCTTTGCCATTCCTCACCATTGACATCCGGCCTACCGCTGGCACTTCAAGATCATGAAGAGCAAGCCAGTGGTAGTCTCCATTGTCTTAATCCAAACACGAGGTACATTTGCCTCTTGGACAATATTTGGTGAGATAGGAGGCAGGAAAAAAGCATTGATGATAAAAGCCAGACCCCAAAAGAACAAATTCAGCCACATTTACACAAACACCACCCCCCACCATCACCCATCATATCATCGTGACCTGGCTTTTTAAAAAGTGTTATTATTCATTTTACCTCTGCCTTTTAGTGTCCCAAATTCTATTCACATGCAAAGCAAATCTCACCTTAACAATAAATCCAATTCCTGATTTTAGTCTATCTGATTTCAAATTATATCTCTACCATTCGTTATACTGCCCTGTGCCAAACATAGTTTCCTTATTTATTATTCAGATATTAAATTTGTCGTCTATCTTTTTAACATTTGCAAATGTTATTTCTAAATGAAAAAGACAAGGTCATGACTCATATTTTACTTCTACAGACTCAGATCCTAAAAATTAGGATGAAGCAACCTAAACCCCTAGGGGACGCGTTGACTCCCCTAGAATGGCACAGCGAGTCAGTTGCAGAGATGGAACTAGAGCTCAGGTTTTCCAAAACCCAGGCTTATGTTCTTCCTACCTCTTCAGTCTCCTGTCACAATGAGTAAATTATTTAGCTGGAGGGTAAATCCTAGGAAGCTAGCTGGATTAAGGACGTGCAAATCATGCTGAAGAGACGGTGTATGCCATCTCTTAGTATCTATGAAACATTCCTTATCCGTCAGTGATGATTTTATGCCTTGATCTCTATGGCCATAATCTCAAATCTCATCACATGATCTTCTCTGAATATGTGTGTGTGTGTCTTATTGATGTGTGTGTGTGTGTATCAGTGTTTGTGTTTGTTGTTGATATTTAGTCTTTGTTGTTTGGTAAGTGAAAGTTATTGATATTTGAAAAAAGAGAATGAGATTATGTGTCTTCAGTGATTCCATCTAGACTGACTCCTCCCAGTGCTTTGGGAGTAAATTAGTCTGGCTTGCATTGGAACTGTATTCAGGAAAACCCCAATGGCTCATTATATTCATGCAGCTATTCCTAATCTCTGTTTTTCAAATCCCAGGATTCAGGTGCCCAGAGGCCATTGTGTTTGTAAATCCCATCGTCTGTCCAGTGGACTTGAAAGTTGGTGCTTCTCAAGATGTACCTGAGGTTTTCTTTGACTGATCTTTATTTCTGGATTTTGTTTGTTTGTTTCTTTGTTTGTTTGTTTGTGGGAAAGGGCACTTAGTCAAGACACAAGTTGAAGGAAAACATCAGAAAGCCAAGAGAGGATGGAGGGTAGACAACAGTTGACAAGATGACTTGCCACCCATTTTTCATGTACATACTCTTCTCACAGCACAGTCTTTTTGAACAGCCATGTTAAGAATGCTCAGAATAAACCAATAACCATTCAAGCTGTCTTTTGGAAAGAGAAAGTGACTGCTACTTAGGATCATCTCCTGAAAGCAACTCTGCTTCCCATAGAATAAGCCGGGCCCACATCTGGGTTGGAGAATTTGCCCCCATTGTAAACATTTGGGGCTTTCCATCAATGTCCATCCCTTTGGATTTGGATATGACTGAAAATCTTAGAAAGAAACATTATCCCAGTGTTCCCAGTGTTGTAATTTTCCAGACTCAAGGTAATCATAGATACTGCACCTCGGTGTTTGTATTACTGGATGAGAAAGTTGATGCAAAGCAACTGAGTGAAATGAAACACACTAGTGCTGGTACCTAATGTACCATGGGTACCCAGTGCTCTAAAATGGCCTCTTGGTTGCCACAGCCCTCAAGCCAGAGTATCAGCATTCTCACATCCCATGACTTGCCCTAATCCTCTTGCTATAATTTTCATTGCCTTGTATCCGTGTGTCCCTAGAGCTCAGGGTCCTTGCCCACATCATACAGAGTACAGAAGACAGGACAATCTCAGCTCCCTGCTGCCCCTCTGCCCGTCAGAGACCCTACCCACCTCATCACCCTCCAATTTATACCAACCACATTGTCCGCATTAGTACCTACCCTGGTTCCCGTCCCTTCCATCATTAATGCAGTATGTCCTCTCTTACGTCCTCTGACCTGGAACAAGTCTCTCTCCACTTCAGTCTGAGAGTCTGGAATGATATCTGCATACTCATGATTTCTAGCTCTTCACCTGTACTCAGGTCTGGCCTCACCCAGTTAAGTCCACCACATCTGTTTTCACTAATGCTACCAGTGACCTACCTCTTAACCACTAAACTCTTAGACACTTGTCAGTCAATCACATTCTCAGTTGTAAAGTTCTTTTCTCCATAACTTTCTGGCTGCCACAGATGAAATCTTATTCTCCTTTTTGAGAGCTATTAAAATGGAAGGATCGTCCATACCATCTAATGCCTCTCTAATACAGGGTGAATAGCTTAACTTAACGATCCTCCTCCATTTGAATACCCTCACCCTTCACTTTTCTGGTCACTAACATGTGGACCCTATTCTAGTGCATCAGTGTCTTTCTTAAAGGGATCCGCACGATAAAATATATGGTGGCTTCCTCGAGAGAGGGCAGGGCTACCCTCCTCCTTAGGAATATATGTTGCTGTCCCCATGGAAGCCTTTCAGCAGCTCCACTCCCAGAGCTCCACCCTACTCATGGCAAAAAAAACAAAAATTAAAATAAAAAAAATTCAACTTTTCCTAACCAGTGGAAAAGGAGGACACAGTTGCCATTTTCTCGACTTTGTTCTTTTTAATCAAAGCTGCAAACCCAAGTCCCACTTTGAGGAAAGGAATCTCATTTGTGTCTCTGGGCACTGCTTTGGGATTCAGAATTTAGGTTCTTAAGATTTATGACTCACTGATGCTGAGAAATCAGTTGTTTCTGGCTGCAAATCATGAAATCAGCACCAAGTTGGCCATAAAAAATGAAGGTTTTATGGTAAGTGGTTTAAGAAAAATGCAGAATATGAGTCCTTTGCGATGTGTATGTTTTATAGCAGCAATTCTCTATTTTTAATTTTTTTGAAAAAAAAAATTATCCATTGCTATTGTAGGAAAACATCTTGAAGTAACTTCAATAAAAACAGCTATGTATATAGAATAACATACAATGGCTCTGTCAGACTTATTCTCCCAATAACTGAGGCATAAATCTAGGATATGATAGGTTCTTTTCCCTACAGAATTAGATTTCATTAAAATAGTTACTTTGTATCCCACTCAGCCATGAGTCAAAGTAATGGGATCCTACATAAATGAAATTAGTTGATCCAAGTGTAAGCTGGGACAAAATCAATTTCAATTTCCTTTAGATGTACTTTTAGTGTTTATCTGATGGGGGATTCCTGTTGTTTTTAAGTGATAGCCATAACAACAACAACAAAGTACTGATTAGATTCTAATAATTATTCTTGATCTCAATTCAAAAAAGAATGTGTATTATGCTTTTCCTATACAATGAATTTATTTTCTGCATCATGGTTTTAAATTGATCATTTCCAACATTAAGTCTCTAAAAATGTTGAATAATTCTCCTCCCCATGATATCCATTATCAGATGAGAATCAAGATATTCCATCCTTATGATGGCCCTTGGTGCCTTCAGCCAATGGAACATGCCTAGATTGCCAGTACATAACTATGACTTCATGACAAAGTATAAGGACATGGTCAGAACAGAACTGTCAGGAGCTGGAGGCCACTGACCATGATGGCTGCACCAGAGGTTCAAAGTCACACATACAGTAGCCCTGAAGCTTGAGGTGCTAGTTGTCCAGATGCGTTTGTTCGTGACAGGTACCACACTGGCATGGTGACTGCCAGTATCACTGGCAATTCATAGGATCTCTGCCTATAATGTTGTATATTCTTGCAGATCCAATTCAATTTTGATGCTGTTCGCATGTGCTGTGATTAGAACAGTCCTCCTGGGATGAAGCAGTGCACAGCCTGCACATCTGCAGACAGCCTTATTTTACCTCATGTCTCTCTCCACCCTGCTTTCTCCCTTGGGCTTGAATTTGGGAGACTATATGGCTAGGAAAGGCTTGAAGGGTGGTCCTGAGTGACTAATTCCCCAAAGATGCTTCATGACACTGGTGATCAAAGTGACCCCAAATTCAGAGAAGCGGCTAAAATATTTGATACACAATTGTCTACTTCTCTCTCACTTCACACCTCACATCTCAACTCTGTTGCCTCACTTCCCAACTCATCTCCAGGAGGAAGTGCATTGGTTCTGCTCTGTCCCAAACAGCACTACACTTGTTTATTTCATTTCTGTAAAATCAACCCTGCAAACATCCTGCTTTTAGAAGTGTGCGTATATTATCATGGATGCTAAACTTGGGGTAAGAACAGCGTTAGGAGATACCACATAACATTGATTCACAGGGTTATCAAATGCCATCCCCTGTTTTGAATGACATGGGATACTTGAAGACAGGGCTCATTCACCCCAAGCCTCCGCTTAAAGATCCCTTTATCACTTCTTATTGCTGGTTGATACAAATCAGTTTAAGTTTGCAACTACGGATGCGTTGTCATGGGCCTGTGTTTCAAGGAGGGACGCATTAGGCATTATTCATCAAAATAATAAGTACTACTACCGTTTCCCAGCTGTCAGGTGCTGAAGGATGAGTTTCCAATGTATCATCTGATTTATTTTTTCCTCCCACAGTATTATCAGGGGGATGCTATTAACTTCATTTTGTAAATGAAACACTAGAAGTCTGCCCAAGTTTGGCCAGACTCTGAAGTTTATGGGCTTTCATCCCATGTTGCGATGCCCCGGAAAGTGACATTCACAGGCATTGACTCATGCTATCAGCTGAGTATCCTTTGCGGTGGAAGCACAGACAGTCACTGATTCGTGACTTTGCTGGTGCCTGTTTCTGTCAGTGGAGGTGAGCCCAAGTCGTGCCTTTGGTGCTGATTAGCCATGAGCGCTGCTGAGCGCTGCGCACATGAACAGGCAACCTCTCCCACTCTCAGCTCTCCCACGAAGGTTCCGCTTCACTGGGCTTCAGAAGTGGACAGGACTGATGGATGAAGAAACATAGCGAAGATGACATTTATGATGTGCCTGAGGGACCCAGGAGAAACTTGGGTGTTTGGCAGTTTGCTGATGTATACAGACAAAATGCCAAAGATATAGCATCTATTACAGGACCCCAATGGAGAATCACGACATGCTTTATTAAGTTATGATGTGGTATGGGCATTGGTAATTTCAAAAAACTTGGAGAAAGGGAAGTTGTTCAGGAAGCCTTTATCCCAAAATATGCCCTTTGATATGTAGCTGGTGGTTCGGTGGTTCGTGCAGATATTGTGCATTTGAGTCCAGAGTAAGCTAACCTGCCTTTTAAGACTAGACTTGGCCAATTGTCCCGTGAATGCACATGGTCAGGACCAGTCCTAGGGAAGATTGTGTCAGTGGTAAGGCTGGCCATCCTATCCCTCAGGTCTTGGTCCAGTGGGCCTGAACTTCCACTGAGATGTTACATCCTTTTGATGTCACAAGAAGGATTTCCAAGCTTCTTGGGAATCCGAAGTCACCGTCAGAATCGTTGTTCACTACCCATCAGTGACTATTAGGACAAGGGACACAAGAGCCAAACATCGAGGTGAAGCTGGTCACAGCCAGAGCAATATTGAAGATAAGGGTTGGATTGCTTAGCTAATCCTTACATAAGGCTTGTGTACTGCTTAGTCACTTGTAATTGGAGTAGTCCCGATTGTAACACTTTATTCTTCTTCCATGTTCTCTCTCATTATGTCACAGTAAATCTGAACTGGATTGTATGTTAGTCATTTGCACCTTGTGTGCACACATTTTAAATATGAATGTCCAGCCTATTTTCTGAGAATCGATGGGCATTACTTACTCCATGCTGAAGGAATTCCGTGCATATAATTGGCAGGAAAGGATTATTTTTAAGAGCTAGCTCCCTCCTTTGCTAAACAAATGGATTTTTCTGAATCACATTCCAAGAGGAATCAGATGGATGAAGATTGTGAGTGGTTTTTCATCATCATGTGGCTGTAATGGGCACTGTGGGGGTTTCCTCAGCATCCATTCCCATGTCTTGTGCCCCTGGATTGATCTAGAAAGCCAGGTATAAGCTGATCACTGTTGGCCATTCATCAGTTACTGATCACAAGGGACAATTCATGAATAAGCACCTGTTCTAATTCGGAAAATCACACACCGAGAAGGGAAAGTTTTCTGCGGCTTTAAGTAGTGTCCCCTCTCTCGGTAGAAAACTAGAAGAAAAAATGTTTCTGTCTTTTCCTGCATATTTTTATATGTGGTTACAAACTATTTTGTTATTAGGCTGGAGGCGAAGTGCACACATGGAGACAGCAGAGAATTACAGGGACAATAAACCAGATCCCCTTGATAGAGTTTAATCCCAAAGCCTGCCTTACCTTTCCACTTCCAATTCTGTGAACCAATAAAAATCCTTATTCTTCATGCTCCATTGAACTGGGCTTTCTCTTACCTTCAGCCAAATCGCTCTCGGCTAAAACAATGGGGAAGAAGGCATAGAATGAGTGTGTGCCGGGTGTTTGGATCTCCTCTGAGCATCCAACTGATTCACAGGAGTGTGACCTCTGTGATGGCCTGTGATGGTGCCACAGGCAGACAGACTCCTATATGTTGCATGTCATCCTCCCACTGACCAAGCAAGGGCTCCTCCTTCTTAGGGAATCTACCCCATCCACCTTTGGCTGCTCTACTTAATATAATCTGAAGCTCCTTTCCTCAGGTGCTTCCCTCTTCTCCATACCCCACATCCAGTCCTTACTGGGCTAGGAGTGAGTGGCTGACTCACAAGTAAGCTGGGCTGAGCAAGCAGATTGTCTGTTTTTAGAACCTGATATAGAAATTGTTGGTTGTTAGAGAGTGCTTTAACTGGAAAGTTGGATGGATTACAAATGCAGAGTGGCCAGTTTTGTGCCATGAGCATGCCAAAGCAAACAAACTGTTTGGCAAAAGCAAAGTGGGAAAGAAACACACACAAGAGAAGCATCCCAAGAGACAGGCCTCCCGCTGCCTGGTTCAGGTCACATGTGGGGCCCGGCCCTAACATCCTGCCTAGTGTTCAAATCTTCCTTTTTCCTTAGATAGCTCTAAAGGTTTTCTATTTCCGGTGACCAAAGAACTTTGGCTGAGATAAGAAGGGGTTGTTTTCACCTCGATTTATACATGATGCAACTGAAAATGAGAAGGGTTAACTGAAGCTGATTTGCAGCGAGCTGGGAGTCTGCCTCAATTTCCTAACTTTGTTTTTTTCCCCACTTTCACTAGCTGGTTAAGTAACCAAGAAAGACCAGTTCATTTACTTTATTCCTAAAACATTTTGTGACGATTGCCTATCATATATCAGAAAAAAGGGAATTACTGTTGAACTGTTTATTAATATCGTTGACAGAAACCAAATGGGTTACAAAACCTCCAGACTGAAAACCCGGAAGTAAACTGGGTAACAATCACTATAGATCTGTTTACTTAACTATCGATTCACAGAGTATCTTCTTTAAATTATCTAGAAATTGCTGGCCTTGGCAGTATTACTACAATGATTAGGTATCTTTAAGTAAATATCTTCTGGTCTGCACACTAGAGCACTCCTACATAGAGTCACCTGTGTAAGAAGCAACCCCACAGAAAAGTCTGTCTTTTCGGACCAGGAAACTTCTACACAGCCCATCTTACCTCAATGCAGCCGCTCTGGAGGATAACCGCATTTCATTTCTGCAGTCATTCTCCCCCATCAGTACCCCAAATTAATTTTAGCATATGACACATAGCCTCCACATTTAATGAAAATCCACTCAGCCATTATCTGTGATATGACAGACAGACTGAAACTTAATTATATTGACATGGATTTGAGCTAACGTTATCATATTTTACTAGAAAAAGCATCTCTTTAGGAGTAATTGCTATTAGCAGTCAGATTTGGAAAATACAGCCATGGAGAAATATCTGTGCAACCCAATGGCAAGAATACCTTTAGGATATCCATCTGGGCAGGAACTAAATGGTGTCCTTGTCCACCCAGGTAATCACAGTGAGACTGCGGGTAAATAGACTTGAAAAAGCGTCCAGTTGCATATTAGAGCAAGAAAAGACTGTTAGCGATAGTTAATGTTATCCTGGTAGGAGGCTACGTGTAGTCTTGTTAGTCTTTGAAGTAGCCATAGAAGTGATAAAACATGTGTTGCATAGTGCCACTACCTTAAGTAAGAGGATTTTTTACAATCTTCTGCCACCCTGATGCCCAAATAAAGGATATTAAAAGTCTGACTGTGTTTTAAAGGGAATATTACGTATAAAGGAAGCATAAATATCGGAAGACATTCATTTTCCTCATCACCTTCTTCCCTTCCACCCCAATCCTTTCTCTTTGGGCTTCCAGGGAAAATGGCTTCAGTCAATATGCCACTAACCTACTTTTTATTATACCTTTGTAATCTTCCTGTGGGAAGAGTTCTTTACTTTTTTCATGACCTCTTAAAGTTAAAAGTGGGATCATGTCATTTTGAAACTTGGATTGATGCTATTGAGAGTGGCTTAGCTGACTGGGGTCATATGGAGATTACCACAGCCCGTCGCTCAGGCAAAAGAGTGAGGAATGGATGATAGGGGACGTATTGAGGGCTATTGCCATAGGCTCGAGGAACAAGACTGAGTGTCTGGACCACAGTGGAAATAGCAGGGATGGAAGAAGAGGACCCACTGACAGGCTGTTTTATGAAGATAGGGAAAATGGTTAATATATTTTTTCTAACCAGTAGTTGGCAATTATTATTTATTTTTGTTTGTTTGTTTTCTTTTCTTTTCTGTAAAGGGCCAGATAGTAAATAGTTTCAGCTTTGTGGGCCAGGTAGTTTCTGCCACAACTTCTCAACTCTTCCATAAAGCAGCCATAGACACATACATAAATAGGGGTGGCTGTGTTCTAATAAAACTTTAATTACAGAGCAAGATGGTGACTGATTTGGCCTAAGGGCCATGTAATCACTTATTTATAAAATCTGTTGTTAAAAGTAAGTACTAGATTAATTGGTACAAGGTATGTCTGCTTCCAAGACCAACTCTTAGATTTATTAAAATTCAGAATACACTGGGATTCTAAAGATTATTAACTCTCTTTTAAGTTCAGCAATATTTTTCAAAGCTCATGTATGCCATTATTATTTTAATAATGTTGCAAGTGTCCAAATCTGCATATATGACAGCAGATTTGTTTGGTACATTGAATTAAGCTTAATACACGTCTTTCTATAAAAGAGGGATTTCAGTAATTAACCCTGGGAACCATAAATACTACAAACAACAATGCAATTCTGTAGGAATGGAGAGCCCACTACTGTACTACTCACTCCAGGACATTTTTTCAAAGTATCAGGGCAGATATTTCTGCCCTTGAGAAACTGTCAATGATTACAAACACTTGCTAACACAGTAGAAACCAGCCAAAGCCAAGTGTGCAGCCCTGTGGTCGATGAGTGAAGCAGACACAGCCTCAAGTGGCTGTTGGCTTTCACACGAGACAGAGAGTCATTTGATTATAGGAGGCAGAGGTGCACTAGGTTAACTCAGATTTATTGAGGTTTATTGTAAGACAATTGCGATCCATACGATTTGCCTGAACCTCATTGGAACAGAGAAGGAGCCCTTAACCACTTCAAGGGAAAATCAGAACCATAATCCTGTAAGGAGTCAAGAAACCTGGATGGTAGGTCTCTGTGTCACCCCTCCTACCTTAGAGTTGAACTATTAATGCAAATGGATGGCTTCCTAGGACTCCGCTTCTACGCTCTTTGCTAGTTAACAAATTCTCTTTCTGTGTCTCGCTTTCAAATTCTCAGGGCAGTTGATATTAGTGGTCAAATAAGTGGTGGACTGCAATATAGGAAGTGGATGGTCTCTTCCACCCAGTCATACTGCTCTTCAGCCTTCTTTCCATCTGTTGTTGTCTTCTCCCTCATTCATGCCTTGTAATCTTCTCTGTTCTATTTGTAAAGGAGAGTTCAGTGACTAGGCTAGTCAATTACAAAGGATACTGGGAAATGTAATCTACCTGAGTGCGCAGGAGAAAATGGAAATAGAATAGGTGAACCACCAATAAGTCTCTAAGTAAAGCAAGTCTATAGATTATCATCTCTATTTGCACACATGCCCCTAAACTTGCTTATATTTATTTGTCAAAGAGCCTTAGGTCTGTAAAATCACTAGGAGAAGTGAAATAGAGTTTTCCTGGGCTCATTCCTTTAAAAAATATAAACAAACAAACAAACAAACAAACAAACAAATAAATAAATAAATAAATAGAGAAAGCAAAATGGTAGGATTCTCCTCACTACCAAATGTGATCCAGCACCTATTTGTATATGAAGTATGACAATTAAGTTCGTAAACTTGTTGCAGCGATGTTGCTAACCTTTTTTTGTTTTTTTGTTTTTATGTCAGAGGGATTACTCATTATGAATTTGTACCAACTGGACAAACGGTTAACCAAGTTTACTACTTGAAAGTGCTGAAAAGGTTGTGTGAAAAAGTTAGATGACCTGAACTTTTTGCCAACAATTCATGGCTATTGTATCACGACAATGCACCAGCTCACACAGCACGGTCTGTGAGGGAGTTTTTAGCCAGTAAACAACTAACTGTGTTGGAACATCCTCCCTACTCACCTGATATGACCCCCAATGACTTCTTTCTTTACCCAAAGATAAAGGAAATATGAAAAGGAAGACATTTTGATTACATTCAGGGCATCAAGGGTAATGTGATGACAGCTCTGATGGCCATTCCAGAAAAAGAGTCCCAAAATTGCTTTAAAGGGTAGACTAGGCACTGGCATTGGTACATTCCCAAGGAGAGTACTTCAAAGGTGACCATAGTGATATTAAGCAATGAGGTATGTAGCACTTTTTCTAGGATGACTTCCTGAACTTGATTGTCTAACCTCGTATTTTGTAGTTTATCACTAAACAGAGGAAAGGGACTTCTTCTGAACCCCTGGTTTAAAAGGGGCAGCAGGAGGGTATAGAAAGAAATGCACATATTGCTTCTGTGTCATTTCAGCAGCTAACACTTCTCTGGATTTTCAAGGATCCCATCCCATTGTCAGGCCATGTAACCTAACAGAACGGCCACAAAGCTGTTAGTTGACAATAAGTAATACAAGAGACTTAATATCGTATATGGTTGAGTCAAGGACATGAAGACTCTGACCCCAGACCTGCTGTTATCCATCTTGGTGACTTTGGATATGTTACTTCATGTTGATATTTTTTTCTGGGGAGTACCTGTTTAAAATATATCACTTTAGAGAATGTTAAAGGCTGGTTCTTACATGTTCTCAGCAGTGGTGCTGAGACATTCTAGTGGGAGAGGTACCCTTGTTTCTTTTTGTTGTTTTCATCTCCCATCATCATGGAAGTTTTTTCAAGGGTAAAGTGAGACTGCGCGGGCTGTACCAGTAACAGACCTTAGACATCCCAACCTTGGGCAAGGTTTTGAATAGCACTTCCAGCAATGAGGCCCCAAGGGTCTATGTTGATTTATGATAGAGATGAGTTCTCAGAATGCCATCCTGAATATGGACCAGGAGATTGGGAAATGAAGAAAGAAAAGGAAGGGGATATTCTTGTGAAGATTTCATTTCCTGGGCAAAATGGTGGCAGGTTCTATTGGTCTTTGACCTGCCCTTCATTTAGGACTGCCGTGCTCTTCTCCCTGGGAGCCTCTTCTGGGTATCCATTGCTGACAACTGTTATGGGTCTTGTGCCTTCCCTCTAATTCTTCCCTTCTTTTTCTTGTTCCCCTTGGGCTATTCCCCTGGCCTGTCCCTCAAACCTACCTCTAAGTGTCAGTGACTTTCAAGGGTACACTGCATGAAATGAGCATATCCTCATCCCGAGAAAGGAACTATTGGGCTCCTCCCCAGGCCCACCACTCTTCCTGGGGTGTAATAGTGCATTCTTACAAAGGGCATCTAGGAACAAAATTCCATTGTGAATTCCATCTGGAATTGCATTACTCATGATCATTTTAGGCCCCAGAATGAGGGATCATGACCATGTGGCAGGCAAGGCAGGGGCTGACAGAGGTTTGAGCAGTCAGGTGCCTACACTGTGTCCTCCATGAAGTCTTCCACTCTGCAGTTGCAAATAGTTCGCCTTGACATGCCGTTGCTGGGTCCTTAGGACTTAATTGATATAAGAAATAGCATTGCAGGAATTAATTAGAAGACCATAAGTCTTGATAAGCATTTGTTACAGGCTGCTATGCCTTTTCATTTTGAAGCTGGGAAAGGGGCTGAGGAGGGAAGCATGGAGGCAGATGTGAAATAGACTTTGTAGGTAATGTGGGAAGAAAGGGCCCTGCATAATGATGGCTCACTCACGGAAAATCCAGAGGCTCCCATGAGTCCCAAGCTCTTGTAGAAATGAGGACATGAGACAATTCCTGACAAGTGACTTGGATTAGCTTTAAGAAAATTAACCTCTTGATTTATGAAACGTGACTGGGGACTGGCATATAGGTTAAAAAGCACTTTGCTCTGGAAGAGAAATAGAGATGGAATAAGGAGAAAGAATATAGTCATTAAGGTAAGCAAAAGTAGCCTTTGAAGCCACAAGGCAACAAAGCAGGAAAAACATCCCAAATTGTCTCCAGTTCTATGGAATTCACCCCTCAAGGATGTATCACAGCAATGAGTCCTGCTGACCCAGTGGAAGGAGTGGGCACAGCATGCAGATCTGTGTGCCCTGTGTTGCTGGGAGGCTAATCACGTCCTGATTCACAATGGAAGATAATTGTCTAAAAAAAATGTGTAAGAGGGGGCTTGAGATATTGTACATCAGAGAGATTTTCAGCATGATAACAAGGTAATTTTCACTTGATTCAGCCATCTCTGCATTAGATGATCTTAACTATGAGCATAAGTGTATACAGTAACTTGCTCCTAGATCTTCAGGCCATACATTTGGAGATTACAATTAGTACGCTCTTTTTCCAATGCCTGTTCTGAATATAGTTCTTATGAGATCCTACTTTCAATCTAATCTGAAAGAATGTTCTTATGCTGTGAAAATTATCAGTGTGCTAAAAATAACTTTTCAGGAGTTGAGACTTGGGTGACCAAACGGCTTTGTTATGCAAAAAGTAGATGACTGTCAGAAAGTCATTCATTTATTTATTGTGCAGGTATGTTTGCATGTGTATGTAGCATGTGGTCATGTGTATAGATATATTTCTGAAATTAAAGAAATTATGGACATTCCTACTTACCTCTCATTGTATGTCATTTTATGATCCAGCCAGGTCCATGCAGACTTTCCCCACTTCTCTGTAATGCCCGTAGGTTAAAGGTCAAGGTTGGAAACACAGGGAAGGCAGCAGTGGAAGTTGAGTTGTCAATTCAGGCAGGCCAAAGAGCTCTGTTTATTCTGGACAAAGGCAAATGCATCTAAAGTGAAGCCAGATGATACCAGTGCTCCTTAGGAAAACCCACCCTTTGTCTCAACACCATCATTTACCCCAATTATACACTTTGAATCAACCTTGAAGGATGCCCACCATGTCTTAGCCAATCTGCTATCACATTTGAAGTCCAGTTATAAAACGATTTCATCTTCAAAAATTCATACTCAACAAACTGTTTTTTTAATCTGCATATATGATTTATACAGTTATTTTTTTAAAAGGAGAATACTTCTAATGCACTGCTGTATTTGTGTACTCAATGAGCAGGAAAATTGAAGAACGTAGGTTAAATGAAAGCTTCATCAAAAATTTTTTTTAAGTTCCTGTGAAAATGGTAAACAGTCATTGGAGGCAGGGAAAAGGAGTGGTTGCTAAATGCACAATAAAGCTATTAATTGAAAGCATTTCAGGAACATTTCTATTTTATAATGTAGGCCTAGATATAATATAGATATATTTTATATGTGATATATATATATATATATGTGTGTGTATGTATATATACGCATATACACATATATACACATATATACACATATACACATATACACATATACACATATATACACATATATACACATATACATATATATATACATAAAATGCATATAAATTTATTTTCCATACGACACTCATGAATGTATCTGTTTCTGCTCCCTCATTATTAACACTAGTATTAGCATGTGGTGTGATTTATAGATCTTGATGCCAGAAGTGGTCATGTGGAAATGTGTGATTATTAAGGGCTTTGTGGTGCAGGCATTCACATACATATGCCTATGTGTAATTTCTCTTTTATAAGGTAGGCTCCATCTCTGTAGACCTGTAACTCTGGGTTAGTGAGATTCCAAGTTTACCTGGCCACACTACAGTTAGACCTCGAAGCCAGATGGAGCCCAAAGATAAGGTTAGCTTTGTTCTAGGTTAAGGCCAGTTGTTCCTCAAGAATCAAAACTACTTTAGCATGGTCAGTGATGATTTAAATAGTTTGCTAATCAAATTCCATTAGTTACAGAATCAAGACTCCTTTGTTCCAAAAAAGGTTGTTGATCTAGTAACTACCACAAAGTCAATCAGCAGCTGAAATCCACAGCAAAGTAAACTTACCACGCATCTTAAATTTCTGAAAGAGTGAGAATGTTTTAGCAATATTGAGTGACAAAAGAAAAAATGGCCGAAAGCTAAATCACCTTGAGGTTTCATCCAGCTCACTAAATTCTATGAATTCCATGTGAGAAAGAAATAAAATCAAATACAATTGAGACAGGAAAGGATTTTATGGTCGACATCTATTGTCTATTCGGGGACAAAATTCTGAACTTGGGAACTGAGTGTTTTCTCTCATGGACTCTGAACTTGAAGGCTATTGTATCCAAGGATTTTCTCTGCGGCATAACTCTTGCTGTTTGCACAACCTGTAAATGATCCAAAGCCCAGAGTTATAATTAAGGACCTTGTTACACCATAAAAGATTTTCAAATTTTAATCTATGACAACCCACACAGCACTCAGGGCTTAAATACTTTATTGACCAGGCTGGCAGGCTGACTCCTCTGTTTGAGCTGGGAGAGCTCTGCTCCAATTTATCTCTCCCACACTACATATTTGTAGTCATAAATCTTTTGCTGGCTCTTTGAACATTAAAAATAACCCAGCATTGCTGGCTTTTCTTCTGGTGCCTGAGAGCCAAATCAAAGGTGCCAGCCTCCCGTGGCCTTTTCATGTAGTGCAGTGCAGGGACCACTTACGTCTGTCCTTGCCCTCCTGGTCTAAGTGTCAAGTAAAATGACAGCGCTGCCCATTCAAGTTTCAGCACCCTGCCCATAGATGCTTCCCCTTCACCTGAGAAGGAGCCTAGGCCAGCTGGTCCTGGGCCAGGCTCTATGTGTTCACTTCCTCCCATGATGACTTGGGTGGGAGTGTCTTCTTCATTCTGTAGCATCCCACGAGATGGTGCAGAGTCATTGTACAGCTGCCAGAGCCTGACCACCAGGCTCTCACTGGGGCCGCGGGAAGAGAGAGGCAGAAAAAGCAACAGAGGGCAGGGAAAAACTTCTGAAGGTACAAAGAGGACTAGTTCCAGTACAGGCCTAAAAGCAGAGCAGAATTGGGCTCTAAACTATACAGTGACCCCACACGTAGGAGACGGGTTGTTTAGAGGAAAGAACAATGCGTTCCAAAAGAATGTTATTTTATGAATGGCCTTCTTCTAACATGAGAATGTTGTTGGGTTTGGATTTTCATTTCAGTGGTGATGAGAAAGAAGCTGTATGGGAGCCATCCATCACACAGACACTATGGGGGGGGGCGGTTTCTGTGTCTCTTCCTTTTTATTTGAAGCTCTTTTTCTTGATCTTTTAAAACCAGCTTTATCAAGCTATAATTGGCAACCGAAAAAACTGTACATGAAGTATACAATTGGATAAGTTTCTCGTAGGTATTCACCCATGAACCCCTCACCACAATCAAGATAATGAATACATTCATTACTTCTTACAGTTTTCTGTGCCCTTTATACTCTCCCCTTCCTACTCCTCCCCATCCCACTTCCATCTCCAGGCAACATACTGATCTGTTTTCTGTCACTATAAATCGGTTTGTATTTTCTAGACTTTTATATAAATGGCATCAAACAATATGTGCTCTTTTTGTTTAGCTTCTTTCCCTCAGCATAAGTGTTTTGAGATTCATCCATATTGTATTATGTATCAACAGTTCATTCTGTTTTGCTGCTGAGTACCATTTCATCAATACTACAGTCCATTTATCCATTTACCTGTGGATGGGCCTTTGAGTTGTTTTCAGTTGGGAGCTTTTACTAATACAGTTGTTATGAACATTTGTGTAAAAGTTATTGTTTGCTTCTGTTTCTCTTGGGAAAGTGCCTGGGGATAGAATAGCGGGGTCATAGAAAGGTGTGTGTTTAACTTTTTAAGAAACAACCAATCTCTTTTCCAAAGAGGCTATACCATTTTATATTCCCACCAGCTGAGAGTCCAAGTTCCTCCACATTGTGGCTGCCTTTTTGCTGTAATCCCTGCTCTGAGATGCCTGTCTGGCCTCCAGGGTCATCTGCATCAAACATGGCCTCTTGTATCTGGCCGCACATGAAAGAGTCAGGTTTGAGCAAGAACCGTCTGTTATGTGAGATTCCAGGGAATTAAAGAACTTTTACATTATGCCGTTAGTAAGAATCATGGAATAATACATTAATATGGATTAAAATACCTGGCCATTAATATGTAAGCAGAAAGGAAAATAAATACATGTGGTCTTTGATTTTATGGAACCCAGCAAATATGACTACATGTTGACTACAACATGATGCTCAGAGGTAGAAAATTTTACTTCAGACTGTTCTTCACTAAGCATGTTTCTGATTGTGGCCATTTAGCATGAATGCCCAGAGCAGAAATCCCATCTACATCCTCTCTAAACACAGTGACCATGAGCTCACTACCTACTGGGAAGACCTACCTCTGAGTTTTGTTCATGGAAAAGATCTTCAGCTTGCTGGCTTGAGCACATGAAGTAGTTTGGAATCAGTTCACACAGCACTGCTCGATTGGAGCAGGTTGATGATGTAACATGAGGAAGCCAAGTTAGGCTTTAGAAAAGAACATCTTTTCTACATCTCTTATTTTATACATTGTAGACTCATATAGCCAGGTAGTATCTTAGGAATCATCTTCTCTGATAACTCTCAAACTATGTTCCCAGCAGCCAGGTTTGGAATTGGAAGGAGGAGGAACCGTAGAGTTGTTCTTTGTCCTCATGCTTTACAAGTAGAACTTCTGTGTAAGAGTTCCTTAAAAATAAGTATTCCACTACTTAAGGAGGGGGGTCTTTGATTCTATCTGACTCTCACATGTTGGGTGGGGAGCCTGAGACCCCATGAGGAGATGTGATTTCCTTCTGCCTAAGGTCGTACTATGAGTAGTAGAGCTGGGGCTGGAATGCAGGGCTCCTAGAACCTAGGCTAGTGCTGCTTTCATATGACCATGGCTTGCAAAATAAACAGAGAAGACCATGCATGGTTAACTCTATTGTGTCTGCTCTTGTGTCACTTGTATAGCATAAGCCAGTCCCCCTCTCCAGGCCATCAAAGACACCACAGCAGAATAATAATTTATATATTTTTTTAAAAAATGTGATGAAATAACACTAACCTAAACCATTTGCTCTGAGGTATTTATGTCATTTTTGTCTGTCTAACTATGCTTTGTTCTCGTGCCTCTTGCTGAATAAAAAACAAATACAAATCAGAACAAACAAAGCGAGTTACCACCAGGTCCACTATGGTAATTAGAGCAGTTCAAGGTGCGTGTATGATTTAAAGGAGTGCTGTAGAGGTCTTCTATCTATTCCATGCAGGGAGTGTAGGAGAGATCTTTGAAAGATCCAAATGACTGTGTTGGCAGATTCATCGTTCCCACTTAGGTTGAAGCATCATGGTGCAGAGATAAGGCAGGACATAGCTTTTAAATGGCAGAGCAGTTTGGTGGGCTGGGGCTGGTTAGACATCTGGTCCCTTCTGGTGTCTCCAGAGTACAGCGGTCAAGGCGAAGCAGCAAAATATGTGCTAGTGACTTCACAGAATAGAAATATGCCTGCAAACGTTTTATGGGAGCCTCCTCATTTATTCCCCAATGATTTTATCTACTATCACTCATGCACTTATTAAAGCAAGGTTTGGTCGAGATACAAGCAAAACAATGAGTGAGTATAACTTTTTTCAGAATTTCACAGGCAACTCTAACCAAGTATTAAGATACATATATATTATTTAATATGCATGTCTTATTAAATATTAAATGATGTCATTATTTCAATTATGTATCTTTTTAAAGTTCTAAGATGAAGTTTAGACCACAGGCACACAGTCATTTTAAATAAATATCCACAGAGAAAGGCATATAGAAAAGAAATACATACTTATTGTCAGGCATTCTACTAGATAAGAATATTTGCTAATTTATCTCATTTGATCTGCTCTTCGATTCTCTGCCATATGTGTGATTATCTCCATTTCACAGACAAAATAAATAACTTTCCCAAGGTCCCCAACCTAGGTTAAGATTTTGACCTGGGTCTGACTTCAAGGCCCATGATCTTTCCAGTATCCATGACATCAGTTTTAGATATTTGACATTAATGTTTAAGGAAATAATGACAAAAAGGGGGAGGTCATAATTTTATATATAAAATGCTGATTCTGGCTCTTTGGTGAGTTGCCACACAATAAACTCTCTCTGAGCCTGTTGTCCCAAAGATTCAGGGCTAAACGAGATGAGATTTGAGTGGGATGGGAAGTTCATCCAACAAGGTCTGATGGCCGCTGATTGGGTTCTCAGCTCTGTGCCTAACTTATCCCAGAAAATGAAGAACCATCCGCCCTCAGCTGGGTGCTCACTGAGAAATATTGTCAGTTCTTGTCATTTCCTCACCACATCTCAACAGAGAAATGAGGAATTCTTCACAAAGAATTCAGTACGTCTACAAATGGGAACCAGAGGGGAGACTTGACCTGCCCCTAAAACTAGCGTATACGCATGTGACAAAGCAGGCGATTTTACTATGCGGAGACTAAAACAAACAGAAAATTATAAAGTACACAAGAGGATTTTCCACATCACTGAGACTTGCAAAGTGTTCACACTTGAGTTCCCCTTTTTGAATTAATTATTGCAGGGCAGCATTGGCTTTGGAAAGCCAGGGAAGCTGAGCTGAAAATGTACGTTATTGATATTTGAAGTTGGTGGGAATAATCTTCAAAGGCTGTAGGGTTCAGAACCAGCTTTGCTCTTTGAAAATTCTTTGTCAACAGCTCTGCCACTTATTCTAGCCATTGACAAATGTGGGACTCTATAGAAAATATTAATGTAGGGCCCATTCCTGACCGTTTATTTCAATATCATGTATATTTGGAAAGCTCCCTTTACCTGAAGGTGTTTATTAGTACTTGTTCCTAAGTTTGTTTCACTTGCATTTTCACATTCTTTAATCTGAAGGGTATTAATTATGGATGAATGTAGATCACACCCATAAAGATTCCCTACCTACCTGTGGTTCCATTAGGTGACTTTCCTCATAGCCCCACAAACTTGTCGTTTCACTTCTATCGTTTGTGCCTTTCCTCACATATTTTTTCTTTTCTCCATCCCAATCCTACTTGTCACTCAGCATCGAAATCCCTGTCCTTTCTGTAAATCTTGTGAAGCTACTGAAGCCTAAGGAAATCTCTCGTTCCCCTAACTCTGTCACTTTCCGTTCTATTAATCTGACAACTAATCAGATGCTTTATAACAAGATATTTTTTTTATCTTGAATAACAATTTAAAATTGTCATCACTGTTTAACGTTCTGCGTGTTCACATCTTGCCTCTCTGAGTAGACCAGGAGCTCTTTCAAATCAGGACTGCTTGTTCTCCCATTTGATATTCATCACAGCACCAACGGCTTGCCTTCCTACTAGAGAGACTTCATAAAAGGATTTGTTGAGTTGATTCATTAATTAATTGACAAAAAATATGCTATTGAATAATCAATTGCTAAAGGTGAGGAATACACTAATGGAGTGATATCGTGGCAAGAGGGCTGATTTTAAGCCTCAGTTCATGACGACTTGCCCACAGAGGTTCATTTAGTGGGGCTAGGAAGTGAGGGAGTTACTGAAAAGCAGAAATAAATTGCTGTTAACTGCTATTGTTTACAGTTTGCTACTGGAAGTAGCAAGGTACATTTCAGTGCCCATATATAATACAATTGTATTGATTAGAGTGTCGTTTTCAAAGTAATTGGTGCAATTAAATTGACCTTTTGCTAGTACAGAAATAACTTATTTAATAAAGGCTGAACAAATGAATTGAGCATAATTTTAAAATAGCAGACAAATGCAACATTGGTTGTAAAGCCTTTGTAAAATCACTGCAAAAGCAAAGCATAGACCCTTTAGATAATTTTGTGCCCAAATGAATAAATAGTTCTTAGGAAGCGCAAATCAGAAGCTAGATGGTTATGATGTCATAATACCATAGGGCATATCACAAAACTCACCAAACACGGAGGAATCAACTTGGACGCATTAGGTATAACTCTCGGCCCAGAATCCTCCTGCAAGCATTAAGCACACATAAAGACAAGAATGGTTCAGGCACCACTTTTGAGCATCTGCACATATTGCCTCTAGGCCACTGACACTGACTGGTTGATGATAGGACCCTACACACCAGGTTACCTAAGATGGGAACCAAGGCCTCTGGAACCTTAGTATGTGCTCTGAAACACAATTCCACTTATTTCTACACAGGATCTTACATTTCAAGTGGGAAATATTTCACTGGATACATCGAATCTCTTGGTGAGCATCTCTTCTCTGAGACAACATTATTTAGTGTGTTCTCCGCTGTGTACGGCACCCTTTACTAAGGGGGCAGAGAAATATAAGGCAGAACCATCACCTGTGACAAACTCACACTCTACATGACAGCTTAAAATAGGTTGGTGTAAAAGTAATTGTGGTTTAAAAGGTTAAAAATAATTGCCAAAACCACAGTTACTTTTGCACCAACCTAATACGTTCTATTCAAATCTGTAAATCCTTCCAACCTTCAACCTCCTGGAAGTGCATATTCAAGTACAGACTTCATCTGTACTGTACATCAAAATCTCTGGTGGTGGAAAGGTTGGAGATCCAGAATCTACATTTTAACAGGGAACCTCAGTGATTCTTCCAAAGCCAAACTGTGAGAACTGTTCTAATGAGGGATATCAGTGTGGTACATGACTTCAGAAGGCATAAAACATATTGAATGCATTTCGTATTCTTTTGTAAGATGTACAGTCTGGTGGCCACAAGGGTCAGACAGAGAGGCTGAGGAAAACAAAGTTTATGAAACTCACTGGGTCTAGAGACAGGAGACACAGCGTGCACACAGGGCTCTGTGGGAAAGCCAGCAGGTCAGGGGGCAGAGCCAGGAGAGAGGGGAAGGTTTAGGCCTGAGGCTTTACTGGGATTTCCTTGGGAAAGGCAAGGCAGGGCCTGATAAACTGTTTCGGGTGGACTAATTTGAATTATTTAAGGTGGCTCAGGGCCTTAGGAATGGTCTCTAGTTGACCAACACCTGGTCCTGGGATGATTGAGGTAAAGGAATATTGTTCCTAGGGAGCATGGACCAGATACAACACGCATGATGCTGGATTGGTCAGTTTGCATATCAAAGGCATTTCCCAGCTGGATCATTTGCTATCTCGAAGAATTGAATAGTTCTGGGGGGACCAATAGCTCCCCAGCTAGAAAGTTTTTCTCTGTTTGTTTGTTTTTAAGATATCAAAACATCATAATACAGTAGCCCCTCCCCCCCTTATTTCCAGGAGATGCCTAAAAACCTTGGTTAGTACAGAACCCTATATATGCTGTAGTTTTTCCTATACATACATATTTATGACAAAGTTTAATTTATAAATTAGGCAATTTTACATACAGAAATTTGTTCTTACCACAGATGGTCACAACCTCAGGAACATTTTTTCTCTTATTAAGTCAAGAACGTTCACCTTTGCACAAACACCGGGATACTGCGACAGTAGATCTGATAACCCAGACGACCACTAAGTGACTAACAGGCAGGTAGTGGAGACAGCATGACCATGCTAGACAAAGGGATGAGTCACGTCCCAGGTGGGACACAGAGGCACAGCTGGAGACTCCATCCCACTGCTCAGAACCGTATGCCATTTCAAACTTAGGAATTGCTTATTTCTGGAATTGTTTATTTAATATTTTCAGACTGTGGTTGACCCCAGGTAACTGAAACTGCAAAGCGAAACTACAGATAAGGGGGCGTTTGTGAATCCAAACTGGATGAGGACTTAGCACAAGGGGACACTTGAGGAAACCAAACATGAGATCGACCAGACAGCATGACAACCCACTACTGTTGCCTAGATTTGGAACATGAACTGTATCTGTGTCCTGTGGGCAAGAAATACAGATTTTAAAAATTGTATTAGGTTATATGCGATACATGAGTATGTTTCAAGAGAAAAGAGAAGACCAAGGATGGGAGGAGAGAAAACATGCACATTTTAAGGACCAAGTTTAGGAGGAGTACGCAATGGAGAAGAAGTGGTCAAAGTTAGAAGGAAAACCAACACATAGAGGGACATATTTCAAGGTAAAAATGGAGAAAACTTCACAATCTTGATAAAGTTCAAAAACTGTTACAAGCTTCAGACAGTTCAAATAATGTGAGAATCAGAATGAAGTGCAGATGCCATGCCTGGCGTGTTTGAAAGAGACAAGGGCATTAAATAGGGAGATGTTCGATTGCTTGTTGCCAATGGCAATCATACTAACCGTGTTTATCCTGTAAGTAACATTGACCAATATATCTGGGCCTCAGTTCCCTCACCTATTAAATGAGGAAACTGGACTTGGCCTGTCAGGCACCTTCAAGCCCAGCCCTTCTCTGTAATCAATCATCTCCCAAGCTCCTGTGAAGCTGCCCCCATTCCCCTCCTCCCCAATACTGTGGAGCTGCCATCACTTCCAGACCTTACAGCATGCCAGATTGTCTGTCCAGCGTCATTATCTTGAACAAGTCTACCCTATGAGACTGTGGAGATTACTCAAAGTTTCTTTACCTTTTTCTCTCCTTCTCTCCTTCTAATCATACTCTTCTGGCTCCTCAAGGCCTACCCACCCCTTTCTTTTTAAGATTTTCTGTTCTGTCTTTCCTGAGTTGTTTGTGTCCAGCTTTCAGATCCCATAGAAAATTAATTTTCTTTGGCATATAAAAGCTCTCAGACGTAGGCTTGTGTAACTTATATGATGTAGGTGGCTATCCAAGGTTTAATAAGGCCTGAAGTGTAGAGGAAAATAAAATTAGAGGCACTAAATTGACTCATACATTGTTCGGATACCAGAAACTGAGAATAAATATCCCAAGTGGTCTTACTCAGCAGGTTATTGAAATCTCAAATTTCTCACTGACGCAATTTGCATTTATTAGAATTGTAAAAGCCCTTTAATATTAGCGCTAGTGTATGCATGTTTTCTCATTTTCTTTTTTTTAATTATTGTTGATTTTTCTGGCCTTTGCACTTCACATCAGGAACTTGGCCTGTGCCTGTGACTTCTGTCCCTTAGAGGTATGGACTGACTAGTTGGTGTCTCTGTGGGTCTTCATTATGTCAGAGGATCTCTCACCATTCCTGTTCTGGTCTCCTGGACACCTCCTACTGAGCAGAGAAATTCATCCTTCAGTTGGTTAGCAAGCTCTTGTCAAGATGGATGGAATTTTAGACTTATTCTGAATTACAGCCTCTCTCCATCAGCTTTGAAAAAAAGCTCACAAATTCTTCTTGTTTCAGAGGTGATCGTCAATCTCTTGCCAGAGGAATTTAAGAATTGTTATTTATTTGTTGGGTAGGCGAGGTTCTAGAGTTCTGACCCTTAATTTGTTCCTCACTCTTTGTGCTTTTCCTGTTGCACCTGACTAAGGGTTTGCAGAGTATTCTTTCCTTTCTTCAGACTCATTGACTTACAGTTTGTGTTATTCCATGATTGTCACACATTTATCACAAACAAACTCAGTCGGCCATATTTATCACAAACAAACGCAGACACTTTGTAGCTGGTTCGTGTCTGCCATCTTCCCATCACCGTGTGCTTCACGGGAGGGTATGTGCCTCACCAGCTGCTGCCTGGATCTTTGTCGACTTGCCCAAGGGAGGTGCCATGTCTGTCTATCAGTGGAGGTGGTTGTAATTGGATGACTCTCTTCACACTTCTAGTGGTGGGCAGTATACCTCTAGAAAATAGAATACCGGCCCCCAGCATGAAGAAAGCCACGGTCAAAGAGCTACATTACATCCAGTATACATACTAAAGCAATGAGGCGTATTTAATTAACTTTAAAAGTGTATTTAATGACTAAAAAGTCTGAACCTTGGATTTTACCCAGCAGGCATCGATACTGATGAAATAATTGAAGCACAGGGCGATGGTTTGGTAAAAGTGGAAATCCATATAACTTCCTGCTGAGCACTGTGATGGCACTGTCAGCTGGCATGGCCCAGTTCCCTTTTCTGATCAGAGTCTTAACAGAAGGAGCGTCTAACGCCTTTCTCTCCTTCATCATCAGCAGGCTTCTTGAGCAGAAATGGTGATGATGTGGGTTTCAAGCATGTTTTTGTTTGAACACAAAGTCACCTGGCCAACAAAGCAAACCTAAACACAGACAGAATGTGTCAATGTCCAGGTTTGGCATCGAAGAGCCCCCTTTTTTTTCGTTTACCCTTCTCTGACCACCATAGTAGAGTTTTAAAAACCCTGCAAGAGCATTGCTGCTAGCTCCTCGTTTCATTGGGCATTCATGTAAATTACTCAAGATCTCAGAGCTCATTACTGGCAAATGAGTGACAGAAGTCAGGCCTCTTGACTTCCCATCCCAGCTGCCTCCTCCATGTTGTTATGTAAAGGAGCCGTTGGAGAATGAGACAGAGGACAGAGGCGCTTAGGATACTATTTATCAAGGAGTTAATAGTGTAATCATCATTACTGAGCATGTGCCTGGCACTTTCCTCAAGCTTGCAAGTAGTTTTAATTTAATCTTCACCCACAAACTCTTAAGTAGGTACCATTATTAGCCTCATTAAGAAAAAAAAATGAGGAATTTGAAGTACAGTGGGCTTAATTGCTTGCTCAGGTCACATGGTGAGTCATGGATTAGGAACTCAAATCTGGATCTATGGATTCTGAAGGGCATGTTTTTAATTACTATCCTCTGCTGCCTGCAGACATCCATACATGTCATGCGTAGTTGTGATTATTTGTGCATGCAGTTTCAAACCTGATTTTTTCACTAAACATCCCTTGGTATTAAAAGCCATGTGTTACTAATAATTTTTAATAATCACCATATTAATAGCTTTATAACTTCTGTCATCTTGCTTTATGTTGTCTGTTTATTTTATTTTATTTTTTTCTATTTCCTGGATGTTTTCCTTCTATTATTTTTTTGTCTATATCCCATGTTATTTCTGTTAGTTTTTGAAGGAATTTGCAACTAGACATCTTGGTTTTATTACCAGTTGTCACCTTAGGATTTTTCAAAATAAACTTACGTTTAACTAATTATCAGTAACAGAAATTGAACAATGTTTCAGCCCCACTTCCCACATATAAGATGAGTATTTCTAATACCCTTTCTTAGTTTCTGTATATTTAACCTGAAATTTGATTTTTTTACAACTCTATTATTTTTATCACAAGATGCAATCTCTCTCTCTCTCTCTCTCTCTCTCTCTCTCTCTCTCTCTCTCTCCCTCTCTCTCTCTCTCTCTCTCTCTCTGTCTCTCTCTTTCTCTCCCTGCCCCCAGTCCCTCCCCATCCCTCTCCCTCTCTCCCCATCAATGTATCTACGTGTGTGTGTTATAAGAAGTTTGTGATATATTAAATTCTGATGGCAGTAAGGAATGCATGTGGAGTTGCTTAGGAGTCAAATCTAGCTTGTCAATATCCCTTTGAGAATCACTAGCACATAACCCAGTGGAATACTGTGGAGATTGCAGAGATTTTCCGGGGAGTGAGTATAAAGATAGAAGAGAAACTGACTGAGGATGCGATTCTAGTAAACACCAATATTTTGGAGGCCACTGACAGGGAATGAGAAGAATTGGAGGAAGATTGAGAGAAAGGAGCCATGCCATTCAGTGGAGCAAAGTGTTTCGGGAACATGGAAGGCTTTGGGAAACATGCCTGGAAGTTGTCCCATGGATCTGATGCTATAGGCCAGTGGGGACTTTACGAAGTATAATTCCATTGGGGTAATTAGCATACAGGACACAGGGTGTGTCTGAGGACCAAAAAAAGGTACTGAGGCAGCCTGGTTCTTCTCTCTGTGACAGTCGGTAGCCTCGGTTTCTAGTCCTGGCTCCAGCCAGCACGTGCCCTTGGGCAATACTTAAGTCTTCTGGGCCTCTGTTTCCTGAGCAGTACCATTTAGGGAATCTGTTATACAATGTATAGGTACAGTCCAATTCTAATGCTGTGTGTACTGTGATATTGGTTGGTATTACACTTTCCCCAACTATCCAGGACAAATACTTCAGGGGAAAACATTAACCCTAAAGTGGTTCTGAAATTATGAGCCAACAGAATCTTAAGGGAGGTCAAATATCTGATATCCTGATAATTTTTAATACCATAATTCCATAATTATAGTCATGAAAGATTAATAAATGATATATCATATAGCTTCTTAATATCTCATCAAAACAAGTTTTCTTCTCCCATCTATTTAAATTTAAGCAAATCCCCGGGAAAACTGAATCAGAGTTTGTGGGAACCTGCATCTTCATGTCCATCTTTATTAGGCACCAACTATTTTGACACCAGACACATTTCTTAAATATTGCATCTTGGTTTCTTCATCTTTCAGATGCAATTTGTTAAATAAAACTTATTATCACAGTAGGCCATTGGTACCACAAAGAGCTGAAAGAATTCAAAGCCTTGACACTCATTTGTATTTGATGTGTTACCACTCCAATCACTATCTCCTGTTCAGAAGCCTCCCCCCACCCAACTTCCCCAGTTTCAGGAATGGCTATTCCTCCAGAGAAAAAAACCTCGACTGCCCCCCACCAGACTATGCAATAAAAGACCCAGGAAGACGCAAGTGGACGCCTATTAAAACAAATAGACTGGCTCCTCCATTACATTCTCAAGAAAGCCCACCAAACCAAAGGTAACTCTCTATAGGCGATACACTTTCCCCAAGAGTAAGCCAAGATTTTCCCATCCAACTGGCTCTGTCTCTCTTTGTTATTAAACGGTTTTTGATTTCTGCATTCTTAGAAGTCTAAGAAGAAAAGGAAATGCCAGATAATAAAACCAGCTTTGGGTTCTGCATCAGTCTAGTTACCTGAGAAACTTTTAAAAGTTATTAAAGATAACAGCCAACATTCACAAGAAAATTGCCTTCATGTTTATAAAGTGCTAGTCTGTTAATAAACGTATAGATAAAATATCAGAATTATAAATAGTTTCAGTTTCCATCCTTTTAATTAATTTACAGTCAAAAGAAGTTGATTCAATCTACATCATTGCTTACAATTTGCAAATTTTGTTTAAATAGTAATTAGACTTAAACTTTCTTGAATCGATTTCTCTGGGCACCTTCAGTATGCTGCTTGGGCCACTGTAATACTTAAACTATCCTACTGTACTTGACATTAAGTTATATACACCTCTCTGTTGCCCACTATTTTAGGAGCTCTTGAAGATAAAGGACTAAGTCCTATTTATTTATGTTTGACACTCTTGATATCTAGAACAGAACCTTGTGTTAATGCATACCGTGTTTCCCCGAAAATAAGACCTAGCTGGACCATCAGTTCCAATGGGTCTTTTGTGGCAAAAATTAATGTAAGACCCGGTATTATATTGTATTACATTAGACCCAGTGTTATATTATACTACATTATATTATATTATATTATATTATATTATATTATATTATATTATATTATACTATACTAATATTATATTATATTAGACTCAGTATTTTATTACATTATATTATACCAAATATTATATTATAGTGCATTGTATTATACATTATACTATATTATATTATACTATACTATATTATATTATATTATAAAGACCCAGTCTTATATTAAAATAAGATCAGGTCTTATATTAAGTTTTGCCCCAAAAGACGCATTAGAGCTGACGGTCTGGCTAGGTCTTGTTTTGGGGGAAACATGGTAGGAACTGCTCAATAAATATTTATTAGATTACTAAACTCTGAGGAGTGGCTAGTATTAAAAATATAATTTAATTACTTACCCATTTGGCTGTATACCAGATTCTTTCTGCCTTTATTTTTTCATTTAGTGACCACCTTTCCCCGCCCCAGTTTGTAAGGTGCTAGCTCAAATCTTTTTTTTTTTTTTGCAATGCTTAGTTCTTTAGAAATGAAAGTTCTTGCCTCAGCCTCTTGGGTTGTCCTGCCTTTTATAGATGCTATAAATTTGGTCACCATCAAGGGCTGTTAAACAACATACAGTGATAAAAATAATTCCCTTTGCTGATATTAGGTGTTTTCTAAAACAGCTCGATAAATTCTGGTCAACAGAAATTCTTTGTGATTTCAAAAGTCACAAAGAGAAGTGTTGACACATATCAAGCAAATAGAAAATAAATTGCTCTCTAGTTACTCAGAAATACGTCCTAGTGCTGTTTAGCATGACTAGTGGCTTGACTTTGCCTTCACTCTATGATACTATAATAGAATTTTTAAAGGCTCACAGAGGTTACCAGAGGCCTTGTGGGAAGCGACTTGTTTGCAAGGTGATGTATCTGCAGGAGGCATAATGGGTGGAGTGGGTGGGAAACTTAAGTGATGACTTTTGCAAAGAAGAGAGTAGATTTTACATTGTATTTGTCAGGTTCTTTGGAAGAGACATAGTGATACTGGTGATGCAAAGAAGACCTGGCCTTAAAATGAGACCTGAAAACAAGAGATACTGACACATGTCCCTTCTTCTGTTCACGTTCTACTCCAGTTGTTCCTGACTATAGTTGCAAACTCCATTTTCTCAGACTGCATGCTTGCATCATCATTTTATTTATTGCCTATTAAACCCAATGAAAATCAAAAAAGAAAAGAAAAAAATATACCAAACTGGAAGTGAAGAGGCTGGGAGTCCAGTTTCCTTCTGTGTCTATCCAGGAACGTAAGCTTGAGTGAGTTCCACAACACTTCCGGGGTTTTTGTCTCTCCTTGAAAAATAAGTTTTCACAGGATCATTAAGATCACTTTTACCTCTAAATTCTACGCAGACACATCGGTTCGTTTGCAAGCCCTGTTATTCCTCTTGACCACCCTGCTTTTCTAGCCTGACTGCCTATTAGTTCCAAGGAGTGTATTCAGATCATTTTGTACCTGCATGGTATTTTCTTAAACTAACTTTTGAATCCGTTTAGGTAGATCTGGGCTGTCTACTTCCACACTTCCTCACCTTGCAAGTTCCTGTTCCTCATTTCCTTTACCTTTCAGGCCGTAGGTAGAGATTGAGTATGCTTGCCTGTCCACTTGTTGTTCTTTCGCACTTGCTTCATTTTAATGTCTACCTCCTTCCCCATCTCTCAGATTTCTCGAAATCTCTCTCCTCTGCCTGTTTTTTTGTTTGTTTGTTGTTGTTGTTTTTTGCAAACTTCTTCAACTAATATCTCGCCTTTCACAATTTGATTTATTAAGATGTCTTTCAAGATTTTATATGAGAGTGATACATGCTGGAAGCATCCTTGTAAATTGAACTTCATAAAGGACTTCACTAATAATCAAGAGCTGTGGGATCTAGTCCCAACTCTGCTATGACAACAAGGCTATTAACTGCTTTGGGCTCCAGTTTCCTACCTTTGTCTAATGCTTAGAGGTAAGGGTGGGGGTTGAAGTACATCAGAGAATGTACTCTCAAACATCTTCAGGAGCAGGTAGAGAATAAATCAGTGAAGCATGCCTGGGTAAGATTATGGAGATTGTTGATGATTGAGATTAATAGATGAGGGCTTCCATTATTGCTTTGTTAATTTGCCGGCCAAACCAAACATGCTTGCCAGTTGAATTCAAATACTCTGCCACTGGTCTGCAGGCTGTGAATTAGGTGGCCTTTCAGTCCCAAGGGTCTCTCTTTGAATATCTGCTCTACTCTGGCAGTGTTTCTGCTAGAATGCATCATTGTATAGCTGCTGCTCTGTTTCTTTGTAAGTTTTTTCTTAAACTGCTTCATCTGTCTTGACTCTTGACTCATATGTATTACGGGCATGCATTATTCATTTTAGAAGCCCTGATAACACCTACCACATGCTCCTGCCCACATTGAATCTCATTAAAAGCTTGCTGAAATTTGCATTGAAGATGGCTAGGAGTTAAGAGCTGAGAAAGCTGTAGAAAAATAAGAAGGAAAGAATGGAGCAAAAGTATTTAAAATAGAATAAGAAGCCACTGTAAGAGAGAAGCTAAGGCACGGGGTGGCTGGTACTTGGTGTGTATACTGAGCTGGTCCTTTGACTCCACAGTAGAACTAAGATTTCTAGAGTTGAGCTAGCAATGATCTGACTCACTGTTCCCTAAATGGGGAGCCGAGGTGGCAGACAGCACCTTTTTACTGTAATAGCTGGGTATTTTATTATGTGTTGGAAATGTGTCAGTGTATTTTCATATGTGTTAGAAAAGTGCTGATTTCCCATTTGCAGAAGTAATAGGGTTTTCTTATTAAATTTAGAAAAGTGTTAATTAAATCATAGGATGGGTAGTCTGTGGATTTAGCAAAAATCATGAAAGTGTTATTCAAATTACTAAATTTTGGGAAATCTCTTTGTTTTTCAAAGAAAGAAATTGACTTGGCAAAGATCACAAATGAAGGATTGGGAGAGCTGCGCTAAATTCTGCATGCAGTAGACGGAGCCTGGGACAGGCTGCCGATACTTTCTGTGTTGACTTGGGTGGATTCTGTTATCCCCCTCTTACTCGGCTGTTCATGTGGACACTGAACATAACAAGCTCACACTCTTAGGGTTGCCCTCAGCATGAACGGGGATGTGAAATGGCCCTGACATGTTGTGGGAGTTCCAGAAATGCATGCCTCCCTTTCCCACATTCCAGCCTTCCTGAGTCACAGATTGGTTTTCTATCTACTGTTTTATGTTTGAGCACATAGATTTCTGAATCCTTTCATGATTTGTAGATTATTTAGATACATCTTACATTTGTGTTGCCCTTCCAAAATAATTTCACCCAAAGTATCAATTTGAATCCTCCCATGAGTCCAGGGAATTAGGAACAGAAATCACTACTATCCCCATTTTCTATGTGAAGAAAAATAATGCATGGTCAAGCAGTGATCCGATAAGGGCTGGGGGCTCCTTTCTCACAGACAATGGCCATTTCTTCTCTTTTCCCCTTCCCATCAGAAAGAAAAATGAAGACTGATCCAAGAATCCTAATTGCTGGATTCCAGTCCTATATTTATATTTCATCATGCTGATTTCTTTCAAATTGATTTTCTGAGCCTAGTTTGTAATGAATTGTCCTGGGAGACAAATGACTTAACTTGTTTCAAAAAGAAAATGTGTTTATCAAACTTTCATGCCTTTCCTTGAGATTCAGTACTTCTCCCACCACCACCCCCCTTACATTTTGTCATGTCTGAACAAAATGTCTCACATTTTCCTGAGGGAAAAAAGGATGCTTTTCAAAGAATGCTACATTGGCAATCTAAGAAGTCCACCATTGCTCCAGGAAGTAAAGGGTGGATTTGTTTAGCTAAAGTGTGTATGTATATGTGCATGTGTGTGTATGCTATGTATTATATATATATACACACACACACATATATATATAATATGTATAGTATATATAGAGAGAGATGGTATCAAAAAATGTATACACATTTTAAGAAAGGAAAACTATATTGGGTATTAAAATTGTAATACTCAATATACACCAATAACAAAAGATGAATACAAGTCACATTTGACTTCTGCAATTACAAGAGGTGCTCAAAATGGTTACAGTCAGTGTCCAGACACTTTTGATTATGGTGAACTACTGCTCGAGCAATGTATACAAGTGTCCACTTGTATACATTTTGTTGGCACTCCCAGTATATTACAAATGATATTTTACATGTATAATCTGTTGGTATTAGCAGAAGTGACATAGCTCTTCCATTGCTTGGAAGCATTCAGAAGAACGCTACGACTGGGTTTCACTCAAAGAATACATTTCTTTTTCTGCCACCCTTTCCCCAAGCAGATAGAATGTTCCCAAGAGCTTTAGACTCCTACTTATGCCCACTTTTTAAGACACTTGTGTCAGCAGTAACACTGCTTTATTAAATGAAGCTGTTTTACTGTGAATAGGGGATGTATTTAGTGCAGTGAGCTTTCTAATCACAGTGAGTTGCCATGGCCCTCTATCTGTCGCTGTTTACCAGACACTCTCCTTTTATTAATGGGATTCTTTTTTTTTTTTTTTTTTTTAGTTTCAGGTGCACAAGACAAAGGAATACTTAGACCTTTATCTTTTATATCCCTCACACTGTGTGAACCCCTCCTCCCATCCATTATCCCTCTGACATCGCACAGAGCCATTACATTTCCACTGTCTCTATTCCTAATGCTGTACCCCGCTTCTTGTAAGTACATACATATACATATACATATACACAAACTTGTAGTTGACATTCATTATTATTCAGCTTCAGCTTCAGGTGTACAGTGCAGTGATCAGACATCTACATCATCCCTGAGGTGGTCTCCCTAATGAGACAAGGGTCCATCGAATACCCTACAAAATCTTTACATTAATTAATGGGCTTCTTTTGACAAAGGATGAAAGCAGTGTTTTTGGAAACCCATTAAAAGGCACAGCTATTGTTGCTGCCCTCAGCCATACAATATGAATTCAGTTTGCATTCTGTGTGTCAAGGGAATTCTTCTCAGAGCATATGCGTGGGCTCTATCAAGCCAGTGCCACTTCCTCACACACTTCTGTATTTTCGGTCTTGCACCCAAATCTATTCACTGATGGATGTTTTAGTGGCACCTCTAGGCTGCTTTCATCTCCCTGGCAATTAAGACAGCTATGGTACATCTGAATGAAAAATCAGTAGGAAGTAAGAGAACATGGTAAGAAAGAGCCTTTCTTTTTAAAAACATCCGGGTCCTTCAAGAAACTCCTTGGAACTTTGTTGGATACATTTTTGTTACCTCATCTACAAGAAACCATACTTCTGGATAGAGAATGGCTACCTATTCAAGTATCCATTCAACTTTCACTGAAAGAGTGACTCACTTAGGCCATCCCTAGAAAATGGTCATTCAGCCTCTTATTTGACCTTTTCCATAAAGCAGAATCACCCATATCCTGAGGTAGGCCAGGTCTATCATTAGGGAGCTCAGTATGTCATAAATATGCTTTTTTGTTAAGCAGAAACTTCGAAAATTTGCCGAAGCCACACACAGGATAGATTTCTGCAAAATTGTGAGTGAGTGGGCATTCCACAACGTGGAACAACATGACACTGACTCTGAATCCATGATACCATTGGTGGTCTCTCCTGGGCTCACCATAGAAGATGATGCTATCTGGTTAGGATGTCCAGTTTGTTCAATGAGGATTCAATTCAGCAAACATTTTCTTGAGGTTTTATTGTGTGCCAAGGATGGCCTCGCTTTAATAGTACCTATGGATATTACCCAGTTTTTTCCTCTTTAGCTAAAGCGGACATATCATGTTTAAGGCAGAGTCTATGTACTGCGGAAAGTTCTGAGGACTCAGATACACCAGTGAGAGGGCATTTATCACTGCAGCCTTGTCCTCACTCTTCTCCTTCAGTTCCTCCTTATCTTGATTTTCTGCCTCTTCATAATTCAGAGAAAGGTGATTGAAGTTCAAAATAATTTGTAAATATATAATACTATATTATATATGTGTATATATATATGTGTATGTATATGTGTATATATGTGTATATATGTATATATGTATTATATATGTGTATATGTATACATATATATTTGCATATATGCATAATTTGTAGTCAGACAACTTACTTGTTAGACCTAAAGCTACCCTGTATTGGCTGTGTTATCGTCAGCAAGTCATTTAACTAATTTTTAAAGTGAAACTAGTATTGAGACCTGCCTCAGAGAAGCACTACGGGGAGCCAATTTTGAAATGATGCCTCTGATGAAAGGACTTTTTAAAATATAAAGAACCTTGCGAATGTTAATGATTGTCTTTCTGTGGCCAGACAGAAGAGGACTATCCATCACATCCCATGTAGTCACCTGAGACATGCCATGCCGAGGGAGAATGTTGAAAGGTATAGCATCAAAGAGGAGTTCCAGAGAGTGAATGTGTCATGCCTGGGTCCCAATGGCCACCGAGTGTACCCAGATTTGAGTGTGTGAGACGAGCCACTGTGAAGTGCGCGCTTCCCCTAACGCAGCCAGCCAGTTTCTGGACAGTCAGTTACTTACTGTGCATGATGCAACTCCGTCCTAAATGACTCGTGAGGATATATCTTCTCCCTTAGCCTTCACTCTTCTGGGGGTGTTACAGCTCTGCCTTTGGCATTCTGTCAGGGATGAGCAATAATTAAACGAGGAGGCCAGGGGTTGGTGTCCATGAATATAGAGATGTTCATCGCCAAGTCCACTTCCTGGCAATTAGCAAGTGCAGTCAATTATGCCACAATTTGCATTGTAAATTTTATTTTCACCCGAAAGGCAAGACCAGAATTGCAAGAGTCGGTCGTCTTGTCTGTGGTTAAATTCAGCAGCATCACGTAGAGTGGTGGCGGTCGCACACCACGTAAGGTTGGGATGCATTGTGGTCAGCACGTATTTGTATATTTATCACAACAAATTCCCTAATGTCTTTTTCTAACAATTGAACAGTTTAGAATGTTTCTAAACATCCTAAAGTAAGGTGCTGTACGGGCTAGCTTAAAGGATAAATGTCTCTTTCTTTAAGAGTTTTACTGCTCTTATTGCGAGCCCTGTATGTGAACTCCTCCTACCTTGGGCAGGACGCGACAGTTCACCTTTCTTAAGCTGAAGTGAGCAAAACTTCCTTGTAAAAATCTTCCAAGTTATTATGACTACAAAACTTCCTTGAAATAATCTTCAGGTTTTTCTGCACTAGGAGGTTGGCAACTCTTCCTACATAAAAGTAAAGCGAGTATCTGAAAGTTCAACTTAAAATTTGTTTAGCATGTGTCTGCAGAGCCCCGTTCTAAGGAAAGGAGGAGACAGGGACCCTGGACGTACAGGTGTTCAAAGCAGGGTGCATTTCAGGGCTTTAGTGAATGTCTGAAGACTATAAGTGGCGTGCCAGGGTTTTGAAACGGGCAGGAGATGGTGATGTTTGAACTATTATTGCTGAGGCAGGCTTGATCAGGGAGGGAGCAGTCCCTCTGAGTCACCTATGGTAAGCAGACCATCTCCCTGTTTCCAGACCACATCTACTCTCAGAAGAGCACCTGAAGCTCTTTCACATGCAGCTCTACATTTTAGGATGGCTTCAACTGAAGCATCTGTAGGGAATATTTTCACGGACGCCACAGCCGTAACCTGAAGGGAAGGAAGAGGGCATCCCCATGTTAGCCATAGTTCTGGGCGACAAGGCCATTCATTGCTGACTGGACCTGGATTCCTCCACCAGTCAAGAGGACACATGTCATGTTTGATAGGCTGGCAGGACCTTTAGTGGAGAGGGCTCTGCTCTAGCAATCTTATTATTTCAGGGCAGTCGGTGGTACCTATTGCAAATGTTATTCACTTCATAATTAAGTCTACTGCTACAGAGAAGGAGGCCCCATTGAAGAAGAAGAGATGCTTTGACTAATCAGTTAGCAGCCTTCTCAGTGTCAGAGCCAGAACTGGGTAGGATTGAGGACTTCTGAAATCCCGTCTCACCTTTGTGTTATTCTGGGGCAGTCTATTATAGCATTTGCAGGTGTGCTTGGCTCATGGCCCCGAGTAGACCTCCATTTAGGCAGGAATCCTGCCTCCTTGTTTTTGTCTCAGCCACGGCTGGACAGTAGAAAGCTGCTACAAGTAGCATTTTGCACATTGGACTGACCCATTTTGGGGATGTTTCCCACCCCAGACATCATCCCTAATGTTGACCCCATTTATTCCACTGCTCTCTGAAAGTCAGGGTTTTGAGAAGATGCAAGCACAGCACCAGGGAAAGAGGGAGATGGAACTGCACTGAGTAACTGTGGTTTCTGACATCTGCAAAGCCATACCTCCTGCAGTACATTTGACCTTCCCTGGATACTTGTCCAGCCTCCCAGGATGATCAATGCTGAGGGACGTCACAGGGGCCTGTGAGCTGCCTCAAGTAGCAGCAATCCACGTGCACTCCACTTCACAACGGCCTTCTGACCTGTGCTTCTCCCAGGGATTCACACCCCAAGATGGGGCTGCATTGAGATCCTTAGTGCCCAGAAGGTCCATTGCCAGAAGGCTCAGTCCACTCATCATATTCCCTGTGGTCCCATAGGATGTTCCTGAGACATATTGAAACCCAGGAATCTCCTTTGCTACAGTTTGTCTCAATCAAGACGTATATTCCTTTTTTTTTTTTTTTAATTCCACTTTTTAGCATTGCCCAGAAGAAAGAAGGATTGAGCAGTGATGCAAAAGATACAGGTTTCAGGCTTCATTCTTCAACTGTTACTGTGTAACAATGGATAAAGGATTTACTTCTTTCTTTCTGCTAATATTTTGCCTGGCTAAATCATAGAGTGGATAGGAGCATTAAATGAGATCATAACAGTGGCTTGAAAATTAAAAGACGTGTTTTATAATCTTGGATCACAATAGCAATGTGTGTCCAATAATAATAATAATAATAATAATAATAATTGCCAACTTTTGAGCTTTTACTGTGTCCCTGGTAGTGTGTCAAGTACTTTTTACACTTTACCTCTGTTAACCTTCATAGCAAGCCAATGAGGTTGGTACTGTTATTTTTCCATTATTATCCAACATTATTATGGGGACTTCCAATAGTTAACATTTCTCCTAGTCTTCAAATTCTGTGACAGAGCCAGCATTCAAATCTTGAACCACTCCTGAGCCTGCACTCTTAACCTCATACTGGGCTATTTCACAATAATGTCACAATTAATAATAATAGTAAACAACAACCTGAACAATTGATGCTCTTCTGTTAATCTGACAATGACGGAAGATGATGGAGGGTCAGCTGTCAGTGTATATTATGTAGAAATTGTTCGTGGAGCCAGAGCACTGTTTCTCAAGGACTTTAATATCCAAATATATCTAATTTACTGGTGTCTAGGGCTCTGTCTGCCTGGAAGCCCTGGAATGGATGGTCTGACGTAGTTTGGTCTTTTCTAGTCCTATGATTCCTGGTAAGTGTTTCCACAAAGCAAAGGCTACCTCTGTTTGTTTCCTCTAATTGAAGAATCTTCATTTCGTTGTTGTTATTGTTTTCAGCATGAAAGTAGCAGCTCAGATTTCACTCGCATAAACCCATGAAAAAAGGCAGAGACATGGGCATAAGAAGACTTGGGAAGAAGCCAGAGGTTGGGAAAAGCAGGTTCTCAGAGCAAGAAAGCTAAGTCAAGTGTGCAGGACAGCTAAGAGCAGAGCCAACCTACACCACACATTGTGATGCACTCCATTTTGTCTATTTTGTAGGAATCCTAAGGGTTGAGAAAGAAGTCTTAGTGGATAATTGGTAATTGAATTAAATAAAGACATATGGCTCACTTTTTGAGTTGCACCTTTTCTCGATGCCTATCCAGGCATTCCTCCAAAATATTTAGGTGACATTTGTGACATGTCTGGCCCAGTGCAGGTGCTGGGGACCAACTGCTGAGGAACAGACACAGGCTCTACTCTTGTGGTGCTGACAGCCTTGTGGCCCATCCAAGTGCCTGGTGGCCCCACAGCCGCCGTCAGACTGGGCATCATTGTCAACAGTCTCAGCGTTTGCTTTCCAAACCTTGCTTGACTTTATGTTAATTTTTCAAAGCAGGATGCAAGATTTGCTTCTAGGTTCACCAATAAATACAGCTCTACTCAAATGACACGTGTACTTATAGAGTCAGCAGAAAATTTAGATTTCCATTTGCTAACTTCATATTTTGTGTGTGCCGCAAGTGTCAGTTTAGGTTGTGCGGGTCAGACGCACTTCGTAATGGGCTCTGGTAATTTCACTGCTAGGAACGGCTTGGTGACAGAGCCCCATAAACATTTATTGACTCCTGCTTGCTGGCTTAGGTTGTAGGCAAGAGCACACCTCAGAAATTAGCTTCTCCCAGTTTAATGACTTCATTACAGAGCAGTTTCCGTGCTCTCAAGCACTTACTAATATTTTTAACACCAGTTTGTAGCTATCATGAGCGATTTCTCTGTAGTAGGAGAGACGGTTGGCTTGTTTAAATAGCCCAGATTTTTTTTTAAAAAAGCTCCTGAATGGGTTCCCCTTGTCGTATCCAGGTGGTTGGGAACCTTTGTTGGTAATATGGTTAGAGGTAATAATTTGAATATACTAGAAGCCATCTCCTGTGCCATAAAGAGATCACTGCAGTAGCCAGTGCTTTTTCTGGGAGTGAATAAACAGTGCTCGCGCATAGCCATTTGAAAATTATATTTATGGTTTACATAAAACCAAAGGCAATAGATGTTGATGAATATTTATAGTCATTTATTAGTATGTAGCTAGTATCAAATGAACTCAATTTCCCCCTATGTCTAAATAGGGTGTTTTAGGAAGACTTTTAACCCTTCCGTGGCTCCCTAAGACATGTTATTACACATAACTAATGGACTGTACATAATATGGGAGCATCTCCTAGGCTAACTACTTGCTATTCAAGTTCTTAAAATGTGATTGTAAAAGAAGAGTGATACTTTTTTCTGTTAATTATAAATACATGATAGCTTTGAAAAATGCATATGAATAGATACCAAAATGTTAATAGGAGTTCTCTCTAAGTATTAAGAACATGAATGAATAGGTTTTCTAAAAAGTACTTTTGTAGTTTTAGAATATGTGTGTGTGTGTGTGTGTGTGTGTGTCTGTGTGTATGGAGAGAGACAGAGAGAGACAGAGAGACAGAGAGAGAGAGACAGAGAGAGACAGATCGTGTTCTTTAGTATATATTTCCACTTACTTTATACTAAGTATATAGTACATTTTGAAATATTTCCATTTTTTATTCTTCCTGAATATAAATTTTACTGGCTTCAGAATGTTCTGTTCTAGAGATTCACCACTAACCTGTTCCCTGTTGTGAGGCATATGGATAGTTACCAGCTTTTCATGATTGTACCAGTGCTGCTGTAAGTACAACTTTGTGTGCATCTTCTGTACAAGTTTTGCAGTGTCTCCTAATGGGAATTTCTTTAGTCGGAATTGCTGGGTATAAGTGTGTTTTGTCTTTGGCACTTCTCCTTTCAGTCCTGACTTTCCCTGAGGGTTTCCGTTGTGGCTGTGCTGTACAAGGTTGCGGAGACCTCTGATGTGGTCCTCAGACCACTCGCTACCATTTCTTCCACCATCTACATGTACTCATCTTATGTCCAGTTGCCTTGAAGCTGCTTTATTCTTTGTGAGGAAGGCCTCGGGGGGGATAACCAGGCAGGGTTATCAGCTCTAGAAATATCAGTGTCAACCGTACTATCTTGTTGGCTACTGTATTTGTTATCCCTACTAATTATCACCATGCATTTAGCTCAAGCCTCCAAAAAGGTTCTTAAGAATTGAAAATCAGGACTCTTTACAGAATTTTAAAATCCTAAGAAAAAGACTGCCTATTCTATCCCCAATGACAATATTGACAGAAATTTAAAATAACAATCATAGTAATAACACAAATTCCAGTGTATCAGATTTGCATTATCTAACTGGACCTTAGGGAAAGGAATTTCCTTAGAAATTAATTTCAGAACACTCTTTTGATTGGGGGTGGGGAGAGTGCATAATTGCTTAATTGGTTTCTTGGTTCCAGTAGGATGTTCTTATTGATTTTCATTTGTTTTCTGTTTCACTTGATGGGGTAGGGGTGGTTGTGGGAAGAATTAAAAATCTATAAATCCACAGAATGTTAGACATTATGTTGTTAAAATGATTTTGTGTGTGAGAAAAACGAGGGTGGAAACGTTAAGGGACTTTTATGTGGTGAAATTCATGTCAAAGTCAAGCCTAAAGTTCTATCTTCAATATACCATCCACTACACAAAATTACATAAATTTAAATGTACACATTAAATTAAATTTAAAATTCCGTTCCTTAGTCCCTCTAGTCACACGTGGGACTAATGGCTGCCATATTGTTACAGAAATGTTATAGAACATTTCTGTTATCCTAGAAAATTCTAATGGACAGCTCTACTTTTTAACCTCCAACCTAATACTGATTCCTTTGTTCCACTGTATAGTCTATTGAAACATTTTCATAGCCACAGAGTGCCTTCCAAAGCAACCCCGCTTACTGTAACTTCATGTGCAAACTCTTTAAAAGCAATGCATTATAGTGTTCCAAAGACATATGCAGGTTTACTAAAGCATACTGTAATGTCACTTCTTTTAAATTATCTACACTGGATGATAATTACCACCTTAGGTCTTGTAATATACACGTCACTTAATTTTGCATTTTTCTTAAGCATGTCAGTTAGCACTTAACCATAAATAATAGAGTGCTTAGCTCATACATATCAATGAGAATCCCTGTTAGAAGTAAAAGATTGCTTACTTAATACCAAAGAGTATTGTTGAGAACATCAAATTCCTTGGCAGATGCTTGTTTCCACAAGAATTTATTTTCTTTTGCTTGTAACTAAAATAGCATCAGTTACATGTTGCTATTTAATGATATTGGAGAAGAAGGTTATAGCAAAATGATTTACAAATAGTAATTGCATTTCCCAGCTTACCTATTTCCATAAATGAGTCTAAAAAATTTAATCTGGATTTAGATGTCAGGCCTAACAATATCAATATCTGTATCTTCATCAGTCACACAAGAAGGTGTTTACTTTTGTCTCAGGTAAAAATGGATCAGAAGTCATTTCATGCACTAACATTCACATCTTTCTCAATTTGATTTTGACTTTACCCATTAACAAAAGAGATAATTGTCTAGAGGTTGTGATTTCAGTGACATGTATGTCCACCACTGTCCTCATTATTGATTGATGCCTGGAATTCTACTGCTAAAAGTTCTGCTTCTTTAACTTTCTTCCTATTAGAATGAAACTATCTCTGAGGTAGGGTAGTGTTATTAATAGGAGATGCTATTTCAGCTAGGACTTGAAGGACAAGTGTTGATTTTCTAAGTGGAAATTGGAAAAGAAGGACAGAGATACGATAAGAGCATCCGTATGGAAGAAAAACATGTGCAAAGATAAAGTGATATCATTGCAGAAAAGCATTTTTTTTCCATATGGATCCCAAGGTATGTAAAAGACAGCGTTAAAAATAAGTTAAAGAAATAACCAAAAGCCAGATGAAGATTAAGACGGGTCCTATGGCATCTGAATTTTAATTATAAATGGAAAAGACATAGGAATAGTTTTGGGCAGAATGCACCATAAAGGCTTTGTGCTTGTGGAAGGTTTCTCCAGCAACTATACGAAAGATAGATGGGAGAAGAGGGGCACGTGAAGAAGGGATGCCAGTTAGGAGTCTGTTGGTAAAACAAAGCCAGGGATTTCAAATGTCAGAACAAAGATGGTGGCAGTGGCATTGGGAATTGAAAACTGCACAGGAGGTCAGGAGACATTTAGACATTACCTAGCCTCCCCTTCTTTCCTTACTTCAGTATAAGCTTCAGAGTCCAGTCCCGAGGCCTTTCCCAAGCTTGAGAGAGAAAAATCGAGCACCCCTTCTCTGCCTACTATAGTTACATTGACCGCTGCTCCCACATCCTTTATTTAGCCCAGCAATTACACAATATTCCGTGTTATTACCCAACTTTTCTCCTTCATGTGTCTAATTTCCTTGGCTAATATGTAAGCTTCTAGAAGTCAGAGACTTCGTTTACCTTTTTTTATTGTCCTCCACGGACACACATAACAACTGAGATGAGAGGAGTCTGAGGTAGTGTTTCCTAAATATGACACGTCATCTGGGAGCTTGGGAAATAAAGATTCTTTGTTCCCAGCTATGAAGTAGTTCTAGGATGTGATTCAGATTTTTTTTTTTTCACTTTCAGCTGATTCTGATGGCCAGCCAGGAGTGTTAAACTTAGGCAAGATTTCTAATTCTGACTTTGATTTTGTCTGACTCTATGGTCTTAATCAAAGCCCTTCACTTTCTGTGTCTCAAATGCCCCCATTTGAGAAATTGTAGTACTGAAGTAGATGGCATCTGGGTCACATCAAGTCACAGGATTTGCTAGATGAGGTTGCTTCCTGGGTCACAACTAATTCCTCATCCTGGGATTAGAGTTTGTATTGCTTTTCCCTGAATGTATTGCCTTGCAGTCCCTCACGCTAATGTTCCCTGTTACTCTTTCCTGAGTGGGTCCTCTTGCTTGAGGATTCTCCGTGTGAGGGGGCTGGGTGGGCACACAATTAGAGAGAACGAATGGCTGATGCCGTCGCCCACAGGCAAGTGTGGTTGAGAGTCCTATGTGGAGCAGCAGATGGTGGTAGGTGGCTAAGGGTGTGTGTGGGGGGCTCTCTTCAGCAGCCTGTGGGCCAGCGTCAGCTGTGCCCCTGCCTCTTGCCAACTTTTCGCCTACAGAGCCTCCTTGATGCCTGCGCCATGCCTCAGGTGTGCTGCAAGCTTGGCGATTCGTTACACAATTTTGCTGTGCTCGCTTCTTTGATAGGGAGCTAGTCGGAATTTTCCAATGCTATCTGACAGCTAGGTCCTCCTCACTGCAAGCGCTATGGATAAAGAGTAATTGATGTCCTGTATTAAATAGATGATATAGATATACATATACATGTAACTTTTACTTGTTTTGCCTTCCTGACTGTACTTCATGGAGGAAGTTGCTTATGGGGCTGTCAGTGTTGAATTGGACTCAACGTAAACCAAGGAGTGAGCCACTCACCCAGAATGAGAGACCTTGGGGCCTTCCTTATCAGTGCCTGGATCCCATCACCTGCTCTCATAATGGAGCCAGCATCTCCCTAGTCCCTTCTGGATGTCCTGCCTCCTGAGCAGGAGCTCTCACCTGCAAGAGGGTTAAGCCCTAATGCCTCGAGGCATCCATAGGATGTAAGGAATTAACTTCGCTCTTATGAATCTAGAATGGTATTAGTTATGTACCATGCTGGGAGAATTGAGAAAGTCACTCAGATCCCTTTATGTGTTCTGAGGATCCACGGGAACTGGGCTAAGAAGGCCTCTGTCTGGCTCCCGAGGACCCTGAGGGACATCTGCTTAGGACATTATTCCCTGAGGCCTATAGCAAGGTTTCATTCACACCGATGGACTGGTCCTCTCAAGGGTCCCCTCTCCCTTCTCCCATCTCCCCTCTCCCCACATTTTCACTTCATCTTCCCAACATCCCTCCACAAGGTCTCAGATGATATACCATGTGGGGAGGGCACCACATGGTATGTTTACTAAATGCATTCAACTCTACAAATAGCATTCACAGAATAATGTAGATATAGCAGAGTGGAGAGCAGAGAAGAAACAGAGATGAAAAACTAAAAGATAAGAGAGTTGAGAATAAGAGAATAAGAGAGTTGAGAATCAGACTTGCTTTTACTGGCAGAGAGCAAAGCCTCAGACCCAATACATGACACACTTCCTAACTAACAGCCTAACCAGATGTTGCCTGGCAACACTCTCATTATGGAAGCAGTGCTGGGATCTGAGGCTGTAACTTCAGGTAAACAGATGATGCCCCGGCCCTCATGGAGCTAGCAGTCTAGTAGGGAAATGGATGGAATCAAATAGCCAGCCGGCTAAATTTGGAAATGAATCTATACTTTGAAGTGGCTTCAGTCTGCTCTGGAAAGCAGGACAGTAGGCCAGGGTCTGTGCAGAAGCTATAAGCCCACAGAGCCCAGGGTTTGTTTTTCTAGAAACTTCTACCACACCGAGAGTTGGAGTAGCAGCTACTGCCCGAAAGATTGTGCTCATGCCAGGCACAATTTTACCCATAGACTTGGGCCTCAAATGCAAGCACAGACTGGAACTTTTAAAGCAAGAGGGTTTGAGAAAAGTCATTCAGTTATAAAGCAAAATTATAACCTGAGCCGGGAATGCAGGTGGACTAGTGTGTCGAATGCTATCAGTTCTAAAAAGAGCTCTGCTTCCTTTGGTAGTGTTTTAACATGTGCAAACCTGTTCTACATCTATTTTTATTTCATTTGAAACCCATCTTCATTTCACAGGTGACAAAACCATGCTACAGAAAATTAAACCACTTACTAAAGTTCACAGACCCTAGTGTCCTCAGTTTTTCTCACTGATTCTCATTTAGGAGTAACCCTTTAATAAGGATCCAAATCTTCCATTTAGAGAAAAATGGGAAGAACATTAACATCAGAAAATCTAGAAAGACAAATCTAAGACAAAATTTGGTCTAATTTTTTACATGTACTCTACCACCTCCTATAGAACGGAAATTTACATTCTGAAGAATAATTCCATACGGCCCCGTAAGTCGTCGAACAAAGATTTCATTTAGTTCTTCAGTTCCATTAAGTGTATTGTAGTGTACTCTGAATCATTGGCGTGGGATTCATATGACAACTCTTAGGAGGCTAGAATATCACAATGGAAAGAAAAATCCATTTTTCAGCATTTTTGTATAAACCGGTGACAATTATACTAGTCCAATGCTAGAAACTGCTAAACACACCCAGAGGCAGCCCGATATTGGTAATGTCGAGGACTCCTTGACAAGTCTGCAACCCTTTCCGAAAAATTATGACTTTTCTAGAACATCTTTAAAGAAGCAAAGTGCACACAAGTGAGAAATCCACGTATTTCCAAGCAGTAGTGAGAGAAATAGCTATCTTCTGAAGACAGCAAGTAAGTGTTCATGCCTGCGACATAGAATAAAGGCTTAACAGATTGGATTATTTAGTTTGCTGTTAGAACTTGAATCTTTACATTAAAAGGCCCTGAATTTTAATTTCATTGCTCCTCCTACAATTCATGTATCCCTTGAGAAAGTGTCAGCATTGTTCTACATCATTCAGACAAAGCAATAAAGTCATGTTTCCATCAAACTCAAGTCCAGCAGATTTAACTATGGAGTTTCTACTTTGTTCAATATCAGAAATATGTTTATTTGTGTGGACTGTATAAACTGACAATTAAATGATCCTTCTACATTAAACTGAAATTCTGATGGACAATATTAGACAATATGGCACATATTGGTAGTTTTCTCACCCATTCTTGTTAATAGCAATTTATAATTAAGATATTTTAAAAAACTAAATTGCAGTGTTCTTTATAAATTGTTTCTTTATCAACTTGAAATCAAAAATTCCCCTAGAATTTTCACAGAATGCCATGAGCTTCATCTGTGTTGAACTTTCCAGCTATCAAGGCTTTCTGTTTGTTTTGTTTTGACCAACTTCGCAAGAATCCCTACCTAAGAAACCAGCAGTTGTAAACGAGAGGCTATAACTGGCGCCTGTAACACCGACTCTGGTTAGTCAAATCCAGGTGTGTTTATCTGGCGAATACAAATTGTACTTAAATGTGAAGATGTAGCCCTTCAGACAGGGAACATATATCATTTTTTTGCCATGAGCTCCACCAGTTCCCATCATTTCCCTTTGCCATTTCACTCATTGATGCTTCCTGTCCAGCTCCTAGCGACCGCTGAGTTTGGGATCCCTCCAATTTTTATTTTGGTAAGTCCAAGCTATACTCAGACTTGTGGTTGTCTTTGTTTTTAAAATTGCTTCTCAACATTCTGTACCTTAAAAACTGCCTAGAAAGATAGAAAAACAAAGACTTAGATATTTCTTCTGGTAATAGGAGGCTTTCTGGCCATTGGTAGAATACAGAGCTTAACCAACCATCACTCTTACTCCGGCAACGAACTGATCACTTTTTGTGTAACAGACTATGGACCTTTACAGCACGTAAAATAACTGGTTCAAACCCAAGCCACAGTCCTCCTTTGGTGAAGAAATATTTTGGACAGAGTTCAGTAAAACTTAAGCTGATGTCTTCATAGAGCCTTTGATGGTTTGCTCTGCGTTATGTGATGGTGTCTTCAAATGACTGTTTTTGAGTCTGACAAGAACTGACATACCAGAGACAGTACTGTACCTTTCTTGGGTAATATACTTTTCCACTTCAATAATGCCAGTCTTAGACAACTTGACATCACCTACCAGGTAAACAGGTTTGAGGCTTCAGAGGGAAGCTTCCTTACAAAAACAGAATTTGCAAAAAATCCAACACAGAGATCAAGTATGGAGGGGATATTTACATGGTTAAAGTTACTTCTACCAATCAAAGGATTTAGTAATTAAATGCTAGCCATCCTGGTATACTTAGATGATTGTTTATGAGACTTTAGCAGCATGAGACTTGGTGGGAGGGAGCAAGTGGAGGGTAAAAAAATGCGCTTGTAAGCTACTGCCAAGAAAACTTATCTTTGTAAATATAAAAATCCCCTCCCCCAGCAAAACACAAGATTGCATTTACATGTAATTTCTCAATCTCAATCTACCTATAATGTAAAGTGACTCTCTAATAGATATGGACTATTTTGCTGTCAGTGGAATGACAAAGATTTCAATATGATGGGAGGTTATAAATCTAGGAAAATGAGTTGATATCTAACAGCAAAAATGGGAGCCGTTCTCTACTCCCTCTTTGACCATGTAGGATTGAGAAATATAGCTGTGGAGTATCCGGTCGTGATGGGTATGTGTGTACATATTTACAAAGAGATTGGGAAATGTCCCCAGTTATTTACATCCAATAATGAGTGATGAGAAGAAGGGTCTTCCAATCACAAATTGTAAGACATTGGGCAAGTTTCTTTATCCTAAAAGTGTCACTTTTGCTTTTCCATAAAATGGAGACATGAGGAATAACCACCTTGGAGGGTTGTCTTGATGGTAAATAACGCAGATGTTTATAATAAACACTAAATAAATATCTGCGAGAAAATCCCATGTAAGGATCAAATTAAAACAAAAACAGGTTCAAGCCTTGCAGGGTCTCATCTGGCAAATGTTTCATATCAGACTGATCTGTAAGAGAGTCCTTTCGAGAATGTTCCTTGTCTTGTAGATGGAAGGCTGCCCCCTTTAGATTGGATTCCACTGTAATATGAATCACAGAGAACCAGTGGGGGTTGGGGCACAGACTTTCTGAAGTAGCATTAGTTACATCTTATCAGCAAGTAGTATGTTGATGTATAATTACTTATCATTACCACAATACATCATTTAAAAAAGTATTTCCCAACTGCTTCTTTTCCCCTTACAAATGTATTATTCATATCTATATAAATAACAGTTCACTGAATTCATTTAAAGAAATCCATTGATTCTAGTAAATTATTAGACACATGTAATTGTCACTCAGGCAATAATCTTGAAACGCCCCACTCAGGGTTTCTGGAAACTAACTTCGGGGATGATGGATGAATAAAAATACCATTCCATCTGTTAGCCAAACTGAATGCACCAAATAATTTGGAACTTAATTACAGAGTTGGCTACATTTTCAAAATGTGATTTCCAAAGGCTGAAAGTTTTATTTAAATCTCTCCATGTTTATTTCCTCCAAGGACCTTCAGTGATGGTTGCAAATTGCCGTTGTAAAGCACTGGCTGTTAAATACCCAAGGGTTAGGTAGGAGTGGATCCAGAGTCAATAGGGAAATGGCGAGCACTGTGATCTCCCTCTTCTCCCCTCACCCTTTCTTATCCCCTTCTTCAGTCCTGTTCTATCTGTGAACAATTCCACATATTTTCACTTACAAACAGAATGTCAGATACAATACAGGACACTCAGTTAAATTTCAATTTCAGGTAAATAGCAATTGTTTTTTAGCATAAGTGTGTCCCATGCAATACTTGAGACATACTTATACTAAAAAGAATTGATTCTTTATCTGAATTTCAAATTTAACTGGATGTTCTGTTTTTATATTTACTAAATCTGGCAACCCAACTATTTTGTCAAGATATTTATTTGGAAAATGTATTAGAGCTAATCTCTCTTAAGGTATAATTATTTTAATTCAAAGGTCCTAAAGACCAAATTCTTTAAGAGCTTCAAAAATGAATCTTTTGGTGGAACTTAGGGCATGTTTGAAAGGTGGATTAGACAGATATTTCAGTTGGGAAAGCTTTTCTATTTTATCTAAATTTAGAACATATACGCGGAAGGCATTGATTCTTTGCTCTCGCAAGCCTGGGAGAGGAAAAGAGGTAGGGGGAAGGGAATAAGAAATGCACCTGGAAGCTACTGCCAAGAAAAGTTCTCTTTGCAAAAATAAAAATCCCATCCCCCAAATAAATATTAACAGCGTGGATGGAGAGAGTAGAAGGTTAACTTGGCAACTCACGCTATTGGTTATTCAAGCCAAAATTTCTGAAATCATTCTTGACTCCTCTATTTCTCTCACATTCCAAATCCAATCCAGCAATAAATGTTGTCAACTCTACCTTCAAAATATAGCCAGAATCTGTCCACTTCCTACAACACCCACTGCTAACTTTGTCCAGGATTCCGTAATTTCTCACCTGAATTTTTGCAATAGCCTCCTGCTTTGGTCTCTCTCCGCTTCCACTATTGCCCTTTTCAGCTTACTTCCACATGGTATACTGATGATATTGTTGAAACCTGTTTGAGATGTCACTTCAAACCCTTCAGTGGCTTCCATTTTGCTCAGGGAAAGTCCTAACAGTTTCCTATAAGACTAGCCCCACACTCTTTCATTGTACCTCTCTGAGCTCAACTCCTACAATGCCCCCCACCCCCGTCACCCTTTTTTTGCCCCCTGGCTAGTTCTCTTCTGTATTAGACACCCCCACCCCCACACCAAGCTTCGGTTTGATTTGTTCCAAGCACCCCCCCCCACAGACATGCCTGGAGATCTGCTCCCTCAACTCCTTCAACGTCACAGTCACATGTCTCATTCACAGTAATTGCAACGTTCTTCTACACCCACATTCTTCTTTTCTTCATGGCATGTATCATCACCTATAGTTTATCTTTTCCTTGTTTATCTTATTATTGCATGCCTCTCCGCTAGAATGTAAGCTCTGTGAAGGTGTTAAATATTGTGTGCTGGTCTTGTTTGTTTTGGTTCTTGCCATCCTGGCACGTGGAAAGTGCTTCATACATATTTGTTGAATGAATGAATGGATCATTAACAGTTTTTAAGGAAACTGTTTTTCCTAGATACCTATCTGCAGATAACAGAATCGTGGGAGAAAGAAATATAGGGCTAGTATGTTCTGATGGCAGGGTCACATTCTGGAGAAGATTCAGAGCGTGGCAGCAAGACACAGAAAAGACCAAGACAATAAGGGGACAGCTGGATAGGCAGCTCAATACGAGGGCTTGGATGCCTGAGGAAGTACGATGTTAGGGACACTTTGCAATTTATCCAAGGACTCTCCTTTTGCAAAATCAGACTCCTGAAGTATCTGTTTGTCTCAAAACTATAAAAGTAATATTCTACATAAAAGTCTTCACTCTGGGGCTCCCATGTCACCACCTGGATGTCAGAAGACATTAAGATAATTGAAATGTCAGTCTTCTGGGGCTGGGGGGTCACTTCCTCATTGTTCTATGCCAACTAGTCTCCTGAGGGTCTTTTTGCCACTAACTCCTTTCCCAGACCCCTTACCACATTGCTTCCAGGAAGATCCTCCTAAATAAATCAAGCCATATGATTTTGACCTCACCCTGCTTGCCCATCCTTGTTTCCCTTCAGTGCTTCCTACAGGCTACCCACACCATGCCTCTGTTCGGTTTATGTGTTCTTTTCCCCACATTCTAAATGGCCTTCATTGCCTAGAGAAATTCTCACTTTTATTTTGTTTATTTATTATTATTATTTTTTTAAGGAGAGTGCAGCTCACAGTGGCCCATGTGGGGATCAAACCGGCAACCTTGGTGTTATTAACACTATGCTCTAACCAACTGAGCTAACCAGCCTCCCGAAAACTTCTTACTGTTAAAACAACTCATATTTCACTTTCTAAGTGATTAAAAAAAAAAAAATTCTCCTGAAAGCATTTATTGGTCTCTCCTCTAGGATTTTATAGTATTTTGCATATATCTCTGGCACAGCATGTACCTTATTGTATTATAATGATTTGTTGATATATCTGTGTCCCCCAGCAGATTGGGAGGACATCTTTGTATCCCGTGGCATATCGAAGGTGTAGGATAAATACATATTAAATGGATTATTTTGGCGTTCAGAGTTCAGAGAAACCTATTCTTGCTCCCGAGTAGATAGTTCTCTATAGCTACTGACTTTGCTTTTCTTGGTCCTTTATAAGAACCTCCCGCAAGTCAAACCCCCATGACCTTTTGATCACGTGCAGGTGTGTTGGTTGAACCCTGTCCCAAAGCTGGAAGGGACAAAAGGTTTTTCTAAGGGTGACCCTTTTGTTGGTGATACCAAAAGGCAAGATAATCATCGACCTTCTGCGTACTCTCAGGATTTGCCACATTGGTCAAACCACGTCATTACGTTGTGAGGCTTTGAGAGAAAGCATCCTTCATTTTAATTCTTTGCATGATTAAAGTCTTTCAATTACCATTCAATTTAATTAAATGGCTTTTATGATTTAATTTTAGTGAGGGGAAAAATGATCACTCATTAAAACGATGATTGAATGAAGATTTTTTTTTATTATTGCAGTAGATAACAGGAAAGAGCCTTTGAGATAAGTTTTGTAATAAAAAATCCTTCTAGTAGTCAGTAAAACGTGTTATCAGTAATGAAAAAGGAGTTGTTGATATTGTTTATTAATAAGTGATGAATTAGTGTGGAGCCTGACACCTCATTTACCCCAGTAACACTACCCAGGGAAATTATAGAGAATATTAGCCTGTCATTCTTTGCAAATTTTTTTCTTGAGAGCCTGAGAGACTGAGAGGGAGAGAGAGAGCAAGAGCAAGAACAAGAGAGGGAATGAATAAAGATGCATAACCTTTTAAAGTAAAAACTCTAAATTGTAGTTTAGTTAGTACTCCAGCAAAACTAATTGGTTAAAGAAAATACATGGTCTACATTATTGCATGTTGGAAAAAATATCAGAATTCATTTAATAACGTGTATTTTTTTCTTTTTCTAGATTAAGAATTGATATTTTAAGTTGTGTGTCATAACATTTTCCTCATTATGAATTTCATGAGATTTTTTTCCATTTTCATCAGTGACATCCTTTGGGATGCTAAAGACTAACTTGGTAATAAGGGAAACGAAAACAAGCAATTACTGTTCAGATTCTTTTTTAAAGAAAACTATTCTAAGTGTGTATATTTTTAATACAGCTTGTTGGATTTTTTTCCCCCTGATCCAGGAAGAGATAGTCTAATATAACGAAGAAATACTTAGTTATTTGGCTTTCAGTTCTGACATCAATTCTCTGACATTGAGTATTCTGCAATTCAATTCAGTTCGGGCACTACCTCAAGTTAGTGTAGTCCCCACAAGTTTAGAGCAAAGTCCTTTACAGGACAGCCTCTCTTCAGACACCAGCTGCAAGTGTCAGTCAAGAGGCTGGAGAGAAGAGGACTTGAGATTGATTTCAATCATGTGGCTTATGATCTAATCAATGGTGTTTCTGTAATAAAATACCAATAAACACTCTGGGCATCAAGAGCTTCCCGGTTGGTCACACACTGTTGTGGGTGAGCGATGTGCCCAGACTCCAAAAAGGAGGCATGGAAGCTCAGTGTCTTACCTCTCCCTGACCTTGTCCTACGCATTTCCTCCATGTGCTTGTTCCTGAGGTGTTTCCTTTATAATAAAACTCTAACCTGAAGTACAGTACTAACAGTGAATTCCATGAGCTTTTCCAGCAAATCATTAAACAGGTTAAACCAACCAAATAGCCGTGCCAGCATTCTTCAGACCCCATGGTTCTGAGATTCTGTCATTGAAATTGTCTTTCTGGTTTGGGTGGTGCTTAAGACAGTCTCTGGTGACATCAGAGAGATTGGGATTTGAAATGCTGCCTGCCGTTTACCCGATGTGTAAGTGAGTTCACCTCTTTGAACCTCAGTTTCCTCCTCTACAAGGTGGGGATACTAATAACTCCCTCAGAGATAATGAAAATTAATATGAAATGAGACTGCACCCCAAATAGAATATTTAGCTTATATGATCTATTATTGGGATACTGTATCTATTAACATTTCCTATTTAAAAACACCTTAAATTTAATAGCTTACAATAAAAGCCAATTTATTAGCTCTTTGTTCTGTGTGCTGACAACTTGGGCTGGGCTCAGCTTGACGGTATGCTCACTCATGTGTTTGCCATGTGTGTCTGCTGGTTGGCTGGCTACAGGCTATGGTACTGGCCAGATGTCCTCGTCATCCATCAGGCCAGCCTGGGTACATCACATAGTGGGGGTCTCAGGGTTCCCAGGAACAGCAAAAGGGCATGGCCTGTTGTGCAAGTACTTGCTTAGTCTCCATTTGTGTCATGTTTGCTACTGTCCCATTGACCAAAGAAAGTTCAGGATTGGTGTGAACAGCAACATCAAAAGTCATTGGATACAGCGAAGGGAAAGGATTATGACTAATTTTGTAATCTACCTCAGACTAAAGTCCTCTTTGTAAAGTGTTTTAAAGGCAGTAATGAAGGATAGATTACTCTGTTGGAGGCTGAATTTGTATTTATCTCCATGCACATTAATGACTTTGTACTTTAATATGTGTGTGTGTGTGAGAGAGAGAGAGAGACAGAGAGAGAGAGAGAGAGAGAGAGAAAGGAAGGAGATGGAAAATTGATAGACAACTATAATGCCAACCTGGAGAAAAGATCACTGAGTCACATGGCCTTGGTTTCATGCCCCATCTGTGCAAGAGGAACAGAGGAAGGCCTCCAGCTCAGGCCTGCCCACCTCTACAGCACGCTATGCCTGGGTGTGTAATGGAGATCGAAGGTACCAGACTTGTCCCAGAGGGTTATAATTCTTTCATTTGTCTCTTTATTCTGCAAATATGGGTTGAGCACTCTCTTGAGGAAGTACTGGCTTGAATGTAGCACCTAGTGTTGACAGCGCTACTTTTTCTCCCCATGATCATTTTGCGTATATGGGCTTCAGCTTTCTCATCTGTTTAATAAGGTTGTTATATTTAGTGATTTGAAGGTATCTTTAAGCTGTGATATGTACAATTTTACAGTTCCTTTACTATTTCTTTTTTTCCCTTTTAAAGCATACACATATTTTGTTCTGGCTCTTCAGCTCCCAGCTCATTGCTTTGATGGCACCCATGGATGAGTGGAATGGAATACTGACAGGAAAGAAAAATTGGATCAATAGAGTCTATTTCTGTGATTATGGAATTTTTCATGGTCCCTTACATCCTATCACATAAGGATCCTGTACATTTCCTTGTCCAAGTGTGACACAGTGGTCAGTACACTGAGATTTCTTGATGAAAATGGGAGCTTCTTCCACCTTAAGGTAGGAATCGAGCTTCCCTGTGTGTAAAACTTATACCTGTTTTATAATGAAGACTACGTCAGATTTGGAATAGGAAGAATGACATTTGCTGTGGGATGTTAGGCACGGACTCACTCTCTCTGAATCTCAGTTTTCCCATCAGTTCTACAATACCTACCTAAGTATTGTTTTTATAAGGAGTAAATCACATAAGCTTCTATAAATGCTAATGTCAGGGCCTGTCTCCTTATATGACTTCAAACAATCTGTGTTTCCTTTCCTTTCCTTTCTGTAGGGACCCACCTTCTTGCTGAGCTAGTCCAATGGGATCATGTGTGCAAGCTGTAGCACTTGTAACTAACTCTACAGTACCAAACAAAAAACGGGTTATGATCACAAGTTCCATCCCATGCTCCAGGACCTGGGAAGTACCAGAAGGTTTTCATTGCTCAGAGGTACCCAGCTGTGTTAGAGGCAGTACTGAGGATGGATTCAGGTCTTTGTCTCCAATCTAGTTTTATCCAGTGCTACTGTCTGCTCACTAGTCCACCCACTGCCCTGGAGAATTCAACACATAAATGGGGTTACACATATAACCTCAAGTTCTGGAGCCTCGGATAATACAACAAAAACTTAAGCTCCTATCCTTGATTTGAGTCATACAGGGAAGCATACATTTCAATAAACTATTTCAGTGCAGTGCTACTTAGCATGCCAGTGGGGTGCCTAGCCTTGGGGTTTGTATTATTTTCTGCAGACCCACCCCACCCCTTTCTTTTATGTTTTACCTCTTAAAACAGAGAGCAAAATTTCATTGGTGAAGGACTCTCAAATATCTCTAAAAGGCATTCGGTGAACATGAAGTCTTGCTTATTTCCTTTGGTGAGTGGATTTTCCCCCTTGAAAGGTTTCTTTTGGAAATGCTACACGGAAGCACCATCATTCCTCTTTGCCTTCTCAAGAGAGTCATAAAATGCTATTGGCTATTACCTGAAATGCTGCCTCTTGGCTCCATTGATCCCCAGGGTGACCAGAGATTAATTATACATGAGTTATATTCAGAAACATTCCTGGGTACTCGCTCAGGGTGTGCATTGTGAAGACAGTGCATCGTCAAGGCCCAGATCTGGTCTATGAGCTCTTCGGAAACTGAAAGACTAAGTCCATCCAGCTTGCTTGGTGTGAGACTATTTAGTGATTTGCTTCTGGAGAAGGCATTGCAGCTCAGAAAGGGCAACTTCTGATTCGGTGGGAATCTATGTGATCTTTCAGATCAGTCTTTGGGGATATGAAGGATGAGAGAGAGATGGGAATGAGCATCTCACGAATGGCTGTATTCTGAAATACACAAGTTAGCTTTAAGCAGGACTGAGAGTAAGGACTCTAGTGACTGAAATGTGTCATTAAATCATTTGAAGAAGTTATTGTCTAAGGAGTATATATTAGTGTCTGTGAGTATAAAGAATCAAAGGGCAAATAATGAGATAGACCTTACCCATGAGACCTACATATAGAGGGAGTAACCTCACAAATGCAACCCCAGAGGTAGAACTTGCAAACATTTGAATTGAGTTTGCAATGACTATGGTTTGATACGCTAGGGAAGTAACCATTTCATGGCATGGCTTCAGTGGGAAGATATTTCATGAGATACAGCAGATGATGACAAGTTGTACATACGTCCCCCTGACCCCTACTGCAGCTGGGGGCAGCGGGGAAGTGTGTGTTTACGAAGTATGTAGGAAGAGCTGGAGAAACAGGGAGAAGGATATTTTCCCAGCCACTGCATATGCTGAACATTCACTGGGAAGAAAAGACAGAGGAAGGGAGGGGAGGGGAAAGGGAAGGCATGGAAGGTAAGAAAGAAAGAGAAGGGGAGAAGAGGGAGAGAAGGAGGGAAGGGAAGGGGGCAGGTTAGTGATAATTATTGAGTGATTAATTGTAGGCCTCATGCCAGGGATTTGCACTTACATTATCTCAATTTCCCTCACCATGGCACGATTAATGTGAGTGGAATAATCTTATGACAACACAGTGGAAAGGATCCTGCCTGTCGGCTTCAATGGCAGTTACTGCAGGGGGCATTGTAAATTCAGGGGCACTGCCCATGTTCTTATTAGATGATTTTAGTGTCTTAATAAAGACTTCTATTTTTTTTCAGATGATGGAGAATTAACAGTTGAGTTAAAATAGCAAGTTCTCTTATGGGGGAGTTAAGGAGGCCTAACTCTAGATAGTACAATACTGCCAGGTCTTACTCTCTCCTTCAAAGGTAAAAATAGCCCCTTCCCCAGGCCACCCAGTCTCAGTGTGGACAGTCAAGGAATTAGGCTGATAATTGCAAAGGTGTTGGCAATAGTTTTCAGCTCCGATCCCTATCCAGAGGGGTTCCTTCAGCCTCTCCTTTCCCGTGATTGAGCCTGAGCAGTACAGAAGCGGTGGCCATTCCTCCCTCCACTCTGCTACTCCATGATCCTAATCAATTTCCTCTCTGGTGCTCAGCTCCTCTTTAGTGCAGTTGCATTTTCAATGTTTGGCCTTTCCACTGTTGTGACGCCATTCCTTTCATCATCTCTGACTTTCAATCATATTCTTCTCACCATCCCTGAAAATCCCTCGGAATCCTCACAGAACCAGAGGAGGATTCAGCCCTGCCCCCCCGAGATTGTTTTCTCTAGCTCCTTAATAGTTTAGCCTTATAGTTTTGCTTTTTAATCTCTCACACCTCTACCCCATTCCATCTAGAATCTTGTTAAGATGCTTATGGTTGCAAGTAATAGAATCGCTCACTTTCCAATGACTTGAAAAAATAGTTGTTTATTATCTCACATAGCGGTAGGTCTAGAGATGGATGTCCCAGGCAAGACTCTGGGTCACTGTAGTGTCATCAGAGACCCAATCTCGTTCCATTTCTCCCAGCATTGTTACCTCAGCTAACCTTGTGCTTTTTCATTCAGGATGGCTGTTCATGGCCCAAAATGGAGGGGCGTTTCCTTCTACACATTGGTATTTTTTCTAAGAATAAAATATTACTAAGAAGTTCCCCAGCATATTTTTTCCCCAGCACTTTTGCATATTGTCTGTGTACAAATGTCAGTGTAGGGACCCAGTCATCAGTCCCTATATTTTACCTTAGTGGGCCCACTGAGTACTCAGGCAAATAGATCAAACTCAGACAAGACAGGAGTCCCAATGGGAATGCAAATCAGGGTCTCCTTAAGGATGTTTATCATACACTCAAAGTTTGATGTGGAATTAAATAGCCTCCTGATTGATGGCCCTCCAAACACAAATTTATAAAGAATACCAGTAACATTGTAGCCACTCTGTGTGCCTGATATTATATAGGCATGGCTAATGTGATAAAAGTCAATGTGATGGGTATACAATTTACTTCACAACAAGAGTACAAATATTTCACTTGCTTTTTGTTTTCTTATAAAATTGCATGTAATCTACTTGAAGCTTTCTTATCACCAGGGAAATCAACTTTCAGTCACTGTAAGGATTCTCGTACCAGACCAAATCCTTTTGATTGTGCAGTAGTCCTGGAGGCCTTGTATAGGTCCAGAACGCTCAGGAACGATGCTCTGATCTTCAGGCGATATGATTACCACCTACCTGATCATTGTCTATGTCACATAGTCCCTTCAAGGCAGCCAGAACTGCTGTTTCGTGACATGTTTGGTTACTACTGGAGTCTTTTCTGAGGATGGACCCACAGGTGCCCATGAGCTAGCCTCTTGTGGAGCCCCCTCGTAGCCATTCCCACGTAAGATCCTGCCACCTCTGCAGATGGCCGCTGATTGCAAGCATGTTACTCTTCCAACCTCAAAAGATATTCTCAAAAGCTTCTTTCTGCTCTGGATGTTCCAGTGACTGCCTTCAGACACTTCCTTTTACTTAATAATGATTCTGTGAAATCTCCCCTTAGGAGACCTTAGGGAACACTTCTCTGGACTATATTCTCCTTCTAATGATGAAAATAGAGGAAGAATATAAGAAAGGTTAGTTGTTTTCACACTAGCTATCCCGTTATAAATAGGATACATTTTGTATTGAAATGGAACACAATTAGATTCTAGATTGTCTTGCTGATTAAGGATCCACTTATAACAAATCAAATCATGACAGGCTATCGAACACCTCGCCAGTGCATTTGGCCAGCGCTTCCCTTTCACTTGCCTGCATGGAGTCACTGGCCTGCCTCCACGCTGCTTCACATTATAGATTGTTCTCTTGAGAGGCCCCTTCCTTCCATTCTGCCTGTCAGAATCTATCCACCTAGTGATACCCAGTGTACAGACCATTTTCTTTATCAAGCTGTCTTCTTCCTCACACCATTCCCTGAATAAAAAGCAAACAAACCGACACACAAAGAATCCCTCTCTTTTTGCTCTGTCCTCGGAGGACTTTGGTACACCTGGGTTACATATGCATTCTTTTCCACCTTTGGTTGTCATCCTATGTGTGGACATTGTACCTGTCTTATTGTTCTGCAATCCCTTCGAGAGCAGGACCATATCATGCTCTATTTGCTTCATTGATGGCGCCTAGAAACTAACTGAACGGAGTTGATGCAAATGAGTTGAGCCTGACAATGTGTAGTATATAATGGGACACAAAACATATGCCTGGTACGTAAGTAAATTATTAATATAGACAATGAAAAGAAGATATCCTGGGGCAGTCCAGACTGGCAAACTTGGGTGCTAAGGGCAATACATGCTCTAATGCCTGCCGCTGGTGAGAGGAAGGACCACGGTGAGCCTAAATCATCAGGAAAGGTGGCATAGATGTTTTTTAGAACTTGAACTGGATGTCGTATTGCCATGAACATGTGAATGAGTAGAAAGGAAAGGAGAAGACAGAGAAGGCATGGGGATAGGGAGGTAGATAGAAATGAGTTCAGCCTCTGTGGGTTGGTTCAGACACACCAGGAAGACCCCCAATGGTGCCTTATGTTTTCATCAAACCTTACAACTTAGAAAGTGCTGTTGCACACATTGTTGTATGTGATTCCAATCTAATGAGGTCCAGAAACTAAGTTCTACTCCATTGCAAACAGCATTGCAAAGGAGACTCAGTGTGTATACAGCCAAACATGCTTCAGTGGGAATAGATCTGTGTGTACCAAAAGAAATGAGGAGGAAGAGGACGATACTGATGATGATGATGACAGATTCCTAGAGTCCTAAAGGCTGAGGATAAAGCAAACACAACACCAAGAAGAGCACACCATTTACCTCATGGTGTGTGTTCCACTCACACCTCTGCTGTGGTGTAAATGCAATGAGTGTTAACCAGGCCTAAGCTCAGTGCACTGTAAAGCACTGCATTTACTCAGTGTCCACCCCCCCTGGTAACAACGCTGTGTGCACTTAGGAAAGTATTTTCTTAGTTAATGACAAATTTGCTTTCTCACCATTATCTTCTCCTGATATCCAAACCTCCTCCCCCACCAAGCCTGTTCAGGTCAGAAACCTCAAAGTGCATGTCCAGGCTTTCACCCGGATTGCTCCCCAGGGTCTCAGTGAGTGTCCCAAGTGGTGGGGATTTACCTGAAGGTGAGATGAAGTGTTGAAACCCCATGGCCACCTTGGCACAGGGATTGAAAGCCTCTTAGCAATCACCACAAATTTATCTTTGCTGTTGGAAAATTGCTTTGGGAAATGATGTGGATCAGAGAAGCAAATTTTCTGTCAAGATAAACATCAGTAGTGAGCAAAGCAAAATTTAGGGGGTGGGGGGAGAGATCCGTAGGTGTTCATCTCATTTTTATTAGCACCCTTTAATATTTGCCACAATCTTACTTTGTGAACCAAACTGTCAGTAGAAGCATTGAACTACAGAGAAGATTCAGGAATTTCTCTAGAGAGGATACTTTGAGTATCATTTTACAAATCGAAGTTGTCAATAACAGATGTGCTTCAAAGAGCTGTCAGTTTTTTTTTAAAAATTAAGGTGAAACATAAAATCCCTAAAAGCCCGCCACACAGATACCAGGAATCTACTGCCTCTGAACTGGCCCAGATTTTTCAGTGTGTTTCCAGAAATTGCTGTTATACAGTCTGCACAGACGGTGGAGTGCTTGGACTAGCATGGGAGGGAGGAAGCTTGGCAGGGCACCAGCTCAGAGCACGATTCTTCTTTTCCCCCGAAAAGCTGAGCCTGGTAAAAAATAAAAACACAAACAGACCCTTTCCCTCTTTCCCATCTGCTTTCATCCCAGTTCTTTGGGGTTGGTATCCCTGGGTAAGCCGGTAGAGCCCAGCAGGCTGCTGGCTGCTGAACGTGTTACTGGATTTTGCTGCAGTTCAGGGCTGCTTCTCCGTGGGGTCCAAGCACACTGAGTGTCGTCGGCTGACAGATACGGGACCACTGCAGTACCATATGCACGAGGGCTCCGAAAAGCAACCTGTGTGCTTTTGGTGGCAGTGATATGCTGTAAGAAGGGATTATAATTGAATGAAGGTTGACTTCTGCCCCCACCTTCTTCCAGAAGTCTCAGTTTAAGCTCTCAGGAAATCTGTCAGTTATATGCTGCCGGGGAAGAGGCATGCTCACAGAAAGAGGACTGGGGGTTGAATCTGTAGACAGATCTGAGACTAAACCTTATATTGAGAAAACACTAAAAAAAAAGACAATCATCTGAGGCATGTCTTGGAGCACCCCTGTGAAGGGATCTTTGTAACCCTTTTAACAGAGTATTTTAGCTGACTTTGACTAAAAAGGAAGGGGCTGCCTTGTTTTCTTCCCACTTAATATAGTTGTTAATCTATACCTCCGCTTTCCCCTCTATGGAGATACTTTTTATATTGAAATGTAATATTCTCTTTAACTTCTTTTAGCCACTTTTCAGAATCTATATCTAGAAACTAGTTGTTTCTAATGCCTTTCAATTCCCCCCTAGTCTATTTATATAAACACAATGTGTTATACGTTGGCTACAGGGTGGGAACTCACGTGACTTGAGAATTTCCTGTCTGCTAGCACTGTGGCCAACTCAACACACATGATCTCCGATAATCTTCCCAAGAACCTGCATGGCTGACATCCGATATGTCCATTTTAAAGATGTGGCCAAGGTTCATGGATGACCTGCCTAAAGGCCATTCAGCACACTTGGATCAGACTCTGGGCTACATGATAAGGGACAAAGTCAAGTGAACGGAAGACCCTTCCTCCAAGGAGCAAACAGTTTAGTTGTCTCCCTGCTACATAGACTATCAACAGAGGAGTCATGAGGGACTTAATTCATAGCAGTGACTAACAGCAGGAATTTCAGCCCTGTGGAGGAGAGTTTGAAGCACGTGGCCCTCTGAAGTCGCACTGTGTGGGTGGCAACCCACAGTCCTCCGTCCAATGCTTAAATCTTTGCGCACCTCACAGCTTTGGAAGTTGTCACTTACATTTTCTTGTTTGATCCATACCAGATCCTTGTGAAACAGGCTGAACAAGGATTCTTTCTGAATTTTATAGACAAGGGAATTGAGGGCCAGAAAGGTGGTGTTTTATCTAAGTGAGTAAATGGCAGGGCCAGGTCTGGGCTCTGTCTCTTACCTCCATACCCAATAGATGTTTTTTTCTAATACAGCACGTCGCCTCCAAATAAATCCACCTCTGGGAGGTGTTGAGTGCAGGGGGGGGGGCTGATAAAACGAAGTTCCCCAAATGAAAGTTGGCTTTTCAAATAATCTCTGAATTGCAGTTTTCAATATCGAAGAACTTGGACCTCTTTTCTCCTTCTCAAAGTCTTGGTGACCTGCCATGGTGCTTTAACTTTTTGCTATCATCTCTTTCCCATGTGAATCGTTGTCTATTTCAGTGTTTCTCAAACATTTTTATTTTCATTATCTCCCCCAAAGAAGTGTTTTTAGACATATTTCCCAATTGCCCCCTCACTCTGAAATTTTATTGCCACAGGTATATTGTATATCTGTTTATATACAATATTATTCTGTGTTTGACTGTGCTTTGTACATACAACAAGATTTTTTTGGCCCCATCAAGAACCAGTTTTTACTGTCTTGGTTCAATATTGCCCCCATTGAGAGTGCATAGTGTAACTTGTAACTATGAATTCAGTAGCAATGTTTTTAAAAGAAGAAGGCGGAGGAGGAGGAAGAGAAGAAGGAGGAAAGAAAGGGAGGGATGGAGGTAGGAAAGGAAGAGAGAAAACAAACAACAAACCCACAATAAAACAAATTAACAAAGACACAAAACACTAAACTGATGGGTGTCCTCAATCTCCCAATAGCTACAGATTTCCCTGGTAGTATGCTTCATGAGTTGGGGTTTCACGTTGACCAAAGTACACCCATTATGTCTGTGCAAAGCTGGACACATGCTCTAATCATGCTGTGAGTGAATCCCAAGGAACAGGCCATGGCTTGGAACAGACTCACCTTTCAGTATCTAATTTTCTAGGTACAATTGGTTTGTTCCCTCCGACCAAACATAGTCTCTGTTTATGATGCTGGTTAGGTCTCTAAGGAGGGTGGAATCTTTCCTTCGAGGAACTTGGATGAATTCATAACTTTACCTGTTGATAAGCAACAGAAAGGAGAATGTATTGGGAATTACTCCTACTTTCCTCTCCCTCTTTTAACTCCACACCTTGCCTTCCAAATCGGACAACTAGAAGGAAAGCGAGAAATCGCTACTACAGTCAAGAAAAAAAAGGTCTGGACTTGTGGAGCGGACTTGTCCGAGAGCCAGTGACAAATCAGCGGCAAAGAGGGAACTCAGATTCTGCCTCTGGATACTGGGCCCTTTTCCCAGGAGAGAGAGTCCACCTCAGATGTGTTCTCCGTTTGTCTCTTTGCTTGCATAGCATCAAACTGGGGCTGTTAGTGCACAGAGAAAGCACGCCTTGAAATAAATGCCAGCAAATGTGTTCCAGTTGACGATGTTTGCTTAGTGTCGGGGGGGGGGGGGGGGGGTAGGAGCAGTGTGATTTAATATTGCTGATATTAAATAAGAGCTTGGGAGCTGGGTAACAATCACAACCTGTGTAGTAGCTTTCCACCCTCAGGAATTAACTGCAGATAGCAAATAGCTCAGATGTGGAAATGAGTTTTGCCATCTCACCGAAGACCCATGTGAACAATGCCTCCTTGATCTGGCCACCAGGTTTCGGTTCCTGTGGTAACTGAGAGATGGTGTCAAACCTGCCTGGGTGCACAGATATGTGTGCAAAGGCACACAAGTGTGTTCCAGAAGTGGGGTACGTTCACAGGGGCTGCCTGACCTCAGTGGAAGCCAAACCAAGGAAGAACCAGAACAAAGTCAAACATGAGTAGAGAGGCCAAGGCCCGAGCCAGTTGCAAAGCTATGAAGGAAGCTACATGTGCGTTTGGTACCTCCAGACTCCATTCTGCTTCCTTCACTTCTCCTTTTAGACCCAATGGTTCGGAAACTCAGATTTATCACAGAAGAAAAAGAGGGTAGCATGGCTTTGAAGTACAACAGCTCTGTTCTACTCAACCCTTCCCCGGCTGTGTGACCTTGTTTTTGTTTTTTTTTTTTTTTCTTTTTTAAATTTTTTATTAAAAAGGAAAAGAAGAAAACCACTTATGTAATACCTACCATGAGCCAGGCGCTGTTCAAAGCACTTTACACATAATAACTCATTTAATTCTCTATAATAACTTAATTTCATAACAATCCTATCTCCATTGCAATCAATGAAGGAACTGAGGACCAGTTGACCTTAAGGTTTAGTAACTTGCCAAATTCACTCAGCCAGAATTTGAACCCAAGCTTGGTGTCTCCAGAGTCAATGTTTGACACTCTTTACTCTGGTCAGTGACTGGAACGTGACCTTGGGAAAGTCACTGAACCTTCCCAAACCTCAGTTTAACCTATCTGTAAGATGAGGATATGAATACTTGTCTGGAGAAGGAGAGATGAAGGTTTGTTGCAGGGTTTAACTGGGAAAACGTTAAGGATTCAGCAGGTTGCCAGGCACCTAATAAGTACAATGTATAATAAACAACCGCCTGGAGGGCAGTTGCCTTCCATAAATGGATCAGGAAGAAGGGGTGGCCTCTTCTGCACACGCTCATCGTGAATCTAGTGAGCCTAGACTCAGCCCAGTCCTCTGGCGAATGCCTCACCTTCAGGTTAAATTGTCCTATTTTTCATTCAACACATATTTACTTAATCTCTGAAGAAGAAATGTTGTGCTACTTTGACTGACAGATGTGTAGTTAGGACTGAAGAATCTGAGGGGTATGTTACCTTTCATTATATTCCAGTTGCAGTGTGCTTTCTCCTCTTCCCTAGTGTGTTTTTCTTTTTCTTTTTGTACCTTTATGATTTTCAAAATAGTGTCCAAAAAATGATCAATATGAGAAATTCAGATAAAATGATCTAGACAGCAAGCAAAGGACGAGACTGAATTCCAAGAAGGACCATTATTTTTAGAATAAAACACACACACACACACACACACTCACACACACACAGAAAGAGAGAGAGACTCAGTTGCAGGGAAATATAGATTTCACCACAAATGCAATCACTGTGGAACAACGACAGTGAGACCAAATCACAGAGCGCTTGGTTGTTCTGCAGCTGAGGGACAGATGACAGGATTGTCGTGGCCAGCTGAAGGCAGATTGCAGCATTGTTCTATTAATTGTGTATAACTTGGCTCTTCCAGACCTTTCTGTGGCAGACCAATCCAGCTCTCACTTGCCACCTTCTTCTCACTTTTAGCCAAGGCTACCTACAGTATCTCTGAGATAGAGGTCTCTACCACACATAGTTTGCAATATTGAGAATTCTTAATTGAAGATAAACATAAACATACTGATGATGGACACTGGATAATGCAGGATTTTTAAAGAGGACCCTTGTTGAAGGAGATACGATACACTAGAAGATTCAATCTTTATCCTTACTCTATATTATAAACCCTATAAACGGTCGGCAGATCTGGTCTCATACATGAGCAATGGCCTGTGTTGTTTCATTTAAGGGGTACAAGGATGGACCTCCTGTCCAACTGTACATCACCCAGCTGTTTCAGTACCTGAAATTCTAACATTGGCACAATTTCTTTAGGTTATTTCTCTCAGAGATCCTTTTAGAAACTGCAAAAATCTATGGACAGAATTGTTATCACCATCCATCCATCAATTTTCTACTAGGATTCAGTTTTTGCATTCTTGAAAGAGTTGCTGGCAAAATAATCCATGGCAGTGGGCTGAGCAGAAAGGGAACATTTGAGTGTTAGGGGTATTTGGAAAGAGTCGGCATCTTTTTGGCTGTCTCTGAGACATCAGAGGCTGCTGTGGCAAAGAAAAGAAACTCAGGCATGGGGTGGGGGTGGGGTTGCGGGTGGGGGCACAAGAACATTGGTTCAATGTATTCTCCAGGATGCCTCATGGAAGACTTACTGACTTTAGCACTTTGAGCAGGGACAACCAGCCCTGTGTCATAATGACACAACAAATCAGAGGAGGAAAAGGAAGTGGTGGAGGGGGAAGAATACCGAATTTAGAAGAGGCAGTTCTGGGTCCAGACCTGGCAATAGCATTGACCTTGAGCAAGCTACTTAATGTCTTCCAATGTAAGACTTCCTGTCTTAAAAAAAAATAAAAATAAATAAAAATAAAAAAGGTCAAGTCTGTATCTGCCTTGTGAGACTGTTGGGAGAATTACAATAAATAAAATGATTAATTGTAAATAGCACTTTGTAAAGTGTAGAGTGCTCAGAAACAATTTCCAAGCACATCTATGCTTGCATATCTGTCTCACAGTATCAGGTGGAGTCAAAGGGGGTCTTGCTCACTCAATGCTAACCTGGTCCCACCCAACCCCCAGCCGCCATGTATTTTTAAAAAGCTGCAGTCAGACTTGTGGCTCTCATAGACTGCTGAGCTGTGCACACTGCGATTCTTGTGGCCCAGTGCTTCTCAACCTTGGCTGAACTTTGGAATCACCTGGGAAGCTTTAAAATATCTCTTTGCCAAAGCCACATCCAGATCAATTAAATCAGAATCTCTTAGGGAGGGACCCAGACAGCAGTATTTATTAAAGCTCCCAAGGGGTTCCAGTGCACAGCCAGGGTTGAGAAGCATTCTCCCAGCTAAGCAAGAGAAAGAAGGAGGCAGCTAGACAATGGATTATTTTTTCTCATAATGTAGGGGAGAAAATGACTTTCCAACATCACATTGAGAAGAAGTAAATAGCCAACCTGTTAGACCAGAATAAAGAGAGAAATGACTAAAAGGGTGGAGGAGTCGAGTTGGTGTATTACAGCTACTTTTGATGATTATTTGAGCAATATAAAGCATGAATCTCGAAACTCCCTCTCTTGCTCTTTCTCTTTTTTTCTCTCTTCCCCTTACCCACCTCCTCCCACATTGCTTTTTTGTTCCCCAATATCTCCCCCTCTTTCCTCTCCTCTCCCCTCTTCTCGTTTTACAGAAGGGCTCTGAACTCATATCACACTAGTTGTAGCCACTTACTCACAAGGTAGTAAGTTATTTTTGGAGTCCTGTGCACGCATTTTTCTGTACATCTTCTCTGCCCCCACCCCCACCCCAGTGGCATTCATCAGCTTGTTTTTTCACTGTTCCTCCTTCATAGCCCATCCCTACGTCTGCGGTCTCACATGTGGGTGAGTGTGAGCGAGTGTATCCTCTCTAGGATTTTCTTTCATCTCTTCCTGCACATTCTAAAAGCCCTATTTTCTCACCCACACATGCCCGCACTTTCTTATCTCTTCCCCAGCATGCCTACCTCTTCTCTGAAGTCTTGTCTTTCTCTGATTTATTTATTTATTTTTTTTACATCTACCTTTTCTCATTCCTTTGCAGGCAACCCTGATGAATCAGAATTTCTGGGGAATGGGAGTGTAGGGGAATTTTAATTTTCTGGATAAGTGACACTAGCTTGAAAACCACATTTGTTTTGTGTTTTACTGTTGGGAAAAAGGGTAATATAGAAGCCCAGAACGGGAACGGTTCCTAGGGAATATCTGGATGAACCTCCTCAAGGGAGACAGAAAGAGGCCCATTGCAGTAAAATGATCACCAACGAATCTAAGGCAAGTGAGTAATAGCACCGGGTTTAAAGACCATATCTCAGTTCTGGACCCTGAACACCCAGAGCACACACTTGACCTGGCCTGCAGAACAGTTGTAGTTAACCAGGAGCAGTCAAATGTGAATTGCCTTTTTTTTTAAAGAACTCTTCAGTTGCCTCATAATGCCATATGCCTGGGGCCTTCACTCATCTGTGTTTCTTATCTGTCCCCAAATACATTTCAGTTCACAATGTCCAAATCTCTAGACTATCCTGCTTCTAAGGTCTGAGATCATTTCCCTGATTGATATGTCGACACTACTCACTAGACTAAGCGCATTGATTTTTATTTTTTGTTTTTGTTTTTTTTTTAAACGGAAACCCATTCCAGCATCCAAGTTCCAGGCTTGGTTGGAGAAGCAGAAAGCACAGGAAGGTGGACTGAGTTTGTTCAGACTTCAGAACACTTCCTGAAAGGCATATCAAGTGTCTCATTTTCCTTCTTGTTAATTAAATATCCACTGGTAGCTTGATTTTTTTTTTCTGTTTCTTAAATGAGGTACCGCTAAAAAGAAAAAAAAAAAAAGTGGGTCAATTAAGGGTTCTGACAAGTTTTGTCCCAGTTAATTTAAGTTTTGCCATATGTTCTTTGAGAAGCATGTGCTAACTACAGACAGGTCCTCTCGCTGATTAGCATCCAACCTGAGGGTTTTTAATTTAGATTTCCAGCTCTCTGGCAAGAGAGAAGAAGATTAAAAGAGAATCCATCTAAGTGAACCCAAACCTAACTCTTCAGAAGGGCTACTTTCAGCAAAGCCGGAGATCAGCATGTTGGTTTAGAGAGCCTCCTTACTTTATACCACGGAGCCGAGTTTCTCAACCTCAGCACTTGATGTTTAGGACCAAATCATTTGTTGTTGAGGAGGGTTTTCTTTGCATTGTAGGATATTTAGAAGGCTCCCTGACCTGTAGCCTCTAGATGCCAGTAGCCCCACCCTCACACATGAAAATCAAACATGTTTCCAAATACTACCAATTGTTGATTGGGTGGCATAGTTGCCCCTGTTTGGGAACCACTGCCATTGAAACACAGCCCATTTGATGACCAAGAAAGAAATGTGAATAAATCCCCAACAGTAATCTATGGTTGCCCGTACTTTACTTTCTGAGTCAAAAATAGTCTAGTTAGAGGTTGGGATGAATGACTACCTGGACATTGCTGCTCCTGGAAGCTTGGGAGAGGTGTCTCCTCTTTGGACAGAGCCCCACATTACCCAATTACCAGAGGCCAGATCAAAGGAAGTTGTGAGCATTCCAGGATTTGAGTATTCCAGGCATGTCATCCAACAAGAATATGGCGAACGTGTTCCCTGTGGCCAGGCTAATCTAAGGTTCTGTTCTGGGTAAAGGACTAGAGGGGCAACTGTTCAAGGAAATAACAAATGGGATATAATGAGAAAGGCACCAAAGTGAACACCAGTGCTCCAAATACTAGCTGGATAACTTTGCACAAAGAACTTGACCTCTATAAGCCTCGGTTTCCTCATGTAAAGATAAACTTCCTAGGACCTCTCTCACATATTGAAATCTATGGAAAGACTCTCATACCAAGTCACCAATAAATGTATTTCCTCCCTCTCATTTACATCTCTGACTAAACCTTGAGGGTATAATAGCCAAGCCCTTCGCTTTGAGCAGAAAACCAAAGACCTTCAGAAACTGTGTCCAACTGAGGAAATCATCAGTAAGAATTTTGCCTCTTGGATCCCTGGGAAAAAAATCAGAGTAGAGCATTTTTTAATGAAAAAAATAATTTCCTAACCCTGAGGTGGAACTCATTAGTTAGGAGTATACTCTCCAAAGAATTCATTGCCATCTCCTGGCTCTTACCACGAGGTAACATGGGTATACTCTCCTATGGCATGTGGAGTCCAGAAGATTTCCCAGACTGCAAAGCACCTACCAACTCATTAAATACCATCAGCCTGAAAATACCATCATCCTACTCCGTCCTTTACGCCTTAATGATGACTGGTTTTATCAGGTCCTTTCCTGAGTAAAAGTTCGAAAGTTTGATCATGAAAGAACAAAGCAGAGGATTAATTAATGGTGGAAGGTAGTTATACAATGGGATCATACATGTGTGGTTATGTATGTGGAGATATATATATATATATATATATATAGATAGATAGATAGATAGATAGATAGATAGAGAGAGACAGAGACAGAGAGACAGAGAGACACAGAGAGACAGAGAGACAGAGAGACAGAGAGGTGTGCCAAAAAAAAGTATACACATTTTAAGACAGGAAAAACTATTAAAATCATGGGGATGTAACCACTTTGAGCACCTCTTGTAATTGCAGAACGTGACTTGTATTCATCTTTTGTTTTATTTGTATATATTGAGTATTATAATTTTTAACACAGTTTTTTTTTTCCTTTCTTAAAATGTGTATACATTTTTTGGCACCCTCTGTGTGTGTGTGTGTGTAATCCTACACATCTCTCAAAATATATTTCAGGAGCCTGTTTAACAGTTGCATTCCAGCCAACACTGGTTATTTGACATTTCATCAATGGCAAAACAAAGTCAACCAGCACAATCCCCTGTCTAGCAGAGAAAAGTAATGCTTCTTTTGACGACCCCGAAACATTAAATACCCATTCTCCACAGCAGATATAGTCTGGTCTTTCGATAACCTACTCCAGAGAGGGGCATCTGATGCCTTTCATTTTTCCAGAATATGTGATCCACCAGTACCCTCTTCTACACGGCAGGTAGCATGGGTGCCAAACTTGCTGACAAGTCGATTCATGTAACCCCAACACACAGGCAGCCCCAAAGCCCTCCAGGGACGTGTGTGCACTTGCTGAGGAAACTTAAGAGGAATCACAAGCGCTGTTTGCCCCTCTAATTATTATACTGACACATAGTCTTGAATGTGTTGTTGATGCTAAATCATACCAAACATCTGCCTTCGTGTGTGCAGGGAGGAAAGGTAAAGCACTTACCTTTCCTCGTGCTTTGAGGAGCTTGGGAGAATGTACAAAAACGGATTTTAAAAAGTTTCCTTGTCCTGGATTAACCTTTTATTTGTGATAGCAACTTTTTAGTCGTGAGAGCCTGGTATGTGGATGGGACAGGTCGTCCCAACTGTCAAGGCTAAAGTCTGAGTGTCAGGGGCTGCATTTTCACCCAGGAAAGGCCAAAGGATGGGTTTCATTTAACCTGCTTCCTCTGACACAACTTAAAAAACAACCAGGGCTAAGACTGGGGTGAGAGTGTCATTTGTCATTGTAAAAGACTTTTGTTCTATATAAATATCCCAGAGCCCTCCACAGCATGGCTGTACTTTAATCAGTTGGGAAGGGACCTGCAAATGGAGGGTTAATCCATCACAATGTCCAGGAAGAGACATGAACTGTGGCCTTAAATTCTTCTCAGATAGCACAGGATAAAGAGATTAGCACCCTCTGTGGGAAGAACAACAGAAAAAAGTGCTATCCCTTTAAAAATTAGATTCTCTTTTAAGTGCTCAGTTGTTTGCTTAGAGGGGTCAGAGCAAGTTTCCTGCAGCTTAAAGATTAATTAATTGGAGAAAGAAAAGATTTCAAGTATCACAAAACCTTATTTAAAACTACCAATTTCCCTTCTTCTTGCCTTCTCCCTGCCCCTGCCATTTCCCAAACCAAGAGTCACAGGAGCATGAAATAATGTGAGCTAAATACCTCTATGTGTGGAAGAAACATATCTGCTTGCCTGCAAAGACACACAATGCAGAGACCTAGAGACATACACACACCAAGTAAAAATACAGCTTTCTCTGGCCATCATTTGTTCAGGTCGCAGACAGCAGATTCCTCTTTACAATGATCTTTCATTAGATTTACAAGGACTTACATGGACTTAAGATCTTCTACACGTGTAGTGTTTAGTCATATTGGGGAGAGGGGGCGGTGGCAGCAGCACAAAACAAAGCACGTTTATTTTCTCATTGACTACATTGAAAAAAGAATGAAGGGGGGGGGGAGCCTTGGGATAGAAGATGAACTCTACAGTTTACAGTATCCCTATTTCTAGTGGGTAGTGTGGTCTGTGGTTCTGCTGTTGCCAGGAAGGCTTTGCTTCTAGAAGCTTTTCCTGTAAGCATCAGAACAAGGTCCTTAATGCACCAAGCCAGAGCAGTTCTGGATTTTAGTAACCTTCCAATGAGGAGATTAAATCAATGGAATCCAAGGAGATTTTCTTCAATTGCCACAATTTGGGGATTTTTTTTTTTTTTATGTATGTGGTCTTCTGGAGGAGGCCTCTGTAGTGGGGTTTCATTTTAGATGTGAAATGCATCCCCCTTGTCTCTGCTCCCCCTACCCTCAGAGTGACATGCTGTTTAAAACAGTTGCCCCAAATGACTGATCATGCTTAGACTAAATCCAAACCCCCTCCTCAAAGTTCTCAAACAAAGCACCTCTCTTGTAAAACGTTACCAGCCTAAATGGGTGTTATGTTCATGGTGTGTGTCATAATGCCATGTTTTAATTATACACAAAGCAAGAGGAAGTTTCCTAAGGTGGGGTGTGTGTATGTGTGTTTGTGTGTGTGAGAGAGAGAGAGAGAGAGAGAGAGAGAGAGAGAGAGAGAGAGAGAGAGAGAGAGAGGTCTCCCAAGGCTTAATATCTTAGGGATATTTGCAAAAAGATTTCTCTTGAAAGGGCCTCTTAGAAGCAGTATTATTAGGCATATTGGTTTCTCCATTAGGTAGACATCTACTACCAGTCCTCAGCTTAAGTAAATCTCCTGGTGGTAACCATTCTGCATTTCAAGCAGCTGATTGAGCCTCTTTTAGTAGGTGGCTGGAGGCATTTGCATTTTGGGAGATGGTGGCTTCTTGCTCCCCCCCACCCATCCCTCTTCCTGCTATTTGGACTTCTGTCTTAAAAAAGAGAAATAAAACAGAAAGATGCCAGTCTGTAGGGGTCATTCAGAGGGATGAGCACCTGAGTTTCAGAAGACTGCTGGACATGGGCAACATTGGTTCAGTGTTCACTCTCAGCCATCCATGACAGTTTATTTCAATCATACATTTGCTTAAGTCGTTAGTGAGTGAAAGACCCCTCCCATTCAATACACATACACTTCCTTCTTCCCCTTCCCCACCCACCAACTGGTACTACTCGACAGTTTAGTTCGTTGAACAACCTAAACGTGGAAACCTACAAAGGAGAGGAAGGGGCAATCATTGATCCCAACACACACAAAAAGTAAAACACAGGGAAAGCAAGCATTACACAAAAAGGCAATCTGAGAGGAGGCAGTTTTTCTGTCCTGGGTTAACAAATTAATCCCATCTGAGGAATATTGGAACACAGAATCAAATGATGCTCTTCCCCATGCCCCCCCCCACCACCACTACCGGAGCCCTCACATAGCGCTCTGCATCAGGTCTGCCCCCTAAAGTCTCCTGCTACAAGGCATTACCCTGTAGGTATTCATCGTGAGGCAGGATTTTTCTGACTGTTCCCCATAGTAACTAGGAGTGTGCTGTCACTGCTGAGAGCTTAAGCTTGTTTTAGTCTTAGCAATGAACTCCAAAAAGCACAGCTTTCATCACCAAACCTTTGGATTCAGCCTCATTCCCCTCAGACCACAGAGGGGTCTCTTTCAGGGAAGAGTAGGGAAAAGGGCACAGATGCTACTAAATCTGTGACTCAAAGGCATAGGAGAGTTATGAACCAGTGGATTTCAGGGGCGAGATTTTTTTAACTGATTTGAAAAAATGGCTATATTAAGTGTAAATACATTTCTTGTTAATAGGACAAACTGTCTGGCACTGCCTTTTAAAAACCATTTGCAATGATCTCTGCCTTAAAGGCTGAGCAATGATGCTCAGTCCTCAGTTCACTTGCTTTAAAGTGGTTAGATTGCACTGTATCCCCTAAAAATTATATAAAGTGTCTTTGTTTTTTTAGTCCTTAATCATGTGGAGTAAATCAACCTGATAAGCTCTGTTTGTCTTGCTTATTATTTCAGATGGTGTCTGAATACTTTGCTCCTTAATTTTTGGATCTTCCCTCTGGACACTGGACACCCCTTTCCCCAACACACACACACACACACACACACACACACACACACACACACACACACACAAACACACGGAAGGAAATTGTAACTGTTGCTTCTCTTTAACACAGGTAACAATTCATTTAGGTTACACCAGTCTGTAAAAACTGTAAGTGCTATTTTATTTTAAACATTTTAGTTTACAAAAAAAAAAATCAATGATTTGTACCTTTTTACACTCTCAGATTCCTGAATATGGAAAGATCTTCAAAGGAAGGAAGGAGTTCTCATATGAAATTTAAGATAGACTGTCCTGAAGGTTGTGGGGTGGGTTTTTTGTTGTGTTTTATTTCGTTTTTGTTTTTAAGACACAATAAAGCTAAAATGTCAAGTCTCTGGGAGCGATCCCCTTACAGTTTCAGTCAAGGAGCATATCAGAGCACAGACAAGGAGACCCCCTCCTGGTGCTCGCCGGCCAGCCCCGGCGGCCCAGGCGTATTTGGTAGCGCACGGGTGAGAGCCACTGGGACGTTCACACCTCGCATTCCCTTGCGGGTTGCTGGTGGCAGGTACACGAGCCATACTCGTTGATGATCACCAGGGCTCCCTCAATGTGGTTGGGTTTGTAATCAACGTAGTATTCCTGGGCAGACATGGCAGCCATCTGATGCATGGTCTGTTTCTGCTTTTGCTTCCTGCGCTGCGTGACAAAGCACTGTCTGAGCTGCCTGAGGCTAGCTGGGAAACACTTCCAGGAGACATAGAGCACCAGGACCACGATGAGGAAGGAGAAAATGAGGGCCATGGTGCCTGTGACCACCTTGTGGATCTGCACGGCGTTCTCGGCGTGCTCGCCGCCGGGGAGAGCCACAGTCGCGGGCTCCGGGGAGCCGTCGAGCTGCCCCTCCCTGCCGTCAGCGAGCGTGGTGGCGGGACTGGCGGGGGGGCCCAGGTCACTGCGGTTGGTCACTGTGGAGAGCAGATGGTCGCTGGTGGGCTCGGCCCCATCCTCGCACAGGTGGAAGGCGTACACGGCGTCCAGGACGTCCTCGCCCTGCGCGTACTCCGGGCTGGCGCACTGCAAGTTACCATCGTAGCGCCCTTGGAAGTTGCTGAGCCACGAGGCCAGGGCGCACATGTTGCGCCCGCAGTCCCATAGGTTCCCAGTTAGGGTGATGCTCCTCAGCGACTTCCAGGAGTTGAGGATCCGGGGCTCGACGTAGGTGAGGCGGTTGGAGTCCAGCTGCAGAGACTGCAGGTGCGGCACGGTCTCGAACACGTGGGGTTCCATGTACTCGATCTCGTTGCCCGACAGGTCCATTTTCTCCAGGTTCCAAACCCAGTCCAGCGAGCTGACCACGATGGCTACCTTGTTCCTCCTCAGGCAGAGCGAGTGCAGGGAGATGAGGCGCGGGAAGTGGGCGAAGTTCACCTTGACCAAATCATTGTGCTCCAGGTGCAGCTCGGTGAGCTTGAACAAGCCGGCGAAGGAGTTGCGCGCCAGACTCTTGAGCTGATTGTATCCGATGTCAAGAAACTTGAGGCTGCGGCAGTCCTGAAAGATACGCACGGGCACGAACTGGATGGCGTTGGCCCGCATGTGCAGCGTGGTGAGCTTCCGCAGCCCGTGGAAGAGGTCCGGTGCCAGCGCCTGTAGCTTGTTGTAAGAGAGGTCCACGCTGCGCAGGTTGGGCATGGGCCGGAAGGTGGTGTTGGCCAGCTGGGTGATCTGGTTGGAACTCAGTGTGAGTTCCTTAACTCGGCGCAGTTTCTGAAAGGCGTCCCCCTGCACCGAGCAGATGTGATTGTGATCCAGATAGAGCCACGTGAGCTGCATTAACCCCGTGAACTGGCCGGCGCGCAGCTCCGAGAGGCCGTTGTAGCGCAGGGACAAGCCCAGCAGGCCGGACAGATTGTGGGGCGCCTCGGTGAGGTTGAGCGCCTCGCAGTACAGCAGCCGCCCCTCGCACCGGCACAGCTGCGGGCACCCGCTGGGGGCGGCGGGCAGCATCTGAAAGCAGGCCCCCAGCAGACACAAGACCACCCCCGAGGGCCTCCTCAGCAGCCAGTATAGACAGAGACCGAGCAGCAGGAAATCCATTAGCGAGAATCTTTCCAGAGATGCTGGAGAATGTCCATTGGAAGCGCTCGGTCAGAAATCTACATCATATTTTATTCCGAGGGAGAGGGAGCGGGGGAGGGGGAGAAAATGGCAAAAATCAAATAAATATATCGAAATAAAGAAGGAGCCCCCCCTCCCCAAAGCCGCACGTTCACCTCTAAGCATGCAGAAAGCTGGGCAGCATAGAAAGTTCACAGCCACGGAAAGATCAAAGAGATGGTGATTTGGTCCATGTTAGATGCTGCAGCAAAGAAAAGGGAAGAAAAAAAAAATCTTCGGGAAAGAATTTAATTAAAAAGTGTCTTACCCACCCTTTTCCAGAGAGTGACAACCTCCATTCAGCTGCTCCCTTTGTGTGCAGGCTAATTATATGCAGGGCGAGAGAAGACCCCTCTGTGTTTCCGAGGCAGCCCGGGTCCGCGGCCAGCGGATCTGGCAGGCGCACAATGTCTCACTTTGCTGCTGGGCTTGGGGCTGCAAGGGCGGCTGGCGAAGCGAGGAGGCGACTTCTAGGACCCGCAAGTTTCTCAACTACGTGCTGGAGCCCGGGCTTCGCCTTCCTGCCAAGGTCCTTTCTCTCTGCAGTTCGGACTGTGACGTGGTGGGGAAAAAAAACTCCAAACTCGGGGCTCGCGACTCCCCAGGATTTGACAGTCTGGTTAATGTCCGTCATTGGAAAGGACCACGGACCGGCGCCACCGTTTAGTCTGCGGAGGCTACCTGCCATTCGCGCCCGAGGCGGCTGCGGAGAGCGGGCTCGTTCATGCTTTGCGGGTGGAGGGCGGCGGGGAGGCTCGGCGGCGGTGCGGGGAGCGGGCAGCGGGGAGCGGCGCCCCGGCTCCTTCCCTCCGCCTGGCAGTGTGCGGCGCGGGCTTGCACAGGCACCTACTGCTCACTGAGTGTCGTAAGCTGCTCACGATTGTGCGTCTTCCCGGAGCACCTCAGACATGGGCAGATTGAAAAGGGGTGGGCATAAAACCAACATTTTACCGAACCACTAAAGTAATGTACGTTCTTTGGTGAAATGGACAACACTTGCAGCGTTTTTGTCCATATTTCCGAAAAAAAAAGGGGAGAGGGGACGGAGGTGTGGGGTATCATCATCAACAGCAAGCTATTTCCCAGTGGGAAATTGAACTATTCTGTTCTCTCCCCCTTCTCTTTTGGGGATGTCCCTCCTCCCCCTTTAAAGCTGTCTATTCGTAAGGGATACGTAGGGATCTGTGGAGAAATCAGCGTTTGGTCCTTTGCTTGGGAAAAGCAACTTGAGAGATGATAGAGGGAAGCGATGATTGCGGGGGCTTCGCTAAGATTATTTTTTCCTTGTGGGTACTGGAGTTCTGCAGTCAGCCAGTCCTTTTAGGTGGTGGGCGGGTGAATGCTTCCCAACCCCGGTGGATGAGAAGGCGTCCCGTCCCAGTGGCATGAGACCCGGTGTGGCAGAAACTTACGTCTGTGTACAAGGAGTCTCGCCTGAGATTCCGATCGGGCTTCCCCAGTCTCCATAAGTATCGTTGGGTTCTGTGGTGGATTAAAGAAGGGTTATGCTGTATGGCACTGAGGGAGCGGGGGCTGATCCCGACATGCTGCCCGTGGTGATTACAGTGCCCTGTGGTATACCCCATTCCAGGAGAATGTGATAGAGAATGAGCAGAGAGGGGGTCCTTTAAACCATAATGATGCCTAACCCTCTCCATACACACACCCCTAACGAAACTTTGAGACTGTTACTAAATTGTGTCTTCTAAGTGTGAAGAGAAGTCTTTGCCTGATTATTTTCATTCACAATCATTAATAGATGGGGTCCTTACAATGATCTCTCTCTCCTCTCTCTCTCTCTCTCTCTCTCTCTCTCTCTCTCTCTCTCTCTCTCTCTCTCTCTCTCTCTCTCTCTCTCTCTCCCCTCCTCCTCCTCCTCCCTCCTTCCCTCCCTCTCCCCAAATGGCCTTGAGAGGATCTGCACTGCTACTATCAGGGACCTGTTGGTCATCTGTTTAAAAAAAAAAAAAAATCCCCAAAGATGGATGAAAAACTCCACTAGAAGTGAGTGTGGGCATCACTGTGATGCCCAAGGGGGTGATAGGGAGAATCAAATGTGACTCATCAAAGGAGCTGTGACTCTCCAGCTCCTCTCTTTGAATTCCCACCAGATCTGCCTCTCAGTAACTGAAAATATGTGGGCATTATCTGTAGTGATGCTCACTCTAATAAGAATGAGAGTAATTACCAAAGCTCCCAGTTTGGGTCAACTTTGTGCAAATAACTAGCTTGGTTACTTGCATTCCAGCTGAAGATACTAACCAGTGGGATGACAGTCCCGCAAGCCTGGTGGTGTTTTTCAGGAAGAGTCTTATGAACACGTATATGAATCATTCCTTTTTGTATTTCTTTGAACTTTGCCCTGGCCATTCATCTCTGAGATGCATCATTTCATTGGAAGGAAACAAACCTGAAAAGTCCCAGAAATCACCTTTGAGGAACTAGAAGAGACATTAGAAAATCAAACACTTGATTGTGCACATGACAAAACAGGCACAGAGACATCAGGTGATTATCTAAGGTCTCACAGCTTGTTACTGGCACAGATGGGTTTTTTGGCTGTCCCACACCCAAGTGGTCTTCTTTCTTGGCCATTCTTCATGGTTGCCTCACCATCACTCTTGCTTCCTACCTAACTCCAGACTGGGCACCAGCAGGCTTTGTTCTGGCACCTCGGAGCTGCTGCAGAGCACTTTAACTGACAAACACCTCCACCACCAAGGGTTTTCACCTCTTGCCAAGACAATTATTCCTGACAGCAGGCGGGCTGATGGAGCCATAGACTCTAAAAGGGGGCAGGCAGGGGTAAACAGTGGCCAGCCATTCAGTAAATACTGTGAGTGCAAGCCACCTAATCCCATGGCTGCTAGCAAGAAAATCTTCCCAATGCTGGCAGCTTGGCAGAGTGGGTGATAGAGCCTGCCAAATGGGCAAGAAGAGGTCCCACTTACATGTCACTTGATTTGTAGAGCTGGTACAGAGAGGCAGGAAAGAGTGGAGTGTTAGCAAGAAGGGAAGAGAATAAAATTAAATTTACTGCACTGCTATGTGAGTCTTCTTCTACATATGTTACTTGACATGTAGAGGATGTGTCTAATTGATATACATAGTGCTTTTCAGATTATTGTCCCGCAAATTATTTCATCTGAATGTCATCTTAAAACCTTTCTCACCTCTAATGTGGCAAGTTTGCATCTTTTCTACGGTTTTAAACCCCTTGGCAGAACTGTATACATTAACAGATTGAAATGAGCTTTATTGAAATTCAGCTATTCTAAATCATCTAAGTTGCAGAATCCCAATTTATTATGTATTTAAAGCATACCAGCACTGATTAAATCAATGCAAATTAGGTTAAATAAGAACAACATGAATCAAGTGTTTCAGCAAAGTTGAGTGGAGAAACGACAACTTTTGAGTCACCACAGCAAGCTGATATGGCTGTTTTTCACGAGTTTAATTTCATGCTTCTTAGGGTCCAACACACAAAAAAAGTAAAAAAGGATAAAAGGAAAGAACTCAACTAACGTTCTCTATTTCCTTCTGTTTGATCTTTCACATTTCTTTACATACCCTGCAAGGACATCTGATTCACCAGGTTACAATGTGACTATTGTGTATACTTGACCAATCTCTTCTTTTAGACTAACCACAGGTTTCTGTGGGCAATTGTTCCTCCTTCGGTGTTGGATGCTGATGAGAAATGCTTTACAGGCTTTGAGACCATCCTTCCCATTTTCCATGTTTGTATGGGGAAGGAGCTTGAGCCTGCCTGGCTGAATTACCATAGTAGTTGGGTATCAAGAAAACCACCCCAAACCATCAGGTCAACATGTGATTGGGGACTGGGGTGAGAAAGGATAAGAATCCCGAAAATGTAGATTCAGAAAATAGGAAGGGACGCAGGGGTACATCAAGTGTGAATCTGATTGCCAAAACACAATCTGGAACTCAAGGAAGGTAAGAGCAAGCTTGGTGCCCCTGGAGAGGCCAGACATATAGCTTGCAGGAGGGAGAGGTGATTAATTCCTTCACTTCTAGAACTTACAAATTAACCTTTGCATAATAAACCTCCTTGTTTTTTCTTGTACTTCATGTTGTGATGGGGAGGTAGGTGGTGATCACATATTATTATTATTTTTCTTTTTTGGGGGATCTATCTTACCTCTCCCATTTTATCTCAACTGTGATCACCTCCAATTTGTTCATTTCAGTTGAAATAATTTGTGCACCAAAAGATGAAAGTAAAAAAGTCTGAAATGAGCACACATTCTGGGGATTGACTTTCCCTTAGTCGTCTTTGGAAGTGTTCAAGGAAAGAGAAATTCGAGAAGTGATTTTAATGTTCTGTCTTTGCTTGCTCCAGCATGGACCTTACTCTTTATGTCGCTCTCTTTAGTTTTTCATGGCAGTGAACCATGGCTTTTCTTTAAAATGAAGAATTTAGAAGAAGGACAGGAGGGTGGCAGTCCCAATTTCAAAAGGAGAGAATGAACTCCGTTGCTTTCGTAGGCGCACAGTATACAGCAAGCGTTTACAGAGTGCCTCTACAGGCGCATGTGGGGCTGAAGGATGAGGGCCTGAAGCTTCTCTTGGGAGATCTACTTAGGAAAAACAAACTTAAAAGGCAAGCTCAGTTTTCTTATTAAATTTATCCTCTTAAAACAAGGTAGTACTACAGAAAGCACTGAGGAAGCACCTATCATGTGCAACCGATGATGTGAGTAATGGGAGTAAATGAAAGAAATGCTGTGACTCGGTGCTTTATTCCAGGAACTGTAGATCAGAAGGTGAATCAGACACTGAGGGACTTCGCTGTACTTCCTTATGTATATATTGTTTCGTGCTTGAGAGTAAATGTCTGTAGAACATAGGAATGAAAAGAGCTGACAGACAGATCACATGGACCTGTGTTAACCAGTGTTAAATGGCTTCCTTGAAGGAAACAAAGTTTAGGAAGTAGTTTTAAGGACTCAAGATGTAGGTTCACTGACAGGAGTGATGGGCACTGTGAAGGCTTAAATCCAAGTATGGGAACTAGAATGCTTGTATCATGATGAGTAGATTCATCCCATTGTACAGGGTGTGAGGGAGAGAAGGGAGGTACGGACAAAGGGCATCTATTTGTGGGAGAGAGGATGGAAGTTGGTCAAGGGCTTCCAGTGCTGCCCTGAAACTTTTAGTTTGCCTATTTATTCTTCTAGTCTCTAAGGTTCAATATCTTGGAGTTATCTTTGACTCTTGTAATAAAAACATGGTTTAGTTCATGAGGTCTGCCCTGCTCTCCTGGGCCCCTCTCAATGCTGTCATGTTCTGATCAGGTCATATAATACCTGACTGCTCTATATACTCTCCCCATTTGTGCTTACCTTCATCCTAGCTGTCCTTCAAAGTCGATGTCAGATTCCCTCTATGATTTCTTAATCTCCTTCTGATCTCCATGTAAAGCAACCTCTCGTTCTTCTCAACTCCATTAGCAGCTTAGCTTTACCATCATGTTTCTGGTCCTATTCCCCTTATATGAGTGTGGCAGTAATTTCTACTTATAGTGTTTTAGAAATCGATGGGACATTAAACATTTTGGAGACTAGAAGTAAAAAGACCTAATCAGAGTTCCTGCTTTGCCATTTTCTATAGTTTGATCTTATATAGGTCACCCCATTGTCAGTAAATACGGCTAAAGGTGGCTATTTTAAGCGATTCATGGGGGAAGTCGAAGGAGATCATGTATATTAGACTCTCTTGCAACTCAAAAGTGTAAACGTAGGACTAGCAGCCTTGGAGCATGTCAGAAATGCAATCACTTAGGTGTTTCCCTAGACCCACTGAATCATATCATTAATCCTACGATAAAATTAACTTCTGAGAAGCATTCTATGGAAGCATTCACAAATTCTAACCTTAAAATATAACCCAGTTATCACTGATTCCCTAGTTTTATAACTGAGAAATTGAAGGACCACAAATGTTAAGTGATTTCCCACGATTAGTGGTACAACTTGGACAGAAACACCACAACTTCTCTCTCCTATTAGATTGCAAACATACAATGTAAAGTCAATGTCTATCACACTACCTAGCACTTAGTAGGGCTCTTAATAAATTGGTTTTCCCTCTGGGACAGCAGGAAACATAGAACCTTGTTTGTGCAAGCTTTAGTCATCTTCTGGCTTATGTTACTCCTCAGTTTTCTTATTACTGACAGTCTGTATGTATTTCTCATGGACATTCAAGTTTTACCTTTCTATTGGAGAAAACTAGGGGGACAAAACAGGAAAAATAAAATGTAAAATGAATATTAAGTCACCTACAATTCAACCACCCAGAAAAAAAAATACTGTCTTAGGTATGTATTCTTTTAGAATTTGTCTATTTCACATATATTTATATTTTCTAAAAATCTGATAACATTATGCATATTACTATTTTTTTTCACTATTGATATTTTCCCATATCAAGAATACAAATGGATTGTATCTTCAATGGTTACAAACCATTCTATTTTATCTATTTTATCCTTCCCCTTTTGTTACCAATTAGGTTCTTTTTGTTTCTTAGCCATTATAAAATGGCTATGATGAAAATCCTTATAAATATACTGCTATAAACTGAGTGTTTGTATCCCCCCAAAATTCATATGTTGAAATCTGATCCACAATATGATGGTTTTTCAAGGTGGGGCCTGTGAGCTGTTATTAGGTCATGAGAGTGGAGCCCTCAAGAATAGTTTTAGTGTCCTTATAAAAGAGTCCGCAGAGCTCTGCCATGTGAGGACACAATGAGAAGAAGGCTATTTATGAACTAGGAAGTGGGTCCTCATCAGACACCAAATCTGTAAGTGCCTTGATTTTAGACTTTCCAGCTTCCAAAACTGTGTGGAATAAGTGTTTGTCGTTTAAGCCACTGAGTCTATGGTAGTTTGTTACAGCAGACTGAACGGACTGGCACATAGACCTTTGTACGTTTGGGCAACTGTGTGTTCTTACATTTCAATTCTAGAAGTGAAATTGGTGTTCAAAAGATGGGGACTTTTAAAAGATTTTCAATACAAAACACCAGATTGCTCTCCTAAATGTTGTACACATTTCACCCTCAATAACTCTTTGCTATTTTCTCTCCTGCAGAAATTCCACCACACCACAAATAGAAACATGTTGGTCCTCTCTCCTTCATCTGGTGGGGTTACTGACTGAGACCCCTGCCTGAATCTGTTCCCCTGTACCTTGAAACCACCCATCCTTCCATCCTTCCGATACTCATTTCCTTACTCCCTCGCGGAGAGGCTGTTCCCACTTCAGATGGAGGGTTGGTCTTTGGGATCTTCAAAGTTTTTTCTGGAAGCTAATGAACATTTCATTCCTGCATCTTACAGACTGGCTGGCCAGCTAAATTGTTTTCAGTATCTTAATGACTGGAAATAATTTAATGCAGTGTTACTTAAGAGGCTCTGTGGGGATAAGAATGTTTAAATACAGAGGTTGTCAAAAAAGATGTATACACATTAAAATGTGTATACATCTTTTGGGCACCCCTGGTATATTTGTGAAATGCACTGCACTCTGCTCTGTTCTTTGAGATTCGCAATATACTGTTTATCTCAATCACAAGAAATCTTAATTTTCAGGGTTTCACCCACTTATTTGGGAAACCTGTTAACACCAAAGCAGTTTGCCAGAACAAATTGTAAACATGTGTTTAATTGCAGTCCACAGGTACACTTGCTTTTCACTTGGCTCTTACCATGCCGAGAAGTGATTCTAAGGTTTGGACTTCAAGCACTGTAGTAGGATACTGGTGCACAAACCTGTTTTTCTGTCAAGTCTCAAGGATTTATGAGGTTAGGGGGACAACTACTGTTGTTCTGCTCGATATTAGAAAGTCTCCCAGCTCATCCTAGCCACAAGTAATGGAACCAATTTATTCTGTAGTAAGTTCTATTTCGGATATATCGTGACATTTAACTACCTTGTTTTATAGAATTTTCCAGATATTGCTAATTTTGTCTTTGAAGATATAATGAAACTCCCTAAGGACAGACTTGTTATTTTCCTGCTTTTAGGACCCTCTAATTCTTCCTCTAAAGGTGTAGAAGAAGATCATATATGAGAGATTATGTCTAAAGAGCTTGGGACTTATCACATAACACTAGTAAACATGTCCACTCTAGAAGAGAGAGATTCTGGTTTATAGAGATTCTTGTTGAGTTGAGTTTATTAACTGGTTTGAATTCTTGCCTAATCAATAACTTAGTGAATCTGAGCTAAATACAAAAGCCTCTATATTACATTGACATATAGGAACAAAATATGAACGTAGGCAGGTCCAACCTTTTGGAGTTGAAGTCACACAGGTTAATGCCATTTATATGTGGCCTCCTTTCACAGATTTATTTCATGTAGGAAACCCCCTACCATCCATAAACAATGAGCCTTCTATGGTGAATTAATCTGTCAGTTGAATGCATTTATCTCTTTATTCTAATCATCTCCCATTCTAGAACCACTTCTTAATCTCCTAAAGCACCTTGAGGAAGCCTTTAATTATTTAACATAAATGTCTGTTGCTGTTCTTATTTGTTTTTATCAGTTTAAGTTAAATGGATGTTTAGCTGATGAGATAGAGTTAGATAAAATGTGGTACCTGCCTTCAGTGTTCTCAGATCTGGAGAGGAGGTGATGGGTAACAAAACAATGTGATTCATGCTAAGGCAGAGATGTAAACAAGAGCTGTGATTGGGGAGATTTCTCTAGCAGATTGAGCAAGGCTGGTCAGAGGAGCTGGGAAAAAGAAGGAGGGGTTGACCAGATGGATGGATGGAGGCCACTCCAGTCAATAGGCAAAGTCTGTGAAAAAGCTACAGGGGCTTCTGAGATGCTTAGGATGTCTAGAGCACAGGAGAGAGAGAGAGAGAGACAGACAGAGAGAGAGAGAGACAGAGAGACAGAGAGACAGAGAGAGAAGGAGAGATAAGACTGGAGTGTTAGCTTAGAGCCAGATTGGGAAGACTTTCAACTTGGATTATGATTTCCAAAATGTGGGTTCAAGGAATATATTTCTGATGAGAATCTTGAATGTGAAGGGCAGAGAAAAGGCTACTGGAAGCAAGGAGAGCAGTTGGGAGGCTACCACATCTGCTCAAGTGTGAGACTGCCTATCTTAACATTGGAGATGGACAAGGTAGACCAGGTACAATAGTAGTTTTATAGTGGTATTGATGATCTTTCAAAAACAATAATTGAAGATGATTTCAATAGAATGGATCAATTTTGGGTAGATGCGAGACAAGGAAGAGTGGGATGTGAAAGCAAACTCTCAAGTTTAGAGCTAAGGGTAAGCAGATAGGGACAGAGGTTACAGCTGGACACACAGATCACAGAATCTCTGGAACCTGCTCGGTGGTGTTACCGTGGTGGTAGTGAGTGCAACTCCTCTAAGAGAAAGATTAGCATCCAGCTGATGCAGGATCAGAAGTGTTCTGAGTCCAGTAAGCTAACGTGGGTGTGGGGAGCAGCTGGATGCTAGGGAGTGGTAAGGCCTGTGCTATCTACAGAGTGCACGCTTTCATTAAAGGCTTTCAGATTCTAATTTTCCAGAATCCTTTTCTATTAGAAAGCAAATGATACTGCAGACTTTATTCAGCTTGTGGAATATCAGTTTGCAAACTCTTTTTCTTTTCTTTTTTTTTTTTTTTTTGCTGCTGATTCTCCATGTAGAAAGATCACTAGGAGGGGGCAGAAGAGGTAGAGATTGCCTCACGAGGAAGGACCATTTTAAAAATTGAGAAACACTGCCCTTGTCTCCAGTTAGCAGCCTCCATTACATAGGCATGGCCAAAAGACTCATTAATATGTATTTCATGGCTGTAAAAAAGAAAAAAATGATGGTTGAGAATGACCGATTGGGAGAGGAACCCAGAGAGTCAAGGATCACCTAGATTCGGGGAGAGTGCCCAGCAATGAGTAACCCTGCAATGGAGGAGTGCATCGGTGGTGCTGTGGGTCTGACGACTGGTCAATGTGTGTCAATGACAGGCTGGCATTGCATGTGGTCTTCCCCCAGAAGGGTTTGTCATGGGCATCTCATATCAGCGTAAGATTAATGCCTTGTGGATGGGCCTTAATTACCTCAAACATGAAAAAAAGGTGCTCACTGGAGATCAAGTCTTTTAGAATGCAACTGTATATTTCCATTTTAGCAGAAGAATCTGAGACGTTGAATACCTTACTAAAAAGACTTTTGAAATGTCTGACTCTATATTAGGCTGAAAATTATCCTGCCATTTACAAGCTGTGTGACCTGGGCACGTGACTTAACTTCTAAGCAGACATATTCAACATAGTAACATAAGAGATAAAAATAAATTTATTAGAAAAATAATTCAAATTCTGTTGCCATAACTACTTTTATCAATTTGTGTTACATAAGGCCAAAATTATACCACACAGATTGCAAACAAGAAGGGGAAAAAATCATAAGTACAAATGGCATCAGGTCCCTTTAACTTGAACTCTTATGGCTTCTTCTTCAAGTATCAGTTTCTACTTCAGAGGCTGTATAAGCAAACAAACAAAACTTGGTGGTTAAAACAACAATCATTTATTTCATGGTTCTGTGGGTTGGCTGCAGAGATCCTCTGTATGGGTCAGCTTGACTGTGCTCACTCAAATGTCTGTGGTCGGCAGGAGAATTTGCTGGATACTGGATAACCTAGGTGGGATGGCTTCACTCACAGCGATAACAATTGGCTGGGGCCTAACTGACTGACTGTAGGCTCCCACGTGGCCTTTCATCCTCCAGCAGGCTAGCTGGGGCGCAATCATGTGGCGATCACTGGGCTCCAGGAGCAGGAAGACAGAGCAAGTCCCAGTGCACACGTACTTTCTCAGTCTCACCTTCTGGCAAATTGCTGTTACCTGTTGGCCAAAGCTAGTTGCATAGTCAACCTGATTGTAGGAGTGGAGAAATAAGCTCCATCTCTGGATGGGAGGGGAAGACATTATGATTGTTTTTGCAGCTTAGATAAAGTAGCAGTGGCTTAGTGTTACTCTAAGTGCTAAATGCTCTAAAGTGATTTTTAGTTCTCAAGCCATATGATCAAAACAGTATGGCCCATAAACACCAAGGACCAAAAGCATAGTCATCACCTAGAGCTTGTCAGAAACGCAGAATCTCAGGCTCCACCCGAGATATTACTCAGAATCTACATTTGTACACGATTGATTCCCAGGCATTTCATACGTCCAATAAGATTTTAGAAGCCCTATATCTTTTTGCAGTCCCTCATAATCCCATTTCCTCAGTTGCTATGTTTTCTGTAGAGTGATAGATTTTTGACTTTTAAAAGTGCCAGAACTGTTTCCTTCTGCACAATGGAAACAGAACAAACACAGTTTTCAGCAGTAAAACAGGTTGCTTCACAGCGTGAACAGCTACGGAGAAAGGGGTGTAACATTCTTCCTCTCAATTGTCTTCTGACTATAAAAGTAGAAATTTAAAATTAAAATCATAGCACCTAAATATTTAAAAGTATTGAATTTAACTAGGAAACACCATTTAGATGTTAGTACAAATTTTAAAGTAGAAACAGGTTGACACATCCTTGCTTAATGTGACCTTTTACATTCCTGAACAGTTACTTACCTGTACCTGGGTTTTTTGAAGATGGAAAGATTGACTCTCCAGCCTTGAGACCACGAATTAAACATCTCTAGAATGTGTGCAAGTCCTCTGATACTCTGTATGCTTTTATGCAAGTATTAAGAGCAGTAGAAATTATTAAGCATCTAGCATATGCAGGCCACTGGTCTAAACTAACAGGAAATACAAGTGTTTTATAGTTTATTACATTCTCTTCACTTCAAACCCCAGATGTGAGAAGGAAAGTAGGGAAGGGAGCCTGAACTTTGGACACTTAACGTTTGTTTCACAAGGCTGGGGACAAACGAGTGGCATCTAAAAGACTTGTAGCTTTTCTCAACTTTTGACGTTCTTTTAAGAGAAGGAACCTGGTCACAATTTCCAACACCTTCCTCTAGTTTGACCTTCACTTCTAGACTGAACCGGAAAAAGGAAGGAGAGGGAGAGGGAGAGGGAGAGGGAGAGGGAGAGGGAGAGGGAGAGGGAGAGGGAGAGGGAGAGGGAGAGGGAGAGGGAGAGGGAGAGGGAGAGGGAGAGGGAGAGGGAGAGGGAGAGGGAGAGGGAGAGGGAGAGGGAGAGGGAGAGGGAGAGGGAGAGGGAGAGGGAGAGGGAGAGGGAGAGGGAGAGGGAGAGGGAGAGGGAGAGGGAGATTGATTTTGTGATTTTGCATTAAAGCCTAATGCTGTTGTTGTGCATGAAGTTTGCTTTGGGTATTCTCTTTTCAAAACGTGGTAACTTCTTTGAAGTGATAACGAATACTGTTTTAAATGTATATGCTTTGGTGTCCTTTCTTGTCAATCAGTCCACCAGTCCTTAGTTATCTCGTGAGCACTTAACATATACAGGTGTATTCTAGGTCTGGGGATCCAGTGGTGATCAAGACAGTAATCTTGTAAGCAAACACATAAATAAGATCACTTTTAGATACTAATGCACTAGAGAAACTTAAAATAGAACCATGCCAGAGAGAAATTGACCAAAGGGTCCTGCTTTACCTCTGTTACACAAGTCTTCCTTGAGGAGGGGACATTTGAGTTGAAACCTGAAAAATGAGTAAGAGGCAGCCACTTAAAACTCCAGGAGAGGTGCCTTCCAAGCAGATGGAATAGCAGGTGCCAAGGTACTGAGGCCAAAACAAAGGGATGTTCAAGGGACCGTTAAATGGCTAGCACGCTGGATCAAGTGAGATGGGGTTGAGGAGACCAGGAGTATTTGGGACACATGGTTGCTTCCTTAAAGGGTCAGTGCAGCTTTTTATAAATTTTTACAAGTGTCATCAGCATCTTCATGAGCTCCACCAAACTTTATAGAATGATTACTTCAGGCAGTCAAGTAAAGCGCTTTAATATATTAATCCCATGCATTTCTTAAAGTTCTATGAGATTCTACCATTTCCCCAATATACAGGAAGAAATCAAGGCACAGAAAACCTAAACCACTTTCCTTAACACAGCTGGTTTGGGCGATAAATGATTTTTTCTACATTCCCTAGACCCTTGTATGGGGCAACTAAGAGAGGGGTGCCAATCAGCCTTTGACTCTGTAAAAGCCAAGCTTGATCTTCTACAATCTGCCTTTTCCCTGGGGTTTATTGACGACAGTAGACCCAGAAAGAGAAAAGATGGGGCAATTTTAACTTTCCTCCTGGATTCCCACTCCTTTTGGCCCCCTTCTACCATCTGTTGCTGTTTGCATAGAAAACGAACAGAAAAGAATCCCAATGACCACACACATTCAGCAATCTCATTTTGTATGTGGGAGTCTGGATTCATTAACAAGTTCCTGAGATTCTCCCTGCACGTACACCACCAGTCTAAACATAATCCAGTGAAGTCATGGGAATAGGCCATGATCAGCTGCATGACGCTGGGAAGTCAGTGTGCAAATGCGTCATCCTAGTAAGTGTCCTCTGCTTCAGGAAGGTTTCTTTCTCAACAGCCTCTAAGTAAATAATGCTCATTTCAATATTCTCTAGCCGCCACATTGTCCTCTGATTCTAACTCCTATTAAATCCCACTTCCTTTATAACGCTTTCCATTCTCCAGATTATACACTCACCCAACAACAAATCCATATTTCCATCTATCCATTCAAAAACCATGCAGTGGGTACTTACTCACTTTTATTAACTGTGTGAAGTGCTAGGACATATAAAATATTGGGGGGAATATTCCCACGTTTTAAAGAGGGAGCACACTCCCAAAGTCCATATTAGTCTCTCCCTTCTGTGAACTCTTATTCATCTACAAAGTAAGTTCTCTGTTAAATTCTGTCTTAAATTGCTCTCTATTTGTTTCTGAACCTCCTCCCCTCTTTTTTTCTTCTTTTTTCATATCTCTTAGGTTGGAATTTTTCGAGAGCAAAATTCAGATTATATTTCTGGTTGAGTGAAGTGACCTCAACATAGAATTGGAATATCCATGTATAAATTCTGGGCTTTGCCATTCACTAGTTCTGTGGTTTGTGGGGTGAATCCATCCTTTGTTTATAGAATAGAAATTGGATAGGACTATTTCTAAGGTCTTAGTCAGTTCTAACATTCATGAATCTGTGAATACTAAAGTGTCCACCAAGGGGTGGAAAGTGAAAAGGACACTTAATATAAAAACATTACAACTTGTTTCAGTGCTTCTAGTTCTAACCTATTTATGTGGTGGATGGTATTCTAACTGTAATGTAACTTTCCCATGGACTTATAGACGGAAACAGAGTAAATATCAAAAACAAATGAAAAATCATATTGGACCTTTATTGTGAAGCTAAGCTTTTGGACAGGGTCTTCAGCTAGGCAGGGATTCTTTCCCAGCTCATAGAGCAATACAGGTAGGAGATAGAACTTCATGCTAAGACTGTTTCCTATTTCTACCTTTATTGGGTTGCTGTATTTTACACTAGACATTCAATAGTGGCAGGATCAGAATAGTCCTAGAAGAGGTTTTGATGTATGTTTGGTTGAACAATTCATAACTGGTGATTAAGGAACATAGGCTGTTGGGGGTTCAACACTATGCTTTGCGAGCTGCTGTCAAAAGGAGAAAGTCATCCTTTATCAATCATTATCAGAGATGAGATCCTGTCCTGGTTGCATCCCTCTCTACTCAAATGGCCATTTTGAGTTCCTTTGACAATATCAATAAGTTAACTATATTCAGATAGTAATAACCCTTTATGGCTAAGTACTCATTTGAAAAACAGATAATTCTCAAAAGAATTTAAATTTATCTACTTGATTTCAATATATGTGGTGTTTGAAGGATATCTACAAATTTGAAATGTTGTTTAATGGAATTCAACCATTTCCTTTCAATTTAATTGCCTAACAAGGACGGATGGATACCAACCAGTATTTTTGTTGTAAACAACTAAATAGTTGTTTGACAAAATGAAATTGGCGTATTGCCAAACTGGCCTCGTCTCTTCAAATCTAAACAAAGTTTGTTTCATTACATAATACAGTGAATAGTATATCTCTTCTGTAGCTGTTGTGAACATTGCAAAGGCTTCAGAAATCTTTTCTGAGATCCAAGTGTACTGCTCAGGATATTATTCAACCAATGTGGCAAGCAAACTACTGTTAACTTTGATGGTTTTGCTCTTTCAGAATCCCTGAAGGCTGAAAAAGAAAACCAATGCTGTATGACTTTGACAATATGTTTATAGTAAGACTGTCTCTGGGTTTCCAATTCCAGAAGTCTTTCTACTCGGATTCCAATGCCACTTAGAACAACATCCCAGTTGTCATAAGAATTCTTGATTTATAAAGTAAACTAGATGGCATTTACCACCCAGCAGTGTCAGGAGGGTTAAAATGAGACATATTAAAAAGGCCTCCAGAAATATTTGATGTTCTATATAAAGACAGTAACGACTCATGAATTGGGTCTCTGCGGCAGCAAGGAGAGAGTCTCTTCCTTAGCCTGCTGGTAGGATATGAGGCACAGTTTTCCATTCATCTATTTTGGAAATAAATGAGGGAAGAATCACATGTTATAAAGTAATAATTGGAATGTCAGGGAATAATTTTGCTCTGATTCTGAGATTTAGCTATTGCCTTCACCCTGGGAATTATTTTCCATTCATTTAATAATTGTAAACATCTCAAGGATAAATGCAGCATTAACTATCAGGATTTAAGTTTCTTCATCTATAAAATGGGATTAATGTTCTTGCTTTACTAAACAACTTTTTAAAAAATAAACACAAGTTGTTACCCATTCAGATGGTTTTAAAGTTGAATTCTACAGCTGTGAGAATGCTTTATTATTGCCATTACTACTACTAATAGTAAACCTACATTTAGCAGTGTCTTTTCCCTTCTCTTTGGCCAGGTGTCCATTGCTTTTTCCTGGCAAAGTGGGGATCTACTTTGGAAGACAGCTTTAGTGTTTTCCAAGCATTTTTCTCCTTTAACTCCAGCAGCCCTTGCACCTAACTGTACGATTTAACGATGACTTACCTTTTCTGAATTGTGATACAGTCAGCTGCTTGCCTCCCAGAATGGTTAAGTAAGGAACAGTCAGAATATTTGAATTCATCCCCACATAACTGCCATATGGTAGTCCTTACTTTCATTCTTTACTATCATTTTATTCCTTATCAAGTGTGGTATGAAACGAGGTGACTAAAACATTACTTGATTAGACATTTACCTAATTATAAATGTTAGACTTTATTATGTCTTGCCCCTTTTGCATCATCATTTTTGCATATTTAAAAGTAAATCACAAGTCACAAAATAGTCCCGGGAATGCGAAATACAGTATGAGGAATAGAATCAATAATGTTGTAAAGACTACGAAGGGTGTCAGATGGGTACTAGACTTATCAGAGGGATCACTTCATAGATTGTGTAGATACCTGACCACTACGCTGTACAACTGAAACTAATTAAAGTAATATTGAGTGTCAACTATAATTTTATATATACAAATATACAAATACATATTTATATATAGTCATGAGATGTAAAATACAGCAATAAGGAATATAGTCAACGGTATTTTAACAGCTATATATGATGGCAAAGGGGTAGTAAACTTGGAGAGGTTATCACTTTTGTGAGGGGTATAAATGTCTAATCATTATGTTTTGTACACCTGAAACTACTTTAAAAAGATAAAAAAGTAAATTGCAGATTTCATAATATGTTACTTATACATATTTAGTGTATATTGCTAAAAAAAGGCTTTTTTTACAATACTACTATCACATCTTAGCAAATGGATGGTAATTCTTTAATATGATCTAATACGCATGTGTACTCAGATATCTCTCATCGTCATCCCTCAAATTTAAATTTCTTTTCTTTTTCTTTTCTTTTAAGTAGATTTGTTTGAATCAGGATCCATATTTCATGTCATTAGGGTGCTGATGTTTTTGAGGGGGATAAGAGAGGAGAATAACTCTAGGAATTGCCCTAAACAGCTGAGTCCACCAGTGTATGCCATCATCATTATCCATTCATTCATTCATTCATCTATTCACTCAAGTATGCATATGTGTATGGAAGTATGTATGTATGTATGTATGTATGTATGTATGTATGTATTTATATATTTATAAGTGCTAGCCACTGTAGCAGATACAAAGATGAGTTTAACATAGGTTCTGACATGCTCATGTATAAAAATGACCTAAAAGAAATAATATAATCTATAACCAACATAACATGGGAGAACTTGATAACCTACCAAGTAAATATTCACCATGGGTAGATTAAAATGGAAAGGCCTCTTAGAGAAACAAATAAGCTTGACTTTGATTTCACATGGGGGTTTGGGGAATGATGGCACAGGGAAAACATCTTATGATGGTTTTCCACACATGCCTGGTGGTGAGGAAGTCCTGGACCAATTCTGAGTGGTGGGAACAAAAACATTCCTAGTGCAGTATTATTTGGACAAAGCACAGATTCTGGGGGAAGTGCACATAAATATGAAGTAAAAGAAGTGTGTTAGAACTAACCAGTGATTTGTCTTGAGTATGTTATTTCTTTATTGAACAGCATATTTTAAAATAATTTGTGACATATAATGAATTAATAAAATGTATGAAAGTACAACCAAGGATAATTTTGGAAAATATTTTTTTTAAAGCATTGATAGTGTGCTTAAAAAAATCTGCCTTTTCAAATATATATACCAAAGGCTGTATATTATAAATCCTGTTAACTGTGACAAGGTTTAATTTTTGTGAATGTGTGTATACATGCACTCTTAGGCTCTGATGGATGATAAAAGGCTAAATCACCAGTGGTGGGAAATATTAATGTAAGTTTAGTGTTTACTGTGACCATATTTAATCAATACCTTATTTCTCATAGCATGTTTTGTGAGGCTAGCTCTGGCATGGTATGTAATCTATACTCTAGGAAAAGCTATAGCCCTTCTCAAGGTGCTCTATATTTTATTTTGCTTTTATTTTTTAAAGGTGTAGTATCCTTCAGAGCAGAGTGTGAATATTCCTCTTGCTTGGGAAGCAACAACAGAACAAAACATGCTTGTATATGTGGTTGTGATTTTTTTTATGACGATGTTTGGGACTGGTATGTGTAGAATTTCACAGAACCACTTTATGAGAACACTTAGCTCGTTTTTTGTTGTTGTTGTTTTTTTTTTTTCTTTCTAAAGCAGAAAGTTAATTACCATATGATAATCATGCTTAATTTTCTTTCCACCACCAGACTTTTTTAATTAGTTGGAACCACTTCACCATACTCAGCACAGGCCATTGTCAGTAAAATGCCCAGTGATAAGACAGTGGGTTTCCTACCCTCCCTGCCCCCCTTTTCTGTGGTGTAAAAACAGACCCATGAATGGGTACCTATGTTCTGGAACTGGAGAGAAACTGCCTTCAGCAGCTCACACTGCACAGAGCCACTTCCCTGAAAGCCAGCGAACCTATTTGCCATTGTCATAGTGACACATGCTTCGCTTTGGCCCACGTAGACTTAATCCCCAGAGGCAGTTGTTCCCATGCCTGGAAAGCTGTGCTCCCTGCCGGGCTAGCTGCCACCCCCAGGTTCCCGCAGCTCCCGGCGGTGGTGGTGGTGGTGGCGGCGGCAGGGACTGCGGGTCCCCAAGCGCTAGCGTGGCCCCAGCGCAGTTGCTTTCCTAGGCCGCAGCTTGTATTACTATGAGAATCGTAAATGTATGTCAGGGGAGATGGGTGTCAGTGTCGCCTTGTGTGTTTTCCAAAACCGAATCACTTTGCTAGTTCCTCAGCACGCGAGAGAAATTCACTCACCGCTGGGTGCCAACAGGGGGTCACACCCCAAAACCCACCTGGGCCACTTCGCAATCTAAGAGAGTGCAGGAGGGCCTGGGCCATTTTCCTACCCCATGCTATGTATGGACAAAGCAGAAAGCTGCCCTCCAGTCTAGCTCCCTTTGTGGTCCTCCACCTGCAGTTTCAAACACCACTGAAGGGCATATAATTTGGAAACAAGCGCAATTGGAGACCTCATCTAACAGGAGGAGAGCTCTGGTTCTCGAAGATGGGCCATCGTCTTTAGGAGAAGGGGACGTCCTGTGGCAGCACCCAGCCTCTGCCTCCAGGTTCAGTGCAGGCACCAGCTCTGTCACTGCCCGCGGGTTGTACCTTCCCCACTCTTCTTCGCACACAGCTAAATGGTTCGCAAATCTGACTGCACATCATCACCCCGGGGAGCTTTTGGGTTTGACTTTGGTCACATTCCTTGGCTGCACCCCTCCACCACCACCGCCCAAAAAAAAAGTTTCTGATATAACGGGGCTGAGAACAGCCTGGGAATCTGTATTTTCAGATTTTCAGGCAGGCAGATCCCCATGGTGATGCTGTGATGCATCCAAATTTGGGAGTAATCGCCTAGATCTTTCTTTTTTCTTCATTCCTAGCGTTTCCTCTTACCTCTTTTTCCTTCTTTCTTGCTTGCTATATCTCAAATTCACCTTTCTCTCTCTCTCTCTCTCTCCCTCTCCCTCTCCCTCTCCCTCTCTTCCTCTCTCCCTCTCTTTCTCCCTCTCTCTCCTATTTAACTATCTACGTACCTATCATCCATCCATCCATCCATCCATCGATCCATTGAATTATCTCTCTCTTCAAGCCTCTGTGACAGATGCCAGGCACTGTTCTAGATGCTTAGGAGGTTATGATCTCTGCCTCCAATGGTGGTCTGCCATCATTGACCTCTCTTGTCTATCTCCATACCTGCTAGCTCCGCCTCGCTTTCTCTATGTAGTTTCATCCTGGTTTATTTTCCCCATGATTCCTCCCTCCCTCCCTTCCTGTCATTTTTCTCTTTCTTTTTGCTGTTAGTGACTATATGTGTTGCTTAGCACCCCAGATATCACTTAGGATTGAAAAGGTGCTGACATCTATCCGGGTTTCCAGAGCAAAGATTCCTCCCGTCATAGATTGAAGGACCTGTTTCGATCATGAAGGACCAGGCAGAAGGAGAAATATGACTTTCCCCATCCTAATTCTTTGCTAGTTACCTGGGATTTGCCTTTTCTAGAGCTCAGGGTGAAAAATAAGTCAGGTTACTCTCAGCGAACATTAGAAGCATTCTAGTTTTCATAATGTTTAACAACCTCTTTATAATACTTGCTTCCCTTAAAGCTGCAATTAAAGACCGCCCTCCAGTCAAAAGAACTATGTAAAACATAAGGCTTGTGTTATATAAAAAAAAAAAAAAATACAGAATAACCTCTCTGAATTAATTCTCATTATTCAGGCTGCTGTTTTACACAAAGATATTCTTTTGAGTGTGAACACCATGAATTGTTACAGATTTACCTGTTCCAAAGTTTCAATTATAGCTGCGTGACTGTGACTACAAAGACCTTGAGAACCTCTCTCCAAAGTTAGGGGATTTGCTTTGCCCTGAAGGAATCCACAAAGAGACAAAGACACCCCTTTGTTCCTTGCTGGCTCATCCTGGCAGAATGAGGCATTGTCAGGTGTCTTAGCTGCAGTCCTAAGCTGTGCCTGAGAGCGTGCTGCCTCACCCTGAGCTCATTTCCTCAGCCTTAGTGGAGATTGGAAGTCCAGGGTCATTCTCAACATGACCTTTGACCTTTGTTCCGGGGTTAAGTCCCTACTCAGAATATGAACTAACTTAAAGATTTCATGTGCTTCCTAATCAGTTAACCAAACAGCAGCTGTTCATTAAAAAGGCTTACATGTACAAAGGTTTGGGCAGGAGTTTTGACAGTTAAAAAAAAAAAACAGATGTTAACCCTTGGAGGTCTATAAAACTGATTTACATGGAAAGAAACATAAATTCTTTGTTTAGTTTCCAAGAATACTTGGAATAAAAGTCCATGTTTCTTCAGCGTGACATTGAGACCCCAAATTGTCTGGATCTTGCCCACATCTCTTTTGTCACTATCCCTCTTGTTGATTTTATTACATCCTCACTTCTTCCTTTGATTCCCCCACCCAGTACCAACCTGTTTCCTTTAAGAATGCCCTTCCCTCAAATGCCAATCTGTCCATTTTAGGAATAGCCTTTTAGGAATAGCCATCTCCTTGTCACTTATATCTCAATTTACCAGTCACTTCCTCAGAGACGTCTTCCTTGACACTCAACCTAAAAGTATCAAATCATTGTACCACCCTGTGTTAATTTTATGCCATGGCACATACTATTGTTAGGTATTTTCCTGTTCATATAATGGTTCCCCTTGAATCTTCCAGGAAGATACAACCTCCATGAGAACGAGGGTCTTAACTCTTTTTTTCCACCTAAAAGAATGCAAAGCATGAAAAATGTGCTCATGAAATATTTGTGGAGTGAATACATGAATGAAAGGCTGTCTATGTTAATTGCTAAATGAGCGATTCAGATGGTAAACACTAGTGTTTCCAGAAGAGGGAGGGATTACTCCGGGCTAGATAAAATTAGATAGATTAGATAGATTAACCTCGATTTCCACTTCTGATCACGAGGTGCTGGCTGTTCTAACTCTGGGATTCTATTTTTTTTTTTTTTAAGGCGGGCACAATTCACAGTGACCCATGTTGGGATGGAACCAGCAACCTTGGTGTTATGAGCACCACGCTCCATAACCAACTGAGCTAACAGGCTCTAACTCTGTGATTCTTAAAGAGGTTTTTGTTTTATATTTTTTCCTCATCAGGAAACTTTGGTTATGGCCATGGAGGAACAGCCTTGGAGGCATCAACTTTTAATAACTGGCTTTTTCTCTACATTATAAGAAGGGGGGGAACATTTCTCCCTCCATTAGCCAAGATGGTTATGGCTGATTAATCAAGCCATTAGATACTGTTTTGCTACATTCAGTAGAAACAATGGTGAGAATTGAGCTTGAATATTCATGTTAGAAGCGCTTTATGAGTTTCGGATGCTTATAGATTCACCGATTTGAAAGCTGAAAAGGACCTTAGAGATCATTGAAACTCTGCAACCCCTCCTCCACGCCTCTTATAAATTTATAGCTTAAAAATATCGATGCCCAGAGTCATGAAGTGATTGGCTCATGGTTCCAGTAGCTGGTGAGCAAACTGAGATTATCCACCTGGCCTTTCAGACTCCCAGTCCAGTGTTCTTTATACTGAACTTAAGTGAGCGTCCTGCATTTGGTCATGTTACACAAGCAGCGAGAAGATCGGTGGTGTTAAGGCATACTTATAGAAGCAGCCCCATCATCAATTTCGTTTTCAAAGTTGCAGTGGTGAAAATGAGAAATACATGTTGAAGGAACATGCTGGCATTTGAAAGGGTTTAAAGCACAGCCGTCATCCCTTTTAAGGGTATGCCGAGTGCATATTAGGTAAAGAGGACGCCATCGTTTAACTTTCCCCATCTATCTTCTACATTGTCCCAAACTGCCACACTGAATTTATAATACCCCTTCCCAGTTTTTTTTATCCTTTAACTGGCAGTACACAATACATGGAGATTTATTATCTTCACTAATGAATTTAGCTTTGCTCTTGCAAATAGTGAGTGTCAAATGTCATTCTTTCCATCCTCCAGCAGATGGCAACTCTAGTCTTCCTGTCATCTATTTCTACACTCAGGTTGTGTCCTCCTCCACCCTGCTCCCCTAACCTCTCCTTCAGAAGTGCATCTCAGTGCCTTACTAAGGGTTACGTGGACATGTGACTCCCTGCCTTTACCTTCAGAATCGCCACCTTTAGCATCTGACACTAATGGCCAATCTAAATGTGCCCAGAAATAGCAAAATTGCAAATTAGCCACCGTTCTAATTTTTAAAAAATAGGAAAAAAGAGAAGGTAAAGAGATTCTAAAAAAAGATGTACCACAGAAAACTTTCCATTTAAGGAAACAAAGTAGCTTCTTAAAAAGAAAAGAAAAAGGCACTTTTTTCGGGTCTAGCTTTTAGAGGAGGATAGGTTTGATTAGATTCTCTTTAGTTATTGGTGGAAGTCATAAATATCTCCAAAATAACACCCGAGAGTGAAATCATGTCAGATTTCTCATGACTGCATTTTTTGTTCTCTCATAGTCTCCTCTCTTCTATTCTTCCCTCCTGTTTATGCACACCCTTTCTTTCAGTAATCAAAACTGCTGAATCTAGCATCCTCACTTCTTTCCTTTTTAAAATCCAGTCTCTCTCTCCAGATATATCTGTCAGGCATTGCTGAAAAGACCTTCATTTATCTTGTTGCAGGCTCTTCCCTCCCCCTGCCCCTCAGGCACTGTTTCCCCCATTACCTAGTTCCTGACGACTGGTATAGGATTACAGAAATTAAAACACATGCTGCTCTCTGGTTGTAAATCTGAGGGCAGCCGCAAGAAATCAACAGAAAAGAAAAACAGCTACTCTTTTTTTAAAAGGAAGAACTGCATGATCTCAGGCCTGGGCGAGTCGATCCCATCACCAGTCCCTCGCTGAAAGGCTGTCTACAGACTTCCAAACCAAGTCCCCTCGATGCGCTTGCTCGTATTAGGAATGCCTGATTTGTAAAATGGACTGGATGATCTCCAAATGCCTCATGGAGAGAACTTTTGCTCACTCATCCTCTTCCAAAGCACCTAACCATTTTTTTTTTGTCTTCAGAACTGATGAAAATGGTTACCTTGATACACTAAATACCAGACAGAGGCTAAATTCTAAAGGAAGGGAATAGTAACAGTCACATACCTCTTGTTGGAAAAAATAAATAAAAAAGACAGTTTTAGCTTCAGAGAGTATGAGTCCCTTGGTTATTACGGTCCTCATGTGAAGAAAACATGAGCTGACACTGCAAATACAGTCTTTGAAAACCACAGATACTTGTGGAAATCCAAGAGTGTTATCATTCACCGACAGCCGCTAATGAAGACAGAGGGGCTTCCTTCAAACCAACAAATAATTAGCACTGGCAATAGAAGTGTAAATAGAGCTTTCATTAATTAATTCCCTAATTGTCCTGCCTCATCCATCCCCCATCGCTTCTTCGACTTTAGCTAGAACATATGCCCAAGACTTGCTTCTTTCAACTTTGTGATAATCGCTTATCCATGTGTTCAGTGTGGGCAACTATCAGCACCATAGGTTTCCCTCTTATGTGCATGTGTGGTTTCATTGTTTTGTTACTCCCTCTGTTTCCTCACAATTCTGGTACTTGGAAACGTTGACTTATTAATATAGATATCTTATCTTGCGCCCATTGTTGGATGCATTTCACAGTTAATATGAAATGGCAAATGATTGGTTGGTCATTCTGGAATGATGAGGAGAACTCTCTGGACTCTCCATTTTGCTCTTTGTGACAACAAACTCTTAGCTGTCCCTGTCCCTTGGCTCATCCACATTCCAATTCCAGCAATGAGAAAGCAGATGGATTGCTTTTTTGGTTTCTGTCATTTTCCATCTTTTTCAGAAAAGGGTGATCAGTTCTTTCTTAAAACACCAATAACAGCTCTGTCTTTTCTCTCTCTTGAGTGAGGCAGCAATGCTGGAAACTTTAATACAGCGATTTCAAGTGGTGTGAGGTTAAAGGGAGATGCATGCTTGTGTATTTCAGGGACAGGCCCATTGATGAGCCAGACTGAAAGAACCACTGAGCAGGAGGGATGGGGGAAGGGGAATAGGTTTGGAACAGTCAACTGGAGAAGAAGCACGTAGCCCGGAAAAATAGCACTGGTGGCTGGGGTGGGATCAACCCCGATCCTACTGCTGAGGTTCTAGGCTGTTCCCAAGCTGCTTTGCTGGTATGGGCAGCCCTGGCTCACAAGAGTTGAGTGTAGTCAGAATTTAAACCAGAACCTGCTTAGGAATCCTGCCTCTGAGAATGCCTAAGTGGAGTTACCCCTCATAATATGTGTGTGTGTAGGCGGTGGGGGAAGACACTTAATGTATATGCTTATGTGTATGTTTGTACAATGTTGTTGATATTCCTTCTGATTACCTTACATATCATACTTGCTATAAATGTTTGTGGGAAATTACTGAGAATCATAGAAAGTCCATTTGCTCCTGTCTATACAATGGGCAGCAGGTACCTGCTGACTTTCTTTCACCTGTTAATTGATAGTTGTTCTTTGGGTCATATGAGTGAGTAGCCAGTCCATGGAGGATATGCACCAAGGAAGTTCCTTCTTTGGAGAAGTAATGTTTTATTTGAAGAAACAGGATATACACATTACAAACGATGAGAGAGAAAAATCTTCACATTATAGAAGCAAATGTAAGTGTGTGGTATAGACAGAGGAGATGGAGAAGAATCCATCCGCACTGGGATTTGTTTATTCTCTCTCTCTCATTATGAATGGGAAAGTTGTATAGATTATTTCAGACTCAAAAAAAAAAAAAAAGAATATATGGAAATTCAATTGTTAGAGACAAGCTCAAAGAGCCAGCCCAAGGGAATGAGGAAGCCATCATATGGTCACAGAGAATGCTGGGGACAGATTGGCTAGACTGAAAGGAGGGGTACTGTTAGGGTACAGTGGGAGATAAGGAGAAATAAGTTAGGACAGGCTACCTTCCCTCCTGAGAGCTGTTTATGTGGATTCTCTAGACACACACTTTAGTTTTTTTTCTTTGACTTATCGTGCCTAAACATAGATGTACTCTGGAAGTCCAGAGAAACCTTTCAGTCTGCTAGTTAAAGCTAAAGATTGATTAGCAAGTATGGTTCCATAACAGTTGCTCCTGGCTCTGGGTCTTTTAAAATCTCTCCTTGTACTTTCAAGATGTCCTGCCTCCCTCCCTGTCATGTTCTACTATCTAACCCTTCCTTGAACTCCCTGGACCTGGCCCATTCCTACCAGAACGACAGCAGTTGGCAAACGTCTTCAGTTTGCTTGGATTTTTCATTATAAGTTCTTTTTTTCTGGTGTTTACACCAGTGCCCTTATACCAGCAGATCATTTGTTTTGAATTTGTTGTTTAACTACCTTGTGCCAAGCAAGGTACCAAATGTGTTATATATTAATATCTTAGCTCTCTTCATCTATATAACCATCCTTGAACACAGATCCATTTAATACATATTTATCGAGTGTCTATTGTATGGCAGGTGGTCATATGAGCAGCAAAAAATAAAGACAAGGCCCCTGCCCAGACATAACATAAGTTCAGTTGAAAGCATGCTTCTAGTGGCAGAGATTGAGTCCTAAGGAGGGACTAAAATTTGTCCTGGATTTGAAATTTGAATTGAGGTCTTTCTGATCCCAAAGTTATCATTATGTTTTAATACCCCTACTGCATCTGCCTGTTTTTTTTTTTTTATGTTTTTAATCGAAAATAATGTAAAATCTTTTATTCTCAGCAATTGTTCAATTGAAAGCAATCAGGCCATTTAAGTCAGAGTGAGTCTTACGTGACAAATTGTCGCATAAAGTAATGAAATGTTTTTTGGATGTCATGTTCTGCTCTGGGTGGAGTGTTAAGCCTTTCAGAAGCTGCCTTCCAGGGGTCCGTTGCCACCACGTGGCTTGTTGCATCTCATACTACAGCAAGGACTCCACCTCCACCGGTGTCTTTATTAAAACTTGCTCCAGGCTAGCATTTTCCCCCCAGGTCAGTAATGAGTTTAAAGGAGTGGATGTGGAAATGAGATTTGTTCTCACCAGTGGAGTGAATTATGTCTTGTTGAGGCCTCCAAGCCAATATTTCAAATTTGCTACAAGGTACTTCATCAAAAATTCTATTTCCATTCCAAAAGGACCGTGCATGCCTATTAACAAATTCCAAGCATGCTTTAAACTGTATTTTTTTTTCCTTCTTTCTTTCCTTCCCCTGGCTCCATCCACTTGATGGCTTTAGGAATTAGTAGTTTGTGAAAATGGTTCATTTCCATGGGCCAGTGAAGGGCACACTGAAGAAGTGCAGCCCTTTTATCTCAGGAGGTAGAGTCTGTGACGACTGAGGTGGATCACATGTCGGGCAGGTGCAAATGCATCACGCACTAGGCCTGCATTCTCACCTGAATGTGTCGAACCAGACACACTCCCGTGGAAAGATTCGCACTTGCTATCTTCTAAATCTTCAGGTCTCATTGTAATTGCCAGGGCTCATTTTAATGCCCTCGTGACTTGTGGATTTAACATTGCAGTGGCGCCTGCAACATCCCAAAAAAGCCAGTTGCAGAGATGGGTCTCTTGGGGAAATAGGGTTGTCCATCAAAGCACCTGTTTTCCAATAGTAGACCATCCTAGAAGTCCTAGATTGCTGGATAAGAACGAAGCGTCTGGTTACCGTCACAGGTGTTTTCTGTGATGGGAAAGAAGAAGGCATTTTGCATGATGTCTTATGTGCCCCCATCCCCTGACAACTCCTTTCCTCACTTCAGCTGTCTCCCAGATAAAAGGTTGTCTTCCAGAGCGATGATGTCAAAGACTGAAAGGGCAGGTTCATCCCCACCACATGACAGGCTGAATATTGACTGGCTTGAGAATACAGTGAATATAACTTTGCTTACTTACCCCCATTACATTTATAGCATCAAGAGCCACTCCCCTCTGGAATCTTGGCATAAGTTGTCATAAGTTACACCTAGTCTAGATCTGGAAAAAATTGTCCCATTGATGCTATTCCAATTCTTCTGCTTGTTGAGTCAAATTTTCTTTCATTTTTTAAACCGTGCATTTGGGCAGATGCTATCCTCAATCTGAGGTGCTATTCCTACACAGAGAAAACACCAGACTGAAATAAGGTTGCTGCTGGATACAATCCTGCAGAAACATTTGGTGAGGTACATTCTGGAGAGGACATCCAGCATTGCTCTAATTGCTCCACAATGAAACAAGCGGGAATGATGGTCTCCTCACATGCATGTCTTAGTTTAGTTTCAGAAATCATCGTGCATTTAAACAGTGCTTCTCTTTAAGAGAGGCAGACAAACACACTGTGTTTATAACCAGTGTAGAGTTCCGAATGCCATTGGGCAGGCATTAATATATTAAATCCTGTGCATATCATTAGCACTTTTCCTCTGCCCTTACCTCCCATGAAGCTGGCAGCCTCTGGATCTTTGGGTTGTCTGTTTTTATTGCTTGTTAATTGTTAATAGATTTCCAGGTGTAGCCCATGCTGTGTAAGCATCAATCCTTCATTTAGGAAGGTCTGAGGCTGCCCGTGATTATGAAAAGGCAAGTGATAAACAAAAACTGGGGAAATCTCAGCAGCTCTACTAAAAATGTCAAACCCAGTCATGCTTCTGGTTGTAAAAACAAAATTTATGATTGAGAGAACAAACTTGCACAATGATAGAGAGAGAGAGAGAGAGAGAGAGAGAGAGAGAGAGAGAGAGAGAGAGAGAGAGAGAGAGACAAGTGGGGAAAGCAGACTCAGAAAGAAGGCCCCCAAAGCAGATTGCAGAAAGAGAAAACATTTAGGAAATCAAAACCATTTAAAAAAGATGAGTTAGAGATCCCGGACAATAGGAATGTAAATGTCTTCCTTGTTCCCGAAACAGGGAGAAAGGAGAGGCATTTAAGGTGAGCTTTTCCATAATTCTGCTTGAGAGTTTGTATGCTAAGAAGCTGAGCTGCCCTTCACGTTAGGGAATGGATATTTTGGTCCAGGGTTCAACGAACAACAACCCAAAGCCAAGTTCAGGTGCTGTCTGTTTTTATAGGGCCTGCAAGCTAAGAATGATTTTACATATTTAAATGGTTGGGAAAAAAATCCAAAGAAGAATAATATTTTTTGACTCGTGAAAATTATATGACTTTCAAATTTCAGTATCCATAAATAAAGTTTCTTTGGAACACAGCCACACCCACATGTCTACACACTGTCTGTGGTTGCTTATTCATTAAAGTGGCAGAGAACACAAGTTGCACTAGATACTGTATGACCTGCAAAGCCTAAAATATTTACTGCTGGCCCTTTACAGAAATGGTTCGCTGCCCCTTGTATTGGTGTATTTAATCAGATGAACTGGGAATTGGTTTGCATAGCCTTTTCACCAGTGTAGCCCATCTATGTCCAATCTTCTCTTTGCAGAAGCTAATCCCCTTACCTCCCTGCCCGTTTGTCTACCTGGCAAGGGTTTATTTCATGACAGACCATGTGCTAGGCTCTGTGGTGACTCCAACCTGTCTCTGCTCCAGAGCACTGACAGTCTGGGTAGGGCACGTGAGAGGAAGAGCAGCAGCAAACTAGCACAGAAGGAAGAGATATGCATGACAATAGGTGGTAAAGAGTGACACATATTATAAGAGGGTTTTACAAATGGTGACATGGGATTCTGAATCTCACCTGTCCCTACATAACACCATTGTCCAGCCAGTCACTCCTACCAGAAAGCTGGCCCCTATCCCTGACTCTTCCTCTCCTGCTGCCTCTGACAAGAATGCTCGCAATGCCGTGCAGCCTGTGTGGTGTTCCATGTGAAAAGCACCCTTGGGAGTTCTGCTCAGCCCATGTGTCCAGTTGGGGCAGTACTGCCTCGCCCACTCCCTTGACCTTTCAACCGTCAGACTGAATTCTGTCAGTTATTCCTTCTAAATTGTTTTTGAATGATCTACTTGGCTCTATTTTTGATGCTTCTACTCTAACCTAGGCCACTCTCATCGCTGGCCCAGATCACAGCAAAAGCTCTATTAAATGACGCTCTCAGATCCACTCTTGCCTTTGCTCTGTTTAAAATTCCTATGTGATCATGCTACTTCTCTGTGGATGATGCTTCTCACGATTCCTCTTTCTTATATAATATCCCAAACCTTTTGGTATCTCCCTAGAGACCCTGAGCAATTGGCTTTCTGATACCTTAGCAGCCCTATTTGCACCGCTTTAGTTCCTAAGTTCTAGTCACGTGAACATCTTACAGTTTACCGGGGGTGAATATTTACTTTCCCAACCAGAATAATTCATTTTCCCAACCAAAACATCTGTGGGAGTGAAAAGGGGCACTGTTAATAATTAGGCCAGGACCACAGGCCACATACCAGGACAGTTTCAGGCAAACCAAAACAAGAGGTCACCCTAAATTTCTCAGACACGCCACACTCTTTCTCTCCTTAGAGCCCTTGAATGTGATTTTGCTTTATGCAGAGTTTCCTCACAGTCCTCGTACTTTAAATCTCAGCTTGCACACCCACATCTTCAGAAGAGACTTCTGTGACTTCACAGGTTAAGTGAGGTTCTTTTGTTATACATAGAGCACCTTTGCCATCTTCAAAATACTGATGGATAATCTATAACTTTCTCATAACTCATACTTTACACATCAGACTAAGGTGACAGCCCTCTTGTTCTGCCCAGGACTGAGGGCGTTCCCAGGAAAGAGGGTTTTCAATGTTAAGACCAGGGATGTCCCAGGTCACCACGTGAGAATTTCAGTCCTTCAGTGTCAAGAACCATATTTGTCTCATCCGCACTGTATCCTCTGAACCTAGCGTAGTTCCTTGTAAATTGTAGATGCTCAGTAACTTTAATTGGTTCAATGAGTTAAGGGAGAAAGGAATAAATTAAAAGACAAGAGAGATGACTGTCAGGGGTGTTATTAAGAATGTTTTGTACATAGTTTCCATTTTAGGCTAAAGGGTGAGTTCCAGCTGCAGTATGAGGTTAGAAGAACATTGCTGGAGGGGGGGGGGGGATGTGCTCATAATAGCTCTTCTTCTCTTCCCACTATTAAGTGATCCCTGGAAAGGATTTGGAGGCCATTGCTTTGAATGAATGTTTGTGTACCTCCAAAATTCATGTTAAATCCTAACACCCTATGTGATGATATTAGGTAGTGGGGTCTTTGTGAGGTGACTAGGTCATGTGGGTGGAGCCCTTGTGAATGGGATTAGTGCCCTTATAAAAGAGCTGCAGAGAACTCCAGTATCCTCTCCACTATGTGAGGACATAGGGAAAAGATGGCTGTCTGTGAACTAAGAAGCAGGTCTCACCAAACACTGAATCTGCCAGTGCCTTGATCTTGAACTTGATCTTGATCTTGAACATCCCACCCTCTAGAACTGCAAGAAATGAATTTCTGTTGTTTAGAAGCCACCCAGCCTATGTTATTCTGGTATAAGAGCCTAAAGGGACTAATGTCATCGTTCATAATGTGGGATGAATGTCTGCAACATTGAATGTATTACCCACTCCAGAAGTAGTTGCATTTCTAATAAGAAACTCAAATGATTAACTCAAAACGGTAAATATTTTGACCTGGAAATGGGGGATATGGTTCGGAGGTAAAGAGAGGAGTGAGGAGGAAGGTCCACGCTCAGACTGGCCCCTAATAAACCCCCTATAGGTAGTTGCCCACTCTGCCTGGATGTGGGACTGCAGGGCCGTGGGCTCTGAAAGGGCCCTGAGGTGTATAATCACATCAAAATAGTTCCGATGGAGCACCATGGGGCCACAGTCTAATTGTTTGCTCTCAAATTATCCAGACCAATCTTTACTACCCTCCTCTTTGGAGAGCTTATTCCCACCCACTGCGTTTCTGGCATCTGTGCTTGGCACCAGCTGAGAAGTCTGCGCTGGGAGAGATGATACGATCAAAAAGGCACATTAGAGCTTTCCAATTGATAAAACGTCAGATAACAGGATGTTCACTGTTTTCTTTGGACTACATAAATTCAATAACTGAGAGCCCAAGACTCCTGTGAATGGAAGGCGTCGGGCCATTTGATCCATGCTTGTTTCATAAAATAATACATTATTATACACAAAAAAACACACTGGAGATTCTCATTTAGTAGATGGGAAAACCGAGATCTATTGAAATGAAGGCCTTGATCACATTTGATAGCTCATTCATGCCATACTGGAACTTGGACCCAAATCTCCCGGTCCCAAGAGCTGTGCCTCTCTGCCTCCACACCTGCATTTTATTACGAAAACTTTTTAACATACAGAAAAGTTAAAGAAATGATACAGTGAGCACCCATATGCCCACCAGCTCAATTTTACAGTAACCCATTTTGCTATCTTTTCTTTATCACATATTTATCCATCCTATTTTTGAAGCAGTTGAGTTACAGATGTCAGTACATGTCACGCCTGAATATGTAAGCATGCAGGTCATTATTTGAGTTTGATATTTGTTTACCAATATTATTTATGTAAAATAGTGAAATGAACATGAGTTTTGACAAATGCATGTGCCTGTATATCCCAAGCCCCTATAGTGTTTTTTTCCCTTTCCAAGATTTTGAAACATGTTGCATTTTGCTTAAGTAATCATTTTACAAGTATCTGCTCTAGAAGATGTACTTGCTTATTTAGAAAACCTTTTTACAGGAAATGGATTTGTGTTCTATCACATCATCAAGCTATAGTTTTAAGAGCAGGTTTTATGCGGTGCTGTGGTCAAGTAGTTGCTAAGAGACGACTGTATGCACATTTTAATTCATGAGAGATGAAGGCTTGAAGTGAAGGAAATGCACTGGAGTGGGAGAAGAGTGGAGATACTCAAACAGAATGCATGAGGGTCATAAAGCCTTGTAGAAAATTTAGCTTTCTTCCCAGCTCAGTGAATACTTGTGCCCCTCCCCACCCCACCTGCTGTATCTCAAAATAGCAAACAACCTGGAAATTTCCAATGAGTGGGGAATGGAAGAAAAAAAGGACAAAAATAATGTCACAAGTTCTTTTGCTTCTGCTGTAGAAATGCTCTATTTGACTACAATCTAATTCTCTCTCTCTCTCTGTCTCTCTCCCCCTCTCTCTCTCTGTTTCTGTCTTTCTCTCTCTGTCTCTCTCTCTGTCTCTCTCTCTGTCTCTGTCTCTCTGTCTCTCTCTCTCTCCCCCCCACCCCATGGAAACAAATCAGAAAAACTAGAGCAGTTTTGAGAGACAGATGCTGAAAAATGATACTCCACAGTCTCCCGGCTCCCTTCCCACATCCTGCAGGGTATGTGAGGAGCTCCTGCACACACACACACACACACACACACACACACACACACACACACACACACACACCCCTCTCTTGTACCAAGGAAACGAAGAATGATTGGGAAGCTTCGGGTGACTGAAACTGTGGGTGGTTAGTGGTTCAATGCCATTTCCAGGCGGTATTGATGGGGAGTGCCGCACCAACACCTGGGAGAAAGCCTGAAGCACTTTCACTGCCAACCCCTCATGGCAAAAAGTAGAGATAAATCGTAGGAAGACTTGGTCCAGACCCTTCGAGTAACAAAATCCCCACCACGGGAGGTCTGTTGATCAACAGAGAGGCGGTAGCAAGCCGAAGGCAGCTAAAGGCCCACTTACCAGCTGGCTTCATGGAACAGAATTTATAGGCAGCTGTAAAACTGCAAAGGTGTTATCACCTGCTATTGAAGAAAAGGCAAGGGGAGAAAAAATGGGAAGGGAATATTCTGGAAGTCTTTCTGTGGGAGCTCCAGAAAACCGTTTTAGGGAGAACACAACATTTCATAAACAGCTGGGCCTTGAGCCAAGGCAGGTGGTTTAAAATGAGGAATGGGAGAGCCGTGCACATGAAATCAAGTTGAGAGCAATGGCAGCACCATTTGAAAGTGGTGGTGGTTGGGGTACATGGAAGTCCAGGGATGCTGACCCTGCATTTGGAAAGCACACATTTAGTCCCTCTCTCTTGGCATCTGAGCCTCACCAGCTCCAGAGACCTGCACCCACCACTGGCCGGTGTGAAAGCTACTCTTTTTGCCGAAGAGGTCAAAATGCCCTAATGAAACCTCTGAATGATCAACATGCAAAGGAAAGTAAGTGGTGCCACTTACTACAGTCCTGGTGGTTTGTCTAATGATTTGAGAGAGCTAAGCTGGTGGTCAGAATTCAAATCATCAGGCAGGAGAGAGGGCTGCATAGCTTTTGGATAGGGCCAGGTCCAAAGGCATAGGACCAACAAAGGGAAATTTTTAAAGCTGAAACAGAGCATTAACATTAACAGGAATGCACATGCTATCTCTGATTACAATCAGAGCTGGCTATTTTTAGTGGATGTCTGATGAGTCTGCTTCACCGCACTTTATACCAGAACGGCACAATGAGTGGTATTTGCTTTCTATTGGCCAGTAGCTAAAGAGATAAATCTCCATGGAAGTGTGTACACAGGGAGTGCTGAGGCTGTCATATGGTAGGTAGATTTTTCCACAGGCTGTCATATGGTAGACTTTTTCACATCTACAAAAACAAACCACTTTCACTAATAATAGTACATAAGTGTGTGTGTGTGTGTGTATGTGTGTGTGTACACGCAAATGCATATCATACCTATCAACTTATTTTCATTAATCAACTCTGTTTTCCAAATACAAGGAATAAAATATTTTATGGCCAGGTAGTCATCCCCAAAACATGACTTAGAAACTCTAAATTGAAACTTGGTGGCACCAGACTAGAGAGAGTAATCATGAGTCCTACGGCACAGGTTTCAGCAGACACAATACTTGATTTTTATTGGGTTGAAGAGGGGGTGTCTTTACAGACTCAACCATGGAAGGAAAAATAAAATACTGTAACCCAACTCTGCAAATGTATTCTTTTGCAGAGAATGTAATGTGAATACCTTGGTAAATTCAGTCCACACTCTGTAGCAAAAACTAGAATTACCCCTTCCAATATACATTTAGAAGTAAAAGTTTCCTCCAAACATAAGTTCATATTTCCCTTTATAACCTGTTGTGGTGTTCAGTGAGCTCGGTTTTTACCTGCTCCTTCAAGCAGTCGGCTCCTACTGATCAAATGCTTAGGATGGGCTAGGTGATGATGGAGAAGGAAAAGAAAAGTAAAACTAAATTCTGTCTTCAGGAAGTCTTAATACAAGATTGCAGTGAGGACATGAGAGGAAAGTGTAAAAAACCAACCCAAGAGAATCAAGATTGGACAATAGATGAATTTGAGTTTGGGAGATTATTTATTTGGGTTGGAACAGCCCTAAGGTGTTTGATTGTGATGTTTTCTATCCACGTGATCTTTTTTTAGTGACTCTTGTGTCCTTGGTGAGCTGATTTCCAAGACATTATTAATGAAGGATGACACCTTTACATTGGGCACTACCAATTACTTGGTAATATTAATAACTACCAAGTTATTAATATAGCTTCTTGTCAGTGTCAGCTATTGTGTTTACAAAGTGTCTGATACTTTGTCATCAAACACGCAAGTAATTTACAGGAAAATGAATAAGATTTGTGTGTGTGTATGTGTCCTTTTCTACTTCTTTTGACTGACAAGGTTAATCTGTTTCATGCAATCTTTATCATTTAAAGTCAGGCTACACCTGTCAGTATTTGTGAGATTCTTTATGGGCAGACGTAACAACTATAATCCACAGAGCGGTCCTGTGGCTAGGTCGGTACAATTTATGATTCCCAAGCCTGGTTGCGTATTAGCATCTCCTAGGGAAGGAATGCCTTGAACTTGCTCATCTGTATGGACGATGAAAAGAAAAAATAGTCAAAAGATGGCTTTCAGTGAGGTCCTCTTGGCTTTAACTGTCTGCAGCTTTGTGGTTTTAATAAAGGCCTTTGGCCGAACTCTGATTATTTGTGAATACTCAATTTCACAATGGTTCACTTTTCAAAGGGTTTTCATATTCATAATTTTCTTTACTATCCATAATTCTCTGAAAATTCGATCTTCCCCCACTTTTCCTCTTACAAAAGAGAACCAATCAGAATAGATGAATGTATCAAGGTGATATGCAAGCCTTTAGCAATGCAGTGGTGATCACGTCCCACTTTCCTGACCTCAAGCTTAGATTCTCATTCTGTCTCTGGTGCACCACATGCAACTGGCATATTTAATTCCTCTTGCTGACATTTGGATACAGGATTTGGGAACCAGGTTACAAATATTTGACTTTTTTTGGTTAGCAATAATTTAGAAGCTAAATGGAATATATTTAAAGTGATCAGTGGACGCTTAACTTACACCACATGCAAAATTAACTCAAAATGGATCATAGACCTAAATGAAGGATTTCAAACTAAAAAAACTTGTGTGAAAAGCACAGGAGTAAACCTTTGTGACTTTGGATTAGGAAATGGTTTCTTAGATATACCAAAAACATATTTGACAAAATTAAAAATAGATAAATTGGACTTCATCAAAAATTAAAAACATTTATACTTCAAATGATGGCATCAAGATAGTGAAGATAACCATGGGAGAAAATATTTGCATCTTATATATCTGATCATACATTTGTATCTAACATATAAAAGAACTATTACAAAGTCAATCATAAAAAGACAAATAACATGACTATAAAATGGGTAAAGATTGTGGAGTGCTTTCCAACACCAACAACCAATTCTCCAACTCTGACACCAACTGGGTGTCCAACAATTCGGTTAAATTCTGACACTATCTATCTGGAGTTAGCATCAGACTCTACTAGTTGAAAGCATTCAGTCCTACAAGATTGACCCCACTTCAGTTACCAATTGCAAGTCCTGAGCCAACCATACTTCAGATAGAACAGCTATAAATTGGAGGTTTTCACAACCCCCTCCTCCCATTTGATAATTTGCTAGAATGGCTCACAGAATCTAGGAAGGCACTTTACTTAGTCTGTATCTAGGAACAGCCAGATGAAGAGGTTCATAGGAAAAACTCCCAAAGGGTCCTGATCTCCTACCCCTTTGTGGAGCTGAAGTCAGCTCCTTCCTGGCACATGGCTGTGACCCTCCTCTCAGAGGTTCTCTGAACCCCATTGTTTAGTTTTAGTTTAGTTTTTTGTTGTGTTTTTATGGAAGGTACATGACATAGTCATGATTAATTAAATTGTTGGCAACTCAACCTCCAGCCCCTCTCCCCTCCCAATTTTCAGAGGTCAGGCTGAAAATTCTAACTTTCTAATCAGGATTTTGTCTTTCCTGGGATCAGCCCCCACCTCCGGAATCTAGTTATGGACTCCCAGCCGCCAGGTATCTTATTAGCATACAAAAGACACTCATCACTGTGGAGATTCCAGGAGTTTTAGTAGCTCTGTGCCAAGAACTGGGACAAAGACCTTTTATTTTTTTTCTTTTTAACACCACACATTTGAATAGACATTCTTCCAAGAAGACTTGCAAATAGCAAATAAACCCATAAAAAGATGTAAGCTAAATCAAAACCACAATAAAATATTACTTCACACCCACTGGGATGACTCTAATCAACAAGATGGGCAGTAAAAAGTGTTGGGAGTAAATGAAGAAATTGGAAACCTCATTTATTGATGATGGTGATGAACAATGGTACAGCTACTTTGGAAAATAGTTTGGTAGTTTCTCAAATTGCTAAATACAGTTTCCATATGACCCATTAATTTCATTCCTAGGTATAACTTGAGAAATGAATACATAAACTCACTTAAAAACTTGTATGTGGATGTTCCTAACAATGTTATTAACAATAACCAAAAACCGAAAAGAACACGGATGTCCATAAACGGATGAATAGATAAGCACATGTGTTATATCCATGGAATGGGATATTATTTGGCAACAAAACAGAAAGAAGTACTGATGCACGCTACAGTATGGAGGAACCTTAAAAACATATGCTAATTGAAAGAAGCTAGTCACAAAGGACCATTTGTTGTATATGATTCCATTTAAATGAAATATACAGAAGAGACACATTTAGAGACAGGAAGTAGATTGGCAGTTGCCTATTGGCTGGGGCAAGGGGAGAAATGGGGAGTGCCTGTTATTGGGTAAGAGATTTCTTTTGGGGGTGATGAAAGGGTTGTAAAATGAGATTGTGCTGATGGTTGCACAACTCTGTGAGTCTACTACAAACCACTGAACTGTATATTTTGGATGAATTTTATGGTATGTGAATTGTATGGTATGGTGTGGTGTGGTTTGGTACAGTATGACACGGTATGGTACGGTATGGAATAGTATGGTATGGTATGGTATGGTACAGTATGATATGGTATCTATAATAATGCTTTAAAAACAAAATCAACAAATAGTACCTCCTGGAGTTGAGACATCTAGACAACAGAGAGATACATCTAAAATTAAGCCTTCAAGCACTGCAATTCTCTTTTGTTCATTGATGAACTCAGTGAACTAGAACTTGAAATCAGTTCTCCTTATAAGTAAACTAGACTGGTGCTATAAGAGCTAATTGACAGTATTGCAAAATTGGCTTTGCCCCCGAGCAAGTAGTCCTAGTGATCCTGGAATTAACAGCCAAAATATAACGATAAATTTTATTTGAAAAGTTTTTGTGTGTTTTTTCCCCCATCCCTGCTTGTATACATAGTTCATTTTTAGGCAAATTAAATGCTTAATATATCTGGAAAAATCAACTACCACATACAATTCTTTTATTTTTTCCCTTTTGTATAGAATTTCAAATTAAGAAAAAAAAAATGAAAGCACCAAGTTTTTTTATTTTTTTGTTTGTGTGTTTTGGTTTACCTATTTAATATATTAAGAAACACATACAATAAATCCTATTTACTAAGTGTATTTGTTTTCAAGGACCAAAGAACAAAGTACTACAGACTGGATGGTTTAAAGCAGAAATTTATTGTCTCATGGTCCTAGAGGCTAGAAATCCAAGATCAGGCTGTTGGCGGGGTTGGTTCCTGTAAGGGAAAGTGAATTCTATCTTTCTCTTCTAGCTTCTGGTAGCCTAAGATGTTCCTTGGCTGCCAGATGGCATTTTCCCTGTGTCTTCATATCATTTTCCTTCTATGTACATCTGTCTCTATGTCCAAATTTTCTCCTTTATAAATTTTATTATTTTTATTTTTTTATTAGTTTCAGGAGTACAAAACAATGTAATAGTTAGACATTTACACCCCTCACAAAGTTATAACCTCCTTCCCCCAATCTACTACCCCTCTGACATCGTATACAACTGTTACAATTCCACTGACTTTATTCCCTATGCTGTACTCCACATCCTGTGACTATATATATATATATATATATATATATATATATATATATATATATATAATAAATTATAGTTGACATTCAGTATTATTCAGATTCAGGTGTACACTGCAGTGCAAATTTTCCCTTTTTACAAGGGCACAATCATATAGGGTTAGGGCCCACCCCAATGACCTTATCTTAATGTGACTATTTGCTAAGATCATAATTCCAAATCAAATCACATTCAAAGGTATTGGGAGTTTAGAATTCAACATCTTTGGGGTAATACAATTCAAACCATAACACTGTGTCACATCCTAGGATTTATATATATTTGTTGTATTCTTTTGGCTTAGCTAAATTTGTGATTTTCATTAATGATATCCATTGGAAAGGGCAAGAACTGATGTTTTCTTAAGATCATCCATGTACTAATTGAAGTTTGCATATGCCCTTTGATGGATTTTGTTATTTTATATCTGATGATTTTCGATAAAGAACCACATGAAAAATCTCCAATGTTCTGAGTCTGCAGAGAAAAATAATGAAAATGATTATATAATTGGGAAGTTTGATCATCCTCTTGTTTTGTGTCACTTGTCTCCAGAATGTTCCTTTTATGGATTGCCAACAAATGTAAATGTGTTACTATTTCTCAGATCATCTCAGCCTGCAGATTGAGGATAAAGAGTACAAGGATAAAACAAATTTACCGTAGTCACACAATTATTTAAGAGAAAAATAGAACTTGAGCCCACAAGTGTTTTGAACTTATAAAATGAATTACCAAAAATGTAAGCAGTGATGTTTTTCTTTAGCAAGTGGTGATTTGGCTTAAAAATAAATCAGTCAGAGTGATGTCATAGGAATGGCAGCAGGGGGGCACACTTTTTGAGTTCTCCTCCGGATCTTATCACAAAGGGGACATCTATAACCCATCAAAGGACTCTCTGCTCATCACGCAGAACAGCTAAGAGACTCGTGCAAGGATTACTTGAAGGTGGGCAAATTGGGCGAGCAGGGGAAGAGGGAAGGGAGCAGAGTGGAGACACAGCCCCACATCTGCAGCTGCAGAGACGCAGGGGATCCCAGGACGGAACAGAGAACACAAAAGCCAGGAGGTGGGCTCTTTCCCTGTGTCCCACAGTTGATCTCTCCCACCGAGGGGGCAGCCAGTTGGGCCATAGGTCGGACAAAGGACACAAACTCCATACCTGGGCCCCTCCCCCTGCTCTTCCAATCCTACCCCGGCCTTCCAGAGATTTAAACTGGCCCCTGAACTGAGGATTAGTGTCAGATTGCAGAGGAGCCTTGGTGCTCAGGCTCTGGGAAGACTGGCAGGCGGCTCTGACCCAGGGAAGAGGCTGGGAAGAGTGTGATTTTTGCTGGGCTAGGAGAGAAGAGACTCCTCCACCCCCAGCCACAACTTTTTCTGGCCTGCGGGAAGAGTGTGACACGGCTGGGCTGGGAGAGAGAAGACTCCTCCATTCCCAGCCCCCACCCTTTCTGGCCTGCCTAGGGCAGAGCAATTACAACTGCGGAGGCACTCCCAGGGATCAGCAGTAAGCAGCAGATGCAGCTCCCGGCTTTCAGAAATCTACCACCTGCCACACACACACACACACACACACACACACACACACACACACACGTGGATAAAAGTGCCCTAAGACTCAGGAGAGCTGGACACAGGGCTGGTGGTGCTACTCTCAGTGTGCATATGTGCAGGCAAGGGCAGAAACTGCACTGATTTTGTAGAAACTACCATGCAAACCCCTCAGCCCCACCCATTTAAATCTGTAGTCCCAACATAACTCTGGGCAACAGGTGACTGCCTCTGCTTGCATAATACACAGAGGACTCTTTGGTACAGCAGAAGACAACCTGGAGATTAGTTGGTAGGCTTACGCCAAGACTGGCGCTGCTTTTTTTTTCTTTTTCTTTTTCTTTGTTTTGTTTTGTTTTGTCTTTATATCTTTGATATCTTTGCCTGTGTTGAGTATGGGTTGTCGGTTGTTTTTACATGAGAATGTATTTGATTTTGTCTTTGTTGTTGTTGTTGTTGTTGTGCTTGGTGATTTGCTTTGTTCTGAAATTGCCCTACCAGGGCCCAGCTTAAGAGGCACAAGATTCAACACAACCAGAGTCCAACTGCAGACCTAACCAGAGTACTACTGGGTTTGACACACCCAGAGGGAATTCTCTACAGTCACAAGAGCCCATAGAGGACAAACCACATTTAAGTGGTCAACCCTCATGCAGCAGAACAACCTGCGGTGGGCAGAGCCAAGTCTCATAACTAGTCAGCGTAGGAGTTGACCACACCTATTCACAAGCGAAAAGCAATTAAAGATCTCGTTTAACAGGACAATATACACAACGCAAGAATCACCTTTGGAGCACACACAGAGGAGAAGAATGAAGTAGTGCAAGGCAAATATAAAGGACACATACTACATAAGATAATCCAGCAAGAACTAAGAACTCTAGGAGATCTACCTAATACATCAAAGCAAACACAGAGAGTCAGCCAGAATGGGAAAACAAAGAAACGTGTCCCAAATAAAAGAACAGAAGAAACCTCCAAAAATTGAACCAAAGGAAACAGAGGTAACCAACCTATCAGAGACAGAGTTCAGAACACTGATAATAAGAATGTTTAAGGAGCTTAGAGACAACATAAAGAAGAATAGAGAAATCATAATGAACAACCAGTTAGAACTAAAGAACACAATTACTGAAATAAAGAACTCACTTGAAGGAATTAACAGCAGATTAGATGAAGCAGGGGATTGAATCAGCGACTTAGAAGACAAGTTAGCAGGGATCACCCAAACAGAACAACAGAAAGAAAAAAGAATAAAAAACAATGAAGATGGTTTAAGAGACCTCTGGGATAACATCAAGCGCAACAACATGCGCATCATAGGAAAACCAGAAGGTGAAGAGAGGAAGAAAAGGATCATGAACATATTTGAAGTAATAATGTCCAAGAAATTGCCTAACCTGATGAAGGAAGCCAACATACAAGCCCAGGAAGTGCAGAGAGTTCCAAACAGGATAAACCCAACAGGTCCACAACAAGACACATTTTAGTTAAAATGGCAAAGGTTAAAGACAAAGAGGGAATCCTAAAAGCAGCAAGAGAAAGACAGAGGGTTACATACAAGGGAACTCCCATAAGACTATCAAATAACTTTTCTACAGAAACATTGAAGGCCAGGAGGGAGTGGCAGGAGATACTCAAAGTGATGGAACACAAAGGCCTACAACTTAGATTGCTTTATTCAGCAAGGCTATCATTTAAAGTTGATGGAGAGATAAAGAGCTTCCCAGAAAAGAATAAGCTAAAGGAATTTATTACCACCAACCCAGCATTGCAAGAAATACTAAAAGGACTTCTGTAAATAAAAGAAAAATGAAAACAATTTAACTACAAATTTAAAAATGGCAATAGCTATGTACCTATCAATAATCACTTTAAATGTAAATGGATTAAATGCTCCAATCAAGAGACATAGGGTGGCTGAATACATAAGAAAGCAAGACTCTTGTATGTGCTGTACACAAGAGACTCACCTCAGATCAAAAGACACACAGGCTGAAAGTGAAGGATTGGAGTAGGATGTTTCATGCAAATGGAAATGAGAAAAAAGCTGGAGTTGCAATACTTATATCTGACAAAATAGACTTTAAAATGAAGAACATATTAAAAGACAAAGATGGGCACTATATAATAATAAAGAGATCGATCCGACACGAGGACATAACCCTAGTAAACATCTATGCACCCAACATAGGGGCACCTAAATATATAAAACAGATATTGACTGACATAAAGACAGAGATCAACAGTAACACTATCATAGTAGGGGACTTCAACACACCTCTGACAACAAGGGACAGGTCTTCCAGACAGAAAATCAATATGGAAACAACAGCCTTAAATGACACATTGGACCACTTGGATTTAATCGATATTTTCAGAGCATTTCACCCTAATGCTGCAAAATACACATTCTTCTCAAGCGCACATGGAACATTTTCCAAGATAGACCATATGTTAGGCCACAAAACAAGTCTTGATAATTTTAAGAAAATTGAAATCATACCAATTGTCTTCTCTGACCACAGTGCTGTGAAATTAGAAATGAACTACAGGAAAAAAACTGGAAGACACACCAATTCATGGAGGCTGAATAACATGTTACTAAATAATGAATGGGTCAAGCAGGAGATCAAGGAAGAAATCAAAAGATATCTTGAGACAAACGAAAATGAAAACTCAATGAACCAAAATCTATGGGATACCGCAAAAGCAGTCCTAAGAGGGAAATTCATAGCATTGCAGGCCTACCTAAAGAAACAAGAAAAATCACTGATCAACAGTTTATTTTCACACTTAAGGGATCTGGAAAAAGAACAGCAAAATAAGCCCAAAGGGAATACAAGGAAGGAGATAATAAAGATCAGAATGGAAATAAATGAAATAGAAACCAGAAAAACAATACAAAAGATCAATGAATCCAAGAGTTGTTTCTTAGAGAAGATAAACAAAATCGACAAACCTTTAGCTACATTCATTACAAAAAAGAGAGAGAGGACCCAAATTAATAAAATCAGAAATGAAAGAGGAGAGGTGACAACAGACACCACAGAAATACAAAAAAAATTAAGAAATTACTATGAGCAACTATATGCCAACAAATTTGACAATCTGGAAGAAATGGACAATTTTCTAGAGGCATACAACCTTCCAAGGCTAACTCGAGAAGAAACAGAAAACCTGAATAGATTGATTACCACCAGGGAAATTGAATCAGTAATCAACACTCTCCCAACAAACAAAAGTCCTGGACCAGATGGCATTACAGGTGAATTTTAAAAAAACATTCAAAAAAGAAGTATGACCTATTCTTCTCAAGCTCTTCCAAAAAAATCCAGAAGGAGGGAAGGCTCCCAAACAGTTTTTACGAAGCCACTATCACCCTGATCCCAAAATCAGACAAAGACACCACAAAAAAAGAAAACTACAGGCCGATATCTCTAATGAACATAGATGCAAAAATCCTCAACAAAATATTAGCAAACAGAATTCAGCAATACATTAAAAAGATCATACACCATGATCAAGTGGGATTCATCCCTGGTATGCAGGGGTGGTTCAACATCCGCAAATCAATTAATGTGATACACCACATTAACAAAATGAAAAATAAAAATCACATGACCATATCAATAGATGCAGAAAAAGCATTTGATAAAATCCAGCAGCCATTTATGATAAAAACCCTTAAGAAAGTGGGAATAGAGGGATCATATCTCAACATGATAATAAAGGCCATATATGACAAACCCACAGCTAACATCATACTCAATGGGGAAAAGTTAAAACCATTCCCCTTAAGATCAGGAACAAGGCAGGGCTGCCCACTTTCTCCACTTCTATTCAACATAGTGCTGGAAGTTCTAGCCACAGCAATCAGACAAGAAAAAGAAATAAAAGGCATCCAAATCGGTAAGGAGGAAGTAAAATTATCATTATATGCAGATGATATGATACTATATATAGAGAACCCTAAAGACTCCACCAAGAAACTATTTAGAGCTGATAGATGAATTTAGTAAAGTAGCAGGATAGAAAATTAATATTCAGAAATCAGTTGCATTTGTATATACCAATAATAAAACATCAGATGGAGAAATTAAAAAAAAAATCCCATTTACAATTGCTTCAAAGACTATAAAATACCTGGGAATAAATTTAACCAAACAAGTGAAAGATCTGCACTCAGAAAATTATAAGACACTGAAGAAAGAAATGAAAGAAAATGCAAATAGATGGAAACACATACTGTGTTAATGGATAGGAAGAACTAATATAGTTAAAATGTCCACACTGCCTAAGGCCATATACATATTTAATGTAATTCCTATCAAACTACCAATGACGTTTTTCACAGAAATAGAACATATAATCCTAAAATTTATATGGGACCATAAAAGACCACGGATAGTCTCAGCTATCTTGAGAAATAAGAACAAAGTGGGAGGTATAACAATACTGACATCAAATTATACTACAAGGCTACAGTAATCAAAACAGCATGGTACTGGCATAAAAACAGACACATAGATCAATGGAACAGAATAGAGAGTCCAGAAATAAGTCCATGCCTATATGGCCATTTAATCTATGACAATGGAAGCAAAAATGTACGGTGGGGTACAGACAAGTCTATTCAATAAATGGTGCTGGGAAACCTGGACAGACACATGCAAAAAAAATGAAGCTGGACCACCTCCTTACACCATATACAAAAATAAATTCAAAATGGCTTACAGACTTAAATGTAAGATCTGAAACCATAAAATTCCTAGAAGAAAATATAGGAAGAAACTTCACAGACATTACCCAGAGAAAGATTTTTACTGATATATCCCCTTGCGCAAGGGGAGTAAGAGAAAAAACAAACACTTGGGATTACATCAAACGAAAAAGTTTTTTCACAGCAAAGGAAACCATCAATAAAACAAAAAGGGACCCTACTGAATGGGAAAAGATATTTGCCAATGATATATCTGATAAGGGGTTAATATCACAAATTTATAAAACACCCACTCAACTCAACTCCAAAAAAACAAACAACCCAATTAAAAAATGGACAGAAGACATGAAGAGACATTTTTCTAAAAAGGACATACAGATGGCAAACAGACATATGAAAAAATTCTCAAACTCACTAATCATTAGAGAAATGCAAATAAAAACCACAATGAGATACCACCTCACTCACCCCAGTCAAAATGGCTATCATCAATAAATCAACAAACAACAAGTGTTGGCGGGGATGTGGAGAAAAGGGAACCCTTGTGCACTGTTGGTGGGATTGCACAATAGTGCAGACACTATGGAAAACAGTATGGAGGTATCTCAAAAATCTGAAAATGGAACTACCTTATGATCCAGCAATTCCACTCCTAGGTATCTATCCGGAGAAATCGAAATCTCTAATTCAAAAATCTTTATGCACTCCTATGTTTATTGCAGCACTATACACAACAGCCAAGACATGGAAACAACTGAAATGCCCATCGGTAGATGACTGGATTAAGAAACTGTGGTTCATTTATATATTGGAGTATTACGCAGCCATAACGAAGAAAGAAATCTTACCATTTGCAACAACATGGATGGACCTAGAGAACATTATGTTAAGTGAAATAAGTCAGACAGAGAAAGACAAACACCCTATGATCTCACTTATATGTGGAATCTAAAGAAAAGAATAAGTGAATGAACTAATCAGAAAGTTTTGGAGACATAGAGGGAAAAAGAGGGTTGCTAGATGGGAGGTGGGGTGGGGATAAGAGGGGAGGTGAGGGAATTAGAAAACAGTTGGTAACCACAAGATGGCCATGGGGTTTTGAAAATTAATTTGGGGAATGTAATCAATAGTGTTGTAAAGATTTTGTAGGGTATCCAATGGACACTTGTCTTGTTAGGGAGACCACCTCAGGGAAGATGTAGATGCCGATCACTGCATTGTACACCTGAAGCTGAAGCTGAACAATAATGAATGTCAACTACAAGTTTGTATGTATATGTGTGTGTGTGTGTGTGTGTGTGTGCATGTACTTACAAGAAGCAGAGTTCAGTATTAGGAATACAGACAGTGGAAATGTAATGGCTCTGTGAGATGTCAGAGTGGATGGGGGAGGGGGCTTCACACAATGTGAGGGATATAAAAGATAAATGTCTAGTATTACTTTGTCTTGTGCACCTCAAACTAATTAAATAAATAAATAAGTCAAAAATCAGAAAGAAAAGAAGGTCAGTAAGGTTTGTGAAGAAACCTAAACAGTATTCTTTGCGAGATCATTCTCATCAGCATACAAACATATTATAAATTCTCTTTCTCTCTCTCTTTCTCTCTCTCTCTCTCTCTCTCTCTCTCTCTCTCTCTCTCTCTCTCTCTCTCTCTCACACACACACACACACACACACACACACACACACACACACACACACTTTTCTTCCAGTTTCCTCCAGCTATTTTCTCATTTCTCTGCCCCTTTGACAGCAACATTCCCTAAAGGAGGAATTGTTTCCAGTTTTGTTTTTATTTTAGTTTTTTATTTTTTCCTTCCTCGTTCTCTCTTGAGCCTCTCCAGTCAGGCTTTCGCTCCGTGTGTTCTATCTCAGCTTTTCTCAAAGTCACCTACAACCACCACATTCCCAAATTCAATAGATGACTCCGAGTCCACCTCTTACTATGCTAACTTGGGCACACTTGATCACTTTCTTCTTCTCGAGTCACTCTTGGGTTTCTCCTTCTTCACTGACCACTTCTTTTAGCCTTTGTTGGGTCATTCTCCTCTGACCGCTTAACTCTGAACTTCTCCAGGCCTCACGCTTTGGATCTTTAGTTAACATCTGCACCCACTCCCTTAGTGATCTTATCCAGGGCCAGTTCATAAAAGTCATCTGTATACTCCCACATTTATATCTTCACCTCAAACCTTCCCCTTGAACTCCATACTCCTATATCCAACTACCTATTAAACGTTGACACTTGGATAGTTCATTGACATCTCATACTTAACATTTCCAAAACTGTAATCTTAATCTCCCTCTCTTCCTTATCTTTTCACATCCATCAAAGGCCACTCCATCCTCTCAGTTTATTTAAAAGATGTTGGAGTTCTCTCTTTTCTCTCACATCCCATGTATAACCATTAGCAAATCCTGGTGGCTCTAAACTGAAACTATAGCTAAGAAGTAACTGCTTGTCACCATCTCCCATCACTATTAAGTTTCCATAATTTCTCACCTGAATTTTACACAAACTCTAATGACTTTCCCTCTTCTGCCTTTGCTATCCTTTCTCAACAAAATAGCCAGGATAACCCTTAAAAAATGTAGGTGAGAGTGCATCACTCTCTTCTCAAAACCCTCCAGTGGCTTTCCACCCTATCTACAGTAAAAGCCAACTCATCACAGTGACCTATAACTGCCACAACATGACACCCTCCCCCTTATCTCTGCAACGCCATCTTCTAGTCTGTCTTCACTCAGCTCCAGGCACATTGGGCTCCTTACTATTCTTCAAACTTGTCAAGTATGCTGCTGCCACAGGGCCTTTTATATGTGCAGTTGCCTATGTCTGGAAAGCTCTTGCTCCGTGTGTGTTCATGTCATGTTCCCCTGAACCCCTTCAGTCAAGCTCAAACAGCACCTACTACGAAAGGCCAACCCTACCAATATGATTTCACATTGCACTGTTTGAATTTCACTGTTCCTCTGCTCTGCTTTATTTTTCTATGTAGCAGTCATTGACATCAGGCATGCTATCTCTTTTACTTGTTTTATTAATTGTTGGTACCCTCTCCCCACCCACAACCACCCAAGAATGTAAGCTTCTAGGAGATAGGGATATATGTCAGTTTTGTTCATTGCTATCTTTGTTCACTTCAGTGCCTGGAACACTGCCCAACATATAGTAGAGACAAAGTTAAAAAAATAAAAATCAAGCATTAAATGAATGACTGAATCGTTCTTAACTATTTCTAATCCATAGATGTATGAATTATTTTAAGATTTGATGAAACCTATGGAAACTTTTCCCGGGGGGGGAGGGGGAGTGCTATACACTGGTAATTTCATACCTAATTCTGAGGTTAATAAATTCCTTGAAAGCATCTAGAAACACTTAACCTGCCTAGGAGCTCATAGTTAAGCTCTGTCTGGCCTAGAAGAAGGGGCAAAATGCACAACCAACTCTGTTGTCTGTTTCATGACTGCCACTCCTACTACATTAGTTTTCTGTGTTCATTCTGCTATTGGAGACTTAATTTTGCCAGCATAGTTTGACTTTTATTTTATTTTGATAATGTCTCCCCTTTTTGATAATGTCTGCCGTTTAATTAAAGTTTCAGTTCATTAACTTTGCATATTATTATTGATATATTTGGGCTTGGCCTTATCATTTTGTAACTTGTTTTCTATGTCTGTCTGTTTTTTTGTTTTTATCTTCCTCTGTTCCTGTCCCCCATTTTTTTGCATTACTTGAATATGTGTGTGTGTGTGTGTGTGTGTGTGTGTGTGTGTGTGTGTGTGTGAGTGTATGTGTATTTCAGATTTTTATTAAACTATGCCTAACATACAATATTATATTAGTTTCAGGTCTACTTCATAGTTATTCAACATTTATGTACCTAAAGAGGTGATCGCCATGATAAGTCCAGCAACCATCTGACAACATACCACACTATCACAATATTATTGACTATATTCCCTATGCTGTACATTACATCCCAATGACTTATTTGTTTTACAACTGGAAATCTGGACCTCTTATTCCCCTTTACCTTTTCCACCCTTTTAAAATTGTTCAATTACAGTTGACATTCAATATTATATTATATTAATTTCAGAGGTACAATATAGTGGTTAGATATTTATATAATTTTAGAAGTGATCCCCTAGTCTAATACGCACCTGACACTGTACATAGTTATTACCATATTATTAACTATATTCTCTGTGCTTTATTTTATATCCCCATGACTATTTTGTAACTACCAATTTGTACTTCTTAATGCATTCACCTTTTTCACCCTGTCCCCAACGCCACTCCTATCTATGACCCCAACAAATCTAGTACCTATCCGATACCATGCATTGTTATTACAATATTATTGAGTATATTCCTTATGCTGTACCCTATGTCCCCATGACTACGTTTTAACAACAAATTTGTACTTCATAATCTCTTCCCCTTTTATCACCCACCCCACCCCCAAACCAATGCCATGTGGCAACCATCAAAATGTTCTCTTTATCTGAGTTTATTTGTGTTTTGTATGTTTGTTTATTTTGTTCTTTACATTCCACATATAACCGAAATACATTGCATCTGTCTTTCTCTGTCTGATGTGCTCTACTCAGTACAATACCCTCTAGGTCCATCCATGCTGCCACAGATGGCAGGAACCGATTTCCTTCTATTGCCACGCAATATTCCATTGTATATATGTACCACCTCCTCTTTATCCATTCTTCCATTGACAGACACCTAGGCTGCCTCCACATCTTGGCCATTGTAAATAATGCTGCAATGAACATATGGATGAGCATATCCCCTTGACGTAACATTTTGGGTTTCTTCTGATAAATACTCAGAAGTGGGATTACTGTGTCTTTCTTTGTCTCTTGTTACAGGCTTTGTTTTAAAGTCTATTTTGTATGTTATAAGTATTGCTAACCAGTTTTTTGTTTGTTTCCATTTTCATGAAATATCTTTTTCCATTTCTTTACTTTCAGTCTGTATGTATCTTTCAATCTGAAGTGTCTCTTATAGGTGGCGTATGTAAGGGTCTTTTTTTCTTATCCATTTAGCCACCCTATCTTTTGACTGGAGCATTTAATCTATTCACATTTAAAGTAACGTTGGTAGATTCATAGTTACTTCCATTTTATTATTCATATATGTGTGTGTGTGTGTGTGTGTGTGTGTGTGTATTGTCTTAAAGGACTCCCTCTAATATTTCTTACAATACTCATTTGGTGGTGATGAACTCCTTTAGCTTTCTCTTGTCTGGGAAGCTTTTTATCTGTCCTTTGATTCTAAATGATAGCTTTGCCAGATAGAGCAATTTTGGTTATAAGTCCTTGCTTTTTGTCACTTTGAATATTTTGTGCCTTTTTTTTTTGTTAAGTTTCTGTTGAGAAATCAGCTGGCAGTCTTATCGGAGCTCCCTTGTAGGTAACTAACTGTTTTTCTCTTGCTGCTTTTAAGATTCTCTCTTTGCCTTTAACTATTGGCATTTTAATTATGATGTGTCTTGTTGTGGGCTTCTTTGGGCTTATCTTGTTTGGAGCTCTCTCATCCAGCTCTCCTTGGAGGCAGCTGGATGATGTTCCAGCCCTGTCCCATGTTGGCCACCAGGCGTGCCAGTCCTGGGGCCTTTTAGGAGGGGAACCTGCCACAGGCAAAATTCAGCCTCCAACTCTACTCTGCCCGGGAACAACTGGCATGAGCCAGAAAGCCATCCACAGATAGCCACCACCACGCTTGGCTTGGAGGTGCCTGGGAGAGGCCAAACCTTGAACACAGGCCTGCTGCTCCTAGTGACAGACTTAGGGCTACTCAGCAAGAGATACGGGACGTGCCGAAGCCAGATGCTGCTTTTTTGGGTTTTGTGAACTACTGAGAGACTTAGGAAAGTCCACAGCATGCGCCAAGACAGGTTGTTTGTGTGAAAATCCACTGGAAGCCTGGTGTGGGGCTGGGCCCTCTTGCTCCTCCAGAGGGGGCCTCCACAGCCGAGATATCCCTCCCAATTTTTAACGGTCACTTTCAGGTGTGGAACCAGCCCTTTCCACATCTCTGCCCTTCCTACCAATCTCTAGGTGGCTTCTTTTGTACTTCAGGCAATTCTCAATGATGGTTGTTCTGTAGTTGAGTTGTAATTTTGATGTGTCGTGAGAGAAGGTAAGCTCAGCATTTACCTACTGCGCCATCTTGACTGGAAATTCCCTCCAGCATAGTTATAAAAAGGTTAAAGTCACTTTTTGAGAAACGTTTATAACTTTGCACCTATATATACTACCTCCAACCCTGAGTTCTCTCATTTTCCTTTCTCTCCTCTCTTCCCAAGGTATTTCTCTAACTTTCATAGACTTTAAAGAGGGAATGACTGCACGATCATAATTGGGATGAGGCGTATGTAAAGGACCAAGAGTGAAATTGTTTTAATTCCTGCCTGTCTCTTTAAAGCTCTGCATTCATTCCCTATGGAGGTGCCCTCATGAATTGAATAAAATGGCACATTTGTTGCTGAGAAGTTCTATGATTGCAGAATCTTGCCCTCAGCACTTCCCAAGGAAAGCAGCCTCTGTGAATTAAGGATTTATGGGGGACCATGTTTCAGCTAGAAGGATTTGAAGATCTGGACTTACATGCTGGGATCCCAGCTTGATTAAAGGCTGTGGAGGAGCTGATACAGTAAATAGTCTTTGCTATCGGTGGACTCATATTTCCTGCTAGAGATAAAGCAAGCCTTGTGCTATAAAAGCAATCGGTGAGTCCTGCAGCTGCTGATTCAGCACTCAGACCTCTATTGTGCTGGCACCTTCTGTTGGAAATGGCCTCAAAATCATAAATGTTCACATCAGATATATGGGACATGGCGATGAGTCAAAGCTAAGTTGGATTCATTCATTAGTTCCTTCATGTATACCTGATCATTTTCCCCATACTCCACTGTAAAGCAGAAACCTATAGTTTTATTTCTCTGAGCTCTCATTGATGCCATTTATTTAGAATGCCAGCTGAAGCCCTGAGAGAAGTGTACAGATTTCTAAGAAAACTTGGTTTGGGATGCCCTTGGCCTAGAGAGCATTTGGGTTCCATGTACCTTCAAATGCCAGCACCACAGGAGAGTGGCAGTCACAGAAATAATCCAACATGATCCATTTATATTTGACTTTGAAATTCGTAATGTGTCTCAGATGCTTAATAATTGTTCATGGTAATTTTTTTTTCGTGGTGGGGGGCGGGGCTGGAAGGCCTAATAGTATGAGAAGTATCTGTTCTTTGAGCTCATATTGCATAATGGAAATAAGTGACAAACTGCCTCTAACAATCCACTTGGATACTGAGAAGGAAACAGTTTCAATTTAGAGCTTGCTACTTAAAGTTTGGTCCTAGAATAGTAACATCAACATTGTCAGGTCATGTCTGAGTGGATGGTATCCCGGGGGTAAGGTGTCTATAACTCGGGGAACTGGAAGAATATGCTTGCAGCCGGAGGCAGAGCAGACATGCTTTATTCACAGGCTTCCTGGGACACAGCCAGGGGTTCCTGGTTGCTATACACAGCTAGAGATTCTCAGGTTACAACCTGCAGCCAGCAGCCTCCTCGTAATTCACAGCCTGTTTCTCAGCAGCTCAGCTCTCGGGCACAGGGCCCACAGCCCCATGTCTCAGCAGCCCTGTATAATACAGCCGATGGCCTCAACCATGTCTGCCTCAGCCCCTGGTCTCTGTTTCAACCCGGTCTCTGTCCCGCTAAATGGCCGGACCCTTTTATATCGCATCGAGACAAAGGTGGCTCACAGCCAAGGGGCTTACATAAGGGTATTTACCTTAACATGTTAAGATGGACAGCGCCTGCATAGCATTTCATCTTACTGGACTGGTGGGCCCACCAATCAAAGTCACCAGCTGGCCGGGGGCAAGCCTGATTAACTCTTTTGTCCCCACAAACATTCTTTAGGGACTTTCTGCGTAATGGATTCTGAAGTCCTGCCCCACACCTAATTAATCAGAATCTATATATTAACAAGATCCTCAGATAATTCATTTGCACATTAAGGTCTTCTTTATCAGAAGCGTTGGTTATAACCCTGGTTCCCTGTGGGGACAGAGTCCCAGAGAGCAGTTTCCAGGCTCTCGGCCTCCCGTGGAAAGGTGCTGGCTCGGGTAGTAGGTGGTCATCAGCTGTGACTAGTTGGCCGTCAGCTGTTACCGGTTAGCCATTAGCCACTGATATAACTGCCGTGGCTGAGCTAGCAAGTGCGGATTGCAGTTAGGAAGTGAGGTGGGTTGGCAGAGAAGTGGCCGGCAGGTTGTGGATTGTGTAGCTTCTGCTTCCTGTGTCTTCAACCCAGCCACCAGCGAGAATATAGTGGTATGACTCTCCGTTCTGTGGCTCCGTGTGTGTTCCTTTTTGGCCTCACCATATTCATATGCGGGGAGCAGGAGCTGAGACCCTGCATGACACCCTCGTGATATTCCCTAACATGGCTGTGCTTTGGAATCACCTGGGGAGTTTTAAAAAGACTGATTGATATCTGGATTCTACTGTCAGAGAGCCTTGTTTTATTGATATGGGGTTTAGTTTGGTCATGATGGGTTTTCAAAGCTCCCCAGGTGGTTGTGATGTGTAGCAGTTTGAGAGTCTCTGGTTTAGAGCAAAACCAGAAGACATCTCCTGCACAGGTGGATAATTAAGAGTTGATGATATTTACAACAGACTTTTAGTTAGTTACGTGGCATTCTACCAGCCACAGTTTCTCTTTGAGTTTTATCTATTTATATGGTATTAGCTGTCGTCTGAATTACCAAAGAAAAATTATGATCTCTGTAGTTTGCCATCTTCTCTATTGTATGCACCTATTTGAAAACGGACAGATTACTTTTGCTTTATATGGTTATTCTAGAAGAGTCAAACATTTTGTTTAATTTGAGTCTCATTTTCTAATATGTTTTTGAAGTGGAAGGGTATGGTCTAAAGATTGTCCTCTAAAGGCTGCCAATAATGATATGCAGTAGTTGTTCCTATTTCTCTTAAAGAAGCATGATCTGTGATTTCAAAAGGGTAAGTAACCGTCCAGGATATACAGCCAGCCGCTGGAAAAGTCAAGGTTTTAACTGCGCATCTGAATAGGCTTTATCCAATTCTTAAAGTCCATATTCTTCTTCTCCATCCTGTTGTTTCCCAAAAAACTTAGCTGTGTATGATTAACAGCAACTTAAAAAAAAAAAGCAATTATGATTTATTTTTTATGTAGCCTTTTTATGTGTAGCTTTCTAAAATTTCATGTAAGCCATTCCACTATCCAGAACTGTGGTTCTGTTTTAAAATAGTAATAAACCAATAAACAAGTTAGGGGAACAGAGGGTGGTTGAGAACCATAGGGTGTTGAGATGTTGGTTAGGTGTCCTGGGTAGAGAAGCTTGGGAGAATTTCCAAGAGGCAGCTGTGTCACCAAAAGCTGTTGCTCTGGTTAGATGGAGGGAAAGGACAGAGAAAAGACAAGCACTAAGAAAGGGAAAAGGCTGCTATCTAAAATACAAAAAAGTTTTTTTTTCAGATTATAGAGAGCAGCAGATGGCAAAATGTAAAGGACAAACAGATTAACTTGCTAGGATTTTTGGTGTCCACTTCATAGCCAACCATAAAAGGCACTTGGATCAACTGGGAACACATCGGCTTTGTTAAATGATAGCTTCCAGAACATGCCATCTGTGGTCCCTGCCTGTTCCTATTGCCTGATGAATACTAGAATTGCTGTGCCTGAAAAAGCAGATTCTTTCATCTGGTTATTTTTCTTATTCTTTTGAATTCTTTTCAGAGATGGAATTTGTGTATATCTGAGAAGGACCTTGGCATCAAAACATTTTTGCTCTCAATGGTTTCATGTCTCCATAGCATCACACTGAGAGATTTTTAGCAATGAGGCAGCTTTGTTGACTTTGTGGATTCATTTCTTCATTGGGATTGGCTGTCTTTTGGCATCATATAAGATTCTAAACATTATACAGAAATTCTAAGAAAGAAAAAAAGATCTTAGTAAGTGAGTGAACTCTTGCCCCATATTCTAATCATCATTTCTCTTCTCAATCACCATGGATACCAAAAATCTATAGGAGATATCTCTGCACTTCGCCCACTTCCTCCTACTTCCCATGTCCTCCTTCAGTTTTCCTTTATTTCTCTAGCTTCCATTGCCTTCCACTTTCTGTTCACTGGTCATCTTGATTAAATCCCTACATGTTGTATTATCTCCTGGTTATCTTTTCTTCTCTAATCCCCCCCCCCCCCCCCGTGGGAGAGGAAGTGATTAGGGGGAGACAATGAAGAGATGACTTGGGCACCCTGTAGAAAGAGGGATTCTAGGGCAGGGACCCTAAAGAGGGGCATTCTAGAAGAAGGGTCTCTAAGGAGTGGAGGATTCTAGCAGAGGCAAATTCAGGGGAGGCAATTGCTAGGAAAAGGAGACTCTGAAGGGAAAGAAATTTTGGGGAATGGCAGATTTTGAGGATAGGGGCTCCAAAAGGGAGGAAGGTTTTTTGAAAGGGGATTCTACGGGAGAGGTAGGTTCTGAAGGAGGGGCTGCTTTGGTAGCAGGTCCTGAGTGGACAATCTTTTTTTTTTTTTTTTGGAGGAGGGATGGTACAATTGGGTGAAGAGGGCCTTTGAATGGAGTAACATTGAGGGAAAGAGGGGTCTGAGGTGAGGATTTGGGGGGCTTGGTGGTGGATTTCTGAGAAGAGACAGATTCTGGAAAGAGGAGACTCTAAAAGGAAGGAAATTTGGGTAAAATTCTGGTGGAGGAGGCTTTAAGAGGAAAAAGATTCTAGGAGAGGCCTCTCAGAGGAGGTGAGTTCTAGGGGACAGGAGGACTCTGAATACTGAATTGAAATCCTGCCTGACTTCTTGCTGTTGGTTCCAGAGGGAAGATTCTGATGGAGGAGGTTTTGGGGAGAAAAATCTAGAGGGGAGAAAAATCACTGTTTGTGAAAGGTTAAAAAAAAAGTCTCTTTGAGATGCAGATGAGAATTGATTTTATTGGGGTCTCTTCTTTCATTTTTTCTCCCTTTGGATTGCCACTCTTATCTTTTCTTGATTAAGATGTTTCCTTTCAACATGAGATATTTAAAACTGCAATGACTATGCCCTGGGATAAATCAAAGTTTTATAAGTTTTATTTTTATATAAGACTATGTTTATAAGAGATTTGCTAGAATACTTAATTAAGTTAACAACAGCAATGACTTCTAGGAGGACATTTAAAGTACAATAGCATATGAATGGATCTTCAAATTCTATAGAAGCATTTAGATATTTAGGTAGCAATGTATTATAACTGCAGAGTAAGAGGAGGGTGGTACCCCCTTTCACTAGCAGTGCTTTGGCAGTGGGATTGTGCTTTCAGCATTTGAGTGGGTAAATTTTCCGTCTGAGGGACCACTGGGGCTTTGCAGGAAGTTTGGAATCGTTGGCGCCACCCACTAAATACCAGTAGTGCTAACCAAGTCCCTTGGCACCTGAGGACATTTACACAGATTTCCAACTGAAGCTGCAAGGCTTATTGCATTGTTGTATTCTTATTCATTAGGTTCTATAAAACTGTACCATCATTGAGACAGTGGCCCCTTAGAATCCATTCTGAATTCTTACAGTTACTGTAAAACTGTTATACATACGTATACAAATATATGAGAGTTGAAAATCAAGTGCCAGGCTATGGTTTCGAGAAACAGCACATAAAACATTCATCATTCTCCTTAAAAGCCAAAGAGCTTGTCTCGATTGCGTAGACGCTGTCCTCCTCTTTTTCATTGAACCCTCTAAACAAGCCCCACCGTTCATATCCTGTAGTCACGCGCAATGTGAAGAATATTTTTCCACCTTAGACTTTTGATGAAAATTAAGGGAATGAATGTGTTAACGCACTAGAAGCCAATTTCAGCACTGGCATGATCCTGATGATATCTGGAAGCTGTTGACCCCATTCCCAGAGCTTCAGCTACTACGTCTCAATGACTACATCCATGTATCTAGGGATTTGAGACCTTCTGTGAACATTAATGTGGGCCATGGAGGATCTGCTGAGAGGCTGGAATGTAACACTGTGGCGTTTCAAAACAGAGGACTTCAGTTCAGTCAAAACTCTCATGTGGCAATGCTTCTGGAAACATCTCCAAATGCAGGATTTAAACTAACATGTCAGATGACCTAAAGCCTAAACTGGGGAGAAAAACAAAACAAAAAACGAGTTTGGTCATTTTTTCCTGTGACGAACTCCAAATTATTTATATGCATTTTGTTAGAACTTGAACAAACAAGAATAAAAGGCAATTCATTTCTACTATAACAAGTGGGATTCTGGTTAAAAATGAAACACATACACACACAGACACACACACACCCCGCACATTCCAGTTGCAAATGTGGTTACATCTGATGAAAATGGGGACCAAAAGTGATTTATTTCCCCATGTAGGTGAGAGTGGCTTTTTGAACTAGGAAATGTTTTGTTGTCAGGTGAATAGAGCCTAAATATGATGTTTGCCTCTAACCAAGGGAAGGGATCCATGCCCTCACCAGGCCATTGTACGATTCCCTGCTGTGTCTGGGTTGCAGATGGAAATAAAACCTCTCACAGCCCTGAGATGAATCAACCGACAGTTCACGGTGGCCACATTCCTGGAAAAACAACTTGTCAGGAGAGAAGATTAAAGAGGACCATGTTTGACTCCAATGCTGCCCAATTGGTGAATTATATTTTTAGAGCAATCAGTTTAAATCCTAGAGATTAAAATTGTGCTGCTGCTCACTGACTGCCTGGGTGATTTGGCATGAAATTCAATTTGCTTTAACATGCATGGGGGCTAAACAGAGGGGCGTTAATTTCACATTTGAGAGTTACTAAATTACTTTGAAAATAACTAAAACCTTGGTGTAAGAGTTTGCTCTCATTTCCCTTCTACAAAGCACTCATCACGCTCTGGCCAAACTCAGCTCTCTAGGCTACTAGTCTGGGCTAATTTTTCCTTTCTGTATGATTTTCATTCTTTCTCACCTTGTTGTTAATATTACATTGCTGCAAAAGTAACTGCAATTTTTGCAATTACTTTTAATCTTTTAAACCACAATTACTTTTGCACCAACATAATATTAGTTGAGCACTTACCATGTACTAGGCACTTATTTAATTGATCATTTAATCAACATTCAGCACATTTAGCGTCCCAAGTTGATAGTGAAGGAAAGTTGACATCTCCTGACTGTTCCCTCCTGACCTTTCCTCTGTTTGAGTGGCACAAGGGACAGCCCCTCTCTCAGGGCTCTTCATCTTTTTCTTTCATGTCTGTCTTCCCTATGACCCTTGATTGAAATCCTGATCCATATTGAATGAGCCCAGTTGCAAGGAAGAGTTTGGGGATCAAAGGCTCCGTTTTTAATATTTACTGTATAGGGATCCAGCTTTCCAGAAATGAGTTGGTCCTCAAAGTCATATCACTTTAAAGTCATTTGCTTCATGGGAATAATTTACAGCTGAGCTAAATCCAAAATCTGCAGGCTAATAACAACAACAGTGGCAATAATAAAGTATTGCCAGTGAATCAATGTCTTCTACCTACCTAGAGAGCTGGGGTCCGTGAATGAGCAATTTTACATGCTTGAGGCTAGTGAGATGTAATGAATATTAAAATTGTCTAAGCCAGAGGCCTGCCCTGCTAAATAATCTCTAAGTGCCCAAGTAAATTCTACTGCTTGGGGTTTGCATTCAGATGTAAACTGGCCATTGGAATTGCGACTAGCAGCTGCCATTAATTCATTCACAGTGGGTTTGATCTTCAGTAATTCCTGGGCCCTATTCACTTGAGTTAAATTTGAGTTGTACTTGTACTGTGTTTCCTTGAAAATAAGACTGGCTCTTATATTAAGGTTTTCTCCAAAAGAGGCATTAGGGCTTGTGCCCAGGGGATGTCATCCTATAAAATCATGCTAGGGCTTATTTTCTAGTTAGGTCTTATTTGGGGGGAAACACGGTAGTAAATGTTTTAGTGGTTCACTACTTGAACAGTAAAAATTCTTCTCATCTTTTAGTAGATACTTTTCTTATAATAATCGTAAAGGGATGTTTGCTTGGCCCCCTACAGATCCTCTTTTAGTTTGTTACTGGATGCTGGCATGATTTATTATTTAATAGGTTATGGAAATATGCCATTTATTGAAATGATAGTCACTAAGTAGTGTAAAGAATCTCAGGAGAACTGTGTTTCATCTAATTAAGCTGCTTGAGTTTATTATAAGACCAATGTATTTTTAGTTGATGTTATTGCATGGAATACCAGGTAATGGGTATATTTATAACTTCTTTGTGACCATGTGTGTTACCCCACTGTAATTTCCCACAAATGATATCATATCAGATCTAGAGCTGATGTTTTCTTTAAAGATCCCAATAAATGTGTTCCTTTGGGGAAATAGGTTCATTACTTCTACTAGAACAATACATTTATCAGTGTTTAAGATAAAATCTGAATGTGTGTTCCACAGGTTTAAATGGGAGTGTGTCTTCTCTAAAGGAATTTGGTTAATCTTGTTCCACCAAAATATCAAGGCCCTAAAGTATCTTTATCACGGCCAGTATCACGGCCCCCTCATCGATCATTAGCCATTTATATGTTCCCTTCATTCTCCATTTATATTTTCAAGTCGCTGATGAATAGCAAAATAAGCAGTTGGTAATGGTGGTTTACTTTTTTAGCTATAAGGGAACAAATTCAGCCATGACAATATAAGACTAGACAAAATACCCCAAAGATATTACTGTTTTCTGTCTTAATGGAAGTATGTAGTAATTTGGCCTAGGTATGATAAAAATGAAATTGTCTCTTTTTCAAATATTTGACATACCACTCTGGTTAGTATCTTGTTAACTCTTCTTTCCAGTATAGCCTAATAAAGCATTGAGCTACAGTATGCCCAGTTGCATTTAATAGGTTTAAATTCAATATCTACAGCATGATCAAAGATTATGTGTTCTCTAATTGAAGCTCTTTATTCCTTCATGTCACAGTGGGCACATTTCTGAATAAATAGTAAGGAGACAGGTGCTCCAGGCCCACCTCTGCCTCTAACACAGTCAGTCACCAGATGACCGCAGAACCAGGGACACCCGTATCGTTACGAAACAATGGTTACACATCACTTCTGCCTAATGCACTGAGCTGTTGCCAAGATTGAATGAGATAACCTCAATGAAAGTGCTTTCGAAACTCTAATGGCATTAAGCTTTGAAAATGTGACATTATTTGGTGTCCTGAAACAGCAAGGTACTAAATAATATCTCAGTGGCTTGAATTAATGTGGTCTTTAAAAGAGCCTAATTTAGGAAATTGCTTAAACGCAAAAGAACTCCATTCCCCATGCAGTATTCGCTGACTGACATGGTCTCTCGGTGATCCAGGAGATATCTTACTACCAAGAAAAGAGGGGGCTGGTTGGCAGGGTAAATCGGGGTAAATGAGAGAAAGGGTTTCTGTTGCAAAGAGCAGCCCCTGAGAGTTTGGTAGGAGCAGTTTACTACTCACACAAGGGCCACTTTTGGAGTTTCCTATTCTTAACCTTTGACAAATGCATCCTTTGTACCTCTTCCGTTGTGGCAACTTAGCTTTAGGAGTATTTCTTCCAAAACATTCTATTGGAAGAAACAGAAATGAGAATGTCATGACCAGAGACTATAGGAGATAGAATTCTAGAATGGAGGGTGTAAGGAGGAGGGAGGGGTATGTGAGGATTGGGGAGCATTACAGAGAAGAAGAGGGGAGAGGAGGATATAATTATGGTGCTTGTTTTGAAAGCCTTTTTGTCCAATGCCATTGTGACCAAACCGCTCATCCACTGGGCACATAACTCGAAAAGGCCATGGATCATACAACTCTCTTGTTCGGTGTTGCAAACAGATACATCTGCCATGTCACATGCATTTCTGGGGATAGAATTTTAAGGGGGCAAAGGTACAACAAAACACAAACAGAATCACTGATGTTGTGAGGGCTCTGCTAGTAAGTGGGATTTGGGGGGTGGAATTTGGAGGAATTTTAGAAGAGAAGTCTTAGGGAGGATAAAATTCCTATGGTTCCAATATTTGAATTCATGCCATGGGCATAGGCAGCGTTATAGGGAAACATATTTCCAAGCACCATGTGGAAGATCTTTTGGATGGAAGTGGTAAAGTCTAGAGCAGTGTTTCTCAAACTCAAGCACCGATGCCTCTGTTCTGGGGCCATGCTCTGGTCACTAAGGGTCTAGGTAGCCCTTGTTACCCACCAGAGGACCTCGATTCCAGGCAAGAGGGTCAGCTGCCATGATGGAGGTCAGGGATCGCTACACGGGATGGCAAGGTGGACAGAGAGGCTCAGATGCTTCTTTCAACTCTAAGCCTCTCTATTAACCTGTGCCTTGGTGAATATTGATTTGTTGGCCACTCCCTATATCACCTAAATCCTCACAGGTCTTCTCTGTTAGGAGCAGTCTGACGTTTTCCTCAATAGACAGAGAGTGCATGTAGTGGGAGTGTTGATGTTTATTTGTCTGTCTCCAAGTGTCCAGAGCACCGATGTGGACAGGGTAAGGGCTCATTTAACATGTGAGAGCGTCCAAGTGCTGTTTAGTTTGGGATGTTCTAGTTTCTATGTTTGTTAAAGGTCATTTTCCCAATTGTAGTAGACACTCCTATATGCCTACCACAAGTCTATTCTTTTGTTTGTCCTTACTGATGTCCACGTTGTCAGTGTGATCAGCTAAAAAAAAGAAAAGAAAAAAGTTGACTTTCTACTTGCTAAACTTTCTTCCTGCTAGAAGTGACCTCATGACATGGTTCTGGCCAGTAAGATGGAAAAGCAGTTTCCTGGGAGAAACAGTGTTTTTCTCGTAAAAAGCCAATCTGTCCTTTTTACTCTTCCCTTGTCCCCTTCTTGTCTGGTAAACATACATTGTGTCTGAAGGTTCAGCAGCTCCCTAGTGAGTGAGGACAAGAGTAATTCTGAGGATTGTAAAGACTCTGACTCCCTAGAGCTGCTGTGCTAGCCCTGAACAGTCTCCTAAACAATGTCTCGCTGTGTGATAAGCATAAACCTCGTACTTTCAAAGCTGCTCTTGGGTGGGTTTCTACAACCGGCTACCAGAGTCCTGACTGATAGTCTAGCAATCGCCATGCCTCAGGCAAGTAACCAATTGTCACCTAAGTTTGTGTAACTCAACTTCCTAAGTGATCAGCCGCAGAGAGGCTCCTTTACATATGATGACGGACTTATTTTTGTTTTATTTTTTTTTACATTGGACATACTCGTTTTTCTTCTTTCCTGAATTCTTCCATGATTTTTTTTTTTTGAGTATGGCTTTTAGTGAACATTAAAGGGGCATTACTAATTAGACAGAATTGGCACTGTCCTGTGGTTAAAATAAATGACATGCAAGAAAAGTGGCTATCTCCCTGCCATGGTCTATTATACTAGGCAAATTGTGCAGTCACGATATTCACCTTTCTTCTACCCCCCAAAAGATTCTAATTTTTAGTCCATCCATTTCACTCTCCAGAATGACCACTGTTCTACACTGGAGCCTTCTTTTTTCCTTGGTAACTCTCTTATGTCAATTATGTAACAGTTAGGCCCTTTCTAGCTTTTGTTTCATTTTGCTTCTTTTCTCTCTGAAAAGCAGCCTGCAGAACAGTAAGATAGGGAACATGCCTGCTGGGCCTGAATTTCTTCTCTAAAATAGTTTTGGCCACTGGGTAGTGCTTAAAGGAGCTGGCTCACTGCGAAAACTAAAAGCCTGGTCAGTGGATTTTGCCTCATATTGGTCCAAAGGTGACTTCTGCATAGAAAGCGGAATCCGCGTTTGGTTTGAATATAAACAAGGGGCAGCAGGACATGGTGAAGATACCACTATACCTGGAATCAGGTGCCCAGGAACTCCAGCCTGCTGATGCCACCTGCTAATCCTGCAAGTGATGTGGTCCTGGGCCAATGTGTTCGCCTCTCTGGGTCTCATTCCTAAAAGGAGTGGTGTCCAAGATTTCTTCCAGCTCACATCCTAAGCTATTCTTTTGTGACAAACATTTTAGCCACTTATGATGGTCCAGGCATTGTCCTAGTGATGGAGATGCAGCAAGGAACAGTATAGAGAGAAGGCACCAAGGGTGAAGAGTCCAAAAAATGGCAGAGAAAGACTGGCATAGGGGGAAAGGATGAGAATAGAGGGGGTAATGGAAACGTTAATTCAAATGTGCCTAGCTTCCACATCTTCAGTGAAGGCCTCTTGGACTGCTGCCCTCATCGTTGATTTCACCTTCTAGGGAATCTCAAAACATTTCTGTCAGCATCACTTGTCAGCACGTATCTGTCACCTGTATTAGGAAATCTCTTTCTGAGCATTTTTCTTGTCTTAACTAGATTGAGAACACTTAGAGACCAGATACTGCTGTATAGCTGTATAAAAGTACCTTTTGGTGTAAAGTATTAAATAAACCAGGAAAGTACTTTGGATCCCCTCGAAAGGCTAGAGGCATAGCAAGAAGTCGCAAAAGGTACTTACGAAATGAGTTGTGATCCCTGGAAGGTGGAGGTGATGAAAGTTACCTAAAAGTGCTAACTTCAGACAGGCTGGCCACCCCTAGCCAAGCACAAACCAGTGGTTCTGTGTACCCCTGGAGCAGTACAAACTGTGGCAAAGTGAAAGGTCAGTTAATGGAAATCTTAAAATATCGTGGTTTTCATGTACTTAATCCATGGCATGCATTCATCCCACAGATCACTAATGGATCACCTCTAAGTTGCTTTGCAGGGAGGCATGTAGAGTAGCTCATTTTTGGCAAAGAAGGAAGGAAAAGAGTAAGCAAGGGGAAAGAAAGGGTAGAAGAAAGTAGCATGATGTTCTGTTGACACATTTCAACAATGTCACAGTCTCTCTGTATTTGGCATTAACGTCTGTATTGCCCTTGTCTTTGTGAGGAGGAGGGCAGGAAGCCTCATATATCTTTCTCTCTCAGAGTACCTACCATAGAATTGGGCACAAAGCAGACGCCTCAGGAAACAGTGTCCAATCAGCAGATGAATGGAGCGAAGGCCTCTTTCTTCCTCCCTGATTCTCAGTGGAGCCAGAAGGTGTGGTGGCAGAATATAGAAAAAAGGAACATCTCAGAGTCTTCTTATTTTTTGATGCTTGCATATTGAAGACGGAAGAGCCAGTATGATTCTTCTAGTCAAATCCACCCATTTTGCCTCCAGCACTAAACAAAAGGCAACAATTCAAAATCTATTAGATTCATATTGCTAGCGTCATCAAATACTTACCTCCACAGGTTGTCCACAGCTACTGCCACCCAGGATTGTGCTAGGAGAAGCCATTTCTAAAGTTGATTTTCTTATTGACACTTGGTAATACAGGGTAGTCCTGGGACATGGGAGGGGAAAGCAAAACTCATCTTTGCACAGGACACCCAAAGATAAAGATAAATGGGGCTACCTATCCCTGATCTTCATGAGTGTAGGTTCTGTGAGGGCAGAAATTGTACCCTTCCTGTCCATTCCTCAGCTATGTAAATTGAGGCAGCATCCTTAAACTTTCCTTGCCTTAGTTTTATCATCTATGAAATGTGGACACTGTGAGAACCTATTTCATAGAGGTGAGATGAGAAGGAATTCAACCAGTGCTTACAAAGTGTCTAGGACAGTGCTTGAACATAGTAAGCATTCAATGAACATTATTAACTGTTGCTTGCAATTAGTTCAGCCTTATCCTGTGTCTGGCACATAATAGATACTCAAAATATTTTTGTTAAATGAATATGTGCAGGAATTCATCATCATTCCTCTATTGTTTTGTTTAGCTTCTGATCCCTTAAAGCATTTTCGGGATGGTAATATATATTTCCTTGTACATCTTTAAGTAGCTACCCAAAGTGTTTCATCCTAAGTCTAATCAGTTGCAAAGGATGCTATTTCTAGTGTTTTGTGTATGTTGACATTTTAAAGTAAAACGCTTACATCACTCTTTTAAATATACCTAATGGAACAGAAATATCACCATCATCCATTAAAAATATAAGTAGGTTATTTCATAACATTTTCACCTGTTACATTATTTATTTTCCTCTTTGGATGGAGATTCCTATTCTATCCTTTCACAAAAGTTAATACTAGAGTAATGTACTTCTATGCTTGAGTTTTTAAACTGATTTTTAAACCCCCAGTTACTCTAGGACCACTCATTAAAAAAATCCTTTCTTTCTGTATCATATTGCTTTGATGTTATTATGAAAATAAAGTGACCATGTATGTATAGGTCGATTTCTGAACTTAACTTGGTTCTGTTGAACTTTTATTCTGTATTTATGCCAATATCACACTATCTTAATTACTATAGCTTTACAGTATGTTTTGAAATTTGATAGAGTAAGTCTTTCAACTTGATTTTTCCAGGTAATCTTGGTTCTTCTGTTTCTTTGTATTAGAATCAGATTTTCCATTTCTACCTCAAAAACAAACTGCTGTGATTTTGACTGGGATTACGTTCAATCTATAGATAAATTTGGGGAGAACTGACATCTTAATAAGATTGAATCTTCTTATCTATGAACATCATATGTCGAAGTTTTATAGTTTTTAATATAGTGGTCTTAAAGGCATTTTATTAACTTTATTCCTAGATATTTGTTGTTTTTGAAGCAATTAGAGAAGGTAGTGAAATAAAATATTTAAATTGATGCTTATTTTTCTTCTGGTGAACCGTAAGGTTATATGCTAAAAAGTTTATCCTCGATTGAGCTATTATTGAAACAATTATGGACATATAATTTATCAAAACAACAAATAACATAACTTTCAATACATAATATGAAACAAAGTACATTTCTTGAGAATATATATTATAAAGAGATGGAGGTGGCAATTATGACAGTTTGATTAAAATAACTGTGTTATTTTATACCACACCAGAATTTTTTACACCTCAGAACAATGTATTTTATGGTAAGATGAAGAAGAGGTGAGAACTGTGCCTTTCTTTTGTAAAATGGGAGAATGGTAAACATGAAGATGGAAGAGAAAAAGGAGAACGTCAACTATGGGAGCATCTTACTAAGTTTCAGTAAGAATATATATGGACTTAAAGTATCTGAAAATTGTTCCCTTAAAATTGTCTTTTAATGTACTTCATAATCAGCTTTACATATTCTTAGCAGTATGTTCCTGCTTTTGAAAACCTCTCCTCTAGGCAACTGAATTAAAATGCGTACGTTTGCAGATGCTTTGCTTTAAAAAATGAAGTTAAGAGTTCATCTATAATAATGGCATTCTCACCTATTTTCTTTCTGATGTGATTTCTCATGTCATGGGGATCAGTGCATAACCCTCAGTCGACCTGGGTCACTGATTTGAATATACTACTAGCACTTATTAATGTTCTATTGATACTGGCTATTGATCATTATTAATTAATTTGTATTATTAGGTATACATTTTTTAACTTAGTATAGTGATTGTTTTATAATTGACCTGCTAAAATTTGATTATACTCTGGGAATGGATGAAGTATGGTTAAAGCAGATGTCCATTAAACACATGCAATTTCTGAAAAGGTTTATTCTTATTCCAAAGGCCATTCAGTAATGGTTTGACTTTCATTCAGTAGACACAATAATGCCAGTTCCTAAAGAAAGACATTTTAAAGTAATGATATGACATGGGCTCACCCAGAGGGATACACCAGAATCAGCAGCTGTGATGCTGAGGGAGAGGCAAGAGATGGGTTTGAGAGGCTTGGCCTGCATTCCAGTTCTCGTATTTATTATGTGTGTCACCTGTTGGGAAAATATAATTGAAAAAAAAAAAATATCTTCCCAATCCAGGAAACCTCTCCACAGAGGTAGAAGAGAAAGAAAACAGTTTGATTATTGCGTAAGCATTTAACCAGAATGTATTGTGTGTCATAGGCTATCCACGAAGAGACTGCAAAGACAGGAAGAAATCTCACCCTATCACATAGCGAAGCAGATACCACCCATTCCATACATGTTCTCAGGTGAAACAATAACTAGTTCTAAGTTACGAGGACTGCACCATTTTTGTCACACATAGTTCATCCTTGGTTCACCTGGTAATTATGACCACCTGTGTTTGCAAATTAGCTTTATCAAAAAATAAAAATAAACTCATATCTTTATAACATAAGGTAGTTTTGCAACTTGGAGAGAGGAACCAGCTGCAGTTAGGCTCCTACCTTGTCACAGAAACTGGGAGATAAGGGCTGCATCTTCCTTGATAATTGGAATTCAAAGAGATGGTTTCCAGGTCCTTGAGAAACACACTCCTGGATGGTAAAGCTGGCAAGAAGCTTAATTTACCTTTTAAAAAGATGTTTATACATTTCAAAGAGAAAGACAATAATTTCCAATGACAAGTTTTTGAAAGTAAATAAAGGGTGGGCAGTGGAAGTCTTCCCGTATTTTCCAACAGGGATATCCCTGCCCCCCCCTTTTTGAATTGTGTTTACAAGACACACTTTAGTAAGTCACTCAACCTCCCTGAATCTGTATCCTCATCTGGAAGAGGGGAGTAGTATCACCATAACAATTATTTCTCTTCACAAAGGGCTTACATAAAGGAACTGCGTAAAACATTTGTCCTTTTAAATGCTGAAATTAGTAGAATTTATATATCTTTACTGGTACTAGATTTACATGCAAACAGTTAATCTAATATTCAATGGAACTTATGTTTTTAAAAGAGTCTGTTTGAAGCCAAACATCTCTTGCAAAGAAAAGTATGTCAGCTCCACACTGACGTGTTGGATTTGAGCATTTAACCTCTGTCTTATGTCTTACCCATAAAACCAGTTTTTATAAATGTTGTGTATCAGTTTCCTTGTTATCAGTGTGTTCAAGTTCCATTTCATTAATAAATGTCTCAGTAAATTCAAAGCTAATTTAACCTCTAAAGGTAATCATAAGGATAAACATATTTTTAAGAAAATATATGTTAAAAATACATAGCCTAAATAATTATTTTGGTTAAAAAATACTGCCAGATAAACAGTTCAATACAAACAAAAAAAAAATCAAGTACAATAAAAAAGTTTAGATATGAAAAACAAGCAAAGAAATGTTTTATTTGCTTGTAAGTGCTTCTAAAAACATTAAAAAGAAAGAAAAAAAAAAAAACATGCCACTACGTGAATCCAGAGTTACTTCAATTTGACATATTTGAGGCATCAGAGGATAAAATATGAGCAAAGCAAAACTGACTAAGAATAGCTCCTTGCTAATTCTAAGTATAAAAATTAAATGGCATAGCAAAGAATTTCAAGCATTTTCCATACTTTTACTAAGGCTCTGAAGTGATGCCGGCTAGGTAAATGCTCCACTGACAGAAACAGAGCACCAAGGAACCACTGACAAGGGCTTTGCTCTTTTGCCACTAACCTCATCACCTGGTTATTTAGTCACGGTGAGTCCAAAATTATATGAACAGTATGTCAAATCCAAATTATCCTCACCCATGTATATGGGGGTTCTGTGCTGAGGATCCAGTCCCGCCACATTTTGATGATGGTATAGGCAAATAGGTAAGTATACATACCAATAAATTACGTGACTAGTATGATTCTGGAAATTACAATGCTAGTGAGAAATTATTCAGCATGCAATAAAATATTTAAAAGCCGTTATAAATCTTTGACAGAAAATAAATGTTCATGAGGTCAGCGATTAACCCAGTAGCAAAATGGAATTTTTATCGACCGTTCGTTAATCCCATTTCCCTTGTCCCAACTCCAGAAATTGTCTGCTGGATTCCCATCCCTGTGTCATACATGTGTAGTTTCCTCAATGATGGCTAATTTTCTTGCGTGCAACGGCGGTGGTAATCGCCTCTAACAGTTGTTGAAACGTGGTTCCTTGCACTTACTGCAGTTGCCATCCTCAAATATTCCATAACATGTTTTCTAGTTCTGTTTCTAAAATCAAATTTGTGTGGGGAGGATTGAGTTGAATACAGTAAGTGGGTGGTTTCCTTCCTTTCAGATCCTCAGAGACCCTTATCAGGTTTAAGGTTTGCCTCAGGAGAAAGCTGTACCACTGAGATTGCTAAAAATAACTGTTCTCCCATCTTGCCGTTCTACCTATGACTCTCTTGGAGAAAAGGCTTTAGAAAATAAACTTTTGATGCTGTGTTTTATAAATTGTATCTCCCAGATCATTTGAGTTCAATAGGGAGAGTCAATTTAACTTTTTAATTAAAGCTTCTGTGACAGGACTCTCCCCTCGTCTTTCTCTCTTTTTAAAGCAGTTTACAAGAAAATGGAGATGGTGAATATTACAGGAGATGCAACTATGAAATAAACTGTCTCCTTTGAATTGTTCCTGAAAATATGGTGTAAATTCAGTTTTTGTATCTTAAAATTAAGTTTCCCTTGGACTTCAGTATTATTATTTGAGAGGAAAGAAACCAATATTTTGTTACCTGACTGATGACCATTTGTCAGTGGCTCCTAATAATTTTCTTGATGAAGTATCTTCTCCCTGACATTCCCCACACATCCTCCCCTCCCCACAATAAAATGATGATCTGTAAATAAACACTTGAAAGTCTTTAGAGGTGCTCACTATTTAAAATAAGCCTACAGAAAATCCTTTTGTTAAGCAAATAATCCTTTTATAATCACCTCTGCTTCCTCTGCACAGATTTTTGTCTATCAACCTTTTGTTTGAGCAGAAATGTTTTCTCTTTTTGAAGCAAATGAAGGATGCCCTTCATGTAAAACTGGGCTCTGGAAGCCAGAGCTGGGAAGAACTCAGGTTATGACTAGTGATGGGGTTAAGTGCAAGAGTAACGGTCTGATTTTAAGGCATTGGCTTGGACATGATCTAACACACCCGTAATTTCAAATCATTTGTAGGTTTTAGCCGCCTGATATCACTTCTTCCCTTTTATCTGTGTACATGGCCTTTTGTCTCTGTATTGCCCTACAATTAGAAATGACATCAATCCGGTATTGTTGTCATCGTCACCATTTCTATTCAAGAATTAATATTTTTTCCTATTGACATACATGAAATATAGTAAACCCCCTTATCACCAGGGTGGTCGGTCTCTCTCTCTCTCTCTCTCTCTCTCTCTCTCTCTCTCTCTGTCTCTCTCTCTCTCAAAATCTCTCTTCCTCTCTCAAAATCTCTATCCTGTACTCATTTTGTCACTTGAAGGAAGCACTTTACGGCTTCTCTTTGACATATCGTAATTGCCAGCATCACCACTCTTGCACTCTGGGCACGTTATTAAGTAAAATAAGGATTACTTAAACAGAAGCACTGAGATACCCCTACAGTTGATAAGAAAGTCAGACGACTGCTAAATGACTAAGGGGCAGATAAGGGGGGACTTCTTTAGTTAGAAGAAAACCTATGAAATTTCAGTCCACTCAACTATCCCATTTTTTATAAACTATGGAATTCAAGGGACCACTTCAAAGCCACTTGGAGAGCAGCTTTCTTTCCATGAAGAAACTGGAGGTAAGCATATATTTTTCACTTGCTGCCCACACATCTGTGAATGGAGGAGAATCCCTTGCCCTCTTAGAGTTTACATTTTAGTGGTTGAAAAATAATCTTGCCAAATTTGGCAATAGGTTTTTCTTTTTAATGAATTTACATGATTTTATAAAAAACGTGCCCATCAAAATGATTGAGCTGGTACACATAAGCTCCCTATTTTCACATTTTAGCAAACACATTCTGTCGAATCTTTTATCTGCATTACAATCATAGTTTTTTAACTCTGATTTATTATCTTCTTCATAGCATTTCTAATTTCTAAGATCATTTTGTCCTGTAGATTCTTTTACAAAGATGCTCTTTAAACATAAGGAACATAAGATTATCTGACTGTTTTCATAAATGAAAACCTTACACTTACTATTGTAATCTGAGAGGAAATAATGGTTTAATTGGTTTTTAGATGAAAAGATTCTGCAATCAGACTGTGTTTCTAATGGCATTTATAAAACAATTTTCTCTCTACAGTAGGGTTGTAATTAAGATTTTCAATGAAATTGTCAGAGGAGAGGAGTGTACTTTTCCCTGTGGTCTGCTACTCTGGCCTGCCCCAGCCTTGCACTCATGCTCTGTAATTGTGTTTCACTTTCTCTAATTAAGCTGACAGGGAACTCTAATGGCTGTCACTTACCTCCTTGATCTGAAAGGTGACAGGATAAGATTGTGGCATTTCTTGCACAGAGCACTTACCATGCCAAACAAATACCCAACTGCCAGGAAGACTGATAGCACTGCAGGGAAGACCCAATGACTTCTGTTTGTGGTTCCGCCTTTGGGTCGGTGGGTTGCCTGAGTTAGAAAGGCCAGAGAGAACATCCTGTTCAGGGATGGGCTGCCAGTGTGCTCCTCCGAGTAGCTGTTCCTTGAGATTTTAATGGGTATGACATGGGAATGGTTTTGCTCATTAGATGTTGGAAAAGCAGGGTTAAATCCAATTAAGCAGGTTTCTTTGATCTGTAACCGTCAGTGACCTCATGCTTGCATTGTAAATTTAAAACTAGTTATGGTGTAGTGTGGATGTGTGTGGGGGGGGTCGGGGCGGGGGTGGTATGAAGTGTTTCACAAACATATTAGAGAATTTTCTGAGAGGAAAATTCCGGGCATGGCATCTTACAGATCACCTATTGAAAACTGCAGATGTAGCTGATGAGGACCATCAGTTACTTGGTTTTCTCAGGGCTAGGACTCTGAACCCTGATGGTCGTGATGGTAGACCCACATAACATTGGATCAGCCTTTCTAAAAATACTTCCTTAAGTCTCCTTCATTGTCCCTTCTATCTTCCTCCACTGCTGGTGGCATGTGTCAAATTGTTGCCGGGAAAATGACGTTGATAACCTCGTCTCTTGTCTTCTTGAAGGAAAGACTTCAATCAAGAAACAGAAATGTGTGCAGCATGAGCAGCAGAAGTTTATTAGTAAAAGAAAGTACACTCTGAGACATGGAGCAGGCTGACCCAAGAGAAGGAAGCAATCTTGCCTCACATTGCATGAAGGCTTTTATTTCTGTGGGTAGAGTGGCCTCCCCTTCTCCCTTCTCATATCTCTCTCTCTTTTCCTGATATGCCTAGTCCTCTGGCATTTAGCAATGCATGTCTTTGATTTAGGGGCATAGGTAAACATATGCCCTTGGTTTGGGGGCTTGAGTAAACATATCCCTTAGGGGTAGTAAATAGACAGGATGTGTTGATAAATAGAATTTCTTCTTCTCTTAACAATGCATTTCTTTGATTTAGGGGCATGGGTAAACACATCCCCTTGATTTTGGGGGATGAGTACACACATCCCTTAGGGGTATGTGGAAACCTGGAATCCTGTTGGGCTAGTAAGGTATTGGTGGTCTTGACAAACAGGATGTGTCCCGCCCTTCCCTGACTTTTAATAACACATCTCTGATCTAGAGGTATGTGTAAGCCTGGAGTCTTGCTGGGTAGCTGCCAGGGGTCTTGACCCAGATAGGAGCTACGGCAAGGGGCTTTCTCACTGTGGTGAAATTTCTCCTTTTCCGGCTCATTTCTATCTATCTATCTATCTATCTATCTATCTATCTATCTATCCATCCATCCATCCATCCATCCATCCATCCATCCATCCATCCTATCAAATCCCTTAGGTATACTGCATGGAAAATCCAAAGAGGTAGAGAACCCCTTTCTTGTCACCTTGATTTTCCCTTCCCTTCTATGTACAGTGTGTTACTGTGGTGGACTGGAGAGTGCACAGGTTCACCTGGGTTCAGAACCTTCAGCTGACTAGAGTGAAAACCCAAAATTCAACCGAGTAACTTGAAGATCTAATTTGCTTTATTAAATGACTCATGGATCTGGCAGCATCCCACCCAGCAGCTAGAAGGGTGCTCTAAGGGGTTGTACAAAGTGGAAGGTTTTTGTAGGAAGAAGGATGGGGCAAGGGAGCTATTAACAAAAGAAAGAAACGATTATTATTTAGGGGAAGAGAACTAGTATGGTTTTTTTACCATGCAGATTGCCTCCTCTTTCTAGTGGGAACTAAGGGCAATGGAGAGGGCCCATGTGATAGATCACCTCACTGCTGTCAACCAGAAAATTCTAAACTGGTTGATTCAGGTTATGTTTCTGGGAGAGGTTGAAATAACAATTAGATTAGGTCTTAAATCTAGATTTGTTTTCATAAGCTTTTAGCAAGAGTGATACTATGTTGGGGTTTAGTCTTATGCATATAGGCAGATTTCTTATGGCCTCTGAACCTCCATTATGCATCAATTGAAAGGAAGCTAAAAGTCCCTGATTTCAAAGTTATTGTAGAGGTGGGAGATAACTTATGTAAGTCACCCAGACCATCACAATCACACATTTAATGGTAACTCTTATTATGATCTTAAGATTTTAAAAACTTTATTAGATTTTCTTTGCCAGTAACTACACTATGACCAATATCTAGATGCAAATTGGAAAAGTCAGTTGAGCATTCAACTGTTTACAAATAGCTTTATGCTTGGTAAGAAACAGTGTTATGATTAACTGGATTTTTGCACTTTCATAGTCCACTTGGGATAGTGTGGAAAAAGTTTTAGGATGCTGTAATGATACAGTTTTTTTTTTTTTAAAGAGGTAAATACTCACTATCAATCAGCTCGTTCAGCTAATAGAGATCATATTCTCTTCTCTGAGTTGTTTCATCTTTCAGCTGAGTAGGAGATCAGAAATTATAGCATCTGCTGTATTGCACTTTTATCAACTTGTTAATTTGAAATGGGATTGTGTTTAAATGTGACTTTTAGCAATTCAGTTCCAACATATTTATTAATGTACTCAGACTATCATCATCATAACTTGGAAATCCATGTTACCAAATAAATGCATGTAAAATTCACTGCTAAAGACTTGGCACATTCATAGAAAGTCATATTCCTGTGGGCAGATACCACACAATATCAATTTAGAATTTGATTGAACCTCAGGGGCCATGCCAATGTCATAGTCTGTTTTGTCATATATTTGCATTTAAATCCTGAATTTCCCACATTCCGTCTGCATAATCTGTACACATTTGTGCTTTCTGTATCTGCAAATGGAAATTACAAATATGACCAAAGTTACAGGTTGTTCTGATGATTAAAATGAAATAATGCATAGAATAATACCTCATACACTGAAATGCTGTGCATATTTTAGTTAGTATGATTTGAAATTATTTTTAGTAATAGGGTGCACTTAGAGGACAGGCGTTGTCTCACACTGTAATGCTAATCCCTACCATATAATCCTCTTTCTATAAATTCTTACTGAATGTGCTAAGATTGGAGAATTTACAGCACTGTACACAGATTGTACTTTTTTAAACCATTTTGTTTAGACTAAGAAAACAGGATAATTTTTGTGTGAAAGGTAAACCTAAACCAAAATAAACCTCAAAGTATAGGTTAGCCTGATGGTTAAGGCATTTATATGACACAGGTGGTTTTGGAGATGTCAGATTCTCCTTTTGTATCACCAAACAACAAATTTAGGGGTATATTCCAAATTTAACTAACTCCCCTTAGCAACCTGTTTTGAATTTGTGACTGGTGGATAGGTTTGCCAGATTTGGGGATGGGAGAGAATGTACATGCATAGGGTAACCCTAGAATGGGGAGTGATGGTGGGAAAGCTGGCAAAACATTAAGAATAGATTGATTACAGGAAGGGCTGTATGTGTGTTTGAGGGATAGGACAGTCTTTCATATATTAATTTATTTACATGAATATTGTTCAGGATATTTAACTGATATATATTATCCTATAATTTAAAAAAAAACTATTTGTAAATACATTGCAAAACATATATCCATAGTAAGGTCAAGTCAATGCTGATTCATTGATGATTAGTCAGAAGATTTACTATGTCACCTTGACCAAGGATGGCTTAAAATTGGGTGAAAACAACCATAGAAATTATCTAGTTCTCACATCTTGCTTTAGAGGTAACAAAGCTAGGATCTCATACAATTCAGCGACTTGCCTAGTCTCACAGAAAGACAGGTAAAACAGGGAATAAGACTCAGATATTCTGGCTTTTCACTTTACCTCACTGACCCTTACTTGCAAGTGTGACAAAGCAAAATCCATATGCCTGGCACTCAGTAAATTTCTCGTGATTGTCCAAAATGTGACCAATTCTGATTCTAATAGTCACTTGTTTTCATCAATCAGCAAATGTGTATCGAATGGCAATTGAGTGCCCGGTAGTACAAGGCATTAATGAAACAAAGATAATGATGACATTCTAGGAATGTGCATGGCACAGACACATGAACCTGAAAGCACAGGATGAGAAGAACCATAACAGAAGAGGGGACCAGGTGTGCAAGCACCCACAGAAAGGAGCAACTGATATCTGAGGAAATCAGGGGTTCTTTAAAGAGGGGATGACATTTAAAGGAGATCTTCCACAGGCAGGTGTAGAGTGAGAGGGAGGACATTCCAGGGTCTGACACAGCAGTCACTGTTATTGAACAAAATGTTGGAGGGAATATAGGCATCTAGAATGCCATGTGGGAGAGCCTAGAGGTATGACAGCACAAGCTCTTCAAGAAATAGTGACTAATACAAGGGGTTGTGTCGGGAATAGGAGGAAAGATTGGAGAGCCGCACTGAGGTCACACTGGCCAGGACCTTGTTGGACATTATCTTGTAGGTGTTAGGCTGGCATTAGAAGGTTTTAGGAAGGTGAGTGAAGTAACATGTTCAGTATTAAAGACAGAAATCAAGTAACGGGTTGGGTTCTCACACAGTGATACTCATAAAATGACATAAAATACCTGGCCTAATAATTCTTCAGCTCAAGTCTTAATAAGACGAATAATGATGTGATCCTAAAACTTGTCGTCCAAATTGGGGCACTTGGGAAAGTGAAGAAAGGCATTTTTATTAATTATACTATGACAACAGTGGAGCAAATTGGAAGGTGTCATCATGCTACCTATGAAGTAAATTCATACAGGTGTGTGATGATTGGTTCTCTGGATGGTAATGAGTTGTCAGGTAGATGTTTGGGGACTCCCAGAAACCAGGCCAACCATAAGACTCACAAATGTAGATAGATGCTGTGGAACCGCAGACATTTTCCAGTGGAACCTCTATTCATTGCTTTAAACCAATTTCCAGTTTAAATTCTTACAATGATATGTTTACTTACTGCCTCAAATTCCTATGCAAGCCCCATATTTAAACAAAGTATTTTTCTTTTTTGAATCTGTGAGCTACTTTAACCCTCATGTAGCAAAACTTTCTCTTTCTTAAAATTTTTCCATTCCTGGGCTGGCCAGGTGGCTCAGGTGCTTGGAGCGCCATGCTCCTAATGCCCAGGTTGTTGGTTCGATTCCCACATGGGCCAGTGAGCTACGCCCTCTACTGCTAAGATTGTGAACAAGAGAGCTGGGTTGCGGTGAGCAACTGGAGGTTGGCATGAGCTGCCGCCGGCTGCTGTGTGCTGCCACCGGCTACTGTGTGCCGCCATGAGCGGCCGGTGGCCAGCGTGATGGCTGGCAGCCAGTGTGAGTGGCCGGCAGCTGGCAAGAGCTGCCATGAGCTGCTCTGAGCGGCCCACCAACGACTGGCGGCCGACTGCCTCTGCCAGGAGCGCGGAGCACGAGTCTCATAATACCAGCATGGGCCAGGGAGTTATGTCCTACACAACTAGACTGAGAAACAACGACTTGAACCGGAGTGTGGGGAGAGGTGGAAAAAGGGGGGAAAAATGTGTCCGTTCCTAAAGAATTAGTCAGATTTGGATTTACAACCTAGGTTAGATCCTAGGTTCATCTTTCACTCTTTGAATGCTGAACAAGCTTATTTGTCCAAAAAAACCTATGGGCATTTTGTAAGGATTAAATAAACAAAAGTCTAGTGTTTAATCCATGGCAAGTACCAATTAAGGAGCTATTATGTGTCTTTATTTTATATTTTTTTTGGGGGGAAACGGGTTTTGTTTTGTTTTCTTTTGTTTTAACCACCATCTCTCAGTTTATTTGGTGCCCTTCATGTGCATGGTATCTGTGTCATAGCACTTATCTTACTGCATTATAATTGCTTTTTAAATTAACTCTGTCACTCATTAGGCCAATGGTTCTCAAGTGGAGGCAATTTTGCCCCCATCCCCATGGTATGTTTAGCAATGTCTGGAGATACTTTTGGTTGTCACAATTGAGGGGACCATGCCACTGGCCTTTAGTTGGTGGAGGCCAGGGAGGCTGCTGAATATCCTGCAACGCATAGGACAGCCCCCTACAACACAGAATCATCTGGCCCAAGATATCAATAGTGCGTACGGTGGGAAACCATGCTTTAGACGATAACTCTATACAGGTGGTGACCAAGACTGTTTCCTGTGTCCCCAGGGCCTGGCACTGTGGTCGTCATGTGAGTCTGTGTTAATTGGTGGAGTGAATTGATAGGACCAAATTTTAGCCATGGCCTAGCTACACATAGATTTTGTCATCTGCCTTTAGTCAACATTTGGGTGTTGGTGTGACATCTCAAGTACACACCCAGCCCCCATATAGAGGTTTCTTTTCTACCTTTCTGTTCTATTTAGAGATCAACTTTCTATTTTCCAAAACATGACAACCGTTTTCTGTCCCTGCTTCACCATGAACCTATGTGCCATCTACTGGACTTAATGAAACACACATGTGGGTAAATTAGACAAGGTGAAGTAACTAATCTCAGGAAGTTTATAGTCTAATGGGAGAAACAGATGAAAAACCAGAAAGCCAATGATCTACGTAAGGTCTTTCTCAATTTTATTAGTATTTTCACAGGAAATTTCTAGAGTCATTATCAATGAATATAAATAATTCTCTAATACCGATCTGTAGCCTTTGCCTCAGAGTGGAAGGCATACTTATAAAAGAGGTGTGTTTTTGCCAGTGAAATCCAGCTGTGGAGGCCCCCACTTGCCGAGGCGTGCGTGGGGCAGACCTGGCAGGCCAGCTGCATCTGTCTTCCTCATTCAGCAAGGCCATAACTTCCTTGACGTACCAAAGGTGGAAGACTGAAATAGAACTCTCTCTTGCTGCTTGGGGGATTTCCCTTTTCCTGGGAGTTAGGTATAGGTGCTCAGTTTGATTAAAATCATCAGTGAAGTGTGTTCACTACTGATTTCATTACCCATGCATAGGATTGAAAGGTGAAATGAGTCCCTAACATTTTCTCCCCCTCCCTCACTGGCATAAGGAACCTCGGTTGTCAGAGTTTGAATTCTTCACTACTTTATTAGTGTGATTTCAAGGTCTGTGTCTGGTTCTGCTTTTTCATTTGCCTTATATATGAATTTTAGCATACATGGACTTTAAATTGGTGAAAATTTCATGAGTGTTAAATACCTCTCAGATATTAAAATATTTTCAAATGGCGAGCCTTGGTAAACCCAGATCCAGCTTTTAAAACCATGGATTCTCCCTAAACCCTAGACATTCAATCTGTCCATCTACCATCTCGTTATGGTTCAGATACCTCTCCTTAAGAAGTTTACTAAGTAAATCAGGATAAGGAATCTATTTATTGGATACCGTTTGCATGCTAGACTCAGGGATAGACATTTTGTATGTGTAATCTCATGATAATCTTGAGTTAGGCATTATTTTCTACAGATGAAGAAAGAGACTTAGTGAGTTTAGGTAAATTGCCAAGGGTTACATAGCTAGTAGCTACCAGAGCCTAGATGTAACTTCATATTGTTTGTGTCAACGTCATAAATTCTTTGAAGGAAGGGAAGGCATGAGAGAGGGCCTGAAGGAAGGGCAGGTGGGAGGGTGTGGCCTAAAAATTACATTTGCGTTTCCAGTTTACGTAAGAGTGAGATAACACTGATTTCTTGATGAAAGCATCCCTGGCCCTCCCACTCTCTTAGTGTCGCAACCCCTTGCAGACTAAGATGACCCTTGGAGCTGGTACTGTGCATTTCCACAGTTGCACATGGCCAAATTGATAGTTACGGATGCACATTAACAGGTCAGTGTTAGATTCTGGAATGACTGAGCTTGGGGGAATTCATCTTCATCAGTGGTCTGTATGGTCCACTCATCCAGGGAAGATTTGCAATAACATTGTTTGATTCCAACTGTCCAGAGGGAGTGATGGTTATCCTGTCACTAACCACAAGACTTTACTGAGTACAGAGGAAACTCCTTTTTGGGTCATTGTCTCTGATACAGGGAGATGTGGTCTTCCTCTCACAGATCTTATATTCTACGAGTGCAGAAAGTACTCACACAGTTAAAAGATAATGGCAGTGAACTCACAATGTGTGTGTGCATGCATGTGCGCACACACCCCTCATACACATACATTCAAAGGCAAAGCATGATTACAACAATGTTATTTTATTATACTGTGTCATATATGCAATTGACAGATGCAGCAACCAATTTGGGAGTTGCTGCCAACCTGTTCCAATAGTTTTTTGTTTTCTTTTGTTTTTTACACTCTGTGTTAAAAATCCCATTTTTCGTAGGATGGATAACATAATCAGAAGCAACAGTAGTTCATTCACTTGAACTTACTGAGTGAACAGAGAAAATTCAAGCAACAGCCTTTAACTCTCACTCTGCCTTTTTCATCAAAATTTGGAAGTCAGGAGGCAGCTGCAGCCAGATGTGTGACTATGAGGGACATGGAATGAGACCAGTCCATGCCAATGTGCCCAAAGAAGGCTATGCAGGAATTTGTCTGAGAGGTACTGTGGCATGACCTCAGAAGATGACCCTAATTGCTGTTGTGTTTGAGAGGAGTGAGAATTCTGTGTGGGCTGTGGGGTCAGGAAGAGGAAAAGCTTGATCTGGGGTATAAGGGTGCTTCAGGATGAGGAAACGAAGACAGAGTTGTCACAAGGGCGATTACTCTTCTCTGAGGACTGAGACATAAATACAAGGGTACAGAGAGGTTGGGACCATAGGAAGAGGAATTTGGGAGTACATTTTCAGAAAATGCTGGGAAGTCAGCAGAGTTTACTAGCAGAAGCTCTGAAATACCACCTAGATCAGGATCGTGGGTGTGTATGTGTGTGTGTGTGTGTGTGTGTGTGTGTGTGTGTGTGTGTGTGTGAGAGATCTTGCAAAATTTTAATTTAATAAAAATTTCTTAAGCTCTCTATGCTTTAGTAAGATCAACAATCTACTTTATTTCTTTGTCCATCACATCTAGCTAGTCTTATTTTTATGTCTTTATCTTAGATGTGACAATGACAGGCAGGGAACTTGGAGAACAGGTTTAACTTCCTTTTCTTTTTTCAAGGACTGTCTATGAAATGATGTGTCATGCTGTTCCTGAGAACATAGAAACGTTGTTTTGGTTTCTCAGGCAGTACACCTTTTGTCTTCTAATTAGGTGGTTTGGTTTAGAAATTTATGTTTTTGAGATAAAGTGATTAATTTATTGGGAATTAAGCAGAATTGCCCTAATAGTGGACCCTTGATCCTATATTAGGCTTACTACCAGAAAACACTTGCAAAACTCATTGTTACCGAACTAGGCTGATCAACACAGTTTCGTAGAAATCTGAAAATTCAGATACCTAGGCCACAGTTGGAAAGACTTTGGTTAATCAAATGATTAGGCCAGTTGGGACCCACTGAACTATTCCTGCATTTTCAGAACTTGACTGTAATTTTTAAAAATGCTTATTAAAAATAATGAAGATTCTCAGCCTACTATAGAGCCACTGAATGGTATATCTGGGTGGAAGGACCAGGAAGCTGCACTTGTAACAATTGTCTCACACAGACAGTTTCTAGTTGGGGATTATTGAGCCTAAGACTCTCCCAACTACCTTCTCCTTTCTGTCCACCATTTATCATCATTTAACCAGCACCCCGCTAGGGATTTCACTCACCTAAAATGGAACATTGCCAGCCTGTCACCATAGCCTTGCATAGTCAGAGATGTGTGTTTGAGGACAAGATGCTGCTTTTCTGGCTTTGGCACTAGACAGGGATGAGCAGTTGAGAAACACTCCCAGCTGCCACCCAAGGGCTCCTAGGATCAGCAGTGGAGAATTAAGTCTCAGCCAAAAAGTTCTCCCTGTTTTGGCTCTTCGCTCTCAGGCTTAAAGCCAAGCATTTTTATTGTCATGAAGATCCAGTGAAGTAAGAGATGGGCCCATTACTTCAAAGGGTACACGAGGTCTGACAATTAAGTTCACGAACTTGTTGCAATGATGTTGCTAACCTTTTTTTGATACCAGAGGGATTATTCATTATGAATTTGTACCAACCAGACAAACAGTTAACTACGTTTACTATTTGGAAGTGCTGAAAAGGCTGCATGAAAAAGTTAGACGACCTGAACTTTGCACCAACATTTCATGGCTCTTGCATCACAACAATGTACCAGCTCACACAGCACTGTCTGCGAGGGAGTTTTTAGCCAGTAAACAAATAACTGTATTGGAACACCCTCCCTACTCACCTGATCTGGCTCCAGTGACTTTTTTATTTACCCAAAGATAAATGAAATATTGAAGGAAGACATTTTGATGACATTCAGGACATCAAGGGTAATACGATGACAGCTCTGGTGGCCATTCCAGAAAAAGAGTTCCAAAATTGCTCTGAAGGGTGGACTAGGCGCTGGTGTCAGTGCATAGCTTCCCAAGGGGAATACTTCAAAGGTGACCACAGTGATATTCAGCAATGAGGAATGTAGCACTTTTTCTTGGATGAGTTCCTGAACTTGATTGTCGGAACTCGTAAAGGCTAGGATGATAATATAGGCCAAGGTATATATTTTATCTGGAATTTATTTCCTCCAGGGGGTCTGCAGATAATGCAGAGCACTTCTAAAACCTGCCCACAGACCTAGCAAACTTTCAATAAGATCCCAGCATAAGAAGGAAAAGATTGCACTGTCTGGCTGGATTAGATGCACGTTCTCAACTCTCCCCCTTAATAGACACAGTGTACGCTAAAGCGAGCAAAGTATAATTTTAAGAACCTTGTATTTCTTTACAAATTAACATAGCAGATGATGTTTATGGGAGCCACACCATGAGGAATATTTGGGACGATGTGAGACATGTGTTCCAGGGTTTCGCCCTCCTTTCTACTTAGTTTAGTTTTTAACTGTCATGCTGCAAAAATGCTGTTTGCTGCATAAAGTTGCCTTCTGTTCCAAGTGTGAGCAAATGCCCAAGAGAGTTTTCTGATGGGGCAGATTCCAAGCATCTCAGTGAGAAGGGCCTGAGAAGGCCCCATGCTTGCCTGCTGACCAGGCGGTGGTGCACACCGGGGCTTGATAAGCTCCACTCTTGGAAAATAAAAGACAACACAAAAGGTCTAAGAATAATACTGAATGTCAACTATAACTATATATGGTCACAGGAAGTGGAGTACAGCATAGGGAATAGAGTCAATGGAACTGTAACAGCTATATACAATGTCAGAGGGGTAGTAGATTGGGGGAGGGGGTTATCACTTTGTGAGGGGTGTACATGTCTACCTATTACATTATTTTGAAACTAATAAAAAAATCATGGAAAAAAAGGTCCAAGAATGAAGTTAGCAGCTCTAGATTGGGGCTTGCTGGCTTATAAATAGTTAAAATACTTCTTTAGTTACTTTGTCCAGATAGTTAAAAACAGAATATGATTTCCTCTTAGTTCCTTTATGGTGATAAGACTGAAAGTGACGAGGACCTGTGTGATTGCTCTCCAGACCGTGCTGGCCTCGTGGAGGGCAGCATGAGAGGAAGAAGAAAGTGCCAAGATATAGAGTGGGTGGTGGTGATGCTGGAGAGGGCAGGAAGAGGTGGTTCTCATTGTCTTTGCAAAAGCCAGGGGAGTTCAGACTTGATCCGGGTCGGAAGAAAAGCCTTGGTTCTGAAACATGCACAGAGATCTCTTTGGGAGTCCCCTGGGCATGAAGGAAGTACCTGCTACTCTCAAACTGTGTATTTCCTCTTCCCAACGTCACCCACCCACTAACTTGCTCATTTTCATCTGCTCTATAGTTGGCAAACAGAAGGGTCCCAGGTATTCTCTAGTACGGCTTGCCTCTTCTCCCAGTCAGGGTTCTGCCCATCTCTTAGAAGTGCCGTTTCATCAAACTCATATCCTTTTGTATCTAGTCTTCAAGCGTATGTACTCCCACCTCCCACTAATTGAGAGAAGGATTTGATAAAGTCATTTACTAGCAGGAGTATATGTTTCTTTTCCCAAATGCGTGTACATTTTAATCTTCTTCATGGAATGGAAGGCTTTGATTTCCATCTTCCTGCTTCGGAGAGATTTTAAACAGGGAAGGAAGGGAATGAGTGTAGAAAGAAGGTACACAACAATATTACTCTGCCATTGGCAAAGATACAGCTACCCTTCAATTCCACCTCTGCGCAAAAGTAGCCTTGCGCCAAAGATCCATATCATGTAATCATGCCCACCAGGCAGAATACTAACTACTTCATCCATCCATTCGAATACAATATATACTTATATGTCCATGTGTGTACACATTTTTAATTTGCTTAGCACCTATTCTGTGTAAGGCACCACACAAGAAACTTCAGTTTTAAGAAAGTATAAGAGGCTGACCACTTCCTGTCTGCTATAGACTGATGTGTCCCTGCAGAATTCATATGTTGAAGCCCTCCCCCATCCCCAGTGTGATGATATTTGGAGATGTGGCCTTTGTGAAGTAATTAGGTTTAAATGAGTTATTCGAGTGGGAACTTCATGATGGGATCAGTGCCCTTGTAAGAGGAAACACCAGAGAGCTTGCTTGCAGTCTCCACACCATGTGAGGACATAGGGAGAAAGCAGCTGTCTGTAAGCCAGGAGGAGAGCTCTCACCATAAACCAAACCTGCCGGACCTTGACCTTGGACTTTCCAGGCTCCAGAATTGTGAGAAAATAAATTTCTGTTCTTTAAGCCACCCAGTCTATGGTATTTAGTTAAGACAGCCCAAGCTGACTAATACACTGTCCTTCAGCGCCTGTACTTTTAATTAGAAAGAAGGGACATAGAGTAATGATAAGTTATTGAACAATACAGGATCATAATTATGCATCTTACATGTTTGTATTTTAGTTTTGCAGGGTGACATCTGAAGTCCAATTAACAAGGCAAGGCACAATATATAATTGTTACCTGAGTGGGAATTGTTTATAAACACTAAGTAAATTATGTAGATGGCTCTAGGAGTTCAGAGGAGGATGGGTTATTGTGAACAAAGAGGGCATGGAAAAGGGGATGGAGGAATTACAGTCTGAACTAGCCCCTGACATAGGGGTAGATGAGGCACAGGGAGGCTAAGGCTTGGGATCCCCACACGCAGTGTTTCCATAAATGTAGGCAACCCTCCGCCTGAGTGTTTTCTGATTTCTGTGCACTCTGAGCAACACAGATCCAGTTACTGACCTCCTTTCGAGATGGTGAAACATGCCATACTCTAGGGATCCCGTAAGTGTTGATAGCTTTCATTGTAACTGACTAATGGTTTGGGGAATGTGCACTTAAAAATGAAGTGGAAGTTAAAATTTAATTGGAATTTAAATCATTTATTCAGTATGGGTATATATGTATTTGTGTTATGTAAAAAATCAATAGAAATTGGCAGTTCATCTTGGTTACTTTCATCTCAATGGTAAAGATAAATTTTTAGTAGTTTGTTCAGTTCATGGTCTTTCACAGCTTCAAATACCTGTGTGCTTAATTAATCCCGGCTTTCAGCAATCACCCAAGGTTGAGATCTGGGAGAGGGGGACTTTGATGGAAGCCATCTTCTGTGTAGGGTTGTCTGACAGATAATCATGGAGGACTACACCTGTGTTGATAAAATAAATCAAGGAAAAAGAATTATAACATTACACAGGTGCCAACCACTTCCTATGGCTTTGATCAGCAAATTGTGAAGTAGGTGAAGTTGATTTTTAGGACCCTACATTTTCCAAATCATTCATCCCTTTCATACCCACTTCCTATCCCCAGATACCTACTTGGATTATCCATCCCTCTATCCATATACAATTATTTCCAGAGCACTTTTAGGAGTTTAGTGCTGAATCCTCGAGGAGAAAGCTTAGGCATTCACCACCCACAAAAAACTTGGGTTCTACTCTGTAGCCACTTGAAAGCTTGGTAAATAATGCAGGACGGTATATTGTTTACATGAGTATTACTCGGAGCAATACCTAATTAAAGGATATAGTCAGAGGAGAGGGAGATCTTCAAGGGTGAGGTAAGTCTAGAAATATTCTTTGGAGGAGGAGAATTTTGAGCCATTCTTAGAAGAATGGGTAGAACCTGGTTAGGGATATGGTTGAAGAGAGAATGGCCTCTTCCAGCTAGGCACCAACATGAAGCAGAAAGTTTCTGAGTTGCTGAAAAGGAACAAATTGTTTAGAGATGTGGGTGATTACAGAGAGGGAGGTCTGATTATGAAGTCTTAAAATACAGGCCCACAAGCTACAGAGAAAGTAGGGATCCAGGAAGAATGAAATAAGAACTGAGGAATATTGACCAAGGAAGTGAAAGCTTGATTTTAAAAGGCCACACTGAGAATGACGAGGGAGGGAAATCAACAAACGATGGTGTGCTGTTGGAGATCTGTCTACACGCGGGTGAGTGGGTGTCATGTGCAGAGGGATTTGAGGAACAACATGCATCCTAGATAGTATTTGATGGACAAATTATCAAGGCGAGTGACTAATAACGTGTAGGGGAGAAATATGGTTAGGATTTTGAACTTGGGCAGTGATTAGCTGTGGGAGAAACCCTGAAGGTGATACAAAAGTCTGCGATCCCAGAGAGCACTCTGGGCTGTATCCATGGGGGACATTGCCGAGATCTGCTCTCTCTACCACCCTGCCTCCAAAGTATTTTGTCTGGTATGTTTAAGGTCTCTAACTTAGGTCATAAGTGACAGAAATCCAACATGAACAAACATGAGGGAATGTATTACTCATGACACCAGAAAAACCCATTGATAGATAATTATGCTTTCGGGATAACTGGATTCTGGAGCCCATGTGTTTCACTGGTTGATTTGATACAATTTATTGAATACCTGTCCAGGACCAGCACAGCTCCTGGCTCTAAGAGTATAAAGATAAGCAAACAAAGACTATATTCTCATGGAGCTTTATTTTACAAGTTATATAAAATGGAAAATATGAACCAGTTTGATTTGACTCCAAAAGCTGACTTCCCTTTTTCTCTTCCCTTCTTTCCGCTTCTCTTCTGTTTTATTTCTCTAACATTTCTCCCTTCCTCCTTCCCTCCCTTTCTCCTCATTTGCTGCCTCTTTTGCCACCCCCTCTCCCACTTTCCCTCCCTACCCCTTTCTCTCTGTCTCCTCTGCTTTTCTTCTCATGGCATCTATTTCCAGGGACTTCATATCTACCTCAAGGTTTATCTGCTGCCAGTTTATCAATCCCAATAGGGAAAACAGTGTTCCTTCCCAGTAATTTCACCTATAACCCAATAGCTGAATTTCATTCGTCATGACTTTATCCTTGGGCCAGAAACCCTGGTTTGCATCAGAAGAAAAAAATTAAAGGATTTTTCAAAAAAAAACACAGGTTTCTGGGAGGAGAAAAACAGAGTAATACTCCAGATCTCCCTGAGCCCATCCTTCTTTGTGCATTGGCCGAAGTGTGTACTGAGATTCCTGTGCTAATAAGTAGGGCCTGGGATTCTTATCAATAACTCCATCCTGATATTCTGAACTTATGTATTGATGATTCTTTCTTTCAGCATTGACGAATTTGGGCAGAGAAGTGACAGGATACGTTTTGCCCTGACACTTTGTCATCAATTTTTCCTTTCTACATTTATCCCCCCACCCTGCCTCTCAGGGTCCAGGAAAGCTAGGTTGTGGTGTGGTCAAAGTATCTGGATCATGGATTTGATTTGTGGCCACTGTTAAACTTTCACCCATTCTAAAGAGATATTACCAACTTCTTTTCCAAGAGAAATGTCCACAGCTACTGCAAAGGAAATATTTAGAAAGGTCCACATTCTCAGTTTGTGATTTACACATAATGAAAAGACAGTATGAAATGTTCAAGGATCTATAAACAATGGTGCTATTTGGAATAAGAATATGATTTCTGTTTACAGGGGTTGAGGGTAGATAGGCGACCCTCCAAATCCAAATATGATATGTGACCGCTAGATCAGTCGATTATTTTTCTCTCCCTTCTGTTGTCTAACTCATAGGTTTAAATGACAGGAAAAGGTGTTGACAAGAGAGAGCATAGCATGTTATTGCTCTCTGCTATTCTGATGATTTTGACTTCCACTTCTTTGAAATGACAATAATTTGAAGACTGGGCATTTGATTAGCTCCTCGTACCTTCAATATATTAAGAGTTGCAGCTTTACAATATTTTCAAGATTTCTCATACATTTAATCAAGTTTGCAGGTAACTTTGAGGGAAAGGAAAAGAGTGATAGATATCTGCCTTCTTATAGCCATTTCACGTATATTAATATTGTACCCTGGAACTAACACGAAACCGTGGATCTGATGGAAGCACGGAGATGGTAGATTTATACTCCCATGGTGGACCACGCGTAATGAATTATGTGTTAAGGGTGAGAAGAGGAGCTGTGATGGGGAATGGCCTTTTAAGAAATATTCAATTTCAGAAATTTAACATATCATATCCCTTACTTTTTTGTTTTATAAACTAGGGAGTTAGTATCAGTTGTGTACTATCCAGCATATTATATAAATACATTGTATATGTCATCAGTGTTTCAAAAAGGATGATGTATATTAACAGCAAAAAAGATAGAAAAAGAAGAAAAAGGAAGATCCTTGTTGAAAATAGAGGGGCTTTCATTTCACAAAGAGGCAAAGGGTAGTATTGTAAAAAAAGCGTTGAACTAAAATACAGTGCTTTTCCTGAAGATTAACTGTGAAAATCAAAATTTCAATTAATGGTTTTGATCCTTTTGTGTAAGATTAAACTGAAAACACAAAAGTCTCCTTGACAGCATTTGATTACTTTGGCAAAGGGGACTTGGATTTAGAGCCAGAGGATGGCAGAAGAAAGGATCACCTATCAAACTCCAAATCAGGAAGTGCACCCCTTTCCTTCTCATCAATTCAAGCTGTGGATCTACCCCCAAATGTGTTTTCTAAAATAGTGTTCAAAGACTAAAACAAATAACGTTTAATAAACACGCACCTCCCTAGTGCAGCAGATGGCAGCAGGAAAGCTGCCTGCAGCAATGTGAGAGAGCACTCCTGCCTGTCTTCATCTTTTTTTTTCTTTTTTGTTAATAACGATATTTATTAAATGGCTATCTATTGCAGACTTGTTCTCTGCAGGTAAAGATAAAGAAGGCAAGTGGGGAGCAGGTCCAAGAAAGGCACACAAGGTTTGTGGACACAACATGACAAAGGAAGTATACCTCAAACTGAGATTTTTTTGTTGTTAGCCTTTGAAAACAAACACATGAAACATACAGCATAAGAAATACGAGGTCGGGCAATGGAGTTTGCGAACTCATCCTAGAAAAAGTGCTACATACCTCCTTGCTGAATATCACCATGGTCCCCTTTGAAGTCCTCCCCTTGGGAAGCTATGCACCGATGCCAGCATCTAGTCTACCCTTCAAAGCAATTTTGGAATTCTTTTTCTGGAATGACCATCAGAGCTGTCTTTGTGTTACCCTGGATGTCCTGAATGTCATCAAAATGTCTTCATTACATTATTTCCTTTATCTTTGGGTAAAGAAAAAAGTCATTGGGGGCCAGATCAGGTGAGTAGGGAGGGTGTTCCAATACATTTATTTTTTTTTGCTGTCTAAAAACTCCCTCACAGACAGTGCTGTGTGAGCTGGTGCATTGTCGTGATGCAAGAGCTATGATTTGTTGGCAAAAAGTTCAGGTTGGCTAACTTTTTCATGCTGCCTCTTTACCACTTCCAATAGTAAACTCAGTTAATTATTTGTCCAGTTGGTACAAATTCATAATGAAGAATCCCTCTGATATCATAAAAGGTTAGCGTCATCGTTGCCACAAATTCACAAACTTAGTTGTCACACCTCATAGGTGCTACAGTTACAGAATATCATGCCAAATGGGATACAGAATTAGAATTCCACATTGTCCTTCGATTCATAGAATCATGCAACAGAACCTTCCCACCTATCTTGGTAAAAACCTGTTATAGTCTTAAGCATCACTATTATCCCTGTGGGTAGGGTTGCCTGATTTAGCTCATTAAATACAGGACACCCAGTTAAAGATAAATTTTAGGTAAAAACTGATTTTTTTTGTTCTTCTTTTTTTGGGGGGTATAAATACATCCTCCAATGTTTTAATGGTTAAAGTTTTTAAAATTATACTTGATCTGTGCTTGGATGACTCACCTTAGGTGCCTGACTTGAATCCTGGCCTTGTCAGATTCGGTCTTTATTTAAAAATCTGATATTTGCTCAATAAGGAATTTTTACATTAATTTTTAGTTTTGAAAATATTGCATTAAAATGTTATTTATCTTTATTACTGAGTTCTTTGATGCCCTTTAAATTTTATACTAGAGGTGAGCACCTTACCCCTCTCACCCCCAGGTCCTGGGCCTGCTCTGATCTTTTCTCATTTTTTTAGAGTGGTGATAACGATTTGCCACTGCAGGATGAATTAAGCCTAGTGTTTGCCACTCAACATTTGTTCAGTAATTATTTTCTATATCCACACTGTCCTGATTTTTTTTTTTCATTGAAAAGTCCAGTGATCCAGTTTCCTTCTGTCATAGCCACATTCTAAACCAAACTCATAGCTGTTAATTTTTCAGAGTAAAACTTTATTACTGTTATAAATGGAAACGGGGAAAGAAATCTGTGGTTCTCAGAATGATCATGGTCCAGATGTCCCCAAAAGAGCCCTGTATTTTGATGGCAGACATCCATCCTATTTTCAAGGAGCAAACCAAAGAGAAAAGAAACAGCTGCTCCACGTGTGGTATGCCTGAATGAGGAGAGACAGGGCACTGAGGTCACTCTGGGTGTGACACCCATTTCCCTTGAAAGAAAAAGAAGCACATTGTTCTTCTCCATATACTTTCGTTTTCTTGGAGCTATTTGTACGCTGATATTTCAGAGGTGTAAAATGTTAGACAGTTCATTTTAAGATCTGTCTATTTGCAAACTTCAAGTTTAGGGAGTGGAAAGTGATGATGGGCAGTTGTAGAATTTTAGATGATTAAAAATATACAAAAATATGCCCTGTTTTGGGCTTTTTAATGAAAACCTTGTAGAGTTACACGTTAGATATTTGTGCTAAAAAAAAAAAAAAGGCTAATTAAGCAAGTTGGAGAAAAGAGTTGACTGCTTTAAATCTAGCTATATGTAGATCTGGTGGGGGTGGGTTATGTGTCAGCTGCGTGTGTCCTGGATTTTGTCCTGGGGAGAGAACATTGAGAAATCTAATGCATGGTAATTTCTATGGATCCCCAAAACACATTATCTCATCATGCACAATTTATGACTTGGGATCTCATTTCATCATATACACAAATTTTGTAGCGACCTACATGATTTGACAGAAACTGAGTATGGCACAAAAATGAAAGAAACTGCCACGAGGACCATAAACTAATACATCTGTGAGGAGTTTGACTAAGGTTGAGATAATTTAATAGATGAGACAAAGCTCTTGAAAACAATTTCTGTTAAAGGAAATATAATGCCATCCATACAGTTACCTGGGACTTTTTATCTATGGGGACTTGTTGTTTGCTGTAATGGTTTTTAAAAGAAAATAGACGTCTCGTTTTGTTTGGTTTTAATTGCTTCAGTTTTGCATGTGTCCATGTAGCCATCAAAAAATAGAAAAAAAAGGAAAGAAACTTGTGAAACTTCAAGTAAATGATTTACTAAATATTTTTTTTTCCTTTATGTCTGCCTGTTAAAATCATAAGGGAAATTTCCTCCTGACCTCAAGCTGTGCATTTCTTATTATCATGGTTAGCATTCTACTGCATGACAGAACAGAGATTAGAAGGACTATATTTTCTAGTAAAGCATCTCTTTTTATTTTGATGCAGAAATTACAATATGGCCTATGATATGTTGGGGTGAAATTCTGAATTCTGGTCATTTACCTTAATTTTTTTTTCTAATTTAGTTTTTACTATCTTAGTCATCTTCTACTAGGAAGAAATGTGCTTACATAATAGAGAAGCACAAACCATTTATATTTTAAGGCAAAAACAAAACATCCTTGGGTTTACTTAATTGCTAAACGTCTGGTGAAGAAAAGGAAACAGATTTTCATGGAGTTGAATGTGGACATATGTGTAACAATCCTGAGAATGTATTGGTTTTCGTCAAATTTATTTCACAGAAAACTAAGCTTGGAGACCAAATTACTCTAGCTGTGTATTTGTACATTAAAAAATAATCTTTTTTAAAAAATTGCTTGGACTCTACAAGTCAAGTGTGTCTGATTTTTTTTTTAACTTTCCTGTCACTAGCATTGAATTTTCTAAATCAGAAATTATTTCTTTTTTCTTAATAGACTGGAAGGAAAGAAAAAGGAGATCCACTAAACATTGCAATTGATAAGATGACCAAGAAAACAAGAGATCTAAGGAGACAGGTACTGTTTTCTTGTTTTTGTTTTAAGTGCATGGTATTTAGAGGTGGTTTCTAAGAATGTCTTTTCTCAGACTACCTTCCTAAGAGTGATGTTCAGGTTGCTATTCTTTATAACATGTAAGTATACACAGAAACATTTTATCAACAAGGCAGAGTCTGCTCAGCAGACACATGTGACAGCTACAAGGGACGTGATGATGAAAACCACCTCTGAGGGGAAAGCCTGTTCACTGCCCAGACCCAGTCTTCCCAGGTAAAGACCTGATGAATTCACTATCTTCTACATCTGGTTTGTACTATTTCAGATGCAGGTATGCAAAGAACTGGTGTCTGATTTCTGTTGCTTCTTACTTAAACTCCGAAGCATTCAATGAATAAACAAGAATGCTAATGATTAATGAGAAATGGAACTCTTAATCTGATGGACTAATTAAGATCTCCGACCCAGTGGATTCCTTTGGAGACATTAATCTAGGGGAAAGTTTGCTTATCAGATGGTTGTTTGGGAAGCGGTGAGCCAAAGCAAGTAATGTTAGTTGGAGGATTAAAATGGCTAATTGCATGATTAGTCAGATTGGTCCTTTTCTTTTTCTTTTCTTTTTTCTTTTTTTTTTTTTATGGGGGTTGGGGGAATCTCTGACTGGAGCTTTTTTTCAATCTCGAAAGTGCTATGTGAATACTGAAAATGTTGTCCTGTAACCCTTATTATATGTTTCTATGGTAAGCTCTACTTTCTTTGGTAGTGTTTTCTTTCTCTAGAAAAATAACACCATTGTTACCATAAAATCCCTCTTGATTCTGCCCGAAAGGCATCCTGTGTTCTACTGGTAGCTTTTGCATATATCCATCTCCTTCATTAAGCATCGATTTTGTTCATCAGCTAGAACCAACCACTGTTCTGGAGCAATAGTTGCTTTCCTTTTGGCAGCTGGACTGGCATGGCTCCACGTAGCACTCGCTCCTGTACCAGTTCAAGGTCAGATAAGACTAGCAAAGCGCCAGAACAAGAATGGCCAGGAGCACAGTTAGAAATGGTTTGAATGGGAGGAAGACTTCACTTCTGATTACTGCTGGGGAGCTTTGGGACTCTCTTTAAGATATCACACACTTGAGCTAATGTCCTCTAGATGATACCACAATTAGTTCTGGAATACAAAAAGTCTAGTTTGACTGCCCAGATAACAAGCCCTTTTGGGAAAAGCATTTCCTTCTTATTTTACCTTGAAATAATGGAGAATAACACATTGTCCCCTTAGGCATTATAAACAATACCAAACAGATATATGGCCCGGTCTGCCTCTCCTTGTTCTCTTTGACCATCTCTCCATACAAAGTCCCACCTAATAGTAAATGATATGGGTAGTAAAAACAGGCACTGGAGTTAATGGAAAACACTGCATCAGGTGTCTGGAGCCCATGGTTTTACATCTAGTCCTGCCACTAAACTGGCTGTGTAACCAAGGATCCTTCATCTCTTGGTCTCCTTTTCTTATCTATAAAAGTAGGGAGCCAAACTAGATCTGTAATCTATCTTTGAGCTGTAGGAAACTGAAGGACTCCAAAGGAAATCCTCCTTCATTTTCTATGCCAGAGGTCCTAATGCCTGATAACAGATTTTAAAAGCGGTGGGAGGGCATGGAGCATCTTCTTCAGGGCTTTGGCTTTGCCTAGGTTGTCAACCAGGCCAAATTCATGCACTGAGTCTTTTCACCTCCCCAATCTTTTGGTCTTAGTATGTACAGTGTACTCTTTTACATTCGGGAGCCAGCACTCTCAGCTCTCTGCTCTCATTGCTATGATAGACCTATCGTGCAATTTTTTGTCTTATTAAGAAGGAATGGATCAAGTTATTTTTACTCTGGTGTTTCAGTTCTCAGAAAAGGGTTGACTCTTTTTAGCTGAGGACAGGTGAAATTTGAAGGTGGAACTTATGGCAGAATTTTAACTGCTTTGGTGATAAGCTCCTTGGAGAGCTTCTTTTAGGATGGCAGTGGAAGTAGTATGTCATCCCTTGAAATCATTCCATGTATAACATATATGTGTGTGTGTGTGTGTGTGTATATATATATATAACATATATATATATTATATATATATATATATATATATGTATGTTATATATATTCTGCTCACCTTTCCCATAGATTTAGAGGAATAAGGGTAAAAAAAGAATTGTTTCATATTAAGATCCAACAGTTATGGCATAATTTCACATCACATCCCTGAATTTGGTTCAAATGTCTTTCTCTTCCCCAATCTGCTTTTCTAGAACAGGGATGGTTCCCATCTGTCAGTTCCATCCCTATCCATATGTTGGGGTATTTTTGCCTTTCTTTCCATCTCTTCTGTTTTTTTATACACACCTGTAGTGGTACAAAAGCTTCTCTGATCTCAGTGTACAGAAGCTACCTAGCACTTATACAGATTGAACATATAAGGGCTGCGATTAGCTTGGCTTAGGTAGATGTCAGCTTAGATTTGGGTAGTTAGTGAATTTCATTAACAAGGTTTGACCTAAGTAGCTAATAGCAACCATGTAGTGTAGCCCTATGAATGCTACTGATTCAAATGAATGTTTTCCTATTGCTAAAACACTTTCTGGTCTGTCCATCGAAGCCTTAGTTAGAAGAGGTTCTAAATGAGAACCGTCAGTTAACCATGTTCACTTCTCTGTACACATGTATTCCTTTATACAGTATTCAGAAACATCAAATCACATAGGGAAAAAAGTTGACATCAAAGAAAAATACCTGTGGTGACTTTCATGACTCCCCACTTTTTCAGTCCCCTGCCTCTTCCTTATAGCCCTAAGGTTGGTCAGAGTCCTTCAGAAGGGTCACCCTGGAGCTTTGAAAAGTTCTAGTCACCAAATTAAAAAGAACTAAAGTCTATCATGATCATTATCTTGGGCATCCCTAATGAAAAAGAAAATGAATTTAAACTTGTAGATACTTGAAAAAAATAAGAGTAATTGAATAAAAAGAATTTCATTTTAAATAGAATTGTCAAGTAAGTAGAATCCCTTTCTTCCAGCAACATATCCCAAGGCACTGGGGGGTCATAAATTATGAAAAAGGTCACAGGAACCCAAGGGGGTTATTTAAAGCTGATTGGCCTAGATCCATCTTTCCAATTAAACCCATGAGAGTGGTCAGTGGTAGAACAGAATCCTCTCAGGAGTATTTTGTTTGGAATTAAAAATGGGTTAGAGAATATAACTGATAGCTTTAAGCATTACATTTTAATTTTAGAGCAGTGGGCACAGTATGCCCCATGTCCAAGTTGTTGTCACTGCCGTGATTCTGGAATCAGACCATTGTAAAATCCAAAGCTTTTGGCTAACTCCCCACCTGGGAATCTAGTAACCCCCATGGTCTCTTCATCCATTAGAGAGGACCCAATCGGTTTCTGCCAGCTGTTCCTTTCTGTCTTCCTTCTATGTGCCACTTGTGAGTTGTTCTAGGCATGGTCTCTTAATTTTCCCCCAGCTTACAGAGATGCTGGTTTATCTTGATTATTATTTTAGTCCTTTTATTAGTCTTCCCCCCAAGTTGATAAGCAAATCAACACTCAAATGTTTCCCTATGTAAAGCTCATTAATAATAATCATGACATATAAGGGTGTTGCCGAACTTAGCAACTCTCTCATTCCCCAAACCAATCAAGGGCCTAATTCTTTTTTTTTTTTTTTATTAAATTTATTGGGGTGACAATTGTTAGTAAATTTACATAGATTTCAGGTGTACAATTCTGTATTACATCGTCTATAAATCCCATTGTGTGTTCACCACCCAGAATCAGTTCTCCTTCCATCACCATATATTTGATCCCTTAGCCCTTCACTCTCCATAGCCATCACAGTAATTCCAGCAGTAAGATTTAGTAAGTGTCAACTTGACAAAAGTGTCACTTTTGGTATTACAATCAAAACATTTTCAACAGACAACAAAAGCCACGTATAGAATGCTTTTACATCGCGATGTAAATGTTAATAGAATGGATTATATAACAAAAGATGAAAAGCAAACAAGCAAAATGCATCACTGGATATGTGTAAAGGTCCATTTATCAAGACCTTGCCTCCAGGTAGGACTACAGAAAAATCTTCCAAGATTGATAAGAAGTAATTATATCTGAAGAGTTCCCTCAGCTGTCCCGTGTGAATCGGTGTCTTACATAAGAACTAGAGCAAATGGTGGGCAGTCACCAGCAAAAGTTTGTAGAACCACTGCTCATAAAATGTAAACTAAAGTGTAGCTGACATGTGCTGAGTCTTTACAATGTGCCAGGTACTGTTCTAAGTTCTCTCCATGAATGGGGCACATTTTACTCTGACGCCAGCCCTCTGAGATAGAAGAGACTGTCATCATGCCCATTTTACAGATGAGGACAGGAAAGGAAGTGATACACCTAAGGTCACAGAGTGTGGCGGCTCCAGCCCAGGTAACCTAGCTGGAGGGGCTTTGCTCATAACCCTTCCCTACCTGCCTCTCCATAGAACTGGCGTATGCAGTTGGGTCACCCATATACTAAGCGACTAAGGAAGAAGCAGCTGGGGAAGAAGGAGGGGTGACATGTATATGCAGAGGTGATTTGTGGATTTCAACAGCACCTTTCCTATTTTAGGGTTTCAGGTGGGTGACAGATACACACTGCAGACAGAAAAAGAAATCTGTGGTAAATGTCAAAAATATGGTTTTTGTTTGTGATGTGATATCATCTCTCAGGTCTCCAGTTGTTATGGTTCTTTGGGTCCTCCTTTTACCAACTGCTATACTATGTAGGTAGCTAGCTTTGCAAAGCATGAATTATAGACTTTCTAAAATATTTACAGAAAAACGTCATTTTAAGGCATTCAGTCCTTTTTCTCACATCTGCTCATGATGGGGCCAATCATTTTTAGATTCACTGTATGAAAATATGTTCAAATTATTTATTTCCGGGCTTGAATCTGCTTTCCCTCATAAGGACGTGAGGCTATCTATATGGCTACAATCAAAAGAAAATTATAAAATAAAATATGGATTTCCTCCGAATGTTAAGGTTTGTGTTCTTCACATTGAAAACTTATCTCAGAGCTCATAATCCCTGGAGTTTGGTCCCTACCTCAGATTGCCACGCCGCTGTAGACGTACGGAGACCAGAAAGTGACCACACAGCAATTGGGATTTGAAACACAGAACATAAGCAATTCTGAGACAGCTGATCACAAATGGCATCAAAAACCCCAAAGATCAGGATCTGAAAGGCTGGGAGGAGAAGAAGGACAGAGGTGGGAGAGGGCTCAAGGGCCATCCTTTGGACATGCTCCTCATCCCAGGTTATACAGTCAAGCTGCCTCTACCTTTGGAAAACCCCAATACAATAGCCCTGAATGTCACACTACCACATACTAATTGATCGCTCGGAAAAGATTTATTAGGCCAAGTTCAAGGTACATTATTTCATCAGTTGGAAACAGTTGTTAAAACATCACTATGGGCAAGCTCTTCCCTTATGAAGACACTGTTCTAGTCTTCAAGTGGTTCAGTTTATTCCTGTGAGCCAGCCGATGGGGGATGGTCCGCACATAAACACAAGCGTGTGGAGGACACCGGGCTTCACCTCCCTCTCACTAGCGAGTCTGGGTCATGGAAAGAGTCCAGCAGTTTGATCAATATTGACTGATCAAATAACACACTAGACTGAGCAGAGGGATCTGCAACATATGTATGAATAGGAAAGCGCTCAATTAGGTGGAAACTTGAGCTACTGATTTGTTCTCTTCTGCTGATTTCCCAGGCCCCACAAGTCAAAGAAAAATGGGGAGGGGAAGGATAAATATCAATACCTGAGTCCCAAAACACACTTAAGAGAATGTCTGTATTTGGTTCAGTCTCTGACCCCTCGCCTTCTCTTCTAGACCATTAAGAATCTCGATCGGGACACTGGACAATCCACTATAAGATTATAAAATTTAAAAATCGATCATGTTTTTCCAGAATGAAATTCCTGAGTAGGAAAATTAGGAGTATGTGTAATGATGATGATTGAGACAACAAGGATTTTCTTCTTCTTCTTTTTTTTTTAAAGTCTACCCTTTCATCTTATCAGAACATTCATTTTAGAATAGCCATCCTGATTAAGTGAGGTTGGCCTCTATTAATTGTTGGAGGCTATGTTTAGGCCGGGTTTTTTTTTCCATCACTGTCATTAGAAGGGAGATCATTTTAAAGTATGTTGTGCAAGCCTTTGTCGTGATGGCCTAAATTAAGGTGTTTCTAGAGCTGATAATAATAACTAACCGCTGTGCTTCTGACTGAATGTACTCAGTGCATCATTGCAGCCAACTTGCGACCAAATATATCTGTTCCATGTGGCCCCTCCTCACTGAGGTTACCCTTTATTACCTGAAACGGCTTCTGGCATCAGTTTTCCCCGGGGAAAATTCCATCAAGACAGCTGATAATATCTTTATCTCCCCATTTCTTGAGGAGCCTGGATAAACCTGAAATTCAGAAAGTGAGTCATCTTCTTGCAGTTTCTGCCTCTCCTGCTGTTACCTCCAGCCCTGGTGGATGCCTGTTTGCTCTAGGATCTCATCACTTTGTACCTTTCTGACTTCCATGGCTGTCACCGATGATGGCTGAGGGAATTCAACATTGCTCTTTGCTTGGGTAGAAAATTGTGAAGAAAATGGGACTGGTTATAACATCCATCTGTGTACTTTATATGCCCTTGACCAATCTTTGTCCTCCTTCTTGGGTGAATGAATTTCCAGAGTAACTTAAAGCCACACCCTCAACCCTCCCCCACCCTACACAATTGTGTGCTTTTCACTGTGATCAGCTTTTCAAGAGGATTACAGCTCTGTGCAACTCCTCCCATTATTGTTCTTTAAATCCCCATCAGTCATTCAGGCTGCCTCCTAAATGTGTTTCAAGTCCATTTCTTTCCTCTTTACTCCATTGAATTGTTTTTCATAAAATGATGGCCATGGCCTCTTAACAAGTCTCCTTGACCCCAACCTCCCTGCCTTCCCTCCCTGCTCACTGTAGCTCCAGCAGTCTATTAAGCCAGTATTAAACACATACATATTTGTGCCTTTGCGCTTGCTGTTGCTTTGCTTGGAAATTCTTCTCTCCCTCCCCTTTTTTATTTTCCCTTCCAGAAAAATTTACAATTTTTTCTACAAAGCTTAGCTTAAATGTTACCTTATCATCACTGCTTTATCCAGTTCCTGTAAATAGGGTTTATACAGTTAGCAGGCTCCTTGAGCATTTAAAAATACCTTTGTTATGACGCTTTTTGCAGTGGCTTTAAGTTGTTTATTTGTTTTTGCTTATGTTCGTGTCTGTTACTGTGTTTCTTTACGGCATCTCCTAGTGGCCAAGTAAACCAGTATCACACAGGTAATGACAAAATGAAGAACCCCCTGTGTGCAGCCTTACCACCAAGAAATTTTGCCACCATCAACTTCCCACCATTCTAAACTCTCATGTCCCCCTTCCATTGTTTTAAGAACTAGATTGTTTAACTTTAAAAGTCTATATATGCTGTGATAATAATGGCTATTTCCATTTTAAGAGAAAGCTTCTATTCCTTAACACAGAAGTTTCCCGTTGCTGGACTGGCTTTAAAAAAGTCAGCTCAAGAACCTGCTAAAATACAGATATGTAGCTCCATGCTCGGTAATTCTAGTTCTGTATACATATGGGGGTACCTTATACAGTAGTACTTTGGGTTTTGAAATCGTTGATGAACAGTTCAGTTCATGAACACCGTAAATTTTATGGATTGATGGTATCATTAGACAGTAAAAATCATGCTAAACTTGCAATTTTAGGGGTTGATTTTAAAGGTCTGGAATGGATTAATCCATTTTGCATTACTTTCTATGGGGAAACTCTGCCTTGGTTTTCGAATGTTTCAGAACTCGAACAGTCTTCTGGAACGGATTAATTTCAAAATCCAAGGTACCACTACTCTGTATCATAATAAACTTCCAGGTAATTTGTGACCCTCTAGCAGATTTGAATTCTACTGTCTTTGTTTCTGATGGTGGGAACTTTCACACCCTGTTTCAATTTGTTGGGAGATGTGTTTGAGGATCTGTGAAGCACTCCATCCGCTCTCGAATCCACCTGGCCTCTAGCAGACCTCGCCACTTCACAGATACAACACCTGTTTTGAGGAAAGGAGAATCCACACTTAAGCCTCCTCTTCTCATGGGCTAAGATGAGACATGGATGGTCTGGCTGATTGTTGTGCCATGTTGAGAGACTTGGCAAGATCTGTGCTTTCAGGGGCAGCGCCAAAGACGAGAGTGAGCAAGTGAGACACTGGCCTTGGGCACAACATTTCAGGGAGCACCAAAGAATTCAGTAATCAAGACAAATGATATGTTATGCAGTATTTTAGAAAATTGAAATTAATGCCAAAAACCCACATTGAGCAAATTATAGCCATTGTAAATAAAGACAAAAGTCAGTAACAGGGCACTGCTGAGCCATATTGAAGCCTGAAGCAAAAGAAAAGAAATAACAATATTGACAGCATAGTACATACCGTCTTTATGTACAATGTTGAGATTTGATTTATGATGGGTGAATCTTATGATGGGTGAATCTTTCCTTAGCCTTGACTCCGCTCCAGAGCTTCTGTCCATTAAAGTGTTTATGGCATCTGCTGTATGAGCAAGTTCCCCCCAAAAGTCTCAATGTCAAGTAGTTGTTTTCTTGTTGTTGTTCTTTTGTTTGTTTTCCCCCTACATTAGTGGCAAAAGGGCTGACTTTTAATATCACGAAATGACACCTTGGACTCGAGATTTGAAAGCCGATTTGAATTGTGGTGTCTTTTAGGTTGTCTTGCTCCAAATGCATTTCTTCTCGATGTTTATCACAGTGACATGGGCTTTTTATGGCACTCTGAAGTGCTTCAGAGAAAATGGAGAGCATTTTAATACCACTGATTTACTTTTTCAGGTCTACAGTAATTTCCTTACTGACTAATTATAAGGCTTGGTTTAATTTACTCTACACATAATGTTTACTGATGCACATATGGTGCCACATTTTAGGAAACTACCCAGAACAGGTATTTTTGTCTGTCTGGAGCATGGAAAATTTCTCCCATGTACACGAAAAAAAAAAAAAAAAAGGTAAGAAATTTAATTGTCTTGACAAAGAATGTACCCCAATGAAAGAGAGAAAAATCACACCTATTTTTAACTTCAGGAAGAAGGATACAGTCCCTTTAAATGCTTGCTTTAATTTAAAAGCTGAATGATGATTATATGGTTCCATGCATATAGATTTTCAGTTACACTAACAATTGGGGGGAGGGATTGGTAGGAGTTGAGGAAATGGAGAGATAGGACAGGAAAACAGTAATATCTTTTTGGCTTATTTCTCAACTGTCTTTGCAAAAGGAGATATGCATTCAGTAGTCACGGATTCATAGACTTAGGGGTAGAAAAGACCTCCATGGTATTTTCCCAGACCAAACGTTCTTTATTCAGCATCTTTAAGACCCTCTCCATCAGCCTGTATTTTAGAGATGGGAGCGTATTCCTTCATGCAACAGCTGTATCATTACTGGGCAATTTTAGTAGTTAGAAAAGTTAAGATCAGTGATTTTGTAATTATCAACCATTGATATTGGATTTGTGCTGCAGAGCTGATGTTGTTGTGTCCCCCCCCCCCTACTTTGCCTAAGTTTAAGGCCCAGATAAAAGTTTCAGTAAGAACTCTATTTAGAGTTCCAAAGACCTACAAATAGTGACTGTTATTGCATATGCATTCATGGCTTCACAATCAATTTTTGTGTCTTTCCATAGCTCTGAGTGCTAAGAATGGTTTGGCTTAGGAACTAAGCAGCTGATGCTCTCTGGTTGAGACAGCTGAAACAACCAACTCTCTAGATCATCTGATCCATTGTTCCCATTTGTACTGGATGGATTATATGTGAAGGTTAGAAAAGCAAAGTCAACCACTGAAACTGTTTGACATTTGTTTAGGGCCCATTCTTTCCTAACACTTTATCTTCAATTCTACGGAGGGACGATGACTATCAAAAACATGTTATGTTTACAGAGTAGAATTTTGAAGTTGTGACAGTAGGATTAAATTTCCTAACTGATATAGAGCTTAAAGTTAGAAAACTCAAGTGAGCTGACTCTGAAGACTGTCCTTCTAATGACTGTACTTATTAAAGTGGATACACTTTGGTCTTAGTTTATAGCTTTTATTAAAATTCCCTTAATGGGGAGAATATAAGGTAAATATAAATTAATAACGAGTCTTGAAGTGCTCAATAATAATCAAAATAATAGGCTTCCTGTTTAATATAATCACCATTGTTTCTTCGAACCATTCATATCTATGTTCAGCTCCATGTAAAACACTGAACCATGAATAAGATTTTGATAATTATTTTTCTAATTAGTCATAGATGAAATAAAAAAAAAAACGACTTTCATTTTAGCTGCGGGTAGTGGGGTAACAGATTAAATGCAGATCAAAAGACTGGCAAACCTGCTTGGTATATTCAGCGAGCAACAGTTGAATGCATTGTGTCCCAGCATTCCAGGATTAAAGGAGAACCATTCATCCGGAGGACTTTGGTGTTAAGAGGGGATTTTCCATCTGATCCAAGGATAAGTGCTTGCCAGCGGTTTGGGTGATTAACCAGTTCTAACCCCCTCCTCACTCATTCAACAGTTTCTTCGTTTTTATAACTACATCAATTCTGTTAACTGTTAAGGGCGGGATTTCTATATTTTTGTTTGAGTCCTTCAATTTCAGTGAGGATCAAACTGCCTTAAATAGCTGCAGTCTAAGTACCAGCTATGTAAAGGGGGTGCCTAGAAAGCTGAAAAGCACCTTTGGTCAAGGCAAGCTGGGCGGTCCAGAGGACTGAAAGGGGGAGAGGGAAGGCTCTGAGGTGCAGGGCTAGGAGGAAGTCAGCACTAGAGAACTAGCCTGACTGTTCAGATTTCCCTCAGCCCCTCCTTTGAAATCTGTCAGCTTAGATCAATGTGGCCCTGCGGCTGCATCCACAGATGTCATAACTAGTTGAAAGGAGATCACTTATGACTGATCTGCTAGTCATGTCTGTGTATTAGCATAGCAACCAGCGTGCCTGCTGTTCTTTGGGCATTTTCTCTGTGTGTTGGGCCAGTCTGTGGAAGTACTGTCAATACTGTTGCCAAATTAGGAGAACATATCAGGATTTGGAGTCCAGTCCAACTCAGAGCACCTGTATCAAGCAGGCCTGGCAATTCAACCTGATACCGACCTAATTCACAGACTATTTAGGAAAAGCCAACAACTTCTGCTCCTCCGTCTAACCTTTCTTCTTCATTCCTTGCCTCAAAGCTTCTGCTAGAAAAAATGGCATAGGAACCACTGGAATAACCTGTTTCCTAACAGAATATGAGACAAAAAGAGAACAAAAGTCAACTTGGTCTAATAATACCAGTCAAACTGGCCACTTGCGAGGCCGTCTCTAGCCTCCTCAATTTTCTTAAGCAGGTAGCTGCTGGGTCCTGCATCTTCTCAGTGATAAGTAAGCAGTGTTGAGTGGAGATTGGAAGAGCCAGGGACTTGTAGTAGCCATGCAGCAGTGACACGGGCAGAGCAAAAGGGCTACAACACTCAAAGTCACTGTTGAACCATCTAGAGCAAGTGCCTGCAAACTACAACCTGTGGCCCAAATCTGGCCCTCTGCCTGTTTATGCAAATAAAGTTGTGCTGTCACCTTTTGTATTACAATGAGATTAGTAGTTGTGGCAGATACCAACTGGTCACAAAGACTACAATTTATACTATCTGGCCCTTTATAGGAAAAGCAGGCCTAGAAGTCTGCTTGAGATAAAGCAAATATGGTGTAAGAGTCCAGATTCCCTAACAACCTGTGGAAGCTTAAATCTGACTCTATCTCCTTTCTTTCCCTTGAATAGCGATACCACCAGTCACTTTATAGGATTTCTACAAGCTTGGAAATGTGGAGGCATCATTAGGCCTCTGTCTGAAATGAAGCTCCTCTAGGGAAAAATTCAGCAGCTGTTGGAAATGCAACACTGTGCAATATTTAAAGACAAGAAGTGAAGAAATATAGCATGCGGTGGCAGGCTCTGGAGAGAGAAGTTAGCTCAGAGGTACACGGTTATCCATTATTGGAATAGAACAGGGGAGCATGGTGAATGGCTTTCCGTTTTAGAAAACGTAAGGGACTCTTTAATGACCACAAATAGTCAGAAGCTTCAGAGGTTCATTTATAAGCGGTATCTGTACCAACAAGTAAGTGCTATCATTCCTCTTCCCTAACTCAATTGCATCTTATACCCCCGACTTTCCCATCCTGCTCAGGTGAACTGTCACTCATCTAATACCTGGAGAGGGAACTGGTGAGTTTTGGCTGGGGTCCTCCCAGGGGCAATTGTATTTACAATGGACTTGTGCTGAAATGTGGAATGGCAGGAAATATGGGAGTATGGGGCCAGATAACCAACTGGTACGTATCCTACCACATTGTGGCAGGGGTGTAGGATTCATCCTCTCAGAAAGAATTATGGTTTTACAGAGTTGTTCTCTGTATCTTGCTTCAAACTCTTTAACCAAATAATTTTTATAGGCTTCTGCTGTAAGCCGGCCATCAAACCATCCATTTAGTGATTCTCCCAATTGCCAGTTCAGTTATAGGGGGATCGCATCTTGTTTTTGAGCAGCATTTCAAAAGCTTTCTAAGCGTTCTTGCTGGTGTGAACTTATCTGATGCAACTCCGTATTCTCTCACACTGGATTCAAGCAGCTTGTGTACATTCAATGCCAATGAATCCGTGGCACAGATTAAATACTCAGAATAAAATACTCAGGCATCAAATCTTAGTTCCCCTTTTGTGGTAAACAGTGCTGGAGGGAATCTAATGCTATGGGAGAGTGGTTGACTAGGTTTGGGAGTGAAGGATGGAAAATAAGATGACCTTTGTCCATTTGTGAACTTGAACAGCCAGCTTCATGAGTAAAATCAAACTATTCTAAGAATTAGAAGATTTGACTCTGGACTTTGCTATGTGCAACGAGTGACCCTCCGGTTCCTCATCTATGCAACAAAGAGAAGATTCTCACCCTGCAAACTGCATCTTTCACCCCGACTGTGACATTGTAAGGAAGGTCAAATGAAATAATGTCTAGGAAAGTTCTCTGCAAGCTATAAAAACAAGCATGCACAGGGTTGTTATTAAAGGCAATAAGCAGCCAGAAACTGAGTAGACCTTCCAAATATGCAAAAGAATCAGTCTTCTTTTTAGCAAGGTAGTTATATGAGAAATGTCTTTTCCACCTTCACCCATGCTACCTAAAATCCCTCCTTTTTGAAATGCCAAATCTTCTGGGCTAACAAACTGGGCATTTGAAAGTATGTCTGTCCTTATGGAAGGGAGGAGTAACCCGGAGAGAACTTTTAAGTGAGAAAAAATCTTATGTAATATAATGTGAAGGAAATGTAACAAATTTGGCCAGCCTCCAACACATTTAATAGGAGTAACTCATGCTTGCCTCATTTATGAGTCCAGTCAAGTGTGTTTGTGGTCAAGGCGATCACTGTGGCTTTTTGATCACTGTGGGTAATTATGAATTGAGACAGCAGAGCAGTTTTCAGCAGTAAGTAAGAGTAGATGGCTTGTCTTGTTTTGCTGTGTATTCCTGGCCAAACAGTGCTGGGTACACCAGGCGCTCCTCAAATGCTAGTAGAAGAGATAGATGAGTGAACACCAATCACTGAGTATAGAGTGGAATAAAGTAAGATAGAGATAAAGCATCTTTCTCCTCTTTTGTGAACTTCTTACTACTTTTATTATAAGGTTCCTTCCTCTTTGATCTAATTTCATTACTATCTACATATATATATATATATATATGTTGCATATATATATATGTTGCATATATATATGTTGCATATATATATACATATATATATATATATGTTGCATTTACTCTCATTTCTTTTCTTTGTCATAACATTTAAATATTCTTAATAATAGTATGACATTTGTATAGATTTTTCTTCATGGATCCCTTTTTCCCCTTTGAGATCAGAAAAAAAATATTTTAAAGTGCTCTACTGAAGACAAATAATTTAGGAAACTTTATCAGTTTTTTTAACACTGAACATCTAGAGCCAAAACTATATAATAGGGAAAGGATAGTCTCTTCTAAGTATTACCTTGTCTTGTACACCTGAAGCTAATAAAAATAAATAAATAAATAAATAAATAAATAAATAAATAAATAAATAAATGGTGTCAGGAAAACTGAATACTCACAAGCAAAAAAAAGAAACTGGACACCATGCACATAAACCTACTTAAAATTAATTAAAGATTTGAATGTAAGACCTAAAATCGTAAAAATCCTAGAAGAAAACATAGAAGGTAAGTGCTTTGGCATTGGTCTTGGCAATGAGTTTTTGGAATTGACACCAAATGCAAAGGCAAATAAGCAAAAATAAACCGGTGGGAGAACATCAAACTAAAAGGCTTCTGTACAGCAAAGGAAACCATCAGCATAGTGAAAAGGCAATTTATGGAATGGGAGAAAATATTTGCAAATCATACATCTTATAAAAGATTAATGTCTAAAATATAAAGATCTCATCAGCTCAATAGCAAAAATTAAACGACCCCCTTAAAATTTACAGGGTACCTGAATAGTCATTCCTGCACCGCCCCCCACAAAAACAATAAAACAGAACAATAAAAAAGCACCCATACAAATGGCCAAGAGGTACATGAAAATGTGTTCTGCACTTATCATCAGGGAAATGCAAATCAAAAGCACAATGAAATAATCACCTCACACCTGTGAGAATGGCTATGACCAATAAAGTAAGAGATAACAAACGTTGGCAAGGATATGGAGAAAAGGGAACCCTCATACACTGCTGGTGGGAATGTGAATTGGTGCAGCCGCTATGGAAAACAATATGGAGCTTCCTCAGAAAAGTAAAAATAGAATTACCATACAGCCCAGCAATCTCACTTCTGGGTATATACACAAAGGAAATGAAAACAGGATATTGAAGTGATATCTACACGCCATGATTATTGCAGCATTATTTACAATAGCAGATATATGGAAACAACTGACGTATCCATTAATGGATAATTGAATAAAAAAGATGTGATATATATACAATGAAATATGATTCAACCATAAGAAAGAAGGAAATCCTGCTATTTGTGACAACATGAATGGGTATTGAAGCCATCATGATATGTCAAGCCAAAGAGACAGACAAATGCTGCACGGTATCACATATGTGGAATCTTACAAAATAATGTCAAACTCATAGAACAGAGAGTAGAAAAATGGTTATAAGTGACCGGTAAGTGGGAGAAATAGGGAAAAGTTGGTAAATGGATACAAAGTTTTCAGCTATAAGATGAGTAAGGTCTGAGGATATAATGTAAAACATGGTGACAACAGTTGATAACACTGTATTATACAATTAGAATTTGCTAGGAGAGTAGAACTGAAACATTCTCACCAAAAAAAAAAAAAAAAAGAGAGAGAGAGAGAGAAGAAGAAGAAGAAAAGAAAAAGTATGTGAGGTGACGGATTGTATTCATTAACTACATGGGAGGGAAATGTATACATATATATCTACATATATGTGTATATATGTAGATATATATATGTATTAAACACAATGTACACTTTAAATATCTTGCAATTTTATTTGTCAGTTGTACCTCAATAAAAATGAAATTAAAAAAAAGAAAGAATGAACATCTATTCATTAAAAAGAATTGCAGAGATGTCCTTTCATCGGGTAGATTAAAATTGGACATGCAGCCTTCAGAGTCTCATCCAAGTTTAAGCTTGTATGATTCTACTTGGCTGGGGAAAGCCATTTTTTCTTGTATTGTCTTTTTCAGGGAACTGTTTCATATTCATCAAATGGTTGCGGATTTTTAGACTTGGTACAAACCACTTTTGCAGCATCTATTTGAAGTTGGCTCAATATATACCATTCACTGCTGATGTCCCACCACGTAGGCAAACATCTTTGGTCTTTTTTGAGACTGTTTATTTGTCTCCTTGAACTTGTGAGTTACACTCTGCCTATCATTTCATCACTCTGCCCTCCCTTGCAATAAGGAAGTCAATGGTTCGAATAGTTATGACCCATCAACTATATTCCTTTTGGTTTTCCTGAAGAAAATGCAGTTGTTTACATTGATGAATAGCCTTAATTGGGTAAAATAGACTGGTAGTGCTGAGCTAATACCTTTAAATGTCTTGTCTTCCACAATTACTATTCCCTTGTCACACATACGTTTAAACAGTTGGAAGAAAGCCTTGTGTTTTTAACTCCTGTCAGACTTAACAAATGATTTTGTCAAGTCATTCCTTTCTGCTCGGGTTGATTGATAGCTAAATTTTGGTCTCCTGGCTTATGGAAAAAGTGTTAACTATGCCTTTCAGCTTGTAGGCAAGGGCATTTAAACCATTCTAATAGTCCATTTACAAAGGAATTACATTGCCTGTTTACTGGAGGGGTCACAAAAAGTGCCCCTTATTAATCAGGGACACAAATCACAGGGCCCATGAGCTAATGAAGGCAGTATTTATGAGTTCCTGCACTTGCTGGGTGATATACAAAGTTCAAGGTGCTCCTTGTCCTGGCTGCTGAGGACTCTGACTCCCACTTCTGGATGTGTCTGTTCTCATAGACGATGCAATAGGTCGATATATTTAGGATGACTATGGTTTGATCCTAAAACCCTTATGAATGAGAATAAAAACTAGAATGCTAGGTTGCCACAGTTCCTACCTTCATGTACAGCTTTCAAAGAGCTCTCTATGATAAGGCAGATCCCTGCTCTGCTACCACCTAGCTTATAGATTTTCACACATAATCGTAATTACAATTTCAAAGTATGGAAAGTGGATCCAAGTCATTTCTGGGAGGAGACTCACTTCCCCTGACTTGAGCCTCTGTTGAAAATGTTACAGTTTACCATTTTAAAACATTTTGACCAATAAGCTATAAGATGGTTACATAAGAGCAAGTATAACCCATAAATATGTTTTCACAGTAGACATGCCTCGAACCATAAGTACCCCCCCCCCTTTTTTTATTTTTGAACAGAATCCTAAAGCTCAAGGAAGTTACAGAGTCTCATAATGAGTATCCAGCAGGTCCCTTTTTCAGTTCCTGGAGTAGGAATTAGTGTAGGACTTAACATCGCTTCTGTCTCTGGTAGGACTACTAATTTTCTCTTGTGCCTATCTGCCACTGGGTCTGCTTTTCCAATCTCTCAACTGAGGTTTTCCTTTTCCTGCTCTATTATCTCCGGGGAGGCTTCCAGAATTCTTTTTGCACTTCCCTCATCCTTTAGGAAGCTTGTTCACATATGTTCCTGGAATTGTATATACCACCATCACATATACCATTGCTTTTGGGCAATAATGTATTGAAAACGGTTACAATATCGACATAGGAGAGGTTGTGTTATGTTAGTAATTTAGAACAGAAACTGTAGGGCCAGACAACCAGGATTTAATTCCTGCCACTGCCATGTATTAGCTCTGTGAACATGGGCATGTGACCAAATTCTATTGCCTCAATTTCCTCACCTGTACAATGGACAAAATAGTATCCAGCTCTCTTGAGAAAAAAAAGTGAGTTACTCTAAGTGTTCCGAACAGTGCCTGACACAAGGAAGCATTGCATGAAGTTTGTTGGTAGGAGATATTAATTTCCCCTAATCCTTTCCTGCTCTCTTCCTCATCACCTCTGCTCCTTGCCCCACTGCTACACTCAGTGTCTGCCTTCTGCGTTCATTCTCCACGAATCCCCTTTGCTTCCTTGTGCTGCATCCAGCAATTGTGGGTTCCATGTCCTGCTAATATTTTTTATCGGAACCAGGGCAAGCTGCTGTACCTGCTGAATTGAGGCCATCTGGAGATCCACAATGATCCCAGTACTCCCTTGGATCCTAAGGCAATATTTCATTGCCTCTTCCATGCAAGCAATTGCCCTTGCCCTTGCCTATTGTGGAGGGAGAAAAGGACTTTGACATGGTCCTCTGCACGCTGGAGCAGAAAATGGAACCAGCAGAAGGAGCCAAGCCCCTGCTGTTCCTCAGGACGGGCCCCCATCAACCCTTCCCTGTCCTGCTCCCCACAGAGTGTCTCTTCAGTAAAATTTTTTAACTACAGAATTTGTCAAATCTAAAAAATAAGAAATTGTAGCTGTGATAGTTTTAAGCATGGCCCATGGATATGTAGTGGAACACATGGTGTAGACTACTGTCAATCCAATGCTTTTGGCCAAAAACTAAATTGGAATGACACCAAACTAGTCAACTGATTGATCAGAAATTTATTATCAAGATATCTCTCAAAAAGATGACTTAGTGGTCACCAAAAATTGTTCTACTGAAATATGTATATTATCTTCTCAGTTACCTACTGTCATGATAGTGCAGTATAACACCTCAGTGGCATACAATAATAACACTTGTTTAATCACTAGTCCAGGGTGGTCACCTTGATCAGGCCCTCTTCTATGTCTGGGCTCAGTTTCTCTTGACTGACGTAGGACAACCTTGATGGAGATGGATGACTGTGGTGGCTCAGTTCTGTTCAACATGTTTGTCCCCTCCTCCTGGTACACGCCTCCTAGCTCGGGCATGTCCTTCTCATGAGAATGGCAGAGAAGAAGACCAAGCAAGCCCAATGGTGAATGGGCCTTTCAAACCCATGTATGGAATATGGCTGTCATCATCCACTGGCTCTATGCACGCCACAGGAGGGTAGGCACTATAGAGTCACATGGCAGAGGCATGGATGTGAGGAGAGGTGAAGAACAGTGTCATAAATACAAGAAATCGACTACATTTATCTAAGTTTGTCTCAGTGCTTCTTACTCCATCAGTAAGACACATTCCTCGCTTTTATCCTGACTTTGTCTGCACTCCTAGAGGAAACACCTAGAGGGCAACAGACAAATTTAAAGATTTGTCTGGTTAAATGCAACTATCGCATGTTTGCTACTGAGGTCGTGCACATGGTGTTGTTAATGATGACAGTTGCATTTTTCATTGATCCAGTAGAGCTCGAATTGAGATTGGGGGATGGGGTGGCCTGACACCTCATGACCTGTTTTTTTGGAGTGTGAGTGTGTGTGTGTGTGTGTGTGTGTGTTTTAGAAGTAATTGGTTCCATTAAGGAAACTATTACACCAATTAAAATGATTTTGTTTCATAGAAGATACTACCATCAGGATAATGCATAGAATGACCAAAGAATTTTGTTTCTTTTGTAAAGAAAACACAGTAAAGTAGAAATAGTGATTAAAAGTGCTCTTCCACAAGCTTCATTGATACCCCTCTGTTCTCCCCTCTGCTCTCTCCATCGGCCCCAACTCTCAGCCCCAACAATGAATAGCGCTGTCATTACCAGTGGACTGTGGACATTGATGGCACCTTAGCTTATTAAAGTAGCTTTGGGTCGATTACTGCACTGACTGATTACCCTAACTGACCTTCAGCCTGGCCAAAATTTATAAGATTAATGAGGCTCAATTCTTGTCAAGCCCCCTAGGCTGCATGGCTCCTGGCCCAGAAACTTTATGGCGTTGATTTTTTTTGGTTTTGTTTTTAATAGCAATTACACCCCAAAGCTTAAGGAAATATGATAAAATATGTCAGTAATCATGAAGAGCCTGAAACAGCCGTATCCATAGAAAGATTTCAGGCTTCCAAACTTTGAGCCCATTTAAAGTCGTCCTCTACCCTAACTTTGACCTTGGCTGGTATGTCTTCCATCATTGTAGTGAAGCAGTTAATGCTATTGTTCTGAACAGGATTTTTCTAAACATCTGTCTCAATGACAAGACAGATGTTAAATGGTCAGACATTTGTTAAGTATCATCAGCCCGGCCGAGACTTGGGTGTTAACTTTTATTTGAAAGTCAAGATGGTACTGTATTGCTCAGACACACAGAGTCAATTCTGCCTAAAAATTGGCATGCAAAGAGACTTAAATTGCAGGGAGGGATCAGCAAAGAAAGAAAGCTTTCGTCTTGCAGGAGAAAAAGGATTGGTTAATAGTAGCTACCTGGAGCACTGGGCTGAGAATTATGAAGTAGTATTTGAGCTCAGCATAAAAAATGCTGTGATTGGTGAATCGCGTCTGGTTAAGGCATCCGAAAGAGATGCAGCATATTAGGCGTGACTGCCCTAGTCCATAGTTCCTTATCAGCAACCTTTCATCTTAATTATTGCCTATCAATATATCTAATTTTTCTACCTTCCACCCATGCTTGAGTACCTGAATTATAGTTCTGCTATATCTGTTTTTTATTGGCCATTTGTATGTGTGTATGTGTGTTTGAATCAGCATCTGAATTCCCTTCCTGTGTTTGGGGAATTACTCATTCTGTGAATTTTGGTATAAGAAGCTAAAATTGCCAGACTACTTGTTTTCACAAAACACTTTCTTCCCAACACCTTCTTCCTTCACCCTTTCAACTAGGTGATGACACATGACCCAGAGTTTGGGTCTGCAATTCCCCCAGATAATAATCAGGTGCATTTGCCGAAGACTGAATCAAAAACTAATGACAAAGACACAGAGTAGCTGCTTACACCTGACAGAAATCGTTTTTCATGCTTGCATTTAAGAACTTGACTGATGCGACAGGTCTTCTAGAGCACTGCTCCTCAAACTATTGTTCTAAGGAATCTCCTTGGTCTCTTATGAAAGTATAGATTCTTCATAAAATGCAGGTCTGTGATGGGGCCTGGGGTTTGCATTTCTAACAAGCACCAGGAAATGGTAGTGATGCTTGTGTGTGGTCCACGCTGGGTGTAGGAAGGATCTAGGGAAGGAAAGGAAGCCTGAAAGAAGGCAGAGTTGGCAGGGGAAACAACACAAAAGGAGCTCCATTTCAAGGTGTTCTATTTAAGGCAGATCAACTACTCTATCTAATAAACTGCAAAATGTGCAAAGGCTCCAACACAATAGGATTGCACTCTTAATCATATAACCCTACCATGCGAGTGACAGGACTGGGAAGCTCTCCTCCATCCATTCCTGGGGCCACATGGATGGGATGAGGGGACTGTGTGCCATCTTCAACTTACCTTGGGTGCCATATCCGTGTTTCCACTCACATAGAAATGGAAAAAAAACATGAAGGAGGATATATGAGAAATGTATGTTTTTGAACTTTTGTTACAAAATAGAACATAGATATAGAAATACATATACAAGAAGTATAGAAGTTATTCTATTATTATTATGCAAACACTCTTGTAATCACTATACAGGTAAAGAAATAGAATTCTGCCATCTCCCTAGAAATGCCTCTGTCTGCCTCTTGCCTTCCTCCAAAAGTAGCTACTATCCTGACAGAGTAGCTACTATCACTTATTTTTCTTTGCGATTTTTATCAACCTCATTTGCATCTTCAGATGATATAGTGTAGATTTGCCCACTTTTTGGGATACATCTTTTAGTTTCAATGTATCTCTTTCCCTTTCATCCCTTTTGTTTTACTTATAATCCATCCTTTGAACACAGACAGTTTGTACTGTAAGTTTTGCACAGTTCACATTTTGCTGATTAGATGTGTGTAGTGAAGTTCCAGATATTTTTCTGTCCTCTGTATTTACGCAAATCACCAGAGAGATCCAGAGCCTCTACCACTTTCAGGTTTGATCCCTTTAGCAACGTTATATTTGGGGATGTCCTATTTCATCAGAAGGCACATAATGTCTGGTTTGGTCTCTCTCTCTCTCTCTCTCTCTCTCTCTCTCTCTCAACCACTGATGTTTACTGCCTAGATTTTTAAATTCTCAAAAGGTTGCAAAATGGTGATATTCAATCATTTTGTTTTCTTTTTTAAATGGAATAAGTTTATAAACATATGCTTTTCTCATTATAAAGAATTTCAATTTACATAGGAAAGGTAATATATGTTCTTGTTATTGTGGACGGAAAAGGAGCCACATGTTAAACCTGACAAGCTCAGGAGACTGAAAATAACCACATAGGATGGCGTGAACATAAAAATTCCTAACTAGGGTGGGCCATGGCGGTAAGTCACATCCTTGGCCTGTAGCTTCCTTGACAGAGGTCAGTCTGTACCTTAAGTGAGCCTACCTGTTGTATTTTTGCATCTAAGATAACATACCCTTTGGAATGTCAGAGTAATCCCTTTTTCTGGACCCCCCAGGGGTTACAACCCACCACACCAGAGCAGGAAACTACAAAATCCCTCATTGTTATCTTGTTCCCCAAATACCATCTCTATGTACTTTAAAATGCTATTAACTGTCCTGTACCCACCAATGTAAAAAAAGTGTATGTCTCTCCATTTTGCTTTTTATCCAATCCCAGAGATTTCCCCTCTTTGCTTTCTCCCACCCCCTTAATCTACAACTAATGGATTCCATGTAACCTTCCTCCTCTGATTCTAATGTATAAAATAAATTGCAAAACGTTCATTTTCCAAAGCATTTTATCAATCCATTGAGACTTCGCTTCCTGGCAATTGTCACCAGTTCAGCTCAAATAAACTTACAAGTTTTCTCAGGCCGGATGTTTTTTCGTCGACAGTATTTTCAAGTTAAATTAACCAGTTCCTTATCATCCTCCGAAGGTGACCAATGATTTTTTTCTTTTTCTTTAGTCATTATAAACTCATTAATTTAAACCTATTTGATGGGTTTCAATTCAATGGATTTTTTATATTTTTTTTAATCCTTTGTGAAGTTTAAATTGTCTAGTCTTTCACCAAGTGGAAGCCTCAGGAATCATTTTTACATGATCCCTAGTAGTCTTTGGTAGCTCTACACTGGTTAGTACATTTCAGGCTTATTTATATATTTCCAGCTTCCAGGAACCTGGAATCAGTCATGTCTCTAAGAAGCCTTGGTTTGAATTAGTGGAAAATTGTATTTCAAGATGCTTATTGCTACTGGGCTGGCCATTGTTTTTAGGCCTTTTCATTGGACAAACTGGGAAATTGTGTGTGTGTATGTGTGTGTGTGTGTGTCCATATAGGCATATAGTATGTATAATGTAACTTATGTAATATATATAACATAAAATGTACATATTTATATATTATTTATTTTTCAAGAAAATTTTCATGATTTATAATTTTTAGTGTCCTGTTTTCTTACTTTAATTTTCTTGTTCAGGTAGCTCTGGTAGGCATATATTGAATTTTCTTTGTCTATTATCAGTATTGTCACCTTTTCTCAAATTCTTTATCTTTTAAAAATATTTTCTTTTGGATTTGAAAATGTTCTTCTTTTCTCTTTGTATTCCTGTTAAAGTATTTTGTGTTGTGTTTATTTATTCATATTTAGTCCTGTTTTTCATTCATTTTTTCTTGTATGCATAATTCTTTCTTGAGTTTTATGTCCTCATTCTACAATTATTTTTTTTTCCTAATTTATGTTATCCTCTCATATCTTATGTCATTTTCTTAGTGTACTTTACTTTAGTACTTTGCAGTTTTCATCTGTTTTACAGGGATATCTTTCTAGCGTGCTTGTAGTATGTCTAGAGGTGATACTGTATTTCTATTCTTGTTTTTTTTATAGAGTCACTTTATATGAATTCTGAGCTTGATAATTTTAACTTGCTCATTTTTACATGAAATCAATCTTCCTGAAGATTTAGAAAGAGGCTTCATGCAGATAGCTCTTCTAGCTTCACAGAGCTCTGACTTCTGCTATTTTTATACGATGTTTAAAAGTATGGTGGCTTGACTGGTGAAGTAGCATGGCTCTGTCATTTCCCCCACTTTACCTCACCTGTTTCTTTTCTTTTATCGATGTTAATTGCTATCAAGTTCAATTTTGATTACACTCCCAGTAGTGTTTCCTTTATGTGGAGTTCTGTCCTGGAAAAGAACTGTGGCAGGTCAGTTTCAAGTGGTCACTGCACTCTTTCCCTCAGACCTTCTAACTGTGGGCTCTGCCACCTGCCACTTCATGCTTGTAGGAAATGTATTTAGCTTTTCTAAGTTCCATCTTCTTCACTGGAAAGACTAGTATAAGAATAGTCTCTATTGCATAGTATTGATGTGGAGATTAAATGATATATAAAGATCGTAGGTGAGTACTTGGCTGATTGTGTATACCTGGAATATATGAAGTCTCTAATAGTCAATATTATTCCTGATCAGTAATTTAGCACACATTGCCAAATGAGTAGCTGATGTATGTTAACTTTCCATAGAATTTATTATGTTTTATATGGTGAAATGTCAAACCCAATTCAGAAGTAAACCAAACGAAGTTATACATACACACATGCATACCTTGTGGTAATTAGTGTGAAAAGGAAATGAAGTTTGTCCAAAGTTCTTCTGACCGATAATAAATGTGTATGTATCAACCTATCAAAGGATTTGCCTGAATACTCCTGAATAGGTATATTTGTGTGGAAAACATATACATCGTTTATCATCTTCTCTTGTGTTTATTTACATTTGGGTGTTTTCTCCCAGTACACATTTGGACAATTATGAACAAAGCAGCACTGAGGTGATTTTTCAGGTACAGTTTCATTTCATTGTCATGCAGCTACGCTCCTTCTGATTTTAACAATGTGGGAATGATGTATAATTATGCATTGTTAGAAATCTGGGTCTTTTATTCTTACTTACCTTGAAGACTATTTAAGTACTTTCTGGAGCACAGCGACTATATCATCATAGCAGCTGGGCAGAAACATTTTTGAGGTTGTGAAATGTTTCATATTTCCACCTTCATTAAATACAAGCAATGTACCTAGGAAGGACCGGAGACTGCAAAGTGGTAAGGTTATAGTGGATTTAAGACCCTACTCTTCATATTAAGGTTCTCCCCGCTTTCTGGTTGATGGCTAGATTTGTCCTTTTTCTGAAGAGCCTGAGTCCTTAAACTTTATCATAATTTAAAACTTCTCGAGGCATTAGGGCCAATGAAAGATGAGAAATGGCTATTGATAGGAGAGGGCCGATAATATTTTGAGCTACAGGCCTATCTGCAACTTTGAAGTTAACATATAACACAGTTAACTCAGAGTCATCCATTAGTCATCTCTATTTTCTTTCTTTTTTTAATTTTTAAAGATTTATTTTTCAGTTACCGTTGGCATACAATATCATATTGGTTTCAGGTGTATAAAACAATAGTTATTAGACATTTATATACCTCACAAAGTGATAACCCCAATAAGTCTATTACCCATCTGACACTAAACAGAGTTATACAATATTATTGACTATATTCCCTACACTGTACTTTACATCCCTGTGACTGTTTTTTTTAAATTATAGTTGATAGTGAATATTATTTCATATTAGGTTTAGGTGTATAATTTATATAATTTATGAGTGACCCCCTGGTAAGTCTAGCACCCATCTGACCTATATATAGTTTTTTACAGTATTATTCACTATATTCCCTATGCTGCATTTTTACATCCCCATGACCATTCTGTAACTACCACTTTATACTTCTTAATCCCTTCACATTTTTCACCCTGCCCTGCAACATCCCTCCTATCTGGTAACCATAAGTTTGTTCTCTGTATCTATGAGCCTGTGTCTGTTTTCCTTTGTTCATTAATTTTGTTCTTTATATTTCACATACAATGGAGGTCATATGGTTTTTGTCTTTCTCAGTCTGACATATCTCACTTTGCGTAATACCCTTTAGGTCCATCAAATTTGTCACAAATGGCAAGATTTCATTCTTTTTTATGGCAGAGTAATATTCCATTGTATATATGTACCACATCTTTTTTATCCAAACGTCTGTTGATGGGCATTTAAGGTTGCTTTCATATCTTGGCTATTGTAAATAGCACTGCAGTGAACATAGAGGTGCATATATCTTTTCAAGTTAGTGTTTTGGACTTTTTAATATAAATACCCAGAAGTGGAGTTGCTGGGCCATAAGGTAGTTCTATTTTTAATTTTTTTGATGAATCTCTAAACTGTTTTCCATAGTGACTGCCCTAATTTGCAGTCCCACAAACAGTACATAACAGTTCCCCTTTCTCCACATCCTTGCCAGCACTTGTTTGTTGATTTATTGATGATAGTCATTCTGCCAGGTGTGAGGTGGTATCTCATTGTGGTTTTAATTTGCATTTCTCTGATGATTATTGATGTTGTCCATCTTCTCATATGTCTATTGGCCATCTGTATGTCCTCTTTGGAGAAATGACTATTCAGGTCCTTTGCCCATTTTTAAATTGGATTGTTTGGTTTTTTGGCATTGAGTTGTGTAAATTCTTTATAAATTTTGGATAATAGGCCCTTAGCAGATATATCATTTTCAGTAGGATATCTTTTCATCTTGTTGATAGTTTCCTTTGCTGTACAAAACTTTTTCAGTTTCATGTAGTCACATTTATTTATTTTTTTCTTTTGTTTCCCTTACCTGGGGAGATATATCAGAAAAAAATGTCAGAGAGTTCACTGCCTATGTTTTCTTCTAGGAGTTTTATGTTTTTGGATCTTACATTTAAATCTTTAATCCATTTTGAGTTTATTCTTGTGTATGGAGGAAGATTTCATTTTTTTGCATGTATCTGTCCAGTTTTCCAGCACCACTAATTAAATAGGTTGTCTTTACCCCATTGTATATTCTTATCTCCTTTGTCATAGATTAAATGATCACATAGGTGTGGATTTATTTCTGAGCTCTCCATTCTGTCCCATTGATCTATGTGTCTGTTTTTACACCAATACAATCTTATTTTTATTGGCATGGCCTTTTAGTATAATTTGATGCCAGGTAGCATGATACCTCCAACTTTGTTCTTCTTTGTCAAGATTGTTGTGGCTATTTGGGGTCTTTTATGGTTCTATATAAATTTTAGGATTATTTGTTCTAGTGCTGTAAAAAATGGCACTGGTATTTTGATAGGGATTGCATTGAATCTATAGATTGCTTTGGGTAATATGGGCTTATTAATTATATAAATTCTCCCTACCTATGAGCATGATATATGTTTCCATTTATTTGCAACTTCTTCAGTTTCTCTCTTCAATGTCTTATAATTTTCAAAGTACAGGTCTTTTACTTCCTCGGTTACATTTATTCCTAGGTGTTTTATTTTATTTTATTGATGAGATTATTTTCTTAATTTCTCTTTCTGATAGTTTGATATTGGTGCATAAAAATGCAATCGATTTTTGAATATTAATTTTGTATCCTGCTACATTACTGAATTTATCAGTTCTAATAGTTTTTTGTGGAGTATTTGGGTTTCTTATATATAGCATCTTGAAAATAATGACTGTTCTACTTCTTCCTTACCATTTTGGATGTCTTTTATTTCCTTTTCTTCTCTGATTGCTGTGGCTAGGACTTCCAATACTATGTTGAATAAAAGTAGTAAAAGTGGACATACTTGTCTCGTTTTTGATCTTATGGAATGCTTTTAACTTTTCCACACTGAATATGATGTTAACTGTGGGTTTCTTATGACCTTTATTATGCTGTGATATGTTCCCTCTATTCCCACTTTGCTGAGAGTTTTTGTCATTAATGAATGATGGCTTTTGTCAAATGCTTCTGCTGCATGTATTGATATGATTGTATGATTTTTATCTTTAATTTTGTTCACATGGTGTATCACATTGATTTGCAGATGTTGAACCAACCTTGCTTCTCAGGAATAAATCCCACTTGATCATGGAGTATGATCTATTTAATATATTGCTGCATTCAGCTAGCTAATATTTTGTTGAGATTTTTTTTTTGCATCTATGCTCATCAGAGATATCGGCCTATAGTTTTCTTGTTTGTCTGGTTTTGGAATCAGGGTAATAATCACCTCATAGAATAAGCTTGGGAGACTTCCCTCCTCTTGAATTTTTTTGGAATAGTGTGAAAAAAGGTGTTAATTCTTTTTTGAATGTTTGGTAAAATTCACCGGTGAAGCCATCTGGTCCAGGACTTGTGTTTGCTGGGAGTATTCTTATTACTGATTCCGTTTTATTAATAGTAATTTGTTGGTTCAGATTTTCTCTTTCTTCTCATTTCAGTCTTGGAAGATTGTATATTTCTAGCACTTTATCCATTTCTTCCAGATTGTCCAATGTGTTGGTGTATAATTGCTCATAGTATTTTCTTTTTTTTTTTTTTTTGTATTTCTGTGGTGTCCATTGTCACTTCTCTTTCATTTCTGATGTCATTTATTTGTGTCTTCCCTCTTTTTTCTCTTGATGAGTCTGGTTAAAGGTTTATCAGTTTGTTTTATCTTTTTAAAGAACAAGCTCTTGGTTTTATTGATCTTTTGTATTTTTTTAAGACTCTATTTCATTTATATCCACTCTGATGTTTATTATGTCCTTCCTTGTACTCACTTTGGGCTTTGTATGCTGTTCTTTTTCCAGTTTATTTAAGTGTAAAGTCAGATTGTTTACTTGAGATTTTTCTTGTTTATTGAGGTAAGCCTGTATTGCTTTCACTGTATCCTGTAAATTTGGGGTCACTGTGTTTTCATTTTTATTTCTCTAAAGGTATTTTTGCTTTTTTCCTTGATCTCATTGTTAACTTATTCATTGTTTAGTAGCATGTTATTTAGCCTCCATGTATTTGTATGTTTTTTGGGGTTTCTGTTTTTTTGTTTTTTGTAATTGACTTCTAGTATCATACGATTATGGTCAGAGATGACACTTGATATGATTTCAGCCTTATTGAATTTGTTGAAACTTATTTTGTGACTTAATATGTGGTCTATCTTGGGAAAGTTCCATGTGCACTTGAAAAGAATGTATATTCTGCATCTTTCGGGTGGAATGCTATTGAAATATCAATTTAATCATCTGGTCTAGTATGTCATTTAAGGCTACTGTTTCCTTGTTGATTTTCTGACTGGAAGATCTGTCCATTGGTGTAAATGGAGTGTTAAAGCTCGCTACTATCATAGTATTACTGTTGATCTCTCCCTTTATGTTGCTCAATATTTACTTTATATATTATTTTATATCCTATGTTGGATGCATCAATTTTTACTAAAGTAATATCCTCTTGTTGGATTGATCCTATTATCATTATGTAATGTCCTTCTCTGTCTCTTATTATAGTCGTATTTTACAGTCTATTTTGTCTGACATAGTATTGCTACCCCAGCTTTTTTTATTATTATTGTTTTCATTTGCATGAAATATATTTTTGTATCCTTTTACTTTTACTTTCTGTGTGTCTTCCTATCTGAAGTGAGTCTCTTGTAGATAGCATATTCAAGGATCTGTTTTCTTATCCATTCAGCTACCCTATATCTTTTGATCACAGCATTTAATCCATTTACATTTAAAGTGATTGTTGATAGGCATATAGTTATTACCATTGTATTATTGATATATATTTTTTAATCTTTTTAACCCCCTTTTTCTTCTTAAAGAAGTCCCTTTAACATTTCTTGTAATACTTTCTTGGTGGTAATACATTTCTTTAGCTTTTTCTTGTTTAGGAAGCTCTTTATCTCCCTCCAATTTTAAATGATAGTCTTGCTGGGTAAAATAGTCATGGTTGTGGGTCCTTTCTTTTCATCACTTTTAATATTTCATGCCACTCTCTTCTGGCATGCAAAGTGTCTGTTGAGAAATGAACTGATATGCGCTCCCATGTAAGTAATCGTCTTTCTCTTGCTGCTTTTAAGATTCTCTCTTTATCTTCAGAGTTTGCCATTTTAATTATGATGTGTCTTGGTGTTGGCCTCTTTGTGGTCTTCTCTTTGGGACTCTGCAACTCTTGGTCCTGTATGTCTATTTTCTTCTCAAGGCTACGGAAGTTTTCGGTCATTGTTTTCTCAAATAGGTTCTCAATCTTTTACTTCCTCTCTTCTCCTTTTGGTACCCCTATGATGCGAATGTTGTTACACTTGATGTTGTTCCAGAGGCCCTTTAAACTGTCCTCATTTCTTTTTTTTTTTTTTGATTCTTTTTTGTTGTTGTCTGATTAGAATTTTCTGCTGTCTTATCTTCTAAATTGCTGATTCAATCCTCTGTTTCATCTAATCTGCTGTTGAATACTTCTAGTATAGTCTTCATTTCAGTCATTTTATTCATTTGTGACATTTTATGGCTTTTATATCCTTTCTTATGTTTGCTATCTCTTTGTTGAAGTTCTCACTAAGTTCCTTAATCATTCTTCTAACCAGTGTTTTGAAATAAGTCTCCTGTTGGTTGTCTTCATTTCATTTAGTCCTTTTTCTGCAGTTCTGTTCTATTCTTTTATTTGGAACATGTTTCTTTGTTTCCTTATTTTGCCTGCCTCTCTGTGTTTGTTTCTATGTATTAGGTAGATCTCCTATGTCTTTCAGTCTTTGCCGGGTAGCCTTATGTAGTAGGTGTCCTGTGGGGCCCAGTGGCACACCTGTACTGCATGCTCCATGGGTGTTCCTTGTGTAGGTTGTGGGTACCCTCCTGTTGTAGTTGAGACTTGATTGCTTTTTGCATGTCAGTTGATGGGATAGACTCTCGGGCTGACTAGTTGTGAGGCTTGACTATGACCACAGTGTATGAGCTGTTGTCTGGGGACTGACCCCTCAAGGGGGTCACTCACCCCAGTCACTGTCATACCTATTGAGACCACCCTTTAGGTTAATTGGTTTGGGTCTGAAGCCGTCCTCAGGGTGTATTGTTTCTGGTGCCTTTTAGGAGGGTCTCCCTTGCAGTCCAAGTTCAGCTGTTGTTTGTTACCAGCCCAGGGTTACCTAGTAGGAGCTACAAAGCTATAATGCAGTTGGTTGCTGCCTACACTGGACCTGGCGGCGTGTGGGGGTGGCTTTGCTGTTAATCAAGGCCAGGTGCCACCAGTATCAGGCCTGGGGCAGCTTAGCAAAAGGCCCAGGGCCCCCCAGGCCTATTGCCACTTGCCAGTTGCCCTTAGGGCTCACACGCAGCAAAAGCCTTCTTAGATATGTGGGGCTGGACTGAATGTTCTGGTGCTGACAGTGTCCCCAACAATGCTACCTAAATTGGGTGGGACAGGTAGTGTTCACAAAGTTAATACAGATCCAGTTCTTGTGCCAGTGCCCAGTGTGTGGCCACTCCACAAAGTACCCAGAGTACATTGCAGCCAGTTGCCACTCACCTCAGGCCCCTAGGTACCCAAGAGCTGCCCCCAAAAGGCTGCATCATTAGCTGGGGCTGACCACCTGTGACTGAAAGTTTCCCAAGTGGCTGCACCAGCTGCTGTGGGCTGTCTGCAGATGGAAAAGCCTCCCACAGCATGCTGGGTGGGGCTGGCTGCCCAGCTGCTGAAAGTGCCCCTGGGTGATGCCATGTAAGCTGGGCAGGGCCATGTCCTAGGGAGTCACCAGGATCAATTAATTCTCAGATTTGGCCATGTGAGGGAGGGCTCAGCACAGGTAAGATGGTGTCTACTTGTAGTCTTCATGTGAGGTGGGATAATGGTGGTTATCCCTCTAGCCCTCACTCTGAAGCTGCACAACTCAGTCTTTCTCTGTATTTTTCTGACACCTCTTGAGTTGCCGCTGTTCCACTGGAGACCAGGGTGAGTGCCTTTAGCAAGTGAGTTCATGTGCAGGCCCTTTAAGAGGACATCTAGGTTTCTAACCACCTTCTGTCTCACAGGGTCAGGTGGAATCCTTGCTGATTTTCACAACCTGATGTTGTAGGGACTCCTTTTCTTGGCAGTGGACCATGGGCTTTTGAGCCTGGTGTGGATCTGAGACCCCTCACTCTTCAAGGGAGACCTCCACCACCAAGGTGTCCCTCCTGGTGTTCAACCACTATATGTTGGTTTGAGGTCAGACTGTTTCACATCTCTGCCTCTCCTACCAATCTCAATGTGTCCTCTTCTTTATATCCTTAGTTATAGGGACTCTGTTCAGATGGTTCTCAAGGTTGGTTTTTCTATAATTTAGTCGTAATTTTAATGTGATGGTGCGAGGTGGCAGGTACAGAATTTGCATATTCACCATATTTTCTCTTTCTCTATTTTGCTATGATGGGATTAGCACCAGGGAAATTTAAAAGGAGAGGGGTGGGAGATAGGAGAAAAAGGTGAAGGGGATTAATAAGTACAAACTGCCAGTTATAAAATTAGTCACAGGGATGTAAAGCACAGCATAGAGATTATAGTCAATAATATTGCAATAAATGTGATGTGTACTACACTTAACCATGGTGATCACTTCATAAGATATATAAATGTCTAATCAGTAAATTGTACACCTGTAACTAATATAATATTGTATGTCAACTATAATTAAATATATTTTTTAAAGGTACTTGAGCCATTATTTTAATGGAATGATAGCTGGGCATTGTTTAGCAAAACTCTTTATTCCTGGGCAGTAGTTTAAACCATATTGTCAAATGAGTAATAGACTCAAATTGACAATTATTCTATTCCTTAACTGTGTGTGTTTTTGTTTTTGTTTTTACAGCTTCGGAAAGCTGTGATGGATCACATATCCGATTCTTTCTTGGAAACCAATGTCCCTTTGCTAGTTCTTATTGAGGCTGCAAAGAGTGGGAATGAAAAAGAAGTGAAGGAATATGCCCAGGTTTTCCGTGAACATGCCAACAAGCTGGTGGAGGTAAGTCAGGGAGGCCTGAAGACTAGAATTTATTCACAGGTTTAATCTCTCCATATGGTTGTTGGAATTTCAATAGGTAGCCCTTCTATGGTTTTACCAGAGAAATAAAATCCTGCAACCTTGCCTTCCTTTATCTCCTGAGGACTCCATCACTTGCAAAGGAAACAGGTTATCAGGAATCTCTTCTATTCCACATGCCAAATGTGATCTAGAACACATCTGTTCATTTTTCTGAACAATAAGCAGAGCAAAGTTCTGAATTTAAGAGAGTAGAAACTGCCAAATGGAGGTTTAAACTGTTCCCTTTCTTCTTATCCGCATCTCCACTCCACCCATCTAACCTAGATTCGCTGTTCACATTATGAACTTGTGGGGAAAAAAATCACACTTCCACCAACACATATTTACACTCCTGCTGAAGGATCTTGGGGCACTAGTAGGCGTGTAAGTTCAGGGTCAGAAGTATATTTTGTGTGTTAGAGAAATCTGTGGGAGTTGTTTTATAAATGCAAAATTGTTCTGTGTAATATTGGAAGAAAATTTTTTTCAAGGGAAACAAAATAAAAGTAAAATGGTCACCCTGCTACCTAAATCTAGGAGCTGAAAAGCAACAGCTATACAAAGGTTGCATTTAGTGATGTGCAGCTAAATAGAAAATTAGAGATCTTAAACAGGAAATGTGTGTACTAGAGGAAAAATGCACAGGAGAATAAAGATCCTGGCAACTTTAGGAAATAGTTGTCAGAACCTGGTTAAAACTTTTGCAGGCTCTGAGCATTTAACAAAACAATCACCACCTACAACAAACTTCTGGTATATCCCCACTTTAATTCAAAATAAATTGAATTAATGAAATTACTTAAATTGACAGGCAACTTCAATGCAAGTTAAAAATTAGATTTTTTTCCCCCTTTAGAATGGCAAATTTGAGTTCTGAATAAGTTCATCAAATGTGAAATCCTCTCCATTTTTCTTCGAGTGAATAATAGGGTTGTGTTCCGATCTAATTGTGCCCTAAACATCTGTTTAGTTTCCTCTTCAATCACCCAAACACTGCAGTTGCCTCTGGGGCTGACAACATCCAGGCAGCAGCAAGTCCTGCCTCAGGCCCAGAGGGACCCTCAGGTCCTCTGCGACATAGGCAGAGCCATCACCCAGGGCAGCAGTCAGTTAGTTGAGTGTGTAAAAGCCTAGTTCAAAGTAACAGAACCTCTGAACTTCTAACCGTATGACTCCAGCCAAAAACTATCGTGTTTCCCTGAAAATAAGACCTAGCCGGACTATCAGCTCTAATGCGCCTAGTGGAGCAAAGATTAATTTCTCATAGTTCTGGAAGCTGGAAAGTCCAAGATCAAGGCTCCAGAATGTGTGTTCTCTGGTGAAGGCCCTCTTCCTGGTTCACAGCTGGCACCTTTGTTCCGTGTCCTCACATAGTAGAAGGGGTGAGGGATCTCTGTTGTGTTCCTTTTATAAAAACATTAATCCCATTCATAAGGGCTCCACTTTCATGACATCAGAACCTCCCATGGTCTCGCCTCCTAGAACTATCACATTAGGATTTCAACATATGAATTTTGGGGGAACACAACCATTCAGGTCATAGCAGTCTGGATAATGTTTTCTCCCTCCAGAGAGAATCCTGTCCTCTGAAGGACAGCAGTGAGTGAGACCATCTCAATCCATCAAGGATTGAAGTGACTTGATTCTGGTTTGTAGTCTTTCTAAGATATAGTCTGCCTTTCTTATACCCCACTTCTATGGAATAGTCTTCCAGGGGTGCCAACAGAGGAACGGATGTGTTATTTAGTATCCCACCTCATTTACAAAGCATTTACTCCAATTTTTGTTTGCTCAATATCGTGAGATGGCTGTAAACTTTGCTTTGCTTTTTTATGCTTTCAATTTACTTTTTTACTGTTGCTATATGTAACTTAATAGACAAGGATCTTGGGAGAACACTGGTGATTAAGTGCCACGCTTTGGGTCTAACTTTTCTATGGAAACTTAATTCCAAGTCTTTGCTTCCTTGGCTGTTCTGGACTCCGGTCTTTGTCTCCCCAGCCTTATGAGATTCCTGCAGATTCTAAAGAATTATATTCCATTCAGCAGCTATCTTGTATCTGGCATCTCAGTTTCCCTCTCAACACTAAGAATGGGCAAATCCCTGGGAGGAAAAGTGAAATGCGGAAAGTTAGACTCCCCACAATGAGCATCTCTTTGATCAAGTCTAAGTTTTAACTTCTTTGGCTGCTGACCAAAGGAAATTATTTTTATTTTTATTTTTATTTCTAGTTGTCCTCAGCAGGAAAGTGGGTTTTATTGGCTACTCCATGGCTGGAAGTGGAAATTCCTGAGAGAGCTGGTTTAGTAAGAAGTTTGTGGGGGTGTTTTTGATTGTTCTCAATATTTTCAGCCAGAGATTTCTTTATTCAGTTGAAATATTGAGCTTCCATGCCTCAAATAAATACGTGAATCAATGAAATGTGGTCTGAAATCATTGTCTTCATGGTTTGTCCACTTCCTGCAATTCCTTCATGGACAGCCTCCACTTCCCACCAAATAGAACCTCACAATCCACCAGGGCGCCTTTGATCCCTGTTTGAGAACCTCTGATGGATCTCTAAGTTTCCATTGATATAAGTCATAGAATGATATGTCAATTTTTTTTAAATGAAGAATGAGTGACTACATGAAATTATCCATCTATGAAGCAATGATGATAGTCTTAGTCCTTCAACATTTCTTGATTGTTGAGTTTTCCATCTATGTTTATGTTTTTGTCTTATATCTTTGTGCCATTTTGCCCCCTTTTGGTATTTGCTGTTCAGGGAGATTGATGGGATGAAGTGAATGGAGGGTGTTACAACGTATTTCACAACTTCGTGGTCCTTAGAAAGTCCTCAGCAAGGACAGATTTAGTGCAAATAAAATATTAGTAAAGTGTGAATAGGAGAAAATAATTGTCTTAACAAGTGAAATTTTGAGGGGTTTTTCTCCACTGTGTTGGTAACATTTAAAAAAGACTAGGTTAAGTTGCACTAGGGTTTGTTGATTAAGATAATTTAACAGGTCAGCTATGGTGCTTTGTGATCTATATTATTGGGCACTACAGAAAGTATCACCGTAGAACTAAATTTTTAAAAATTTAGTAAATTTTCCTCATCTCCCCAATCCAGCTAACTCATCTTTTCTGAGGGTCAGCTAAGGGCGCCAGGGCAGGGTCCACTAAGAGTGCGCTGAATCGGTCAGAGGATATCTGTTATACCTCATTCATTCCCAAGCCTTTTGGAGAAATGGAATGCAAATTATGGCAAATCAGTAGCAAAGTAATGTGCTGTGAGTGGGAAGAAGTGGGTGTAAATTGGGGGCAAAATATTCATTGAAGCAAAGAAAATAAAAGCTAATCTGGAAGACAAGATGCAGAGTCAATGTGGCTGTTTTCAGAGGCTCCAAATGTGGTTTATTCTTCCCATTGCGTTGGTACTCAGTCAGTCTGCCTGCTCTTCTTTCTTCTCACCTATCTCCACTAAAAACACCGTCGAGCAAGCTACATGCTCTTGTCTGGGAATCTGCAGTGTCCTCCCAACAGCCTTCTCATCTGCCCCATCCTCCTTCAGTTCCTTCTGCACAGAGCAGGCAGAGTGAACTTCTAAAAATGCAAACCAGATCATGCAATTTCCTTGACTGAGACCATTCCGATTATTCTCAGATTAAGGACCCACATTTTAAAGACACCTGTAAGGCTCACATGATCTGTCCCCCTCTTCAGTCTCTCGGCTCACCTACGTATCCTCTCCCACTTCCTACGAGGCATTGGCCACAGAAGCCATCTTTCATTTGCTGAACGTGCTATGTTTATGTTGCCCCTTTCCTGAAAGACTCCCCACTCTACCCCTTCCTGTCATCTCTAATCATTGTTCAGTTTACAGCTCGAAGTATACATTTTTATACTATATAAGTATACAATTTTATACTATATCATCTGTATATCACATTGTGTGCTCACCTCCCTGAGTCAGTTCTCTTTCCATCACCATATATTTTACTCCTTTTACTCTCTTCTACCACCCCCTCTGCCCTTACTCTCTGTTAACCACTAAACAGTTGTCTGTATCTATGAGTTTTTGTTTCTTTATTTGTTCATCTTGTTCCTTTGTTGCTTTCAATTTTATATCCCACATATGAGTGAAGTCATATGGTTGTCGACTTTTTCTGTCTGACATTTCACTTAGCATAGTAATCTCAAGATCCATCCACGTTGTTGCAAATGACACTGTTTTATCTTTCTTATGGCAGAGTAGTATTCCACTCTGTATATATACCACATCTTCTTTACCCAGCCATCTATTGAAGGGCACTTTGGTTGTTTCCATGTCTTGGTCACAGTAAATAAAGCTGCAGTGAACATTGGGGTACATATATCTTTACAGATAAACGTTTTCAGATTTTTTGGGTAGATACCCAGGAGAGGGATTGCTGTGTCATATGGTAATTCTATTCTTAATTTTTTGAGGAACCTCCACACTGGCTTCCATCACAGCTGCACCAGTCTGCATTCCCATCAAAAGTGTATGAGGGTTCCATTTTCTCCACAGCCTCTTCAACGCTTATTATTTGTCTTGTTGATGAAAGCCATTCTAACCGGGGTGAGACGATGTCTCATTGTGGTTTTGATATGTGTTTCCCTAATAGCTAGTGAAGTTGAGCATGTTTTCATATATCTGTAGATTGTTTGTATGTTTTGTTGGGAGAAGTTTCTGTTCATGTCCTCTGTCCATTTTTTAATTGGATTGTTTGTGTTTTTTATTGTTGAGTTTTATGAGTTCCTTATATATGTTGAATATTAGCTCCTTATCAGAGGCATTGTTTGAAAATATCTTCTCCCATTTGATTGGTTGTCACTCTGTTTTGTTGGTGGTTTCTTTTTCTGTGCAGAAGCTTTTTAGTTTGATATAATCCCATTCATTTATTTTAGCTTTTTCTTCCCTTGCCTTTGAGGTCAAATTTATAAACCCCTCTTTGAACCCAAGGTTCATAAATTTAGTACCCATGCTTTCTTCTATGCAATTTATTGTTTCAGGTCTTATGTTTAGGTCTTTATCCATTTTGAATTAATTTTATTACATGGTGACAGATAGCAGTCTAATTTCATTCTTTTACACGTGGCTTTCCAATTTTCCCAGGACCATTTATTGAAGAGACTTTCTTTTCTCCATTGTATGTTTTTGGCTCCTTTGTTGAAAATTATCTGTCCACATTTATGTGGGTTTATTTCTGGGTTTTCAACTTTATTCCATTGGTCTGTGTGTTTGTTTTTCTGCCAATGCCATGCTGTTTTGATTATTGTTGCCCTGTAGTACAAGCTAAAGTCAGGACACGTGATTCCTCCAGTATTGTTCTTTTTTCTTAGGATTGCTATTAGGAGTCTTTTATGTTTCCATAAAAATCTGATGTTTTTTTGTTCTATTTCTTTAAAAAATGCCATTGGGATTTTGATGGGGATTGCATTAAATCTGTATATTGCTTTGGGTAATATGGCCATTTAACTATATGTTGATTCTCATGATCCATGAGCACGGAATGTCTTTCCATTTCTTTGTGTCTTCTTCAATTTGTCTTAAAAATGCCTTCTAGTTTTCAGTATATAGGTTCTTCACATCCTTTGTTAAGTTTATTGCTAGGTATTTTATTCTTTTTATTGCAATTGCAAAAGGAATTTTTTTTTTCATTTCTTTTTCTTAAGTTTCATTGTTAGTATATAGGAATGCAATGGGTTTTTGTACATGGATTTTGTAGCCAGCAACTTTACTGTATTCGTTTTTTTTTTTCTAATAGCTTTTACTTTCAATTTGCACAAATCCAGGTCTATTACTGTATGCTATTTCTTCTGCTAGATTAGCAATTCCTTTAGCGAAGCGACCATGTCTAACTGATTGCTAACTATACCCCAACAAGTAGCCGAGATGAATAAAACAATAAATGCAGCCAGGGATGTTGCCAACTTTTTGACTTCTGAGGTAATATATTTTAATAACAAAGCTGCAGGACCCTCGACAGGTGCCCCCGGAATCAGTAAAGAGGCATCGTGCTTATTTAATTCCTTAATTTACTACCAAGGACGGATTTCTAACCTGTGAAGAACTGTTTGAACTTCCATGTCCACTGAGCAAAAAAGCCGTGCTGTGTACAGATTCCTGAGAAGCTGACCTGTCAGGATGCTCGTGAGACAATGCCCCTTACTCCTCTGACGTTTCTCCCCTGCCCTCTGCCTCACAAGAATGCAGCTGTCCTTCTCCTCATTTACAGAGGATCTGAGACAGCGTGTCTGACAAAGCAAAGGACAATGATGACTTAGACAATGGGTTCTCGATTCTCTGTTTCATCCTCTTGACTTAGTTACTCTTGATAGCAGCGCCCCATGCAGGGTAAGAAGCTGTATGCATCAGAAAATATAAGGCTCGAAAATAAGGGACAAACCCCAATATTCAAAATCAATAATGGGATCACCAGTAAAGCATAGACTGCCTTGGTTTCAGCCTTGAATAAATTGTTTTTCTCAATTAATTCTTCCACTTGCACAAAAGATTCATTCAGAAACAAATATTTACTGAGCGGCTACCATGTGCTGACAGTTGCTAGCAATCTAACCATGAAAATATCAGGAAAACTTCCTGCTCTCCTGAGGCACACATTCTGTTGGGGAATATTGAGAAAGAGTGAGATAAATGTGTAACATGTCAGGTAGAACTGTGTGTGCAGTGGCGGGGGATAGAGAAGGGTGTAGGAGCAGATGTGTGGTCAGAAAAGGCTTGTTTCCTAAGATGACTATTAAATAGGGACCTGAAGGAAGTGGAAGAATGTTCCATACTGTGGGAACAGAAAGGACAAAGACCCCCAAGGCAGCAGAGTATTTGGCATGTTTGATAAAGAACAAAGAGACCAGTGTGACTACAGCTGAGAGAGAGAGGAAAAATTTCAGAGCTGAGATTGAGGGCTGGGTGTAAAGATTTTATAGTTGACTCAGATATTTGAATCTATTGAAGGTTTTGAACAAAGGCATGGCATGACTAGACTTCCATTTTGAAAGAATCACTCTACTGCTATACAGAACATGTTCAGTAGAGTGACAAAAGTAGAAGGGAGATAGATAAAACGTCCCAATAGTCCAGCAAAGGATTAGTATACTATGACTAGAGTAGAGGAGGCGAGGTGGGAAGAAATGATTGGATTTTGGTTGTATTTTCAAAGTTGAGATGATATATTGGATGTTAGGATAAGAGACAGAGAGGAGTCTGGGATGACTAAGTCTTCACATGCTGCGGTATTGAAATCACTTGGAAATCTTTAAAAAACATAGCCTCCACTCTCAGACTGTTTCATGGTTGACTCTGGCTACAGCTATTTGATAAGTGTAATCCTTAAAATCCTACATGAATGTCATGGCTTTAAATTCATATAACAGAGCTGTGAAAACGCCAAGGTCTTTGTTCAAACCACAAACCAAAAAGAAAAATCAAGGAGAGCTGCATCAAAAACTACATTGATAGAACTAGATCTCCATGTGTTTTGTAAAGTACAAACTGAGCATTCCATTTTTTTCTCAATGCTGCCCTCCCTAATCCAGTTAATATATTTGAACTGGAACTGAATTAGTGAAATTCCTCAAATAATTGAACCATAACAAATCTGTAAATCATAATATTTTATGAACAGCTGTTTTGTTCCATCCCAAGCACATGACGAACTTACAGTAATTTTTTTCTGTCCTTTCAGGAAGGTATATACCAATACTACTCCGCCTCCCAAATTCCCTAATACTAAACTAAACTCTACCCTATTTTATAATTTTTCCTATACATACAATAAAGCATTACACAAAAGTTGAAGGGTTCACCTTAGGCTCTTAATAATTATTTAAATATAAGACTAGGGTTCCTTATAAGTTCTTTATTACCTTATTTCATGATTTTGGTAACCAAAGAAAGTAGCCACTATTTTACAGATGAGAAAACTGCGGTTTCAAGAAGTTTAATAGCTTGTCCAGTGTCACGCAGCTAGAGAGAGGCAGAATTCATGCACAAGCCAACTCTCTGACTCCAGAGACCATCCTGTTTACCACTATGCACACTGCCCCTGGGCTCTATTGCAAAGTGTACGTATAGACTAGCATCTGAGCCTTTGTATGTAAGTATTTATTAATAGTATAGTCCCAACCCCCCGCCCCCCCAGTAATTGCTTGAAGATTTTTTCTGTTGCTACTATTGACAGGTGTTAAGTTGCATACCTCTCAAATCACATTTCAGGGAAGAACCGTATGAGTACTTTAACACACACACGCTTGGGGGTATCACGCATTGCTGGAAAGGAATTCCTGTACACCCTAGCGGAGTAGATTGTCCAAGCTGCTTTTTGGTACTGGCATTGAGCATAAGCTAAGCTCACTGGGTAGCTTCATGAATCTTCATCGGCACAGCCTGAATTGTTCAGATCTGTTCCAATTACTAAATGCCATGAACTTTCAAGGTTGCTTGCCAATAGTGGATTCGAAGGATATTAAATATTTTCGTGTCAAAGGTCTACTGCAAGTGCTGACCTATGCACAAAATCTAAGTACTTCCAGGTTCCATTTCAATCTTTGAAACAGTCAAAGTGCAAAGTGCATGGCCATATTATGAAATCAATTAATTTTTAGATGTAAGAAGGATTGGCCATTAATTTCCATGGAAATGTGATTTTTTGTCATCTGGATAAAAACTTATCCCAAGAGTACCTATCCACCAAGTTCACCCAATAGGTGACTGAAGTACACTTACAAAGATATATTCAGAAAAAAGGACAATTAATTATGTTGCTCATCCCTAAGGAGAAGAGGAAAGATATCAACACTTAGCTCCTTTTCTGTGCTAGATATTGTAGTGATTTTCACATATCATCTCATTTATTCCTCTTAACAAGTAAGTGCCTTAATCATCACTATCACATAGTTTTTCAGATTAGGAAACTGAGGCCCAAGGAGACTAAAACCAGCCTGACCAAAGTCAGTAGCTGATGGGTGAAAGCCAGAATTTAGATGTCTTAGGGTCCGTGTTCTCTATACTGTCCCATATATGTTCCCTCCTTCCTCCCTTCCAATTCCTCTCTCTCTTCTCTTTCTGTGTGTGTGTGTGTGTGTGTGTGTGTATACACATAGATACGTTACATATATACAGTTTTATATATATCTTTCTTATCAGTTTACTCTCACCACAATAAAACCATAAGCTAGTAGTATATTAATCATTTTTAGTCTACTCTCTAAAGTTGAGAAAGAGTAGTGTTATGTATTAAAACGATTTCTAAGAAGTTGGGCTGGAGGCTGTAATTGTGGTGCTGCCAGATCAGACATTAGAGCATTGCATTCAGTGTTGCTGCTGCAGGCAGGTAGGAAACATTTGACCTTTTGTTGTCCAGTTGTCCCCCCTTATCCAGGGGCAGAATACGTTCCAAGACCCCCAGTGGATGCCTGAAACTGAGGATAGTACCAAACCTTATTTTTAACTTTTAAATTAGGAATAGTGAGAGATTAACAACAATAACTAATAATAAAATAGAACAGCTATAACAATATAGTGTAATACAAGTTATGTGAATGTAGTCTCTCTCTTTGTCTCTCTCTCCCTCTCTCTCAAAATATCTTATTATACTGTATTTACCTTCTTTTTGTGATGATGTGAGATGATACTATGCCTACGTGATGAGATACAGTGAGGTGAATGATGTAGGCCTTGTGACATAGGACGACTGGACAGCTGATGGTTTTCTTACTGAAACCTGTTGGAAGAACATTGGAATTGGAAGTTGTCGTCTCTTTCTTTTTAATACATCAAAGTGTTGCTGTAGACGGTGTAACCCTTCAGTGATCATAGGGGTGACTTTGATGCTGCATTTCATCTGAGGACTGTATTCCATAATTTTTATAAAATAAGGGTGACTTGAACACGAGGTCTGAGATACCGCAACAGTCTATCTGATGACCGAGAAGGCTACTCCATGACTACCAGGCTAGGAGTATCTCCAGTGTGGAAGAGGCTGGGCAAAGCAATGATTATATGGGGTGGGAGGGGGTTGTGTGTGCAAGATTTCATCATGATACTCAGAATGGTGCGTAATTTAAGATTTATGAAATGTGTATTTCTGGAACTTTCTATTTAATATTCTGGACCAGTTGACCATGGGTAACTGAAACCCTGGACAGTGAAACTGCGAATAAATAGGGACTACGGCACTAAATGTTAGTTTTACTGTTTCATCACCTATGTGGGGAGTGGCTGGTCTCTTTACGTATGAGTCTGTTTTGTCCAGTAGTTTGTGTTTTCTGCAACTGTCAAAAGGTATGTATATTTTATTCCAGTTAGCTTAGAAACTTTGCTGTGTAGTATCATCTTACATTATTAAGGTCAGACCCTTTCAATGCAAAAATGAAAAATTAAGTCCCATTAAAAATGATGGGTTTGTTTAAGAGCAAGAAGTTTTTATTTGCCCAGGAAAACACTCTTCCATGCTCATGTGTTCAATCTTTGTTACCTGTGAAGGCTTTGTATATCACAAAGCCCCCTAGTCAGCCTAGTGCCATAATTTGAAAGGGATGGTATGTTGGGATATTGCTCTTTTGAAATAAAAACAACTTTTCAGTTTACCTTGCCTCCATTAGCTTTAGAAGGAGGTGGAGTTCACCTTCACAGAGCCCCGTGGATAGCCTGAGGTTCAGTGAATGTGTATGTGCTTTCAACGCTTACCTTACAAAACAGCATTGGGTCCATTGGACATGATGACTGGGATTTTTTTGACAGTGTAGTCATGTACCCCTACAGCTCTGGAAATGAACAAATCGCTTTAGTCCTCTGACCCTCAGATTTGCTATCTGGCACATCATCATTTAGGTCCTGTCTATCTCCAACTTCCTATATGCTAAGGACCTTTCCTGAATCCAGATTCTATGAAAAGGGAAGGCCCAAATGATTATCTTGTTCTAGAATGCATTTGTGATTGAAAATGGAATTTTGAGGAGTAGAAGAAAAACATCACTACAAGAGTTTTCTGGCGCCCTCATGTCCCCAGTGAACAATGAACTGAAGCTTGGGGTACAGTTGGTGGCTAAGCTGTTCCAGACCATAAAGTGACCGAAACATGCATTCCATCGCTATGTATTTTACTTCTGTGGATTTTGCCTGTGACTGCCCCAGTGGCTCAAAAATAGGTTTGAATGGCTCTTAATCACTGGTGATGATATATGTAGGAGCCAAAGAGAGAATAGAGGACCACAGCTGCCATAGATAAAAATCTATATATTAGCTAAATTATCAATTGAGATTGTTTATATGACTTAAGAGCTTCTTTTTTCTCTTTTTTTTCTTTCTTTTTCTGTAGGCTTATTAGTGCTTGCTGGTTAAAGCCAATAGTTGTGAATGGCTGCAGTGCGAAGGGCTGCTGGGTGGTGTGGCATTCTTTAACGTACCCTGCTCCAATCTCCAAAAAGCATTTTCTGCTTCTCAAAATCCCTCTATTATGTGTGAGTGTGTGGATGTGTATTAGGTTGGTGCAAAAGTAATTGCAGTTTTTGCAATTATTTTTAACTTTTAAACCCCAATTACTTTTGCGCCAACCGAATATACCAGACATGACTTTCATCTAAAGAACAGATATTTTCTCAATAATTTGTAAAATACAATATGAGTACCTTTAGAAAAATAAAACTCATGTCTTAACTGACCTTTAATATAAAATCTAAGTGAAAACCCTTTGTAATACAAATGTACCTTTCAGAAATTCCCGCCACCACTTCCAACCAGATTGCTGCCCTCAGCTGCTCCTGTTTAGACATTCTGGAGTTGCCACAGAGTGTGAATTTCACACATCCAAGGTGCCTGGGAATTGAGTCAATATTTTCACATAATGCCAGTTGCCACCAAAATATAGTTACTTACTTAGACTGACAAGTTTTATTTTTTTATGCACAAATAATAGGAGCCCCTGATTTATCTTTCCTACATGTTTTCTTGGAAGATTGAAACAAAACACATTTTTGCAAATCTCTAAAATTTCCTGAGTGAATGATTCCTTTACCAAGTGTATGTGGAAGAGTCCAAGACCTCAGACCCTCCATCTCCCCTCACCTACATAGTTAAAAAAAAAAACAACACAACACTTTTTTTTTATTTAAAATTTTTAAAAGCTTAATTTATGACTGAACTTTAAAACACAAGATGCTTTGGTGGTGAAATATGTAATGTATAGGCAAAAATGCCTTTCAGACTGCCTGAATGAGGAATGGCTGCAGATTTTCTGCAAAATGTCATGGCAGTTTCTACACGGAGACTGAAGACATGGAGGTTGTTAATGGCAGTGGGGTGTCAGAGTCTCCTATGGATCAATAGTTTTGCAAACTAAAAATAGGCGGAGATTTGACCTATCCCAGTGCAACACTCAGCTAAAGAGGCTGTTTTGATCCCCATAATCAAGTATTTCAAAAAGTCAAGTCTTTTCAAGTACATGCCTTCAAGTATCTCTGTTACATAGAGCTTTTAAAAAAAATAATTTGCAATTTACATTCAAATAGGTACACTTTTCATGTGCCCGTTGTGTAATCATGATACCAAGCTGGTGTTTGTTCTAATCAGAGAACTCTAACATCTTAGCCTCACACCCATCTGGAGATGAGGCTCAGATGGGCACCGGAGGTGAGTGAATCCTTTCATTCTGGTAAAGTCCCGAATTGAAAAAGCCAAAGCCAAACTCTCATTTAATGCTGCAGTCTGGGATTAAGGACAGGCCACATTCTTGCAGAGGAAACTGGAAATACAGTTGGGAACAGTACCGGGGCTGTGATTCAGGCCACCATGACAAGATCAGAATGTTTGGAAAACAGGAACAGGGAGACTGGGGAGTATATGTTGATGGAAAGTGGGAAAAGGAAGGTCTGATTTAGCAGGGAAGATAGGGAGTCCGGTTACCTCTGCTAACTGGTCTACCTGATGCAGCTCTGATTCATAAGTTAGACTCATGCTGTTTTTCTGCCCTTGAATTTTGCCTTAAGGACCATTTTCCCTTCTCATTGACATCATAGACTCTGACTGACCTCTGTTATTTCTCCCCATGGTCTGCCTATTACCAGAAACCTTTCAAATGGGCATATTTGTAGGTTTCAGTGCCAGTATTTCTGCAAATAATGGTTATATTATTGGCCCCATTTTTCCTCTAATTGGTTTTTTGAGGAAAAAATTCGAATATCCAATGAATTCTCTTTGTTTGATTTTTGCCTGGAATTTTGAGGGTAACAATTGCTTTTCTCAAAATGAAAACAATTCAACCTTTGTCCCAGTAGCTTAACCAGAATTTTGGAGGAAGAGCTTTTACTCAAATACCATCAATAAATGGCTGCCTTGGAATTCTGAATATTTTCTCACGGTCTAAAAGCACTAATGACATTTGTACAAGTGGTTTTCTTGCTCTGAAAAGTCCAACTATAAATCCACAAGGAGAGCATTGAAGCTAATATATTTTTTATCCTATCTTAGAGAATTTCAGTGTGCCATGACTATTTCCATTACAAGTTCTCCTAGAAGGAGGAAGGAAGTTAAGTGAGGTTTTCATTTTCACATCGTTGCTTGTCATTTTCTAGCCATGATCACTTAAGTTATTAAGATAACAGTAACTTGTCTTCCACAATAGCTTTCAAAGGAGTGAACTCTGTTTTGTTCAAAGAAAGTTACAATTTTGCAGAAACTTAATGCAGTAGTAGCTGTTGTGTGGTGTATTTAAGTTGTATTTGTGATTACTTACCATTCTGGAGCACCATGGTGGGTGATCATGATTCAAAAGAGCTGATCTTCTTTACTTTGAATAACATTTTGGATGTGGGTAGAGATTATGAAGATCAAAGTATTTAACAAGGAAAATGTAGTTAATTTACAAGGGTTTCTCAACCTCCTCACTATTGACATTTTAGGTTCATAACTTTCTTTTGTAGGGCTGTCCTGTGCATTGTAGGATGTCAGCATAGCTGGACTCTGTCAACCTGATGTCAGTAGCGACCTTTCCTCTAGTTGTGACAACCAAAAATGGTATAGAAACTGCCAAAGATCCTCTGGGGGACAAAATCATCCTAATTTGAGACTAGTTCTCCACAATCTTTTTATACAATAAATATTTACATCATGAAACTTAAATTATGTACACTCAGTGCCCCATACCTCCATTGGTTAATTTGTAACACATTATTTGATCTGAATAAAGTGACCAGATACATCCAATGGATGGTGGCAAATTTTGTTTTTCAATTACAGTTGACATTCAGTATCACTTGGTATTAGTTTCAGAGAAGTGATAATTAAAATTATCTCTAAAATTGCTGTTACTGAGAACTATCACCAGTTTCTCTCCCCATAAGTATTTTGGTAAAAAAGTTCTTGTCTCAAAATGATTTCCTTATCATCTTTAATGTTTCCTAAAATCTCACTATTAAAGTATATCTTAGTGTTCTGAAACTACCAGGAAGGGACCTTAACTGTTGTTCAAATAGTGACATCTAATTAGGATTCTCTCATTGATTTTATTACTAATTAAGGCAGCTGGCTGAAACTGAGACTCTGGTAAAAGAGGACAGGGATGGGTATTAGACGAGAAGGTGGGTAGATAATATGCTGGAAAAGATGTGAACAAAATGAGAATGGATGATGGCAAAGTCATCACCAATAAGGTTCAGGACCAGTTATGAAATGAAACTACAGGGCACACATCGTACATAGATGCTCATTAGTTGAAAGTTAAATTGGGGTTGGAATTCCCTGGATTGGCCTGGTCTCAATCTATCTTTGTAGTCTAACTTCCTATTAATTTCTTAAAAAGAAGAAGAAGGAAAAAAAACAACTTTCATGCAGTTAACAGCTTTCCGTAGTGTCGTAGCAAATATCTCAAATTTGCTATTTCTGAGCCTTAACTCCTGCAATTTGCTCAGCCAGAAATAATAATAATAATGATAATAATAATAATAATTATTATTATTATTATTATTATTATTACTATTATTGTTTCTCTGCCTAGTGATCTCTTGCTTTATTTTTTAATGAAAAGACAGAAAGAATGTAAGATAGCTTTCAAGCAGTGAAGGGGAAATACATGCTATGGGTCTAGTTCGTGAGGACAGTACCCAAAGGCAGGAAGAATGCCAACATCCCTAGATCATGGTCATTGGCCTTGGACAGAGTCTACCCTCTCTTCCCCCACAAGGCATGTGGATACTGATTACAGAAAGCTGCTCCAAGTGTGGACGCTGGACCAGCAACATCGGTCTTACCTGGGATCTTATTGGAAACACAGAATCTCATGCCCCACGCCAACCCTACTCGGCATTTTAACAACTTCCCCAAGTGAATCCTATAACCTTTATCTTTGTGTAGCACTAGCATAAGAGACATCGTTTTTCAGAGTGTATCTTCATGAAATGATCTAGGGGGAAAAGGGATCAAATACATATGTGGAAATCTCCTCATACTATAGCCACTTTTTAGAGATCCTCAATGCTCAGGGACACTGACAAAGATACTTTGGAAAACCCCAAATGATAACATCAGGCCTTGAATTCCTGACATATTATAATTAAGATTTGGTTATAGAAAACAACTAAAGGGGCTGGCATGATGACAGCTATGTTTTGGGTGACTACTTTGAATCAAAATTATTTTTTAATGCTAAAATATGGGTAAACTTTCAAATGTCATGGCAGTCAACTTGCTAAACACCAATATCCCCCGAACTGCCCTGTCCAAGGCAGTCCAGAAATGTGTAATTACTAGTATTAAGTCAGTGCTTATTTGCCAAATCAAATTATTTATTTAGTTGGCAATTTTTTTTTCTGGAATTTGTTTCAAATCTATTTGATAAACCATGGACAGTTCTACTGTATTCATTTGCTAAGGCTGCCATAACAAAATACCACCAACTTGGGTAGCTTAAACAACAGAAATGTATCTTATCACAATTCTGCAGGACAGGAGTCCAAGACCAAGGTGTCATCAGGTTTGGTTTTTCCTGAGGCCTTTCTCCTTAGGCTTGCATTTGGCCACTTTCTCTCTGTCTCCTCACATGGTCTTTCCTCTGTGTGCACAAATTCCTGGTATTTCCTTGTGTGTTCAAATTTTGTCTTCTTATAAAAATACCAATCAGATTAGATTAGGGCCAGCCCTACGGGTCTCATTTAACTTAATCATCACTTTAAAGACCCTATTTCTAAATACAGTCACACTCTGAGGTACTGGGGATTAGGGCCTCAGCATATGAATTTGGGGAACACACGATCCAGTTTATGAAAGATACCAAATTGGCTTTTTTTATGAGAGAAAGAAGGCAGAATATTTACTTTTATATGTCTATTTTGAAGGGTTTACATTTTCATTTTCAACCATTGCTTAAGCCAATGATGGCATTCCTCAGAAATAATTTTCTAGTGACTGGCCTAAGTCATGACTAATTCTTTCTTCTCTGACAGAAATTTTTGCACCTTAAAAAATATCCTCAACCTTTCCAAGCGTGTTACATAGAGAACACTTTACTTTTTTTTTCTTTTTAATTTTATTTTTTCAATTACAGTTGACATTCAGTATCACTTTGTATTAGTTTCAGAGAAAGCCTTACTTCATGAGGAAGTTCCTCAAACTCTTAAGCCTGGTTCAGGCTGATGTAGTCATGATCCTGCTCATAGTTGTCTTCATTCTGTGCAACCATCATGTACCAGGAGCAGACTGTGTGCAGTTTTCACTTTTCTGTAATTTATTCACCCATGCTTATAAACTTGCCTTCTAGTATTTACCACTAACTCCTGGCCCAGGGAGCCACTGTGGGTTTTTATTTTCCTAGCACACATTTCTTATTCATCCAGGTCAAGGTACTCTACTTGGAATCTGAAAGACCTCTCGTAAGTGCTCTGAACAGCTGAAAAACTGCACAGGACCCTGTTTGCTGCAAGGGCTCTCAGAGAGGGTAAAGGATGGGTATTGTGCTGACCACTGCTTCCTTCGCTCCACCGGGGAATATCATTTCCTCATCTGAGCAACCGCCATTCTCTGCTTCAGCCTGTTGCCACTGCTGCTTGAGGAATATGCATACTCTTCTCTTTTTGATAATAAAGTATTCACTGAAAATGATATGAGTAAATACAGTAGGGGTGGGAAGTGAGAACAGAAATGATATTGAATATATTATGAAATTGTGAGCTAGACCTCCCCAAGTCTAAGTAATTCCTTGACTACTTTAGAGCCCTTTCCAGCTGCACCAGGTGCAGCCAGGGTATCTGATTACATCTAGAGATTTACCAAAGACAGTCAGGAAAAATCCATCATCAATTTATTTTTCATGTCTACCGATGCATTTTAATGTTAAGATATTTACAAAAAAATAGTGGAAGTTGTATGAATAAATGAAGCGTTGTACTTGACCATAGCATTGTGTGTGTATGTAATTTTAATATTTTTATATTGTATATACTTATATATATATTTTTTTTTCCAAAAACACTTTCATTATCATGCATTTGATTCTTAGAACAGCCCACTGAGGAAGATCAGGCAAATTGCTTTCCCAAGAAATACCACGCTGCCAGTTGGTAACAGACATGATTCTAGAGTCCAAATTTCCACCCTCCGAATTTCAGTTCTATTGAGCCAATATTAATTAAACAACTACTACGTGTCAGACACTGTTCTGAACATGTGAGATGTATCATTGAATGCTACAGTGATCTCCACCCTTAGGGGGATCTAATTAAGTCTAATTGTAGAAAACGGATAGTAAATGATAGACGAAATAAATATGTAACTTATTTAATAATTAGAAAGTGGCAAGTACCATGGACAATGGAAGGATAAAGTAGTAAGGAAGATCAGGAGTAGGAGGGTGTTGGAATTTTAATTAGAGTTGTCAGAAGAGGCTATGATGAGAGAATGATATTTGGGCAAAGTCTGATAAAAAGTGATTTTGGTATTTAGTAATTTATCCACTGTGTATTCCTTCCGCTTGGATATTGGTTATAGCATAAATACCCAAATAGCCTGTGAATATTTTCTTAGAAACCTTAACATTGTGGAGTGATAAAAAAAGAACAATGGGCATTGGCCTGCACCTCTAAAGAATTACAATGTGGAACTAGGGAAAGTCAACCCTCTTCTCCCACTGAGTCCTGGCAAGCAGGAAATGGCAGTGCCTTTTTAAAAATTGTTTAGCCTAACTTTATTGAACAATAACTGACAAATATAATTGTACATATTTAATGTGTACAACATGATGATTTGATATCCATATCCATATCCATTGTGGAATGATTACCAAAATCAAGATAATGAACACATCCATCACCTCACATAGGTAACTTTTTGTGTGTGTGTGTGGTGAGAATACTTAAAATCTATTCTCAGCAAATTTCAAGTATACAATGCCATATTATTAACTGTAGTCACCATGCTGTACATTAGATCCTCAGAACTTAGTCTTCTTATAACTGAAACTGCATGCCCTTTGGCCTACATCTTTCTATACACACCCCCCGTACCCCCAGTCTCTAGCAACCACCATTCTACTCTGTTTCTATGAAACTAGCTTTTCTTTTTAGATTCCACATATGAGTGATACCATAAACTATTTGTGTTTCTCTGGCTAATTTCACTTAGCATGATGCCCTGCAGTTTTATCCATGTTGTCACAAATGGAAGAATCTCCTTTGTTTATATGACTTAATAATATGTATTCTGTTTTATATACATTTATATATGTGCATATGTATGTACATTTTTTTATCCATCGATCAACGGACACTTAGCTTGTTTCCATATCTTGGCTATTGTGAGTAATGATGCAATGAACATGGGGGTGCAGCTCTCTTTTCGAGGTACTGATTTTCTTTCTTTTGGATTTATACCCAGAAGAGGGATTGGTGGGTCATATGAGAGTCCTATTTTGAACTTTCTGAGAACCCCCATACTGTTTTACTTAATGACTTCACCAATTTACATTCTCACCAACTATTCACAAAGGGTCCCTTTTCTCCACATTCTTGCCAGCTCTTGTCATCTCTTGTCTTTTTGGTAATAGTCATCCTAATGAGGTGATGTCTCATTGTGAATTTGATTTGCATTTCCCTGATGATTAGTGACGTTGAGCAGCTTGTCATGTACCTATGGGCTATTTGCATGTCTTCTTTGGAAAAAAAGTATCTTTCCAGTTCCTTTACTCATGTATTAGTTGGGTTTGGGGCTGGGGGCAGGTGGGAGTATTTTTTGCTATTGAGTTGTAGAATTCTTTATACATTTTGGATAGTAACCCCTTATCAGGTAGATGTTTGTAAATGTTTTCTCCCATTCTGTAGGTTGCCTTTTCAATTTATTTATTGTTTTCTTTGCTGTACAACAGCATTTTAATTTGATTGAGTTCTACCTGTTTGACGGTAAAAGCAGGCATCCTTGTCTTGTTCCTGATCTTAGAGGAAAGGCTTTTAACTTTTCACCATTGAGGATGATGTTGGCTATGAATTGGTCATATATGGCCTGTATTATGTTGACTCACATTCCTTCTATACCTAATTTGTTGAAGGTTATTATCATGAAAGGATGTTAATTTTGTCTAATGCTTTTCTGCAACTATTGAAACGATCATATGATTTTTATCCTTCATGCTCTTAATGTGTAGCATATTTATTCATTTTCATCTGCTGAAACATCCTTGCATCTCAAGGATGAATCCTACTTGATCGTGGCCTTGTTAAGATAGGCAACTTCCAACTTTTAAAGAAGATCATAGATGTAAAGAAGTAGAAGATGTTTCTATCAATGCTGAATCCATGGCCATCATGGGCTGATTGACATTGCTTCTAAAATGCTCACATACATATTTGGGTACAAGCCTGCTCACATAGTGATAAGGAGTTAGGACTTCTCTCTGTCACTAAGATTATTCCTTAGGGCTTTGTTAGAGGTCAAGTCCTTAATGTTAATGAAGGATGGAGAAAAGAAGGTAGAACTTCACAAAGGGAATTCTTTGAGCAGCAAAATGGAGAGTTTGGACAATTTGTGTTGGCCAAAAAACATAACTGATATTTCTTAGAGGTTCCCTTTAGGCTGTGATCTCAAATTCCTTCAATGAGGTGGCATAGAACAGGCTAGATAATCATGCTAATGCATAACCCTCAATCTCAGTGGCTTAAAATAGCATAGATCTAATTTTCCTCCATCCTAGATGTCCATCGGGAGTTCTAGGGTTATTGAGGATCTTCTATTCCTCTTTGTCATGTTTACTCTAGGACTTGGGCTGATGGAACAGCCGATATTTATGACTGGAACACACCAGTGATAAATGTGGCTGAGAAGAAGGTGGATATGGCCAAGCATATATTAGCTTCTAAAGCTTCCATTTGGAAGTGGCACGTGTTTTTGTTGACTGGAGAAAGTTAATCTGGACAGACGCATGTTAAGGTACTTGTAGAAGGAAATCCTATCCTGTGGCTAGAAGCAGAGACAAAATAGTTGTGAATCACATAGGAATTAGAACAGTAGGAAAGATTTTGAAACTTCTGTAGATTCTTATACCTAAGAAAAATATTGAACAGGTGTTTTTTGTTTTTGTTTTTGTTTTTTCTTGTTGAGAAGGTGTCCTTTGGTTCTCAGACTGGATATCCGATTCTTCTTATGAAGTTCTTCATTTTTCAGGGAGTAGAAAGGCAGGATAAACTTTTCCCAAGGTTTGAGTTGAAGAAACAAAGTAGAAGGTCAAGAGCAATGAAAAAGATATAGTTTTGTTGAGTACATTGGTCACGCATTAATGATGAAGCGATTGTCTCAAAAGTCCATCTTAAGTTGAGAAAAAGACACTTTTATCTTTCAATAATGAAACTTTTAAAAAATTACAACTCTGTGCCATAGACAATACTTTGTTCTTTTATTTTCATGACTTCTGTGATGCAGTTCTAAGATATTAGTGTCCGTGGCAACTAAGAAGGGCTCATGTGGCTAGAAAGGCCTGAAAAATATCACACATTAGATAATCAGTGGGCTTAGTTGAGAAATGGAGACAGAACTGGGGAGGCCAAATGGATATTAAAGTCACGTAGGAAATAAGGTCAGCCTAAGGATCAGGTGAAATGAGAGAGGACAAGCAGGTCTCAAAGGCCTGATTCAAAAGAAAGCAAGAGACAGGAAACTTAGCTTCCCCGAGGAGCAAGGGATACCCATGTGAGCTCTTTTCCTAGAGCAGAAAGTGGAGACCAGAATTATAGGTGGTAGGTCAGGCAACATGGGCTTAGCTAAAGTATTGTTTCAGTGAGGCTGCTTACCTGTCTTTAGCACACGTCGGGTGGGGGAACCTGGATATTGATATTGAAGTGTAGATCTTTAGGAAGTTTCCAAAAATGTATATATTTTTTGGAAACATTGATTCTCAATCTGCAAAGACAATAGTAGAGGTAGTTTATATTTGCATCTGTAACCTGAATATGAGGGGACTTTCTTGGTCTAGCTTTAAGACCAGTCTCTGTAGGGGTGACATATCCCAAAGGAATCATGGCTATAGCTCAGAAAGCTTTGAAGAATAGTGTGGGTCTCCACTGTAATTTTGACTAAGGGGATATAGGGGAGAAAGGGCTTATGCAGCAAAAATTTGCTTAAAATTTTTTTTCTTTTGTAAATTTTGCCTTTCCTCAAATGGCCATTTTCATGTCACTACTCCACTATCGTATGATTTGGCATAGAGGCTAATGGCAGACTTGGAATTCCAGTTACCTGGTTTGAATCTTTGTTCTACCACTTGTTGGGCTTTCCTGAGGTTCTGTAAAAAAGTTCACTCATCTGTAGAATAGAAATAATGATAAGGTAGTTGTGAGGATGAGATAACTTATATATAACAAACCTAGAGTAGGACCTGGCACATAGAAAGTTCTAATGAAGTATTAGCTGTGATTATTATATCCATAACCCCAATCTCCAGAAACCTGTCTTTCCCAGTCGTCCATTGTTCTCTTTTCTGACTGTCTTTATTTTTGTATTCATCTTCTACTTGTTCATGGCTTCTACATTTCTGCATCTTAGTGAATTACTCCATTTCCATGTGGAAACAGTTTGCCTACTCAGAAGATGTGAGAGTGGGCAAAGAAGTAAATATCTATACTAAGTGTGTTTGTCTCAATCACACATCCAGTGAACTCTGGAGGTTATATAATGGCCTATCTAACTAATTTGCATTTTCTTCTTTATTAGAAACTGCTAATAAACTCATTCTCTGTGTGTGTAAAGTTTTAGGCCTGTCTATGCAGGATTTTGACTTGCCCATGAACCTCTGGCAGCTCCGTCAGTGCAAGGATTCTCAATTTTTCATTCAGGTTCTAAATGTTTGTGCTTAGTCAGAGGCTTCCTCACCTTATTTGCTATAATGTTGGTTCCCTTCCAATATGCCAATGATAATAATTGCAACCAATTAATGAGTACAGTCTATAGGGTAGATCTTGTGCTTGCTGCTTTTCATATATTGTTGAATTTAATCTTTGTAATGAACCCTATGAGATAGGTAGTAGTTTCCCAGGAATGGGGAAACCAAGACATCAATAGGTCAAATAACTCATCTAAAGTCACTAGGTGCTGGAGTCAGATTTTGAACCCTGACCGTGCCTGAATTCGAAGCCACTTCTAGCAAGTGTGTTTGCTTCTTTACACGGTAAGGAAATAATTGTGATTTAGTGCAGCATCTTGATTCTCTGTCCCAGGTTCTCTGGCAGCTACCATGCTGTAAGCTCACTGTTCTGTACAGGTTAGAATGGCAGGTGGTGGACTTCATCCCTCTGTGATAGGAAAGTCTGTTCTTATGTGGAGTTGGAACAGAAAACACGTTCCTAGTAAGGAGATATGCGGACACTATGGTAATTTTTGTAAAACACCATTGAACTGCCTGAGTTCAAATATCAAAGCCATCTCTTGCTGGTTGTGTGATTTTGGGAAAGCTATGTTTTACTGCTTTGTGTCTCAGGTTTCTCACCTGATATGTGGGGATAATAACAATATTGGCTTTGTAGGCTTTTGTAGGAGTAAATGGAGAATACCAAGTAAATTCATAGAACGATTTTTGGTAAATAGTGAATGCCCTATAAACTCTATTGTTGTCGTCATTGTCATATCCTCATTATTGTTGTTACTGTTTATAGTATTCTTGCTGATTCTGTTGTTCTTTTAGAAGCTATAGCTCACAGTTATATCTCCCTTACTTATATCACCACTCAGAGAAGAAGCCAGGCCAGCAAGAATAAATGCTGTTGCTGATTAAGGACCAGCAGGAGACCCCCTTTTTGCAGGTTGTCTTCAGAGCAGACAATGTCATTATCTCTCTCCTGCATCTTTCTGCCTAAAGACCTCAGAGGATTGTCTATAAGAGAAATGGTAACCTCCGTTACAAGTCCACAAATATTACACAAATTACATGTTTACTTACCTAGAAAACAAATAAATAAGCAGGTCCTTATGTGGGCCATCCTTGCATATCTCTTCCATTCATCAACCCACCTTCCAAGCCTCAGCCTTTCTAGTCATCCAGCTCAGGCCCCGTTTTGGGGACAGAATGGTGATGTGGTCAGTGGACATTAATGAGGCAATCTCTCAAAGCTCCCAATTAATTGATGTGCATTTTTCCAGAATAGGTCAGAGGGTGGGGGCAATGGATTTTAATCACTCATTTATCGCTCAGCCATTAGGCCACACAGGAAACCTCTGTTCAAAATATAGGACCATAGTATATGTGCTAAGTACTCCAAACCAGCCATGAGCCATGTAGCAAGTTCTCATAACTCATTCCCTCAACCCACACTGACTCCCATCCCCAGTGGAACTCTGATTACATCTTGTTTTTTGCTTCGTAATATCTTCACTTCTACTATTTCCAAGGAGCTCCGATGTGCCATCCTCTTGGAATAAGACGGTGGTCAGTTGGTGTTAGAATTCCAGACTTTGAATCCACTCTCTCCTTTCCTTTTTTCCCCCTCTCTGTTTCCTGTTTGTTGAATGGAGATCCTAACACCTTCCATTCCCCTGGAAGATGAGAAAATAATTTAATGAGTTTAAACCTTTAAATTTCTCCCCTTGACAAACAAAACACAACTATGAGTGGCTTCAGAGAAAGACCCAGACAAGCGCTCAGATCATCTTTACCATCATCACTATCTTGTTTTCTACTATTAATTAGTCTCCAGATATCACAGAACAGAAAACGGAGTAACCTTAGCTCTGACAGTCAAGAATTTGCATTTTTTTCTTTCCCTAGCACTTCCTATCATGCCCACCTGAGGCTTGCAGTGAGAGGCCTGCCATAAGGAACTGAGGCTCACACTTTTTCTTTCACCTCTCATAATCTTTCTTTGGGATCTGCAATTGGGGGAAAGATGTATTTGTATCTTAGAAGCATTGTTAACCATATGGAATAAAGACAGCCTTCCTGTAGAACTAGAGTTCACTTAATCGTGCCTTGGGTCTATGTGTACAGTGAGGCTCTTCAGTTTTGACTCAGAGAATTATCATCTGCTTTTATAAGATCACAAGACAATAATGAAGGCTGAGCAAGCCTCCTCATTCCAGTTGTGTGGGCTGGCTTTAGAATGGAGAACAAGGCATAATTTTCGACACTTAATAGGATTAATTCAAACTGACAGAGTGAGAAAATTAATTTTTCAGGTTGCCATTCATTTCTTTTCTCTATCAGTCAGTCAACAGTTATTTATTGAGCACCGTCTGTGAGCTCTGCATCAAAAGGCAACGAGAAGAAGCATAAGACGTGACCTCTGTTTTTACCATTTCCTGTTTACTTGGGGAGAAAAAGCCAGCATCTGTGGTCTAATAAAAAGAATTCTTAACTTGGAAACAGATCTGTGATCTTGTCACAGTTTGTTGAGTAGTATAGTATGTGGAGAAGTGAAAGTGTCCTGAAATTGTGCTCTTAGAACTGTAAAATTGGGCATTGTCATTAACTAGCGGTGGAACACTGGGAAAATTCCATATCAACTTTCTCATCTGTGAGAATGAAGTTAACAGTAGTGCCCAACTGAAAGAGTTGTTGAGACCTTAGAGTTAAAACTTGGCTTGCATCACATTAAAGACACATTAAGTATGACATATTATTAGTTTGGTATTTCAGGCAAGCCCATGAAAGTCTCTTGAAAAGAAAAAGGACCTGAAATGTGCTGTGAGCTTCCTGCATCCTAATGCCATATGGGGCACATCACATATGCATTTTTAATATGTCCTCACAAATACCTTGTGAAGTTAGTAAGGAAGACTTGAAAATGTTAAAATAGCATCATAAACTTTCCTATGTGGTGAAGGACAAAGCTGGGATTCAAACTCTGGTCTGTATGAATCTAAAGCCTGTGTACTTTCTGTTACCCCACAACCTCTCTAAGATTCAGCTTCCCCTTGTTAGAAAATGGGTGGATCAGCTGATTTAAGCTCTAAATTTTATGATTCCTAATCATACAACTATCTAGTGAAACTTGACTTTTTAGGTTAAGGAAGGTAAGAGTCGGAGCATTTAGAAATATTAATATATGAAGTAACAGTAGAATTTGGCTATGCGGAGTAGAGAAGATATTTTACCTAGGTATAAATACTAGAATAATGGTAGGGTGGTAGGAATGATAGGTAGAGAAGACAAGGAGAAAGGTTTTTCTATCAAGAGGAGGGTGCTATTGAGGAAAGGTAGAAGATAAGACTGTTCTCCTTCCTAGTATCTTAAAACCCAGGGTTTCTCAACCTCAGCACTATTGACATTTTACTCCAGATAAGTTTTTGTTGTAGAGGCTCTCCTGTGCATTACGGGCTGCATACCAGCATCTCTAGCCTATACCCACTAGGTACCACTAGCATCTTCCCACTTGCAATAACCCAAAATATCTCCAGACGTTGTCCAGTGTCCCTGGGAGGAAAAATCACCCTTGATTGAGAACAACAGCCTAACTTTATCCTTTACATCATCATCTATGGGTACGAAAACCAACTTTATTATTTGCGAGTTTAATCTTGCTGTTGTGGGCTTATATTTATCTAATGAAATGGTTCTTGATCTTTACTGTGTACAAGAATCACCTAGGGTGACATGGTAAAAAAGATCGTGGGGACAGAGCCCCAGAAAGCAGTTTCCAGGCTCTCGGCCTCACATAGAAAGGTGCTGGTTCGGGTAGAAAATGGCCATCAACTGTGATCAGATGGCCATCATCTGTGGCTAGTTGGCCGTCAGCTGTAATCCGTTAGCCATTGGCCACTAATATAACTGCTGTGGCTATGCTAGCAGAAAAGAAAGAATGGGGGCTAGCAAGAAGATGGTGGCTGGCAAGCGCGGACTGCTGTTAGGACGGCGGGTTGCAGATTATGTAGATCCTGCTTCCTGTGTCTCCAACCCAGCCGCCAGCGAGAACATATTGGTTTGACTCCCCTATCTATGGCTCCGTGGGTGTTCCTTTTTGGCCTCACCATGTCCTGCGTTCTTATGTGGGGAGCGGGACCAGAGACCCCGCCTGACACCCTGCACGAGAAATGGCGCAGCGAGCAGGGTTCCCTGCACGACAAAGATTCTTGATTTTCCCTCCACTGAAAACTTGGTGTAATGGGTCTGGGTTGGAACCTAAGAACTTGATTTTCAATCAGCTCCTGCTTCTGGTGCCTACCCCAGGTGATACTGACACAATCCAGAGACCCCATTTTGAAAAACAGCCCATTGTTATAGTCAGGGTCACCTTGACTGTATGGTAGAAAGCCATGGGGACCAGTAATATGAATTTCAACCTTTACTTCTTTATTTACTTCGGATTTTATAGTGATCTGGTTGGTTAAGCATATAGCCTATGAAATGAGATGCCCTGGTTTCAAAGTGTGGTTTCGTCACTTACAGGATGTGTAGTCTTAGGTGAATAATTTAACATTATCTGCCTTTGTTTCCTAATCAGTAAAATAAGGAACATTGTTAGCACCTGCTTCAAAACTTGGAATCATATGTGATTGAACAAATTGTTCCTGTACATGTTTATTAATGTTAATGTTTAGATGATGATCTGGTCTAGATGGCAGAGTATGTAAACACTGTGTTTACCTTCTTTCACGACCATATCAAAATTACAACTAAACTACAAAACATCCATCATTGAGAATCACATGAGTCTGTCTGAACTGAAGCCCTATAACTAAGGACATACAGAATAAGCCAATTTGAGACTGGTAGGAGACAGAGAAGCAGAACAAGCTGGTCCCACACCAATATGTGACCACTAAAAATCAGGAGGGATACCTTGGCTGTGGAGGATCCCCCCAGAGGACCAAGGGATCTCAGCGCCATACCAGGCTCCCCAGCTCAGTGTCTCAATGCTGGGGAGAGAAGTCCCCATATCTCCCAGCTTTGAAAACCAGCAGAGATTTTGGCTGAGTGAGATGAAGGTGGCTGGAGTCTCAGGCAACCCTCTTAAAGGGCCCACACATGTACTTACCCAATGTTGGACTTACTCTCTCTAAGCTCCAGCACTGGGGTAGCAGCTAGAAAGGTGCCGGGGACATCTGGGGAGAAACTGAAGTGTCTGGCTGCAGATTGAGGGCTGGAGTGGCAGTTTTCTCCCAGATGGAGGAGCTGGCAGAAGCCATTGTTTCTTTGTTGAGGCCTCCCCTCTCTCAGCACAGGTGACCACCATGTGTGAATCTCCATCAATCTTGTTTGCCTAATTCCCTGAGACCCCACCCCACCCAAATTTTGGGTCCACCCAAGTGGCTTTCAGTGGCTTTTCTGTATAAATTGCTTGTTGTGTCTCATGATGCATACTTTCCTAAAATTTCCTCAAAGGTTCACAAAACCCAAACAAGCAGCATCTCTGGCTTTAGCATGTTTCATACATCTGGCTGAGCAGTCCTAAACCTGGCACTAGTGACACTTGGCCTTGGTTCACAGATTGGCCTCTCAAGACACCTGAAAGCCCCGTATGTGTGGCAGCCATCTGCAAATTGCTTTGTGGCTCATGCCAGATGGCCTCAGTCAGGGCACAGTCTGTGGCTGAACTTGGCCTATGATGGGGCCCCTCCCAGGAGGCCCAAGGGATGGCATGCCCAGTGGCCAGCTTTGTACCCAGTTGGTGCATTACCCAGCAACCTCTAGGGACAGCACACCCAAAGGGCACACTGAGCAGGCAGCAGAACCCTTCTAAAGTGAATCCTGTTCCATATAGTCAGCCCCTGCACAACAGCTATTCAACTGTAGTCACAGCCAGTCCCCATAACCAATCACTCTGAGGGTCAATCCCTCTCATTGATGTGCCAACAGCAACCAAGGTTCAACTACATCAGGAGGGCACAACAGCCCACACAGGGGACACACCTGGAGCACCAGGCTCAGGTGACAAGGAAGACTGTGCCACTGAGCCCCACAGCACAGCTACTACATAAAACTGCTCTACTAAGACCTGGAGATATAGCAGCCCTACCTAATACATAGAAACATATACAGGGAGGCAACTGAAATTGGGAGACAAAGAGACATGCTCCAAATAAAAGAACAGAACAAAGCTTCAGACAAAGAACTAAACCAAATGGAGACAAACAATCTACCAGATGCAGAGTTCCAAACACTGGTTATAAAGATGCTCAGTGATCTCAGGGAGAACTTCAGCAAAGAGATAAGGAACATAAAAATGGAGATAGAAAACATAAAAAAGAAACTGGTCAGAAATAAAGAATACAGCAACTGAAATGAAGAATATTTTAGAGGGAATCAACAGTAGATTAGATGAAGCAAAGGATCGAATAAACAATCTAAAAGATAAGGTAACAGAAAACAATCAAAGCAGCAAAAAAGAAAAAAAAAAGAATATAAAAAAGTGAGGATAGATAAGGGCCTCTGGGACATCAAGTGTACCAACATTCACATCATAGGGGTACAAGAAGGAGAAGAGAGAGAGCAAGGAATGGAAAACATATTTGAAGAAATAATGATGGAAAACTTCCCTAACCCAGTGAAGAAAATAAATATATAAGCCCAGGAAGCACAGACCATCCCAAAAAAGATGAACCCAAAGAGGCCCACGCCAAGACACATCATAATTAAAATGCCAAAGGTTAAAGAACAGAAAGAATCTTAAAAGCAGCAAAAGAAAAGCATTTAGTTACCTACAAGGGAATTTCCATAAGACTGTCAGCTGATTTCTCAACAGAAACTTTGCAGGCCATAAACGATTGGCAGAATATTCAGAATGATGAAAAGCAAAGACCTACAACCAAGATTACTCTTCCCAGCAAAGCTACCACAGAATAGTTAATAGCTTCCCAGACAAGAAAAAGCTAAAGGAGTTCTTCAACACCAAACCAGAAGTACAAGGAATCTTAGAGGGACTTCTTTAAGACTATATATATATGTATATGTATATGTATATGTATATATGTATGTGAACATATATATGTAATATATATGTATATATGTATGTGTATATATGCATATGCATATATATTATATATAATTATATATATAATAAAATGACAAATAACTGCCTATCAACAATTACTTTAAATGTAAATGTATTCAATGCTCCAATCAAAAGATAGGGTGGCTAAATGGATAAGAAAACACGACCCTTACATATGCTGTCTACAAGAGTCTCACTTCAGATAGAAAGACACACACAGACTGAAAGTAAAGAGATAGAAAAATATATTTCATTAAAATGGAAAAAAAAGCTGGATAGCAAAACTTATGCTACTTTAAACCAAAGGCTACAACAAGAGATGGAATAGGACCCAGTAATTTCACTACTGGGTATTTATCCACAGAAACCCAAAGTGCTACTTCAAGGGGCCATGGGCATCCATATGTTCATTGCAGCATTGTTTACAATAGTCAAGATGTGGAGGCAGCCTCTGTGTTTATCAAAGGAGGAATGGATAGGAGGAGGTACATGTATACAATGGACTATTGCTTGGCCAGGGAAGGGAATTGATTCTTTCCATCTGCAGTAGCACAGATGGGCCTTGAAGATATTGTATGGAGTGGACTATCAGAGAGAGGAAAACAGATGCAAAGTGATTTTGGTGGTATGTGGAATCTAAAGAACTAAATAAACAAACAAAATGGAAACAAACTCATAGATACAGAGAACATTTTGATGGTTGCCAGATGGGAGGGAGTTTGCGTGGTTAAAAAATACAAATTGGTTGTTACACCAATTTGTACCTTATATGGGGATATAAGGTACAGCATAAGGAATACAGTCAATAATACTGTAATAACTATGTATGGCATCAGATGGGTACTAGATTTGTTGGGGTGATAGTTTGGAGGAGACTTGGAGGGCAGGGTGAAAAAGGTGAAGGGATTAAGAAGTACAAATTGGTTGTTACAAAATAGTCATGGGGATGTAAAGTAAACCATAGGAAATATAGTCAATGATATTGCAATAACTATGTATGGTGCTAAGTGGGTACTAGATTAGTTAGGTCGATCACTTCTTAAATTATACAAATGTCTAAGCACTATGCTGTACACCTGAAATTAAAATAATATTGAATGCCAACTGTAACTGAAAAATTTTAAAAGGGTTGGGGAGAGGTGAAAGGAAATAAAAGGTTCAAATTTCCAGATATAAAACAAATAAGTCATGGGAGTGTAATCTACAGAATGAGGAATATTGTCAATATTGTGACAGCATGTGACAGCATGGTATGGTGTCAGATAGTTGCTGGTTTTATCATGGTGACCACTTTTTGGGGTATATAAATGTGGAAAAATTATAGTGTACCACTGAAACTAATTTTATATGCTACTATATTTTAATTAAAATCTTAAAAAAATAATCAAGTCCATGGTTAATAATACATAAAATTGTTTAGAGGTAGTGGCAAAGGTTAATTAACAATAAAAGCCATGGAATCTTGCTGTCACAGCACTGCATGGGCAGTCTTGATGTTTTTTCAGTGGTGCACTTATGACAGGATTTTCTAACTTTCGAATAGTCACCTGGAAAGTTTGAAAAATGCATGTTCCCCAGCTCCCCAGGCCAAGACAGTCTATTTCAGTAGGTCTTAAATGAGGTGTAGGAATCTGTATTTAATAAAGTTATTCAGTTGTGCGTGATGCAACCAACTCTAGGAACGCACATAGCAAGATGCTGTCTTGGTGGAAACAGCTTGTACTGTGTACAAACTTGACCTACTTATTACATTGACCTATTCAGAGTGCTGGACTATACAAATTCTGGGACATGATTTTTAAGTCTATTCTCCAATGAATGCCCCACATAATATAAAACATTGTATGGATATTTTTTGCTTTTGTATTTGACACTTACCAAGCACTTTCATTAGCTTCTAGCTTTCTTTTATTCCCTTAGATGTTTTTACTAAATTAAGTGGAGTATGAGAAAAACATGTAAGGATTTTTAGAAAGGGAGGAAGAAGACACATTGGAAAGGATGTCATCCTTACTTAATACGCCTTTCAGAAGGACATTTCAACATGGCGGGTTGTGAACCTGAGAAAATTACTTTTTAGAAATTCTAAAAAATCTGCAGTACAGATTCCTAACAAGCGAGAATCTGGTCATAAGAAATTCGAAAGACTTAGCAGTATACATTTTCATTTCGTCTTTATTTTTACTTCTTGGTGAAAATTAAAATTATGAGTAGAACAGAATTTTCTCCTTAGTGTTCTTTCAGGGGAAACAAGGATTTTGCTTGTTAAAGAAATAAGGCAAATATATTCTGATTGCACCAACTTTTCTTAACATGCACTCAAAACTCTTGAGTTTTTCCCCCCATAAATCCGATGGGGAAAAAACTATGACCCTCATGAATATGTTTCCTATCTAAATCAAAGCCATTGTGAAATAGGTAGAAGGTAAGTATTCTTTCAGTTAAATGAAAGATCTTAATTCTGTGTGTTGTGTCATTTTTATTATTAACATAGTGTAGTATTTTAGGACAAATAATTGGCCATCCAATTTTTTTTTCCAAGACCCAGTACACCCTCTGGCAATTTTTCTTCTGTGGTACAGATTCTCAAATGAACCAGATGCCTTCAGAATAAATCTATTATTCGTCCCTCTGAAAATCTCTTGGGTGATATGTATAATGGATATATGTTTGCTCCATAAACCTCATGAAGAAGAATAGCTCTTGTTTTTATTTTTCTGAGGCAAAGTAATATGGCTGGTCCCTTCCCAAGATCTGGGAATATTATGGAAGTCCTGAAGCAAATTTTTCAGTGTGGAGTTGTCACTCTGTTATTTCTCTAACTGTAGACCTGGGTGGGAGGCATCCACTCCATTCAGACCTGATTATGCACAGGTCATTGCAGAATTTCATGTATACACAGATGCTCTGATACTTCATGGCATATGAGGAGGATGTTTGTTAGTTCTGGTGAGGGGAAATTCACTGGTGGAATAATTCCTTCTTTCCTCCCCCATCAGTTAGGCCCATTCCTTCTTTCTCCTCCCACTCTGGGGTAACTTCAGTTTACCTTTAACTTCACTCCATCTGTTGATGGACCTAATCTTCCAAACAAATGCATGAGTGGTAATTTTCTTTAGCTCAGCTTTAGAAACCCAAAGATGCTATTAAATTGTGTAGAAGGAGGTGGGAGAGGGAGCATGTTAGAATAGGAATGGAGATGGGGTGTGACTAAAATCCTAGACCTGGGAACACAGATGCTTGCCCATTCTTCCAAGGGCAGGACACAGTTACAATTTCATCTTATCTTTTCAAAAGAAGAAAAAGACAGGTATGAATATATAAATAGATTCCCTGCTGAATATCTATGATAATATCTATGATGTCTGTGAATATCTATGATAAAGTCTCAAATAATTAAACCCAACTAGCCAGAGCCTTAATTATTGCACTGAGTTTTAGAGTCAAATTACAACCTACCATGTTTCCCCGGAAATAAGACCTAGCCAGACAATCAGCTCTAATGCATCTTTGGGAGCAAAACTTAATACAAGAATCTTATTTTACTATAAGACCCAGTCTATGTAATATAATATAATATAATAATAATATAACATAATATGACATAATATAACATAATATAACATAACATAACATATAACATAATATAATATAATATAATATAATATAATATAATATAATATAATATAATATAAATACCAGGTCTTATATTAATTTTTGCTCCGACAGATGCATTAGAGCTGATTGTCCAGCTAGGTCTTATTTTCAGGGAAACACGGTAACAGGCTGGTGTCAGATTCTTATTCTAAGAACAACTTTCCAGGAAAGCCCTAGGCTCTTTCCTGATTTCGCCCAATCACTGACACCTTCTCCATCTTTGTCTTCAGATCTTGTAAAGCTCACTAGCTGTAGAGTAGTGAGCCTCACTCACTAAGGAAAGACACCATTTCATTCACCAGCCTGGATTTACTAGGCATGGGAGAAATGGGCATTTTAGGACAATGTGTGCAATAAGAGTAAATTCACAATATCCGGTGTTTCACCCTCAGTCAGCTATAATCGGACAATTTTCAGATAGCCCAAGAAATGAAACTAGTTTTGTTTCTGAGAAGCATTCAGCAAAATTGAAAAGTCACTAAGATTTTCTTTTAATTCCTGTTTCACCCTGCCTGTCTGTTTCTGAATCCTGACTACCCATTATCCCCATCTGTGGAACTTAAACCCCTCCCCACCACCACCACCACTAGCATGGGCCTCCCCCCAGAGATTCTAATTCAATTGCTCTGGAATGGAGCCTGAGCTTCAACCAGTTCTAAGGTTCCCAGGTGATACTCACGTACAGCCAGGACTGAGAGCCTCAGCTGAGCCATTTGCACAAGACCTCCCCCCCTTTTTCTCCCTTTACCTACCTATCCTGGGACTGATTTTTACAGAGGGTTCTCTTACCATGTTTCCCCAAAGATAAGACCTAGCTGGACCATCAGCTGTATGTGTCTTTTGGAGCAAAAATTAATGTAAGATATGGTATTATATGATATGATATGATATGTTATGATACGATATGATATTATATAAGACCCGGTCGTATACTATGTTATGTTATGTTATGTTATGTTATGTTATGTTATGTTATGTTATGTTATGTTATGTTATGTTATGTTATGTTATGTTATATTATAACCTGGTCTTATAGTAAAATAAGTCTGGGTCTTATATTAATTTTTGCTCCAAAACATGCATTAGAGCTGATGGTCTGGATAGGTCTTATTTTCAGGGAAGCACAGTAGTGGGCAAGGAGCTGAAGAGGTTTAATGTGTCCCAGGAGCCTTTACACTTAGCAGGGTGTACAGAAAACAGGAACCGAAATTATGTAAAATTATGGATGGACAGGGCAGTGACATGGCTTTCATTTCTCCTATCCTCCTTCTTTTCCTTTCCTCTTCCTCCCCATCCCTTTTTTCCTCCTATTAATTTCTGAAAGCAGTTCTTAAGAGATTCACACACACATTCCTATCATGTGTTTGATCGTCTACCTGGGGAACTGATGCCAGGCCCCATAGCTTTCCAAGGCATAGTCCTGCTTATTCCAAACATTGACGATTTTCATGTGAACATTTTGTCTGGAATGTTAGATGAGCCATCCACAATCAGGGTTTCCAAACCAGTAAAAGCCTGAGTAAGGACTTGGAAGACTTAAAAACAAAAATAAAACTCACGTTGGTCTATTAATTTTTATTGCAACAGTAATACCTGTTCATTGCCAAAACATTATATAAACCACAGAGAAGTTACAAAGAACAAACCAGAAAACACCTGTAAGCTACATAGCTAGTATATATTTTGAGTTATCTCTGCCTTTCCTCTGTCTTTGTTTCCATATAATTTTCTGTACCTAAAATGCTCTTTAATGGACCCTTCTCCTGGTACATTTTTAAATAGAGCCTCTGACTAAGACAGGATCATTTAAGATGTTTAACTTTGTACCCTTGAATTCAATAGTTAGAGTTTCTGGAACTTCAGTTATCAGAGTGACTGTAGAATTATCTAGTGATCAATAGAAACACTGAGTCTCAGAGAGATTAAGGACTCGTCAGAGACAGACCTAGATATAAAATCCAGGGACACACAGTTCCAGGGACCAGGAGTCCTAAATTACCCCACGCTATGGCCTTGACGTGCAGCCAAGTACAAGGAGGGCAGTTTCATCCAGGTCTGCTAATAGTAAGTGATGCTTCTAAAAGTGTTTATGGCTGTGTCTGCATTTCTAAGAGAAATGAGAGTTAATTCTACTACTGGTGTGAGCTAAGAAATAAAGTGCCTGTGGTTGAATTTCCTGGCCATTTCAGAGACAAATAGATTGATTGTTCAGGACATGCATCAGGTGTGTGTCTCGTCTTCTCTTAATGCAGTTATCATGTTGGAAAGGTACAGAGACATTAGACACAGAAACCTGTAATTATAGAAAATCTCCAGGTCCTTAATTGGTTTTTGGGCAATGTGTATCTCTAGTGAGATATAGTATGCAAGTTTCCTAGTTGTATCAATGCAGGTTTTTTTTTTTTTTCTTTTTTGTTTTTAAGGAGCCATTATTAACATCTTGATAAACTAGTATTGTGGTCCACAGTTTAGAACATGCTGGTGTATTATAGTTATGCTTCATGTGCTTGGAGAACGGGAACATCAAGAGAAAATCTAAAGGATTTAGACATGCTGAGACCATAAGATTAATCTGTTGGAATTTAGCCCAGGGGACAAAAATAAATTTGTCATTTCTTCTCAAGGCATTCTTCCTATGGTAATTATCCTTGCTCTGGGGTTACTCCCTTTAACCCTTCAATTGCATCCTTTTTCTTTAGTTCATGTATTTTCTGAAAGTTATAACTTTGAAATAGCAGAATGCCATACCTAGTTTTTGCCAAAACAACAGGAGAAACATTTTTCAGATGTTCCTTTTATCTTCAGGTCTCCAGGTTAGACAATTTTATATAAAAATTGCAGAGGTGTCCAATTAACCGAAGTCTTCTGCTAAGGGCACTTATTGGTGGCAGATCTATATTAGCCTATGGTTTATGGTGATTAAAAATTGATATCGCTCAGGTAAATCAATAGAATCATGGGGTTGGATGGTAATTTGCAGCAATGGAACCCAAGAGGAGAATTTCTATTTCTGTTTATAGTCTTTGTGCCTATTTGTCTTACCTAAGTATTCATTAATAGCTTCCTGGCCATTAAGGTGTCAATGTTAAAAAAAAAAAAAAAAAAAAAAGTATTTTCCTCCTTCCCACTTTGGAAGAAATCACACATCTCATTTATCTTTCTCTGAAAGCATTTGGGGCATTGTTCTTTGCATGGGTTCTCACCCTCCTATGTCAGTCCATGCCACTGTGAGCAGGTTTTTAAGATGCCCATCACATGATGCAAACCCCTGACCTCATATCCACACTGCATAGTAGTTGTCATCGTGTTCTTATTTGACTAAACCTATCTCCATCTCAATAAACTGAGTTCTAAGAATCCCTGCATTGAGACTCATACTTATTATATAGTCCAACTCTTTAATTTGGAATGCCTACTTTCTTGGATTGGGCAATAACTCAAATTTGATTTGAATAAAATATCTGGTTTAATATTAGGAAGTGGGAGAATGTTTAGAATCTTACCTGGAATTAAGGAAAATCTAGCCAAAATGAGAAACTTTTATAATCTATATTGAAGAAGTATATAGTATTCCTTTATGCTGATGTTAGTTTCTCACTCCAACAATTATTCTTAAATGGGGAAAAAAGACCTTTATGTATATTTCAATCAACATGTACCAGATTAGATTTAAGTTATGCATCAAGAGGATGGCCAAAAATGGAATTTTGGATGTGGGCAAAATTTCAAGGTCCAGAACATGAGGGTAGTTATATATCAGATCATATTCAATATATGGCTAACTATAACCATCCATAAACTGTACTTGGTACTTATTATGTTCCAGGTACTATATTAAGAATATAACAACCATCCTATCAGATATCACAAATACTGGTATTATTAGTTTCCTGGGGCTGCCATCACAATTACCACAGGCTGGGTAAACAGTTTCTGGCTTAAACAACAGAAATGCGTTTTCTCACAGTGCTGGAGGCTGGAAGTGTAAGCACAAGGTTTCAGCAGACGTGATTTCACTCTGAGGCCTCTCTCATTGGCTTGTAGACGGCCATCTTTTACCTTTGTCCTCACACGGTCTTTGTGCATGGCTGTGTCCTAATCTCCTCTGCTTATGGTGATGCTAGTCAGATCGGATATAGGTCCATATTACCTTAATTACTTCTTTAAAGGCTCTATCACCCAATATAGTCAAATTCTGAGGAACTCTATGTTGCGTTAGGACTTCAACATATATCATCCATACATCCACTTAATCAACAAGTACTCATCAAGTGTCTCCTGCTTGCCAGGCATAGTGCTTAGCGTTATAAACGTTGGTGAGTGAAACAGACATTATTCCTGTTTCTGAGACAATGGATGTATCCCAGTCAGCTATGCACTCAATGGCTTTACATCCAATGATTCATAAAATTCTATGTTTCTCAAATCATTCAGGTCTCATGGGGCTGATCGCCGAAATGGGTAAGGTCCTCTGGGGAGCTCTCTCCATTCTAACATTCAGGCAAAACTGACCCAGAGCCAGTCACACACTGTACCCCTGACTTGGGCTAGTTCCCTCACAAATTCTTGGAGCACCCAGGGTTGGAGAGGAAGCACTGATGGTACTGGTGGGTGCTCCTAACAGAGTGGGCAGGAGGAAACCAAGTTAGACAAAACACTCTAGAAAGTGTCAAATGTTCAAACTATCAAGTTTGATCAGAGCCGATTTGGGTTTGCATTGAAAGGATTTGAATTTATATGAGGATGGTGAAATTAATGAGTCATGGTGACTGGATATCCTTGGGATATGATTAGAATCTGTCTTTTGGGTCAGGGAGATTTGTTCTTGGGATAGAGTAAGCACATCCCATCTTTTCAGAAGGTGTTGAGAGCTGGAATGAGGTGAGAGCATCAGAGTACTTCAACTGGGTCATGGTGGGAGGCGGTGAAGTGAAAATGTGGGGGTGGGTCTACCCTGGTGGAGCTGGAGCTGAACCTGAGACCCTGGTACCTGTTTGACGGCCAAGGATGCAGACTGGCTACACTCAGTGGGTGTTAGTTACGGGGCTGTTGCCTAATGTTCCTATGGGCACTTTGGGCAAAATTCACAGCGAATTGCAAGCATGGGGACAATGCAATGTATTGTGCATTCCGAAACTATTGAGGTTGGATCTTCTAAGGTGCCCTTGCCCAGGTTTCCCTGGCTTAGAGTCTATGCAAGGTTGAGTAGGCCGGGCACATGTCATTATTGGCCGTGACTGGATAAGACCAAAGCTGGTTGGGATTAACAGTAAACTCCCATCCCACCCCCATCCAACCCCTGAAGGGACATATGGTGGGTGGGATGTCAGCTTTGTGAATTTGAAAGCAGCATATGAATTTTTGGTATGTGTGCATATCACTGTGCAGGCAGCCAGTGGGTGGACTCTAGTATGGTCCATTCAAAACAGGCATCCTCTGCTGGCCTTAGCGATGGCTTCACAATCAGTCAGTTTCCCACGTGTAAGCTGTGCTCAGTTCGTTCCGCAGAGGCAGTTAAAAACAAAGAAAATAGAAAAACAACACAGAAAAGAAAAACCATCACAGAGCTAGCAACTTGCTTAAATAGGAAACACCTGGAACATATCTGTTGGGGTGATCACAAAGTCTCACAAAACACGATTTTCGTGGGAGAACGTGAGGCTGGGTGGGGTCACTTAACATAATGTGATTTCAATCAGAATGCTTTCATCCTCTGACCTGAATATAAACCAAGATATGTTTCTATGCTCCATCCCCATATCTTCCTTGATGATGATTTCTAGTAAGTGTTAAGCTTTTGTGGAATGAAATTGTATGGGCACTGTTACATCAGTCTTAGCTCCTCTCGGAACGTTCCTTGACTGGAATAATAATAAATTATTTCAATCATTTAGAAATTAGCTGCACAATTGTCAAAGATCTGGTGTCTATTAACATGCTGCTGGAGAAAAATAAAAGGGCAAAGAGGGAGAGAGGAACACGTATCGAGCCGTCTTTGAATTGGCCAGGGAGGCTGTTTGAGAACAAAGGTGAAGCCGTATAATTTACTGTTATCTGGTTTAATTGTCCTTTACCTTAAAATATTGCAATTGATTAGATGGAGTGTCTTTATCCATGTCAGGAGAGGGTCAAATGAAAGAAGCGGGGGTGGGGGGGCCTGTGGGGCTATTATAAAAAGATAGATTTTTGTCTCTGCATAAGGAAGAGTTTTCATGAAAAGCAGTACAAACTGTCCTGAAAGGTTGTAACAGGCAGAGCAATGCGGAGTTCACCTCCCTGAGCTCTAGGATGTATGACTTAGCCTGTCCCAAACCACTCTGCATCTCCCCCAAGTGTTGAATAAGGAAATCACAGCCCTACCTTCAGGTGTTGTTTTGCAGATTACAGGAGACCATATGCACCTGGTAATAATCAGCTATTGAATATTGTTATTCATGAGTACATATTCATTGGCGATGTTCAGAATGTCTGCTTTTGTTTTGTTTTGTTTTGTTTTAAACCCTATTCAACTCAGAGATTGGGTCCTTAGATTCCGCCAGGAAGATGAGGAGATAGATGAGTAGACCTACTGAGGCCGACAGAGGGCAATCACCCTGGGCTGGGTGCTGCTTATTAGTTCTGCAGGGCAGTGCGCTGCACACTGGGTCTCCCACCTTTCCATCTGCTGCCTCCCAGTGTATGGAGCTGACGTATGGCACAGGGCCAGCCCTGGATGTTTGACCATCATCAGCCTCCCGGTAGAATCTCGGCCCTGAGCACAGATTGGCAGGTGGGCAGTTAGTGTTTCTCTCTCTCTGTGATGATGGGCTAGCTCTGGAGCCAAGGGTCAGAAGGAAATCGGACAAGCTTTGAAATCTAATCACAGGATGTTCATGCTGGAAGGAGGCCTGGAGTCCACTGGAGCTCAAGCCCCTCTTTTCATAGATGAGGAGCCAGCAGCTCAGAAAATGGAGCTGATGTGCAGAAGCCACCTCCCTTGTGAGCAGCAGAATTAGTCCAAAAGACAAGAGCCCTTCTTCCAGATTAGTGATTGCTCTGTTCCTGCTCACTGGCTGTCAGGCCTGGCAAATGAATGGCAAAATGGCTGAATGGAGCGGTGAGGTGGCAGGGGTTTATGAGGCAGCCTTCCTGTACCTATAAATAAAATCAGAGAACAGCAGTGGTGTGTGTATGCAATATGCTACGTACAAAAGGAAAGCTACACATGTATGTCTGGAGTGAGGCCACAGGGGCAGAGACAGTAAAAAAGACATGCAGAGAAACTGTGACCCAGTTAGTAATTACAAGGTTGAATGGGCTCATGCAAGGGCCATCTCTCAATCAGGATGGTTGGGAAGGACTTTGTGGAACCAATGTGAGGAGCACAGAGAGAAGATTTAGCAACAGTCTCCCCCGCCCTCCGGGAAATGAAGAGAGAGAGATTTGAAACCAACAGACAAGTCTCCAGCGGATTATTAAGTCTCTGTGAAATGGCAAATTAGTGGAAAATGTGTGTGTCATGCCTTCAGCCCACCTTACCTTTTATACCTTGTGGCTTCTCTTCCATATCTTCCTGGGAAAAAGTATACTCTGACAGATCCTGTCGTCAGTGAAGTGAAGAAAACAAGATGAGAGAATAATTCACAATAAGGTGGTGGAGGCTAATGTGTGCTGCCCACGTGGTCATTGAATGTTAAATGGAGATGGTAAGAGAGGGCCAATACATCTCATTGAGGAAATCTCTAATAGCAGAATGTCTGACAACGAGGAGGAGGAATTGGGTGGCGAGAATGCACGCTACGTGCCCAATTTTGTTCTAAGTGCACTGATACGTTTAATCATCAAAACGACCTGTGATTACCTGAGGCACAGAATAGCTTTGTGACATGAGGAAGGCTACGTGGCTCTAGAGAGAAGTTTGGAAATGAACTCAAACAGGCCAGCTCAAGAACTTCTCACAGCCCCTTTTACTGTGTGGTACTAATATGTGAGCAGTGACTTTCTTTCCTTACTTAAAACATAATTTTCCTGAGGGCTATGTGGATGTGAGGATGTGATTTGGAGCTATAAGACATGTGCCTTATGTCTAAGGACAGATGGGGGCACTGATTGTGTTTCTAGCCTCTGCCACTTGGAAAGAAGCTGGACATCTGAGCCAGTGGCGACAGTCTGCCCTGCTCTGGGGTGTTCCTATGTGTAATAGGTACTTTATAAGGCTTGCGGCAAAATAATGAGCCTAGTCAGGCTGGTTGAGAAAAGTGAGTGCTTTATTCTGCATTCCCGGGCGAGGTTCACCGGTCCAGGAGATGAGGACAGGGCCGGCGAAGTTACACCCAGGGTAGAGGGAGGGAGGCATACATAGGATTTTGGGGGTGAGGGGTTGGCTGAGTGAGGTGGCAAATAAGCAGCCCTCCCCCCTACCAGCAGATGGGGGGGTTGGGGGGGTAAGCGGCTGTGTCCAGGGTTGCTTATAGCACCAGCGGTCTGCTGTCTTCTCTGGGAAACGCCAGGGGCCCCAGTCTCTTTCTGTCGAGGAGATGTCTAATTTAGCAAAGGGGAAATGACTTGGCGCCTAACCGCTTTGGCCATGCCCGCAGCTGACCTAACAGGTTTTTCGAGGGAGCCTCCCCTTTCAATGTGGCCACTTGAGTATTCCCTGTTCTTTGCACTGTGGCTACTGTGGGTCCTGGGGCAGCCTAATGCTATCCCAGGAATGGCCAGAAATGCTGCCCCAGTACATGCAGGGAGAGGTGGGTGAGCTATCGGGACATGGAGGGAGTAGGCTGGGGTAGTTAGACCCCAGAGCAAGGCCATTGGGCATGACGTTCAAGTAGAATGTAGATTGTGTGATTTATCAAAGCTGTTTGTGTCAGCACTGTAAAATTGTCTTTTGGTTTCCCCGTGTCCTATAAACAATTCAATGCAGTGTTTAAGACTCAGAGTGTAAAGTAGACTTGATCTTCTTTTGGAAACCCAGCCAATTAATTCTAACTGGATGACCTTGGATGAGGTTCTTAAACACTTTGAGCCTCAGGTTCCTTAGCTGTAAAATAGGAACAAATAAGAGATATCAGGTACCTGAGGGTATTTGATCAGAGACTGTGTGTGAAAGCTTTTTTCAGTACAATACTAGCACATAATAAGTACACAATACATCGTATTTATTACTGATATCAGTATTACTGATACAGGGTAAAAGAATACCACTTCCTTTCTTGGCTTCCTAAGACCCATAATTTGCCTCAGAATTTCCTTTCAGGACTTATTGTTGGATCCCTTCCAAGGCCCAACACATAGTAGACTCAGTAAACACTGGATTGATGGATGGCTTCACATGCCTTTTCATCGTCTTTTCTGTTGAGAATAAATCTTCATGGGATGATAATCTGAGTTTGATTTGCTCAGAGCATTCAACACACCCTCCCCTTTCTTGTTTCCTTCAGTTAGGCTTTCTGCTCTCTAAGATTTGGTTCCATTTAATTTGTTTAAAAGTCAGACAACCTTCCAAACTTCCTTGCCTCCTGCTAAGGCAGGAGATCTAAAGAGGTGATCTACTTTTGAAAATGTGAAAAATGACTTCCTTGAAATTTCAGTTCCTCGAAAATACTGTCCTTTACTGCCTCCCTCATCCTTCCAGAATCAAAGTTAGGCTGCATGTGAGGAGGATAAGAAGGAATGTCTGTCCATCTTTCCAGATTTGTAGAAGTGCCAAGGGACCCAGTAACCACCTGTAGAAATAAGTGGCTGTACATTTTGTCTAACTTCATCCTAAGCCTTTGAAGAAACAAACAAGCCTTTGATTTCTTTTTCTTAGAAATATTTAGGGTAATTCTATTTAGGCCAGTTGATAAGTTACTACTGGTAGAACTGAGGGACTGCCTGAAAAACTTGGACATTTCAATTATTCATGTAGTGATATATTTTGGGGTGAGTGTAGCTCAGTGTCTATTAATTAGACGTGGACTACTGAAGTCTAATTTATTCATAGTGAAAGAAGTTCAGTAAAGCTTAAGAAGTAGGCTGTGTCAAATTCTAGAGTTAATTTTCTGGACCCTTGAGACCTATGTAAAAAATTGATTATCTGAAATATTAGATTATTGGCATAACTACAAAATACATATATATGTGTGTATATATATATTCATGTTTATGTTTGATAGGTTGGAATTGTCTAGATAGAAGGCTCGATTTTCTGATTCAGTTTGCAAATCTTTCTCTTTAACCTTGAAGAATCCCTTCCACTGCTATTTGTGAAAAATCATTATTATAACTGACTGCTTTCTGAGAATCACTGACCCCTCTCCTGTTTGGAAAGACCTTGAAGTTCACCTCTTTCAACCACTCACTGGAAACTCTAATCTTACTTGTAGGAATTTAAATGAGAGCTAGTTCAGTAGTTGTCTCTCCTGAGTTTATATTAGACTTTTATAGAAACTTAAAAAGTTACAAATGCCCAGCCCTGTCTCCCATGCGCCTTCCCCTTGCCTCCCAACAATTTTGATAGAATAGATCTAAGGAGGTGTCTGGCATTGGCACAGAAAAATGCTCACTAGGTGCTTCTAACGGGCCACCAGGCTGAGAACCACTGAATGGGTTGACTTGCCATGTCATGTGTTGGTGGGAGAGGGATAGCAGGCCAAAAGGACCACAGAGCACTCTGACATTGATTAAGTTAGAAGACATGCATGAGATATTCAAATCTGAGGTATTAAAGGAACCATGTACATTTTTTAATTCAGTACAAAAGGGACATCCCTTTTTATTTTAAGGGGATCTCACAGAGCATGAGCCCAGATAGGAGCCAGGGATGAACTGTCTTGCAAAATTAAAGGAGTTAAGGAAATTGGTTGAAAGTTGCAGTTTGCCCTCATTGCCTTGCTTAGTGCTTACATTCCTAACCTGGAATGTACCCAGTCTGTGCCAGGATACACCCTGCTGTCACTACACCCATATACATGATCTCACTTCTTTTTCCTCTAGCTTTTCTGTGCTTTTGACAATCAACTTGTTTTCACCAGTAGAATCTGCTGACATCCCTTTGCAACCTAATCTTGATTTGTACTAAGAAAGACCACTCAATTCCTGATGGCGCTCAAATCTTTGCAGGCCTGACTAAACATGCTGGGTGAGTGTGTGGGAGCTTGTTGAGCAGGCAGAGACCTGGAGCATTGTCCTAGGCCACAGTGTGCTGGGTAAGCTGGTGGGATGCCTCAAGACTCACAAGACTTTGAGAACAAATTACTTCTTCCCCACAACTTAATCTGGTTAAGATTCTATGTGTAAGTCAGGTATGGCCCCTTAAGGAAAATAGCTTGAGTTTATTTTTTTTTTATTATTTTTAATTTTTTTTATATTTTGCCCATAGAAGGAAAAAAAAAACTTTCTTTGTAAATGGGTCCTCTTCCTGGCAGAGGACTGTCAATCCTCAGCCTTCCATTCTTTGGAAATGTGAAAACTAACACATGTTGTCCCTAATCTTGGGTGATAGCCATTTAGCAAGCAGACAGTTGCATGGTCTTTGGAGAATTATAACATATTAAGTATGCCCATATCTTATTTTTTTCTTATGTGCACACTTTCAGGCAGAATTTTTTAGATCTTAACAGGGCTTCCAGACCAAAAAGTAACTGATAACCCTCACCGAGGAGTGAGGGATTCAAAGGAATGCAAAGTTTGCTTTAAGAGAAAAGCAGAGTATGGGAAAAGCAATTAGTAAACCTATCTCTCTATGTACTCTACACAAGGTATTTATCTTTCTCTCTCTGTTTCTTTCTCTGTCTCTCTGACTCTATCTCCCTCTTTCTAACCCCCTCCCACAATCACCCTTTCTCATTCTATCCTCACCCCATTATCATCAGTTCTATTCATTTTAAGAGTCTGGCAAATTCTTTTATTCTACCCAGAGACACACCTATGCACATGCACAATCTATTTCAACTGTAAATATTCCTTATTGTTTTGCAGCTTGATTTTCTTAGCATATCTCAAACATTCCTATTCTAGGTAAATGGAGGACATCTCTCTAACTCAGTGATTCTGAAACTTTAGCATGCATCAGAATCATCTGGAGGATGTGTTAAGTTAGAGATTGTTAGGCATCCCCCAGATCTTCTGATTCAGTAGTCCTGAGGAGAGGCCCAATAATTTGCATTTCTAACAAGTTTCCAGTCAATGTTGATACTGCCATTCCAGACACACTTTAAGAAGAACGTTTCTAACTCATTCTGTTTAGTAGCTACATAATCTTTAATGGTGGAGTTATAGCACAAGTGTTTCAGCCATTCACTCCCCTGTTGGCGCACAGGCAATAATTTTGTCCTCTACATTCAGTGGTGCAATAAATGTCCCTCTATGACTATCTTCTTGTACTGGTGCTTTTATTTTGATAGGACCTAGAACTTTTTGATAATGTATTCTAAATTAGATTATGAATCACAGGAGAAAATCAGTCTCACTGCTTTGTGGTCACACTTCAGCTAGATCTTATTTGCCAGTGTTGGATCGAAATGATGCTATTTCCAGAAGTCAGCCCCCCTCAGAAGAACGATATTTTTCACCTTTGTGGATAATCAAGAATTGTGTCCTGAGCTCCTACAGCAGGTGTGGAAGAGGGGCTCCAGCTGAGAGTGTTGTCAACAAGTTTTAGTTGGTTAACTTTTGTCCATAGCCCTTTTGGTGATCTGCTTTGAAAGAATGTCACCTAATCAAAGGTTTGGTGATGGTTTTGTTATTTAAAAGTTAGTCAACTTATTTTCTATTTTCGACTCCAATATGATGCCTTGAGGCCAGCCTCAGAAATCTGGAAAGTGGACACTGTTAATTGAGCACCTGATACATCCTAGACACTTTAAAAACAAGATCTCATTGCATAATGAAAGAAAGCCTGGGAGACAAGAATCTTAACTGCATTTTCTCTTGTTTTTGAGGAAAATTAGTCTCAGGCTGGCACAGTTATTTTTCTAAGCCTGCACATGCTAGTCTGTGACCAAGCTGAGATTTGAACTCAGAACTTTCTGCCTCAAATTTATTTTATTTTTATTTTTGAAACTTTATGCTGCTTCTTATTGGGAGGGGGCTTAAGAACTACAAATGGAATGTCTACCCAGGCTGTTTCTTGAGTTATGTCTGCTAGAGGAAATATCAATTCCTCATTCAATTTTTAGGCATAATCATGACTGGATTAGTTATTTGGTTTTTCAATTGATGCAAATTTCATCTAGGCACAATTGTCTGTCTTTCATTTTTCTCTCCTTTTCTTTTTTCTTTTTTTTTTTTTTTGTTTGATGAATAAATTGTTGCTGGATCATCAATTTTCAGCCTCAGAATTCACTATTAATCTTGAGAGCCGGTTTTCTGGTTGAAAAGACACCTAGACATGAGTGGCAAACATCCAGGAATTAGAGAATATATATTCTTGGAATTTCATCCTCAGCAGTGTCTCTTCTATAATGTTTTCTTTCTTGTCATGGAGTCACAAGTGTACCCTTTTATAAATTCCCCATCCTACCCTCACCGTGCTAGTTTTCCTTTGATCTTTTATAGCTTATTTACTGATGAAATATTTGACCTCTGCACTGAACTCATCATTGTATATTTCCTTTCCACTTTGTTGGCTCACTAATTATTCCAAATTCTATGGCTCCTGTTCCGGACCCTCGCAGGCTTTCTCATCTTTTATGTGGTTCTCTGGGAGTTGGTGCTGTGAAGCGATGTTTACCTAATGGTTTATGCCTCCATCTCTGACCTCTTTTCCAATACCTTTTCATATCACTGCTTACTAAGTACCCTCTGACAAATCTCCTTAATCCATCATCTCTCTAATGGTCCATTCAACTGTTGCTTTATCTTAGGTTCCTTTTAAGTTTATGTTTTCTTCAATTCTTTATTCATTAACATAGACAGTTGAACAGGGGAAAATAAAAATAAAACAACCCACTTAATAGTCACCAGCACCAGCTCTAAATTTCTTTGTTCATTATTATAGGTTTTTGTGCATTCTGAGTTGTTGGTAATTTTTAAATTAATTTAAAGGCCTAGATTAGTTGAGGTGAGGGTTAAATATCTCTTAGATGGGTTAAGGTGCACAGCGAGGGAACCATTAGGCTCAGGTTAAATCATTTTTCTCATCCCATATAGAGTTATTAGGACTAGTTTCCTTAGAATTTTTAGGGTCCTTTTCAAGTTCAGGCTGCTATTATGATCAACAGCCTCTGCATGTGGATACTCAGAACTTGGGATAATAAGAGGAATGAGTTCTGATTCCACTCCATGAAGTTTGTGATGGAGCTTTCCTATATGTTATTGAATTTAATTACATCAATGGTCCAGGGAAGTAGATCTTGATATTCCTATTTTATAGGCAATTTACCAAGCTCAGAAAGAAGAAAATAAACATTTATCGCGTGTGTATGTGTGTGTGTGTGTGTGTGTATTTCTAGACACTTTGCCTAAAGAGAAATGCTTTGCCCAAGACACGCTGCTCATAAGTGGAAGAACTAGAATGCGTAGTTTCTCCTAGTACTGTCTCAAAGTGCCAATGGCCGTTGAGTGATATGTTTAGGGACTGGTAGCTCATGTGCTCAGGGTTTTAGGGATGAAGCCCTATTCTTCTATTTTATCTTTTGTCTTCTCATTCTTCTCTTTCCCCCTGCCTTTCCCCTTTATAATTCTGGGACCCTCCTTCACATTTTTCCATCTTTTTAGGCCAAGAGGCTTAGTCTTCTTGTTTTGTTCTTGATCTCACGTCAGTGCCTTTTCTCTCTCTGTCAGACCTGCCCGTGTCACTACAGCCCTTCCAGAATTCTTGTTGATCTCTCTCCAACATCTTCAGCCTGACACACAAGGAAAGCAATGTTCTATCTGTGGTGCATGAACCATAGGAAGGAAATAGTTTCGATATATTAGGGACCCAAGAGTGGGTTTTGATAATGATGTTAAATCTAAGGCATGTATAGGTTCTTATACTTTTCATCATGGCAACAGGTTATCCATGGAGTGTCAGATATTGACAGTAGGAATGGAATGGAGAAATTTGAATTGTGGTCAGGTGTTTCAAGTGATTCTCTTCATCTAGGAATCTTTCTTGCCCTGATGATTGAATCTCCTCTGTTAAGCTCTCTGTGCTTCTTTCCTCATTGTAAAATGAGGACGAGCAGATCTGGACTTGAAAATAAATAGAATAAGTAGTGTCTGTAATAGTGGCTGAAATTCTAATATATGCTGGAAATTTGTGTTTTTTAATTTTTTTCTTCTTTCCCTAATGCCCTCCCTTCCCCCCACACCCATGCCTACCCTGGCATATACAATGCTCTTTACCAACTTACTATAATACTTTTTTTTTTAATTTTAATGTAGCAAACACTCACATAGTGTTTCCTACATTTCAGACACTGTTTTAAGAATGTTACTCATGTTAGTAGTTTATTTAATCACATGCAGTAGGTACTAGTATAAGTCCCATATCACAGATAAAGAAACTGAGGCACAGATAAGTTACTCGACTTAGCCATTAATCAATTAGCTAATAAGTAGCAGAGCTGGAATTGTTATTCAGGCATCCTTGCTCGAGAGTCTTGCTCTTAAGGATTCTGATTTTTGTTCCCTAGACCCATAGCATAGATACTCAGTTCATTGCATCTTCATTACTTGCCTGAAGGTCTGTGTCTCCGTCCACCCTGCTCCCCTGGTGTAAGAACTACTCACAGGCAGGTGTTTTGAGTTATTCTTATGTTCCATAGGAAAACTTGCTGTACTTGTGTACTGTTGAACTCTGATGCCTACAATCAAATAGGCTCTCAGTAAATATCGGTTTGATGAATGATCCTTTCAGCCATATCACCAAGCATGGTGACTCACACATGATAAGCCCTATGGATGTTAACTAGATATGTGCATTTTGGGGTGGAGGGGTGTCATCTTAACACGGGTACCCTTGAATAATTTCCAAATATACATTATAATTATATTTGTTGAATTGTCCAAAGTAAGTGACTGTATAGTCAGTGTTTATTGGTGTAATTCCCTCCTGCAGTATCATCAAGTATAGAACCATTATGGGGAACTGGATGAAAAAGATGTAAATTACTACAGGTTGAAGAAATTTGGCACATGTTTCCAGGAGCAGGTAGATAGCTTACTGGGTACCTTGAAAGCTTGCGAAAGAGTAAAGGGAAGGATCCTCCACTTCTTTTAGATATTTCTCCCATGCTTTCAGATTAGCTGATACATTTGGAAGTCAAAGCAGCCAGCCCTTCAGAGAGGCCAATTCTGAGGGAAAAAAAGGAAGTCCTTTTCCCCTCTCTCCTTCTCTCCCTCCAGGCTTCCTACCCTTTTTTCTAACTTCTTCTTTATTTTTTTTAAATAGGAGATTAGAAATGATGTTAAAACAGAGAATGTCATTTTTTATAATTTAATTTATATTTTACGATGCATTTAGAATGAGCTTTTCATTTATTTAATAAGCCCAAACCTTCACTAATGTTTCCCTGGATGTTTGTTATATTCTATCCCGATATGGTGTGGTAGTTTTTATTTTCTTTACCTACAAATGAAGTAAGCAGCTTCCTTCTGATCTGAAATACTAATTATATGTCTCATGTGGTTATTTAGTGCTGTTCTAATCATCAGCACACAGGGCCATATTGGCAGGTAGCTCCTCTGTGTGTGTGTGTGTGTGTGTGTGTGTGTGTGTGTGTGTGTGTTTCTACTTAACTCCATTGCTCTTTTCTATCCTTTTCTTCCAAAAATAGAATAAGAAAGAAATTTCTTATGTGTTCTTTCTAGGTACCTTATATTGAATTGCCACATTTCTGTTATAATATTGATTTGGAAAACTCGTTGGCATTCCAATGTATAAACTACTAGAAATCTAAATCCTGCTGGAGGAAGTTACTCAGTCTTTCTTGAGGTGATTTATAGACAGCTTTCCATCCAAATAAGATGCTCAGAGAAAAAGGGAAGACATACTGAAACAAAATCATGCCTGTCTCCCAATAAGCACCAAGAATACAGAGATCACCATTCTTTTTTCTCTCCCTTCCTTAATTTTACAAATAAATAAAATTAGTGAAGTAAGTAAATGTCCACCATATCTGTGTTTCTGGAAAGTTATGGATGATAGATACCTGGTAAAGGCCATTTCTTTAAGATAGCAAATACTTTAAAACGTACTAGCAGAGCCTCTTAAAAATGGTAGGAACTGTATTTTTGCAAAGAAGGAATCTTTTTTTCCAAGTAAGCATTTCTTTTTTATTTGTTTTGTCCATGTAGTCTTTTAGAAACTCTTACTTTGACTTGCAGTATTCAGATACAGATGGAAAAGTGCACTGAATTGATTCATGAAAAGTACTCACAGTCCCCATAGCATTTGCCTGTGAGTTTAGCAAGGATGTTCTTTCTATCTGATGCTATCTTGCTTGGGGCCCAGCAAGATTTCCATCAGCTCAATGAAAATAAGATTATAAATTTGGGGTTTCCCAGGGAAGGACATATTTTAGATAAGAAGGAAAAGGTTGCCATTGTAATAATGGATGTATTACATTTTTCTTCTAATAAATGATCAGCAAATATATTTTAAGTAGGTGTTATATACCACAAAATGTCATTATGTCTGCAAGCCAATGTGATGGGAAATTCTAGGTCTCATGAAACATCATTTTAGCTAAGGAGCTTTACCTATGATCAGGTACGTCACGAGAACTCCTTACCTCATTATGGATGTCTTCAAATACCCTAACACAAAGAAACAGGGAGAGAGAAAAAGTTTCAAAGAGGTTATAAGTTCCAGAAAGTGGTAAAGCTGTAACTCAAACTTAGCCTTACTTATCTCATACTCCATACACTTTCCCATTCTAAAACTATCATCACGTACAAGCACATGCCAAACCAAGAAGAAGAAGGAAGGAGGAGGAAAAGACGGGGAGGAGGAAAAGGAGGGAAGGGAAGGGATGGGAAGAAAGAACGAAGGAAGGAAGAGAGGAAGGAAGGAAGGAAGAAAGGAAGGAAGGAAGAAAGAAACGAAGGAAGAAAGGAAGGAAGGAAGGAAGGAAGGAAGGAAGGAAGGAAGGAAGGAAGGAAGGAAGGAAGGAAGGAAGGAAAGAAGGAAGGAAGGAAAGAGGGAAGGAAAGAAAGAATATATGCAAAACCTGGTGAAAACTGAGTAAAGTCTCTAGGTAGCTGATTGTATTGTTCCAATGTACTATAATTCTGTAAGATGCCATTACTGGAGGAAGCCAAGTGATAGGTGCGCAAGACTTACCCATACTACTTTTGCAACTTCTGTGATCCTATAATTAGTTCAAAATAAAAGTTGCTTTTGTTTTTTCTTTTTTTTTTAAATCTATCTTCCTTTTAATAATCTGGGATACTCTTTCTGCAATCCATTGTTTCTAAGAAATCAGTTTCTTGAAACCTAGAGGTTGAAACTACAAGGCAATGCTGACTTGCCTTTTCTTTTTTTTTTTTTTTAAACACTCTAGACTATACTCATCCAAATAAGTGTTAGATTCCCCATGGAAAGATTTATATCTTTCCTAATTATTATTTCATTTTTACATATTTCAGTGTCCATGGAGCAAATTGCAAGGAAATGCCAGAAGAGCTTGTGGCTTATTCTTTGGAATACACCAGTAGATATAATTTTATATTTTGAAGACAGGTTTAGCTTTTGGAAAATCTAAGACTCATCTGGAGCAAAGCCTTGAGAATAAAGTGAAATAAAACCAAATGGAAATTAGTGTCTATATAGCACTATAAAATCGGGACTCCATTTGAAAACCAAACAACAGCCGCAAAAACCATGTTAGATGCAGTGCCGTTCACGCTTACAAACGTGGAAATAGCCTTATGTAACTGAACTGCCTGAACACTGAGGCCATAGAGATGGATTTCACGTCTACATGTGCTGTTTTTGAGACTAGGACCCATCTTTGTAGACTCAGAGTTCAATATCATGTTGAGATAATGAGTATCAAGTGCTTAGCACAAAGCCTGATTTGTAATAACTGACCAATTAAAATTCAGCAGCTTTATTTATGATGGGGATGACAATGATTATAATGATGAATTTTGCTCTGAGACAAGTGCCTTCCTTTTTCTGAGCCTTTTTTGCCATCCACAGAACACACGGATTGAACAAAACGAGAGCTAAATTTTCTTCCTCTGCCATTTAGCAATTTCACAACTTGTGGGGCTGATATCGGGAGGAAAAGGTACGGAAGGTGAAGGTGAGACCAGACAGATTTGTTTTTTTTCCAAAGTGGTGCAAAGGCTGAAAGGAGTCTTTTTCTGGCATAATTTCGACCTTCCCCCTCGATTTATCTCAGAGCAAGAACTTTCTCCTTTTTTTCTTTCAATTCTGGGGTTTTGATAATGTTGACATTTCCAGGCAGCACTGACATATATTCTGTCTTAGAAACATTGTAGAAAAAATAACCAAGGAGTTCATTATGTGCCTGAGTACCCAGAATCAAACTAATTGATAATTAGTTTATAATAGACTTGTATCTCCCAGTGTGACAGGTGGAAAATCACGTTTCTGGCAAGGCAATGGCTGCTGAATGTTTGCTTGAAAGATAGAAAGACTTTTTGAGCTGGGAATTTTTTTTTCCAGATATGAGAGAGTTTCTTGCATTTAGTAGGTGATATCTGACTAAACTGTCAGTTGAAAAAAATATAATCTGGACAGAACAGATTCTGGAGAGTGTACACTAGTAGTTTCTTTGGTGAACATGGAAAGACCGACAAGCCCTAGACTAACAGGAATTAGACTTGTAGGTGCCTCTGAGATGGGGCTCACAAGGGCAGTGCCTGGGTTTCGCATGGAGTTCAGCCCGTCTGCCAGTGAGGCTCGGGGCATGGGCATAGACAGCCTGTGTATCACTGGATGTAAGCCTCGGCACAGGCAAGAGGCTTGTGACTATGGTTAGGGGGGAGCCTTTAAGCAAAAGAGACGTGTTTTCACTAACTTCTCTACACACGAGTTCTGACAATGAATTTCACGAACTTGTGGCAATGATGTTGATAACCTTTTTTGATATCAGAGGGATTATTCATTACGGATTTGTACCAGCTGGACAGTTAACCAAGTTTACTATTTGGAAGTGCTGAAAAGGTTGTGTGAAAAAGTTAGACGACCTGAACTTTTCACCAACAATTCATGGCTCTTGTATCACGACAATGCACCAGCTCACATGGCACTGTTTGTGAGGGAGGTTTTAGCCAGTAAACAAATAACTGTATTAGAACACCCTCCCTACTCACCTGATCTGACCCCCCAATGACTTCTTTACCCGAAGTGAAAGGAAATATTGAAAGGAAGACATTTTGATAACATTTACGGCATAAAGGGCAATATGACAACAACTCTGATGGCCATTCCAGAAAAAGAGTTTCCAAATTGCTTTGAAGCATGGACTAGGCACTGGCATTGGTGCATATCTTCCCAAGGGGAGTACTTGGAAGGTGACCGTAGTGATATTCAGCAATGAGGTATGTGGCACTTTGTCTACAATGAGTTCGCGAACTTAGCTGTTCTACCTCGTATTTCGGTGTCTTATTTTTGGCTTCAAAATATATTTTCATTATATTCTTGGCAGTGGTCACATCAACATACTTTTGGAAAGAGACAATACAATTCTTAGACATGGGCAATAGCTGATCTCAGTATGTTAGGGGGCTCTTCTGATCTCAGTATGTTAGGGTCTCTGTTGCGGCTCTCACCCAGCAACCCCCTTCCCAAAGGAAGGAGGCAGTGTGACCAAGGGGGCATGCCCTTCCAAAGCCCACTCCACCTGTCTCCATTAAGACCACCCAAAAATCCCTGCTGAACAGCCCAAACCCAATTCTAGGAACTGCTTGGGCCTCTTTCCTACTCCATTCTCTTGAGGGTAGATTGAGTTTCTGTTGTGTACACATCTAGGCAATGGGGTGGCCAGGGAAAGCTGTTGGGAAGACGTTTGAGTTGCCTCCTTACAGAGAAAAATAGAGCTGAGAGTGGAGAGGAAAGGAAATGGCTAGACCAAGATTTTTGGGTCATGAGCCAGCTGTCCCCTGCCTTCACATTCTGGCATAGAATTCCAAAGAGTCAGAGAATTCCAAATTTAAATTCTAAATTTTGAGTATTTTTTCAGATCCCCAAATGCGTACGTCTGGGGAAAGCAACAGTGTCTCCCATTCCCAGCTTCCTGCCCAGGTTTCAAGTCATATCACAACTAGCTGGACTGCGCTTGCCAATGAGGATAGGTGGAATATCACTGGATATCACTGTTGGTTCATTCATTTACCAAACATTTATTAAATACCTATGCTTTATCAGCTTCTCTAGTGGACAGTGGGGAGACACTGACCAAGGCAGACATGTTCCCTACCCTACAAAACATGTTAGGGAGAGAAAATATACAAGAAATATGAGTAAGCAGACAAATTAATAACTAATTTCTCATCGTGATAAAATCATGAAACAAACAGATTGAGTGCAGAGATACAGGAAAAATGGGACTGGAATTAATTTGAGATGAGCTGTTCAATTGAGTCTTTCTGAGCAAGTGACATTTAAGCAGAGCCCTGAAGTGAGAGAAGGAGCCAGCCATGCAAGAGTAGAGTGGGGAGGAGGGCTCCAACCCAGGAGACAGCACATGGGAATGCTGTGAGGCAGGAATGAACTTGGAATGATGTGCACAGCCAGATCATAAAGGACATTGCAAGTAGTCCAGGATAAGGGATTTGCATGTTATCCTCATTGCAGTGGGAAGCCATGAAAGTCTTAAGCATAATATGACTTATAGGTTATAAAGATTATTCAGATTCCTATGTGGAAAATGACTGGAAGAATGGAAGCAGGAAGACTAATTAAGGAGGGCTTTGTAAGAATTCAGGGAAGAGATAATGGTGATGAGCCTTAACGGTAAGAAAGCCAGGATGATTCCATACCAAAATATCTTAGTTCCTACAAGATAAAGCTCACTAAATCTTCAAGACTGGAGCCCTTACGACATTGGGGAGGAAGAGCTGCATTCATTGAATACTTCCTTTGTTCATTCATCCAACACATGTTTATTAAGCAGAGACTATGTTTGAAGCCCCACTTTAGGGCTAGAGAGATGTAGGTGAAGGAGACATACTCCCTACTTTTAGAATACCTGAAAAGATACATGCTCTTTAGAGGCAGGAGCTAGGTAGGGTGTGGGGAAGGATTGGGGAAGGAACCAAGATGGGGCAGCTACCACTGTGGACAGTGGTATCCAAACAAAGGTTTGTCTAATTTTCCAGTTTAGTTCATGGATATGGCCATAGTTATTGCATTGCTAGACTGTGAGGGATTTTAAAATGTTGATTATATACTTACTTTGCTGTCTTGCAATGAATGGATTAAAAAGGGGGGGTAGATGATAACTGAGTATTTTGTGAGGAGAGAGGGGTTTCCCACTCCCCAAGTACATTTAAAAATATACGAGTTTAAAAATGGTTAGAAAAGATCCAAAATTGGGAGCTAGACTACCAGAAAATAAGGGAGGAATTTGAGAGATAAATGAAAGGGAAGAGAGTCGTAAGTGCCTAGGGATGGAATTATCGTGAGGATCCTGGAAGCTGCAGTGGCATCAAAAAAGTCACACACTTGGTGGACTGCCATGGCTGAAGAGGGAATAGCAGTCTCTCAGTCAAACCTCTAGTAAGTGGAGACTGCTTTTAAGGGAGATTAGGAAACAGGATACCACATTGTTATGTTATGAATCCTGCAGGGCATCCCACCCAAAGCAATTCCCACAGTCTGGGACCAAGAAAGCAACCATTTACTGCTCTATTCCCTGAAAGGATGATTTTTCACAACTTTAGTTTAGGTTTTAATTCAATGAAATTAAGCTTGTTCCATTAGGTGACAGACTTTCATGTACATTAATGGAGATGGATTCCCACACCTCTTGGAAGAAGGAGCTGTGTCATAGGATGGAATTTTCAACAAGAAGCTGGCATCCCAGAAGGCACATTTTCCTTCTGTGAGGGAAACCCCTCTCTCCTCACAAAATACTCAGTTATCATCTACCCCCCCTTTTTAATCCATTCATTGCAAGACAGCAAAGTAAGTATATAATCAACATTTTAAAATCCCTCACAGTCTAGCAATGCAATAACTATGGCCATATCCATGAACTAAACTGGAAAATTAGACAAACCTTTGTTTGGATACCACTGTCCACAGTGGTAGCTGCCCCATCTTGGTTCCTTTCCCAGTCCTTCCCCACACCCTACCTAGCTCCTGCCTCTAAACAGCATGTATCTTTTCAGGTATTCTAAAAGTAGGAAGTATGTCTCCTTTACCTACATATCTCTAGCCCTAAAGTGGGGCTTCAAACATAGTCTGTGCTTAATAAGCATGTGTTGGATGAATTAAGCTAAAGTGAGGAGGGACGAAGCCTAGGACAGGGCTAGTCAAGCATAAGCCAAAATGAAACAACAATTGTAGGCCAAGTGAGAAGTGGATTAGCTGATACACTCTCCTACTGGAACAGGCAGATTATTACTGGTGGTTGTTGTTATTGTTGTTATGATTATGATTATGATTATTATTTTAATGAACAGGCCTCCAGTTATTGCCATTACACTCTGTTGGGCCAGGAGGGGATGAGGTCAAACTCATTCCATTCCATCTTATTGTTTAATATGTCTGTAAAAAAGTATTAAGCACCTACTGTGTACCTACGCCTCTGCTGGACCCCTTGAAAGCACCACACAGTCACCATTAAATCAGTGTATACAATGTCTGCTTATTATTCCAATCAAATGTAAGCGCTTGGTACTATTTGAGAATGATTAAAGATAGGAAGCAATTGAGCCCTTATCTGAATGCTAGAGAAGCCTATGCTCCTGAGAGTAGGGTTATTCAATGTAGCCTGGTAATAACCACCCAAGACTTCTCGGGCTTCAGGCTCCTCAGCTGCTGAGCTGGGAGCCAGATCATCCCAAGTGGTAGGAACATTGGCACAAACGGCAGAGGTCAGTTTCTGGTGCCTCCAGCTGATGGCACATGGCTGAGTGAGTTATAGAACAGAAAACATAGTATGAGCTAATATTTGTAAGATAAAGCTATGCATGGAAGGGCTTTCTCCAAAATGTAGAGTGGGTGTTTAGATAATAGGTCATTCCTAGTTCTTTTCTAAATTTCCTAAAATGAAGATACATGACTAAAGTAATATATTTCACAAAATATGACCATTTACTTCATATTGGGATGAAAGTCTGGACATTTTGAGGAGGTCATAAATGCTGCATTCCCTGGACTCCAGCTCTCCAGGGAAAGCTTACTTAGCTTTCCTTTATAAACGTATAGAGTTATGAGGATGAAAGATTACATATTGATGTGTGTGATCAGGGAAGGGCTTTCTCCACTTTTAGTAAATGAAGTCACTTATAAGAAATCAAGGCAGCAATATCAGGGTTATAGAGGTTTGGGTATAAAAATGTGTTAGACAGTTGTTTCTAAAAGCCAATGCCAGGCCTGGGCGTGACCAAGGTTACTCAGAGTCAATTTAAACTTTTACTACACATTCTCAATTTCCATTCGTGGGTCCAACAACAGAAATGTGTTTAGAAACATGGCCGTGGGTGCTTGAAAATCCTGAATGATCAAAGCTAATTCTAAATAGCAGGTGAGATGCTGTAGGGAAAGATCATTAATTCTTCTAATCTGGAGGTCCCCGACTGGTGGCTCACAGATGTAGGTTTAAGTTTTAATTTGTTTTTCTGTAGTTTTTGGCCATTATAATTATTTTTAATGAGCTAACATTAAAAATCAAGTGTTTACATATAAGCATTTGAATCTTTGTCTTCTCTTTACAAAAAGCAGGCGTTCTATCCTACCTGGCTCACGCTTAGCTCCAGTGCAGGCACAACTTGTCTCTTTGGTGATCAGTTCTCTAAGTCCCCACAAATCCCTCTTGCTTCCCAATGCTAAGTCCAGAGGCAGTAACATTTACCAAAACTTGTGTTTTATTTTTAATGACAGAGTCCTATTTATCTATCTTTCTATTAATAGGAAAAAGTAAAAAGTTATATCAGAAGGGCTGCATATATCAAGAAAAAATGAGAAAAGCGCATTTTTTTTTAATGGAAGTGAAGAATATTCAAATAGCATTCAGACACTCATCTGACATGATTGGCTTCTGTTGGCCTTTGAGTTTTTGACTGTGACCTAAGCCTTACGATTTTCCTCATGAGGCTAGAGCGCTTACAAAGAAGACCTTAAGGACAGAATGGGGGTGGTGTTCCATATTCAAAGCACACTTCCCTATTTGGAGACCACCTTCATCTCCACTGTACCTCATCCCATCTCCAAAACTACAAAATAAGAGTTGGATAATCCCTGGCCTGAAATGCTGAGAGGTTAAGTTCAAGATTACCTACTGATATTGAACTAGCTTGTATTGTACCTACATTTTCCAATGGCACATTGAACTTTTTCCTTCTAATGTTCATTATAAAACCAGTTGAATGCAAAGTCCTTATGTTATCTGGACAATGACTGAATGAAAAAGCAAAGGGCCTTCCTCAGTTCTCTTTATTGAAATTTCCTGAGAAGCCCTGAATTCCCTGTTCTTAGGGTTAATATCAACAGAAGACAGGCTGGTTGGATAGTAACTTGCAAGTAGCAGCAGGAAATTAAATTTGCAAAACAGGAGTAAAACCATGGGAGAATTTTTTTATGTACAGTGACAAAAGCAAGGAAATTGAATATTGAGATTTTTGTAGCATTGTTCCCTGGTGATTCAGCAGTGAAAAGCACATGGTTTGTCATTTATCAGAAGGTCGAACCTAAGATAACTTAGCAAGATGTTCATTCTAAAGACCGAGAAAAAAAAAAAAAGAAAAAAAAAAAAGCAAAAGAACAGTCATCTGACAGGCCCAAATCTCAGAGCTATAAAAGCCAAAGCAAATGAGGTATCTGTGAGTTAGACAGTTTTCACTCAGCATGTTGTTTTGGTTTTTTGTTTGTTTGTTTGCCATTTTCAAAGATGATCCTCTCAGTTCTGTATTGTGTGAAGTCACTATAGCATATTGGCAGCCTTTTCTAAAGGCCAATAGTGTACCTGCACTGGAAAGTATAAGTTATATAAGTGCATTTTGAGCTTCCAAGAATTAGAGCATATCAGAATGTTTTTTCACTTATTTTCATTTTTTTTCTTTTTCTTTTATTGGTATGTTATATGAATCTGTTGATTCATGTAATACACATGTGCTGGCAGTTGCAGGCTTAATAAAGAAGTAGAGAGGTGGTGTAGAAAGAGGAGATAGTTCAAAAAGACATTTTAAAATTATTTTAAAAAGAGTAATAGTCACACATTTATATATTGATTTTTCATAAGAAAAGAACTGGTACTCTTAAATACAGATTTAAGATGAAGTAATGGAATGTAAGGATCTCTTGTGTGCAGGGTCAGGAAATTCTCTATTCTGCCACCAAACTCCTATGAAACCTTATAAAGTGAAGGTGGGCATTTAGGTGTCTTTGAAGTCATTTCAGGCTCTGTCATTCTCTGATGTGGTGATTTTGTTCAGATATGTATTTGCAGAGTTGCCTTAAGCTCAAATAAGATAATCTAATTGCCTAATCGTCTAACCTCTTGGGAGAGGTCTCAAACTGCCAGCCTATGGATTGTATAAGGCGTGTTGGGGAAATGTATATAATTCACAAAGTATTTTCTCATATACTATCAAGGAAGGAAAATGGAGTTTGTTGCAAATAGTTAAATGCTTAGGAGATCCTAAAAGAAAAACAAATCATATTTTGTAATTGTGTCTTAAAAACTCAGCTCTGGAAATCCTGGGCCACATTCCTACAGACTAGGATAATGATATTAGGGAAGAGATGGCATCACCTTCAGGGAGCATGTGATGCTCTCCCTGCTGAAGTCATCAGCCCTCCTGATCCTGGGTCCCCAGCCCTGCTGGTACTGAGGTCACGTCTGTTGTCACTTACCTCTTTATTCATTGGCATTACATGACTCGTGATAACTGAGGTAAATACCATTTATGGGGGCAGCGCCTCTGTCCTTTAATTAGCTAAACACATGACCACCAGTGATGTCTGATTCACCCCCACGGAGAAAGAAGCAAATGTGTTGAGAGAGTTGGGAAGTCAGGCTGAAACTTTTTGGCATTCGCTCTCATATTCATGTCAGTTGGAATATGTCTTGTGAGAAACACATTTCCCTCACTCCTCATAACTCAAATATTGGATGAGCTTTACACAATTTTTTCTCTTCCTCAACTTATTTCTCTAGGTAAAAAGATGAAATGATGATTCAATATACTAATTATAGGAAACTGTCCTTTGACCCAGACTCTGGTAATCAGTCAATTCAAAGAAAATAAACGTCAAAGGTCATTTGGCATCTAGAAGAAAAAAGACTGTTTCCTCTAGGTAATTGTTTTACAACTAAGTTATTTATATGTATTGAGGGCTTTAAGAATTATTCAATTAAGAATTATAAGTTTATTTGGCTCAGTCCTCTACATTTCTTACATTTACGGGAAGGGAAATCCAGTGAGATGTCTATCAGGCAGCTGACCCACAAATATATGTTTATTGACAGCGGACCACACTGCAACACTCCTTCCTTCCCTTGTATTTTCTGGCCTCATACATAAGGGACAGAGCCTGTTCAGGAATGAAGTGGGGGCACCATGGAATGAAAAAAAAAACAAAAAAAAAACATGCCCTCCAAAAATGAAACTCAGCTAATTAGATGTTATTCACCTGCTTAGCTTCAGAAGGGGGACTAGTGATTCATGCTTGTTCAAGAAGAAAAGTGCTTGATAGCAGTGGCTGGGCTATCAGGATTTATAAGAGGAGGATGATTATGGGTTAATTTTGGAGTGAAGAGGCCTTTTATTACCACCAGGCAAAAAAGAAGCAAAAGCCATGCATTTTTCACACACACAAAATAAGTTTTTTTGTTTTGATGGAATAATTACTATGTAAACCATATCAGCTTGGACTAGTGAAATCACTAGTCTAGAGTTTATCAGTATCATCGATCTGGAGAAGGCATACAAGGAATGTACAGATGTCATGGTACTTACCAATGCGGAATAGAATACATTTGTGTCTATGGAGCATAAATACATATGCACACACACATACTATTTAGGAAGAAAACAGGCTTTGGAAAGTCAAACATTTTAAGACTTCATTTGTTTTAAGAGCAGTTTTAGGTTCACAGCAAAATCGAGCCGAATGTGCAGCGATTTCTTCTGTACCTCTTGCTCCCACACATGCTCAGCCTCCCCCATAACAACATCCCCCATCAAAGGGATACATTTGTTACAACGGATAGACCTACACTGACACCTCATTATCACCGGGAGTTTACATTAAGGTTCTCTCCCTCCTCCATCCCCTGACAACTGATCTTTCCACTGTCTCTATAGTTTTGCCTTTTACAGGATACCATGTAGTTGGAATCACCCAGTATGTATCCTTTTCAGATCCAAAACAAGACAAACTCTTCCCATATAATCCATCAATTGCATTCCTTAGTACCCAAAGGAGTTGAAAAGTTATGTACACAAAAGATAGTGCACGGATATTGTAGAAACTTTATTCATAATTGACAAAACATTGAAGCCACCAAAATTACCTTCAGTAAGTGAATGGATAAATAAACTGTGGTACATCCGGACAATGGAATATTATTCAATGCTAACAAAGGAAAGGAACTATCAAGCTATGAAAAGACATGGTGGAAAATTGTATGCGTAGTACTTGTTTTTGATTGCGATTATTTAAAGCGGTTTTAGTAATGGTAAATAAAAGTTGATTGCTATCTTTAGTCTGTTCTTAGTAAATAGAAGTTAGTTTTAATTTGGGAAACATTTTATTACTTATCAAAAGATTTTCTTTCTTTGACCATTATTAAGATCCATTTTACAGTATCTTCTCTTAGACTGCTGTACAGTGGTGGTTATCAATCAGAAGCAATTTTAAGCCGCCAGGGGACATTTGACAATACCTGGTGACATGTTTACTTGTGTGACTAGGGGTAGAAAGGAGGAGATTCTACTAGTTGTGTTTATTGGGTAGAGACCCAGGATGTTGCTAAATATCCTACAATTCACAGGGCAGCCAGCCTCTGTAAATAAAGAATTATCTGGCCTAAAATGTCAATAATTCTGAGGTTGGCAAACCCTCAAGAGGCCAGTTGAAGGAAGGGGCTGTTTAGCATGGTGAAGAGAAGACAAAGGAGAGACCTGATGGCTGCTTTCAAGTTTCTGGAAGGCTTTTATATATAAGGAAGGTAGGAATTACTTTGCCTATTTTTTGCTGGGCACTTGGACCAATGGGTGGAAATTATAGAAGCAGACATGGAAAAAAGCTTTCTAAGAGACTTCTTGTTTTCTAACGAGGTGGAAATATACCTCCTTGACAACTGGATTTCTTGTCCATTGGTAGACTAAAACATAAATTGAACTGTCACTAGAAAGGGAATTCCAATATGTAATTATAATGCAAAAGTGGTTTATTGAAACAATTTCTTTTTTTTTCATAGTGTTCATGTATATACATATATATGTATATATATATATATATATATATATATATGTATACATATATATATATATATATATATATATATATTAATTGGAGTCTATTGGGGTGACAATTGTTAGTAAAGTTACATAGATTTCAGGTGTACAATTCTGTAATACATCATCTATATATCACATTGTGTGTTCACCACCCAGAGTTAGTTCTCTTTCCATCACCATATATTAGAACCCGTGTACGCTCTTCTAAAGCCCTCCTCCCCCTCTATTAACCCCTAAACTATTGTCTATGTTTATGAGTTTTTGTTCCTCCATTTGTTTGTTCTTTTGTTGTTTTCAGTTTTATATACCACATATCAGTGAAATTGTATGGTTCTCTACTTTTTCTGTCTGACTTATTTCACTTAGCATTATAATCTCAAATTCCGTATTATTTCATCTTTTCTTATGGCCAAATAGTATCCCATTGTGTATATATGCCACAACTTCTTTATCCATTCATCTATCAAAAAGGGCATTTTGGTTGTTTCCATGTCTTGGCCACCATAAACAAAGCTGCAATGAACATTGGAACACACGTGTCTTTATGGCCAAAATGTTTTCAGATTTTTTTGGTAGATATCCAGGAGAAGGATTGCTGGGTCATATGGTAATTCTATTCTTAAATTTTGAGGAACCTCCACACTGCCTTCCATAGCGGCTGCACCAGTCTGCATTCCCACCAACAGTGTATGAGGGTTTCTTTTTCTCCACAGCTTCTCCAACACTTGTTATCATTTATCTTGTTGATAATAACCATTCTAATTTGTGTGTGGTGATATCTTATGGTTTTTATTTGCATTTCTCTGATGATGACTGGTGTTGAACATTTTTTCATATGTCTATTTGCCATTTATATGTCCTCTTTGGAGAAATGTCTCTTCAGTACTCTGCTCATTTTTTAATTGGATTGTTTGTTTTTTTGTTGTTGTTGAGTTGTATGAGTTCCTTACATATTTTGGAGTTTAGCCCCTTATCAGAGGCATTGTTTGCAAAAATCTTCTCTCATTTAGTTGATTGCCTCTTTATTTTGTTAATGGTTTCTTTTGCTGTGCAGAAGCTTTTTAGTTTGATACAATTCCATTCATTTATTTTAGCTTTCACTTCCCTTGCCTTTGGGGTCAAATTGATAAAATGCTCTTTGAACCAAGGTCCATAAGTTTAGTATCTATGTTTTCTTCTATGCAGTTTACTGTTTCAGGGCTTATTTTAGGTTTTTGATCCATTTTGAGTTAATTTTGGTACACATGACAGATAGCAGTCTAGTGTCATTCTTTTGCAGGTGGCTTTCCAGTTCTCCCAGCACTATTTATTGAAAAGGATGTCTTTTTTCCATTGTATGTATTTGACTTCTTTGTCAAAAATTGTCTCTTCATTTTTATATGGGTTTATTTCTGGGTTCTCAATTGTATTCCATTGGTCTGTGTGTCTGTTTCTGTGCCAATACCATACTGTTTTGATTATTGTTGCTCTGTAGTATTAGCTGAAGTCATGGAGTGTGATACCTGAAGCATTGATCTTTTTTTCTTAGGATTTCTTTGGCTATTTGGGATCTTTTGTGGTTCCATACAAACCTGATGATTTTTTATTCTAATTTAGTAAAAAATGCCATTGGGATTTTGATAGGGATTGCATTACATCTGTATATTGCTTTGGGTAATATGGCCATTTTAACTATGTTCATTCTTCCAATCCATGAACACGGAATGTCTTTCCATTTCTTTGTGTCTTCTTCAATTTCTTTTAAAAATGTCTTATAGTTTTCAGTATAGGTCTTTCACATTTTTGATTAAGTTTATTCCTAGGTATTTTATTCTCTTTGTTGCAATTGCAAAAGGAATTTTTTTTTTGTTTAATTTCTTTTTCTGAGATCTCAATGTTAATATATAGGAAAACAATGGAATTTTGTACGTTGATTTTGTAGCCAGTAACTTTACTGTATTGGTTTATCGTTTCTAATAGCTTTTCAGTGGAGTCTTTAGGGTGTTCTATATATAGCACCATGTCATCTGCAAAAAGAGACAATTTAACCTCTTTGTTCCCAATTTGGATGCATTTTATTTCTTTCTCTTGCCTGATTGCTCTGACTAGGACTTCCAACACTACGTTGAACAGCAAAAGTGATAGGGGACAGCCTTCTCATGTTCCTGAATGTAGAACAAAGGGCTTCAGTTTTTCACCGTTAATTATGATAGTAGCTGAGGGTTTGTCATATATGGCCTTTATTATGTTAAGGTGTTTTCCTTCTGTACCTATTTTATTAAGTGTTTTAATCATAAATGGATGTTGTGTCTTGTCAAACGGTTTTTCTACATCTATTGATATAATCATATGATTTTTGTTCTTTATTCTGTTTATGTGATGTATCACATTGATCCATTTGTGTATGTTGAACCATCCTTGTTCCCCTGGGATGAACCCTACTTGGTCATGATGTATAATCTTTGTAATGCATTGTTGCATTCGATTTACTAGAATTTTGTTTAGGATTTTAGCATCTATATCATCTGTATTCATCAGAGATACTGATTTGTAATTTTGTTTTTTTGTGTTGTCCTTACCAGGTTTTGGTATCAGGGTAATGTTGGCCTCATAAAATGAGTTAGGGAGCATTGTCTCTTCTTCACTGTTTTGGAAGAGTTTGAGCAGGATTGGTATTAGATCCTTTTTGAATGTTTGGTAGAATTCACTAGTGAAGCCATCTAGTCCCAGACTTTTGCTTTTGGGAAGGTTTTGGATGACTGATTCAATTTTGTTACTGGTGATCGGTCTGTTTAGATTTTCCAGTTCTTCATGGTTCAGCCTTGGAAGGCTATATATTTCTAAGAACTTGTCCATTTCTTCTAGGTTATTGAATTTGGTGGCATATAGTTCTTCATAGTATTCTTGGATGATGCTTTGTATTTCTGTCACATCCGTGATAACTTCCCCTCTTTTGTTTCTGATTTTGTTCATTTGTGTCTTTTTTTTTTAATCTTAGTGAGTCTAGCTAAGGTTTTGTCAATTTTGTTAATCTTTTCAAAGAACCAGCTCTTTGTCCCTTTTTTTTTTCTATTGTCTTTTTGTTCTCTATTTCATTTAGTTGTGCTCTGATTTTTATTATTTTTTTTTCCTTCTGCTGACTTTGGGTTTCATTTTTTCTTCTTTTTCTAGTTCTTTAAGGTATTAACATGAGGCTTTTTTATCTGGGATTTTTCTTGTTTCTTGAGATAGGCCTGTAATGATATAAATTTCCCTCTTAACACTGCTTTTGCTGCATCCCCAAAATTTTGGTAGGATGTATTTTCAATCTCATTTTTTTCTATGTGTATTTTGATTTCTCCTCTTATTTCTTCTTTGACCCAGTTGTTCTTTAAAAGTATGTTGTTTCAGGTGTACAATTCTGTATTACATCATCTATAAATCCCATTGTGTGTTCACCACCCAGAGACAGTTATCCTTCCATCACCATATATTTGATCCCCCTTACCCTCATCTCCCACATATTTACCAAGAAAATTTGATATAAAATAAAAATGATTTTATCAGAAAAAAAAGTATGTTGTATAATCTCTACATATTTGTGGTTTTCCTGCTTTCTTTTTACAGTTGATATCCAATTTCAAAGCCTTGTGTTCAAATAATATGCTTGATATGATTGAAAACAATTTTATTCCCGATAATGTGGTAGGGATTCAGAACCCAGTATTGCATAGGTTATTTATATACAGTAATCTAGATGTAAAGCTTGAATCCATTTTTGCTAATAGTGGAGAAAGCGTAGTTCCATATACAGCATTATAAATACATGTAGGCAGTATTTAAGAAAGATATATACAATTATTTCAACAAACCCTTTACTTCTGTAAGGTTTTAGAAAATAGATGTAACATTTTCACACATCTCGCCTTGCATAAATTTCTAGATTATTAACTTCCAAATTTAATTGATCATCTAACTAATCAGTAAAAATTTTTAATCCTTACCCATTATTTGCATATTCATGTAATTTCAAATTTGTTTTCTCACTAATATAATTTTTACAGAAAAATTTTTACAGAATTTTTAAAGAAAAATTTTATTATTTTATGTATTTTCCTACATGAAATTGACCAAATGGCTCTGAATTAATGCTTTTCACCTATGAGAAGTAAAGACCATTATTTTATTTTTTTAAAATTAAAAATAATTAAATTGCAAGTTATTGTAAAATCCAAATGACAAGTAAAATAAATTTCAGGAAGACCTACAAACAAAATACAAGATTAGATAAAATTGAATTTAAGATTGGATTTAACAGACATAAAATTACTCTCTTAAATTTCTGTTAGCATTTCAAAATGCCTACCCTGGATTTCTATGTTTATCACATTATGAACTGGTATCAGTTTACAGGCTGGCCCTCACCCGCAGGCCATTCTTTGTACTTTTGAAAGCAACCATGAAAAGTGGACGTTGTTGCCCATAAGAAAACTAGGCCAGAACTGTTAAATTGCATGGAACTATTGACGAATAATCCCATAATCTCAGATTGGTATCTTGTATTTTCAATTCAGGGTTTATGTGTGATATCTTTAATAATTCAGAACTCTTCACATCTATAAATAGGATTCTTGATTGGGAATTAGAATTCTGAGTTTTCATTACTTGTTCTTACCCTAATTATCACATGACAGCAAGCAGTTCACTTATCCCTTCTCTATCTTGTTTTCTCATCACCCAAATGGGTGTGAAAGCACCCTCCATCTTCCCTTACAAAATGTATATCCAGAGATATCAGCCATAGGAAAGCACTTTGATAAGATAGCTATGATACATGAATGAGCACCAATTCTATGGCCAGGTATTGGTTTATGTTCAAGCAGATTTCCTAGCTTTAAACCTAAATGCCTTTCATGCTACTTACTTCTAAGTTTTTCAGACAAAAAAATGCAACATCCATCCAAGCTACTAATAGTTGAAAACTGATTTTCATTTAGGTTGCCTAGATAGTCCTGTTCATTACTAATGTACCTTGATTTAGTTCAAATGCTACATTGCATTCCTGTAGTCTGCAAGAATGAAAGTAACTCTGGTGGCTAAGTTAGACCAAGGGACCAGTTGGGATGTGGAAATAATCTCTATTCTTTTATATTTCTTTATACTGAAATCATGTTTAAATGTTTGGTGGAGGCGAAGCCACAGGACAAATATGTCTCTTCTCATTTCTTTGGAATATTATATGCTTTTACCCAGCATTCCTGTTCCCAAGTCCTTCATTTGTAAAATGGGGATAATAATAGTACCTGCTTTATAGGGTTGTTGTTGTTAAGGAATAAATTAGATATTTCAGTTAGGTACTTAAAAGTGCTTGGCATAAGGTAAGGGCGTAATAATTGGCAGATATTACTATTACTAATAGTTTTCATCTTAACAGAAGTACCTGATCATTCAGTATATTATCACACTTCATGTTAAGTGATGCAATTACTTGGTAAAGATGGACGGGGCAGGAACTAGAAGGATGTTACACTTGACCTAGTTGTTGGCCCCCAGCAATCACAGGCCCTCAGTGTTTTCCCGCTTCTACTTCCTGGCAGAAGGAGTGCATCATCTATCAGATGGACACAAAGAAATAGCCTATTATTAATTACCACATACTTTTTGAGCTTTTGCTTCATAGCTTCTCTGGGAAGGACTATAATTAAGGACCTAGGTTAAAAGGCCTCCTTTTTAAGTCTGTAGTTGTATGAGAGGAAAAAATACATAAAGGTGTGGGGGAGGGTAAAAAGGTACCATCAGAGGACTTCATACTTTCCATAGACCCAAGAGGCAAACAGGTGTTTACTTGTTGGAAAAAAACAACAACTGTAATTGCTAAAGTATATGTCTGATGGAGAACCAAGTTTGGATAGTATTAGGTTGGTGCAAAAGTAATTGTCGTTTAAAAGGTTAAAAATAATTGCAAAAACCGCAATTACTTTTGTGCCAACCTAATAATAGTGGGACTACTAGCCCCCAAAATAGGTCTTATTTGTTATGAAGTACGAATATTTAATAATAACATATAAGAAAATGTTAAGAGTTAGAATTACATGTGCCATGATCCCTTCTTAATTTAATTCAGTAACTAATACGTTTTAGAAGTAAAGACAATAGGCTTCTCTCACACCGATGGATCAGGGCCTATTGTTTCTCACACAGATCTGTATGATATCAGTCTGGGCCAGAATTATTGATCATAAACTGCTTGAAATCTAAGTGGCTGGGTGTGGGCTTCACCTAATCCCTTGATGATGAAACTCTAACCCCATGAGAGGGCGTTTGTCACACATGGTAGTTACAAGAGAATAGTTCTTGGCATTGGAAGGTGGTTGCTGGAAAAAGGAATATTTAGAGTAGAGTTGGCTAACTTTCTATAAAGGGTAATAGGTGAGCATTTTAGGCTTTGTGGGCCAGATAGTCTATGTCACAACCACTGGACTTTGCCATTGTAATGCAAAAGCAATTGTAGACACTGCATATGAGAATGAGAATGGCTGTGTTCCAACAGAACTGTATTTACAAAAAGAGTCAGTGGACTGGCTGTAATCCACGGGCCGAGCCATAGTTTGTTGACCCCTCATTTAGAAGAATGGTTGCTGGTTCAGAGGCTACCAACTGACAGTCACTAGCCAAATTCAGCTAAAAGATTTTTTTTTTTTGACTCCTTAGTGTTTTTCTACATGATGCTTCTTAGTTATCCGTTGCTACTGTTTCAAAACCAGGAGATTTTTACATGTAAATATGAAATCTAACATCTGAAAAGCATACAAAGATCAGGTAACACTAACGGTGCTCCCTTCAGAACAGGCATTCTCTTGCTTGTCAGCTACAGTACTCAGCATTCTTTGGTGCCTTCCAGAAATGCAGGCTCATTTACATCAACTGTTTGTCCTCGCTCTGCTCCTGGAAGAACTTGATTCTGTGAAGACATTATAGTGGATCCTATCTATTTTCTTCCCTTATTCTTCATTTCCGAAAGCTATCTCTCTTGGGTTCACTGAGGCTGAGGGCCGAGGGTACCTTTGCGACCTGATATCTGGCTATACCACATGATCAGTATCTCTGAGACAGCAGTAGAGCTGAGCTTCAGAAGGAGTGAAACTGTTTTAAAATATTTTTTTAGGTAAAATTCTGCTCACTTAAATGTGGAATTATGAATGCACTTGTGATCAATACACCTCAAGCAAGATTTGTGGTACTGCTTTATAACTAGCACCTGTAGTAATCCAGATGTGTAGCTCAATAAAAGCGGTTGAATAATTATGTGGACATAGTCCTTGATACATGGTAGATGCACATTCAAGAGTTGTTGAATAACTGAATATGGGAAGAATGGAACTGAAACTCATTAGGGAAGAGTAAGAACAAAGACAAACAGACATTACTAGTTCCTTAAAAATTAATAATACTAGTAATAATAATAATAATAATAATAATAATAGTAATAAATGACTCAAAGGCTGAAAAGGGGTATGATTGAAATATATGAAACCCTGATGCAGATGGATCAGAAAGCACCCCTTGTTCTAGTCCATTCCATTGCACATCATTGGGAGGGAGCAGGGAAGAGTAGGAGAGGAATGGAAACCTTGGAAATTGCTGTAGGATAGGATAGATGTAAGGAACTACTATTTGGATAGCATACCGTGTTTCCCGCAAAATAAGACCTAGCTGGACAATCAACTCTAATGCGTCTTTTGGAGCAAAAATTAATATAAGACCCGATCTTATTTTGCTATAATATAAGATCCAGTCTTACGTAATATAGTATAATACTGGGTCTTATATTAATTTGTGCTCCAAAAGATACATTAAGGCTGATTGTCCAGCTAAGTCTTATTTTCGGGGAAACAGGATATAATAAACATGAAACTCTTTGTTCTGTGATAATATACATATTGATAATATGAACACAGAAAGTTTTAAATAAAACACAAAAGAACAGATACATGAATGATTCCTAAAAATGGTTTACTAATTTTTGGCATAGTTTGTAATTTTGTGTGTATTTTCCCAAGTGCTTAAAACAGATGAGGAACGTGTATGTAGGTTCCATTCCTTTTTAGTCCACTGTCAAAATAGTTTCTGTGACATCCCCTAGGAATCATTTCTCAGCATGTATGTTTTTAGAAAGTAAGTGATAACATTCATCTTTTTTGACCCAACTACAAACAATACTCTTTGTCAGGAAGGAATACAAAATATTTTTACTCTTGCCTTGGCCCGTCCAAGTACTACCCTTTTGACAATTCCATACAGGGTTTCTCTGAAGCTCTCTGTTCATTTGCATTTCTAATGATTTGAGATTCTATTTAGTGGCTGAATTTTATTCACCCTGGAGCCTGGAACCAGGACTTCCAGACTGACAGGCCCCATTAAACATTTTGTGAATGGGGATAATGAATGAAAAGGTCAGACAGTTTGTTTAAGTAATAACGTTTTTCAGATTTCAAGATGCCAGTAGTATTGTGACAGAATCCATATGTGTTTCAGGAGAGCAAGAAGGAAAGCATGGTTTTAACTTTCAGTTTTAATAACTTTGTTACAAAAAAAAAATTGAAACATTTTAGTACTTGAACCAGTGAACAGAAAACCAACTGAAAATAAATAAATAATCAGCCAGCATATATTTTAGTTTCAAAAAATTGATTAGATTAAAGAGATTTCAATTTATAATAGCCAATGTACATATAATCACTATCTGTTATTTAGAGCAGTGGGTTTTGTTTTAATGGTGTATTATTTTGAGTTTGTGATGATACTTTGCAGAACAAGTTAAACTTTTGGAGTTTAAGTTTGATTTTAATATTTTTTGTGTGTTTGTGTGGCATTATTCATGTTGAATTCAGTTCTATTCTTTTTCCAGCTCCTAATTACATCCTCAGACTCTGTAAAGATGCATTTGTTCCTAAGTGCAATCAAGAAGCATATTAGAAATCAGCTGTACATAGTTAAGCTTTTATAAATGGAAAGTCTATTACATTTGTGTTAGAAACAAAATAGTCATACTGGAATTCAATTGGAGTTGATAGGAACATATTGATTGCTTAGGACATGCTAAGTGCTGCTCTAGACACCGTGGGGAATACAGAGACAAATAAAATACCATCTTTGTCCCGGGGAGCTCAGGGTTCAGAAGGCATTATCATGTAGTGACTAATAGTTCAGACTCCACAATTAGAGTTGATGTTCAAATCTTGTTTTGTTTATCTACAAGCCCTGTGGCATCATTGAGCTATAGTGTTCTCCACTAAATGGGAACAATAGAAGCCATGGAAACACATTTATTACACTACACATTTTGACTGTAATGACGTTTCAGTCAACATATGCATGGTCTGACAATTAAGTTCATGAACTAATCCTAGGAAAAGTGCTGCCTACCTCATTGCTGAATATCACTACAGTCACCTTCGAAATACTCCCCTTGGGAAGTTATGCACTGACACCAGTGCTTAGTCCACCCTTTAAAGCAGTTTTGGAACTCTTTATCTGGAATGGCCATCAGAGCTATAGTCGTATTACTCTTGATGTCCTGAATGTCATCCAAATGTCTTCCTTTCAGTATTTCCTTTATCTTCCGGTAAAGAAAGAAATCATCGAGGGCCAGATCAGGTGAGTAGGCAGGGTGTTCCAATACAGTTATTTGTTTACTGGCTAAAAACTCCCTCCCAGACAGTGCCATGTGAGCTGGTGCACTGTCCTGATGCAAGAGCCATGAATTGTTGGCAAATAGTTCAAGTCGTCTAACTTTTTCACGCAGCCTTTTCAGCACTTCCAAATAGTAAACTTGGTTAACTGTTTGTCCAGTTGATGCAAATTCTTCATGATAATCCCTCTGATAACAAAAAGGTTTGCAACATCGTTGCAAGCAAGTTTGCGAACTTGATTGCCAGACCTCATGCAACGGTGGTCCCATAAGATTATAATGGAGCTGAAATAGTTTTATCACCTAGTAGTTATTGTAATGTTGTAGTGCAATGCATTATACACGTGGTGATGCTGGTGTAAACATACCTATTGCACTGACAGTTATGTAAAACTGTAGTACATGCTATTATGTACATACATAATACTTGATAATGGTAACAAGTGACTAGTTTATGTATTTAGTATTCTATACTTCTATTATTATTGTAGAATGTACTCTTTCTACTTATAAAAAACAATGCTGTAAAACAGTATTTTGCGTTATGCCCTGTTGTCAGTCATGTCCCATTCCACCATAGCTATGATCCTAAAGAACAAGAACAAAATCAAAGAAACTCTTTAAAGGTTCTGCTTTACTGTAGGGAATGAGACTAACCAGGATTCAAGAAGGGCCCATATCAGACATAGGGAAACTTCTAATGACCAGAATTGAAGACCAGACACAGGAGCGTATCCCTCTCAGCACCACGATAATCACGGCCAAAGCCATCAGTTTATTTGCAATGTGTTAAGGAAAGGCGGGGTCAGACTACAAGGTTGAATTTACTGCTAGCTCTGAGTGGTTTAAATGATTCAAGAATCATTATTCATTATATATTGCAAAAGTGAGTGGTGAGTCTGCGAGTACTGATGTGACGGCAGCTGAAGAATTTTTAGAAACTCTAGATAAGCTGAATGTGGAGGAAAATTACTAACCAGAGCAAATATTCAATATGGATAAAACCTCCCTATTCTGTAAACAGATGCCTGCAAGGACTTCCATCCATAAGGAGGCCAAGGAAATGCCAGGTGGTAAGGCTTTTACGGGCAGGATAAAGGTCTTGCTGGGGGACAATGTTGCAGGCAACAAATTGACATCCTTTGTGACGTGGCACGTGAGAACCTTCAGGCATATCAGCGCCTTCAGGCCTATCAGTAAGCACACACGGCCATGTACCACAGGAGCAATAAGGAGTCATGGGCGACCCAGCTCCTCTTCCAAGACGCCCTCCTGGGTTGCTACGCTAGCAAAATGGAGAAGTGCTGTTTGGAGAATAATATATATTTCAAGATTTTGCTTATTGTTGATAATGCTCCCGGACATCCTCCTATTATTGGTGATCTTCATCCTGTCGACAAGAACAACAACAAAAAACATCCAGCCTAAGAGAAAACTTATAAAAGTTTATTTGAGCCAAACTGACAACAATTGCCAGGAAGCAAAGTCCCAACGGATTGAGAAAAAGCTCTGGAAAATGGCCGTTTTGTAACTTATTTTATACGTTAGAATCAGAGGAGGAAGGTTACATGGAATCCATTGGTTGTAGATTAAGGGGGTGGGAGAAAGCAAAGAGGGGAAATCTCTGGGACTGGATAAAAATCAAAATGGGGAGACACTCACTTCTTTTACATTGGTGGGTACAGAATAGTTAATTGACTTTTATAGCACATAGAGATGGTATTTGGGGAACAAGATAACAATGAGGGATTTTGAAGTTTCCTGCTCTGGTGTGGTGGGGGATCCCTGGGGAATCCGGAAAAAAGGAATTACTCTGACATTCCAAGGACAAGTTATATTAGATGCAAAAAAACAACAGGTAGGCTCACTTAAGGTAAAGACTGACCTTTGTCAAGGAAGCTATAGGCCAAGGATGTGACTTCCCACCATGGCTCACCTAAGTTATGAATGTTTATGTTCACGCCATCCTATGTGATTATTATCAGTCTCCTGAGCTTGTCAGGTTTAACATGTGGTCCCTTTTCCATTCACAATCCCAATGTCAAAGTGGTGTTTCTCCCTCCAAACACCACCTCTTGGATCCAACCCATGGATCAAGGAGTTAAAGCAAATTTTAAGGCCTATGACCTGAGGACCTTTGCCCAGGCTGTTGCTGCAACTGAGGAAGACCCTGAGAAGACACTGATGCCATTCTGGAAGGATTAAACCATCTACGATGGCATCAGGAACCTTGTTGGGGCTTGGGGTGATGTCAGCAAGGAGCGTGTGAATGGAATCTGGAAGGATACTCAAGAGGTTCATCCATGACATCAAAGGATTTGCAAGGATGAGCAAGTTGCAAAAATCAACAAAGCTGTATTTGAGACTGTAAGCAACTTGAACCTAGGTGTGAATGACAATGACATCAGGAGCTGCTAGCAGCGGTCCCTGAGGTATTGACTAATGAGGAGTAGTAGAAACTGGAAGAGGAATGCACAGCTAAAAACTAGGCAAGAGAAAAGGAAATCACAGGAGAAGAAATAGAAGAAAACCATGAACGTTCAGTCAGGGGTTTAGCAGAAGCTTTTGCAGAGCTCAATAAGCTCCTTAAAAAGTTTGAAAACATGGACCCCCAACACCAGAAGGGTTTCATTAATAGGGAAGAATGTTCCTGATGCATTTATCTGCTTACAAGCAAATCTATGATGAAAAAAGGAAACAAACCAAGCAAACCACCATGGACATATTTCTGAAAAGAGTGACACCTCCTCCAGAAGAGCCTCAGGCAGGTCCTTCAGGAGTTATTCCAGAATCTACTGTTATCATAGGAGATGACAGCTCTCTGCGTCTTATTGTCCCTGAAGACCTTCCAGCGGGACAGGATGTGGGGGTGGAAGCCAGTGATAATGATGAACCTGACCCTGTGTAGGCCTAGGCTAATGCGTGTGTTTGTGTCTTCATTTTTGTTTTTTTATTTATTTAATTTAATTTAATTTAATTTTATTAATGTGTCTTAGTTTTTAACAAAAATGTTTACAAAGTAAAAAATAAATTAAATAATCGATTAAAAATAGGAAAAAAGCTTATGGATAAGGATAGAAAGAAAGAAAATATTTTTTATACAGCTGGACAATGTGTTTGTGTTTTAAACTGTTATTACCAAAGAATGAAAAAGTTGAAAAAAATTCAAAGTTTATCAAGTAAAAATTTTACAGTAAGATGAATTTGTTACTGAAGAAAGAAAAATATTTTTTATAAAATGCGTGTAGCCTAAGTGTACAGTGTGTATAAAGCCTGCAGCCATATGTGAGGTCTTCACATTCACTCACCACTCGCTCCTTGATTCATCCAGAGCACCTTCTAGTCCTGCCAGCTCCAGGAGTGTCAAGGCCCTATACAGGTGTATTACTTTTTGTCTTTTATACTGTATTTTACTGTACCTTTTCTATGCTTAGATGTGTTTATCTACACAAATACTTCCCATTGTGTTCCAACTGCCTGTAGTATTCAGGGCAGTAATATGCTGTACAGGCTTATATAGCCAGGAGCGATAGGCTCTACCACGTAGCCCAGGTGGGTAGTAGGCTATACCATCTACGTTTGTGTCAGTGTGCTCTGTGATGTTCACATATGACACAATTGCCTAACAATGCATTTCTCAGACCCTGCATATCCCTGCCATTAAGCATTTCATGACTGTATAAAACTAATGTTCATTATTAAAAATTCATTTATGGCAGAATATATAACATAAAATAAGAGAAGGTTCACTGATATCTTCAATCCTGAAATATCTTCAGTCCTGAAAAAACCATTAGGAAGATTTTTGTCATATATATTTCAAGAAATTTTTCCTATGTCCATACCTACATACCATTAATTTTTGTGTACATTTTATTTGTATTATCCATACTATTTAGGAATTTCCTTGCTTTTTAAATAAACTTTTTATTTGGGGATGATTTTAGATTTACATAACATTTCCAAAAATGGTTCAGCGCACCCCCTTAACTCTTTATCCAGTTTTCTCTAATATTAACATCATATGTAACCTTATACATTTACCAAAACAAAGAGGTTAACCTTAGTAATTGCTATTAAATAAATTCCAGAATTTATTTGGATTTCACCAGATCTTCCACTGATGCCCTTTTTGTGACTCAGGATCAAACTTATTATGTCACATTGCAGGTAGTGCTGCTTTGGTTTTAGCTAACAAAGCACTTTAGACATCTTTTCACATATCTGTACATATAGCTTTGCCACATTGTTTGCAGGAAGTGCATACTTTTAATCAACTTAGTCCACATGGTATAATTTGTTTAACCCTCCAGTAAGTGTTGATGTTTTTCGTCTGAATCTTAAATGGAATTAACATGTGTCTGAACTTTTCATGCGCAGTATGATATGATCTAATCTCCACCACAACCTGTGTCTCCAAGATGCCAAACCAGGGCTCTTTCGTCTCTCCTACAGTGGCTCCCTGTATGATAGATACCCTGGTGTTATTTTTGATATAATTTTTCTCTGACCATCTCTCCAAATTTTAGTTGTGTTAATTTCATTGATAGAGGTTCTTACTTTTCGAATGATCAGATGTGTACATTTTTTTATTTGTGATGGCTTTTCTTACTTTAAATCTGAAGAAATTATTTGAATTAACCAGTGTGAATGGCTAGGCCAAATAGTTGAAATCCTACTTATTTGTGACTTTCCAGTTGTTGAATAAAAATACCAGTGATCCTCTCCTGACAAATGAATTTGTTTCTGGGCCATGGTCAAAAAATGAGCCATCAGAAGATGGCTTTGCGTCCTATGGATACAGCACCGGATTATTAATATAATTGTTCCCCAAAGCCTTTTTGATTCCATAAATCCACAAATTTGCTGAAAGTAATTGTGGGTTTTTGTTTTGTTTTTTGTTGTTTTTTTTTTCCCCCACCTGGACTGGTAGTAGGGTATGTGTCTGGCTGTCCCTGTATTTGGGTAGGGAAGAATCCCTAAATCCCTCTATTAACTGAAATCTGTGCAGTCTTTAAGGAAGCATTTTATGACAGGTGCTATCAATGTGATGTGATAGATTAAAATCTCAGAGAAAAGAAAATGTTCCCTTGTGAGCGGTGACTCTGTCTAATGTCCACTGTGAGGTTGAAGATAGGCAAGAGGTTAAAATCAGCACTGTTTCCCATGGGGGCAAACATAAATGAGCAGGAGGCTGAGATAGCCACCTCCGAGTTCCGCTTATTGTTATTCAGCTTCCATTCTAATGCAGTTTCTTCCCTGCTCAATATCAGTTTATAAAAGCATGTTGCATGTCCACTGATCCCAGATAACTAAATAAATCCCAGTTTTGTAGTCACAGAACCAAGTCCCAGTTTGTATCTGTGCAAATGCCTGCTGAAGATGGATATAAGGAATTTAAAATAAATCAACTATTAAATCCACATATCTTAGTGGAATAAAGGAGGCATTCCTACTTTATTTCAGTTGAGCATACACATCCGCCCCCTACCGCCCTGCCCCCCCCCCCCCCAGCATGGGGACATTATTCATTTCTTTTCCTGGATGCATGTTTTGGTTTTGTTGTTCTTTGAGGGGCATCTATGCAGAGTTGGTTATAGGGTTTGATGTCTCGGACCCCAGAGAATGACACTTAATTCAGCCTTTGCATGTGCCTTTATGATACGTATCTGATAATTTTATGTTAGTCAGGTCTCCTAGTTGAATGAGGTGGCAACGCCTGGCAAGTTATAAGTCCCTGAGATGGACAATTCTGCAATTTTTTTCCCATACATTTCCTGCAGAAATCTTTTAAATCATGTTCACAACGAGGCTTAACATTACTGCTTTCTCAAGGAAAGTGGATATAATCCTGGGGGTTTATAAACGGCACTTGATGGAAATCTTTTGAGAGAAAATAAAAATCAGTTCATTTTAATGATTGGCAATCAAACAAGATAAACTAGCATTAAATTCAAGGAAGATCTGGTGTATTGAGTCTGGAAAAAAAAAACATACACATTAGCTACCTTATAGATGCAAATGTGACTAATGTATTCTCGGTTCTTTTCGTTTTTGAGTCACTCATCCTGAACATACTAGCCCCAGGTTGCAGGAAATCAAAATAATAGCATGGTGATTGTTAAGAGACTATGTTATATAAGGATGTTCTGATATTTAAATGAATACTTCATTTCTTGTTTCTGAAAAGTGAATGTGGGTAGGTTGGTTTTGAATGTATTTCGAATATTTTAATAGAACTAGATACTATCTAGGAGGAAATAAAAGTATCTCTGTGGCAGCTGCCACAGTTCCACTTCTTGGTTGCAAACTTTCCCTATAGCATCAGTTCAGAAGATATTCCCATTGAAATAAATTTTATTGTAATGTGCTGACATACTGATTAGGGAAAGACACTGTACGAATTCAACCTAAGGGCTTCGTCTGGCAGTGAGAGAAATGTATCCTGTGTTTTATGGTAAGCAATAAAAAAAGTTTATCTGTTTTGGGAGGGAGACAAGTTAGTACTAATGGAGGATAGGGCAGAAGTGGAAACCAAACGTGAGGCTACCACAGGTCTTAATGTCTTCTTAGAAGTGATTCATGACTCATTTCAAGTGACAGGGAACAGGTCCAGGGAGACCTGAGAGGCAAAGTAAGTGAGGCCTGGGTTAAAGTTAACCTTTTTGATATCTATGAAAAAATTACTGAACCAAATAACTTGGATTTCATATAATTTTCGTGTTTTGCAAAACCTTCTTCTTCTTCTGATTTTCTTCAATCATTAAAAAATGTACAGTCACTCTTAGCTTGTGAGGTGATGGGCTGGATTTGACCCGCTGGTTGTAACTTGCTGACCCTGTTTTAGATAAATCAAGGTAATCACCAACTCAAACTGTTTTCCACATTGGTGTAAAATTTTACCTATAGTTCTTTTTTCTGTTTTTCTTTATTCTAAAGAAAAAGTGTGCAATTTCTTTTTTTTAAGGAACAGCATGTTATCTCCCCCCCAATAATTGGCCACCAACAATTCTTCCTTCCTTTCTTTCTTTCTTTCTTTTTTTTTTTTTTTTGCCACCAATTTTATTTGTCAGGGATTAAGTCCTATTTCTTTGTGTTCTGTTTGCTTCTGAAATACCAATATTAAAAATACATTTATTTGGTTTCATGTTAAAATGCAAATACCATCTTTTCCAATGAACTACAAGTACGAAAGGTACAATAGAAAGAATGCATATCCCAGCACTCTAGGGCCATAGCCTCAAGCTACCAGCTGAGAGATGTTTTTAAAATGCAGTGTTTTATCTTAAAATATTATGTTACTTCTGCATTCTGTTCCACTGTATATCTATGTTTATTTTAATGTGTACAATCTGTCTTAAATTCCTTACCAAGTTATTTCCTCTACCCACTACCTTGAACTAGTTACACGGTAAGTGAGTCCTTCTGTGACTTCTCATGTCATTGGCATACTCCGGGAGGCTGGCCACACCACGGGTTGAGAAAAGCAGCATTAAGTCAAATGGATTTTGTGTCTGTCTGCATGTAATGGCACTCTGAGCATAATGGTGAAAGGAGAAGTAAATCTGGGAATCCAGCTTGTGTTGTATCATGACCAGAATGGTCCCCATTCCCTTTATCCAACTGCAGCCCAAGGCGATAGGATGGCATGATCACCATATTTGAAGACAGACACAGATGTAAATGTTGCCTGTTCCCATGCATAGTTGGGGTAGTTACTGAATGAAGTTTTCTTGTCTGAAAAATGAGGGCAGAACACTTATGGTTCTTCGGTTATAAGCCAGAGACTCTGGCTAATACAACCCAAAGGGACATATCAGAAAGCTACTGGAAGGCACCTGGAAATAAAGGAAACATTAATATTCCTGGCTGAAGGAAGACAAACGCGAGAAGCAGATAATCATCTTCCTAGGGCTGACGCTATGAATAAGGAGCCACCCTTCTCAATTTGCCTAGGAGGCTGCTTGTTTATATCTGCTGTGCTAGCTTAATTATTCAATGCTCCCTTTAACTCTTGAAAGTGGCTCTGTTTACATGGCAAATTACATTGTCCTCTGAAAGGACTCAAGATCTTAATATGACTTCTGACTAAAGCATAAATGTGCAGACAATGGTGATCTTCCTTATGCTTCAAAACCTGGTTTTGTTTGTTGTGTCCATAGCTGGCCCTGTACTCCAGTGTCAAGTCTAGGTTGTTCCAGAGCCACCTAGTGGGTTCTGGTTGAACTGTCCACTGGGAGTGAGGAGAAAAGGTGGAGAGGTGAGCTAACCTGACAGCCTTGATACCAGGTGTTAGGTCTTTGGGCTGCTTATCTGGGAAGGGTATTAGGTAGGATAGTTATATTATGTTTTGACGTTTGTTACTTACTATCCATGACACTTTTTGATGCTCCTTGGTCTCTCACTTTCCAGAGTTAAATTTCTTCAGTTGAATATCCACATAGTCACTGCAGATGGATTTCTGAAATGCGATTTTCTCCAAAACCTTTGGACCCCCACATTTACTTACAGGGAAAATCAAACTTAGCTTGACATACAATGTCCTTGATGTCCTAACTCCTGTCTTTTTCATCTTTCTTCATATCCCCACATGTACCCTATCCTGTCCATCTACTGTGCCGTACTCTTGCCCTTTTGTGGCTGGGCACATGTTGTTCCCTCTGCCTGAAATGCTTTGCCACACCAGCATTGTGACGGCTTTTCTTTCCAGAATCAGAGCAGAGGTTGGCTTCTTTCTCTAATTAGCCCTCCTTGTTCTTCTAGATTAGTTATCCCTTCAATCTGCTACCATAATTATCTAGGTACACTTCAGTCCTAAAATTTAGACACATGAAATACATTTGATAGTTTTCTTGTCTTTCTCCCTCTTTAGATTATTGGCTTCTTGGAGGGAGAGACCATAATTTTTACTTCTGAGGATAGTGGAATAGTCCATACCAGCTGAATGAAAGTTGGATGAATGAATAAGTAATCTTCATGAGAAAAGTGTTATTACTGGGGGAAAAAAACCCATAAATGTGCAGACAACAGTGATCAGGATTTTACTAAAACATAGAAAGCTATGTAGAAGGCATTCTAATCTTATCTCAATTTATACAGAGCCAAATCAGTATTAGTCTTTGTGTTCCACTGACAGCTGCCCATTCAAATATGGTGAGAAAGAGGGAGGATTTTCTGTGTCCACCAGAATGTTCTTACCTTTTTGTTATCTATGATCATGCCTCATTTTCTGAATGCCCATGTTACCACAATGGTCAGCACCTAGGGTTTCTCTAGGAACTCTCTTAGTCTAATTGAATGCAGCTCAGGGTGTTGAGAATACTTGTGGAATAGAACTAGTCATCACGGAATAATTGTAGGTTTGTGTAGTTCTGGAAACTAAGGTTAAGTGATGTCCTAAATTTTAAAACTGGTAAGAAGGTGAATTTCCCAATCCATGGGCTGATGAGGCATATGCTAACTTTTCAAAAATCTACTAAGGATTATTAAATGGATTGTTCATGAGTGTCTAGTGGATCCATTGGGTTATTTGTGATCACCTTTCTTATAGAAGTCAATTGGACCCTGCAAGTCTTTGTGCAGCCTAGTCTGTCCTTAGAAAGAATACGTAGGTTGCTTGCTTGTATATCTGTCTCCTTCACTAGGTGAGTGATTTTATATACATTTAGTGTCTTGGTTTCTAACACAGAACTTGGCACATTGGAATCACACAGTAGTTGCTGAGTGGATAGACCAATGAACGTGTGAAGAACACTTAGGTGGTTTTGATACACTGGAAAAAAAAAAAAAGAGTTGAAAGTACAATATGGCCATCAAAAAGTTTTGTGATCTGAGGCAGTGTTCACAGAAGTGAAGTTTCTACATAGAGGGGTTTTAGGCCTGGTTTATTCTGCCCCAAAGAACTGTAACAGGAGGGTTGCACTGAATTCATCGTACTCTGTGTTAAAAGGGACATTGTAAAGTGGGACATTTTTTAAAGAAGAATGTCCGGGAGAGTGACATACTCGGAAAACATAAGAAGTACAGTTTTAAAAACTGGAGCAGTTATCAAAAATGATGTCTACAGAGAGTTCAACTTAAAGTGCGTACAACAACAATATTAAGTGAGAACAGAAGGGAAAGTCACTGAAACAGAAGGCACACAGTCCACACCAGGAAAGCTGTGATGGCTGTGGACTGTGAAACAAGCAGATGTCAACTAGAAAGAGACTCCAAGGACATTCACCAAAAGGTTAACACTGAGTGTGCCTGATGATGGGAGATGTTTATTTCAAGTTATTCAATAATGAGCTAATATTAGATACATGGTGGGCGAAATTCTAGGTGTTTTTTGTTTTTTGGTTTTTTTTAATTTAATTGTAAACAAAACAGAACAACAAGGAATTCTTATGTGGAGAAGAATCAGGAGTAGGGGAGTCGTTGGGAGAGTTATTTTCAAATACTTATTGGATCATGACGTGGAAAAGAGATTATAATTATTCTGTGGGGTTTAGTTAAGGCTACTTAAGGAAAAGCTAGAGCAAGGAGCATTTTAGCTCATGTTAAATGTGTATTGCGCTTCTATCGTGTTAGGAGATAATTTCTAATAAAAGCCAAATTCTTGACTTTCATTGAATGAAACTAAATATGTGTTTAAAATTTTACTTAACCCATTAATGAGGAGACTGGTGGGTTGTTATAACCAGTTCAAAAGCAAATCTGAAGAACAAACATTTAGATTTGTAAAATGACTCCCTTAAAATGAGAATGAGATAAGGCATAATTTTCCATTGAATCACAAAATTTTCCCTAGTCCTTTTTTTTTTTTTGATCGAAAATAATGTTGAAGAAAGATTATTCTTGGTCAGCATTTATTTCATGGGGTGCCTTCTGGTTCTGTGTATTATTTGCAACCAAAGATGATCTTGAACTAGCTGAATGACTCCATGCTGAGGATATTGTAGAAACCGTTTATTCATAGATAGTTGGTTTGCCTGAGTGACTTTGCCTGAGTAGCTATCTTAAGCTACCAATTCTAAATTTCTAAGATGTTACCTCATCACTCAGGGAGCCAGGTTCTGAATCAAAATCGTTCCAGCTAGGTCCTTTTACATATTCAACTTCATAGTACAACCCAACTGCATTTCCCTAACTCATGCATTCCTCCTATTTCACATGGTGCCTTGAGAGTCTGCCGAGGCTTTGGATTCCATCTCTCTCATTTTTGGTCTGAAATACACCAACTAAAATCTTTTCCTGTCTTTAGACTTTTGACTTGGGGTGGTGGGGTGGGAAAGCAAGCCGAGAAGGCAACAGTATGTGGGCCATTATAAATTGAAATGTGTCTCCCTCTCCCATCAAAAATAAATAAATGTTGAAAAAAAAAAAGAAATGCTGCAGTACTTCAGAATGTGACTTTATTTGGATATAAGGTCATTGCCTATGTAATTAGTTACATGAGGCCATATGAGGGTAGGGTGCACCCGTCATCCAATATGACATATTGTCCTTATAAGAAGATGGCCATGTGAAGAAGAGACACAGAGGGAAAATGCCTTGTGAAGATGAAGGCAGAGATTGAGGTAATGCAGCTTCCAGCCAAGGAACACCAAAGATTGTGGGCGAACCACCAGGAGCATAGAAAAGGGATTCTCCTACAGGAGAGCATGGCCCTGCCGAAAGTTAGGTTTTGGACTTCTAGCCTCCAGAAGATTAAAAAAAAAAAAATCAGTTGTTTTAAGCCACCCAGTTTGTGATATTTTGTTACAACCACCCCAGGAAAGTGATACAGGACATAGACAAAGTTCTGTGCCATGGAGTGGCTCCTTGCATCATTCTAAATATGAAGAGCTCAGCATAATGTGTTGTATATACATGTGGACCTTCCCTAATTCTATACACATTTACTGCATGACAGACGTAAGGCACTCGATAAATATTACTTCCACTCACCACCAACTCACAAATGAAGTGACTTCAGTAGCGTATAACGCAAAGAGCATGAATCAGAATCACATCTGAGTTTATTTATTATTTAATTAATTTTTTATTAGTTTCAGCTGTCCAAAACGTTATACTTATTATACATTAATTAGACATTAACACCCCTCACAAAGTGATAACCCCTCATCCCCCAATCTACTACCCCTCTAACATCGTATATAGCTGTTACAGGTCCATTGACTCTATTCCCTGTGCTGTACTTTACAACCCGTGGCAGGGATATGAAATACAATTTGGGGAATATAATCAATAATGTTGTAAATATTATGTAAGGTGCCAGATGGGTGTGTAGATACCTGACCACTGTACACCTGAAGTTGCAGTAGAATAATATCGTATGTCAGCCATAAATATACATATATATATATATATATATATATATATATATATATATATATATTCACATCTGAGTTTAAATCCCCCTCTACCGCTACCTACTTTTTCTCCCTGAACTTTAGTCTTTACATATGTAGAATGTGGATGATAAAATCATCTTTCTACCCCAAATAGAGATGAGAAACCATGGCTGCCGATCATCTGTTACATGGTAAGTAACCCAATACTTAGTGACTCGTATTTTTATTCTTCTTCCACGATTATTCTTATTTTATTAGTTCTTCATGACTTGCATTGCTGCTAGAAAGTTTTTAATTATTTTATTTGCTCAAGCAATTGCATTTATAATCACTGCATATAAATCATAAGGCAAAATCTGACTTCCTTTAAAATTCTCTTTATATCCTGGGTGTTTTGAGACTTGAGAAATTAGTGCTTTCCACTGTAATTTTGAATTGTTACTAATTTTAGAGGACGATTAAATCCCCCATGTTTGTGACTCACCAATTCATCATCAACACGGTGACTTTTAAAGCAATATGTGTGACTCAGGAGAAACATGAACCAAGCCCCTTAGAGCACGTGGAAGTGGTGAGATGGTTGTGTTGAGGAGGGAGGAGTGGGGTTTAGGTTTAGTTTTCCTCTGAAAAGTGGAGGCTGGAAAGTTTTGCTGAAGATTAAGATATTTTAACATGTGTTTGGAGTTTGATTCATTCATTTTCAGTGGACTTTCAACTTAGTTTTTCACATGCTTCTTGTTTTACTGTCAGACGATCAGTCAGCAGGCATGCCAAACAACAGCGCCTTAATTGTTTTTCATTTAGCTTTTCCCTCTACCTTCCCACATAGCTAACCAGTCAATTCTATATATGTTTCAGTAAAAGAGACAGTGGAAGTAGTTACTAGGAATTAGCTTCGTTGAGAACTGCACCGTAATGTCTCCGAGCCAAGAACAGGCATTATAAAAAGGATAATTTTAAAAAACCACTGACTGTGGCTATGTAGAAAAACAGCAGTCTTATTTACCTCAATCTAAACTGAACATATTCACTTAAATATGTAAAGATGATCCCAAGTCATCAAGAAAATGATACAATGCACTGAGTCTCTGTGAAGTAAGGACAATGTATAATGCAGTTTAGAAATTATTATATTTTAATAATGTGTTATTTGCCTTTTTAAAGGTGAACACCCAAAGCAGTTGATTTTAATTATTAGAAACATTTATTCACGTGAAATCCATGTTCCACATGCCCCAGTGTTTTGTAAAAAATGCCTCTAGAAATTAGGGAATATCCACATGGAAGTCATTACCTCTTTCCTATCCATCACCTTATTCCGACCTAAGGCAGACATGGGCCCTCTCTTGATCCATGCCCGCAAATGGCATCTTCTAGAGCTGGGCATGCCCAAAGGATGTGGGATAAGTAGCAAGCTCTGGAGGCGGTTTCTCTTTAAGTACTTACAGACTAGTGTTAGGTGGCAGTAGGCCACAGGGAATGGCTCACCACTTACTACACTGTGTGCACAGTGGGGCAAAGCTGAGAGAATGTGTAGAGGGGTGCTGTGCTTACATGTATGGACCCACTCGGGCATTCTTTTGTGCATGTATGTACACAGGTAGGGCTGGGCACTAGGGAATATGACTTTTTCCTTCAACAGGGACTTGCTGAGTAGCCGATCTGTGTGAAACATGGGAGCTGAGGACTGTAATGAGACTGATTTTCTGAAATACTAAAGATGTCATATTTTTTAGGGGTGAATACAAGGGAGAGAAATGTACAATGTACCTATTACTAAGCTAGGAAGACAAGAAACCAGTTCCTTCTTAGCTCCAGAAATCAAAGAGAATCGTGTGCGTGGTCTAAGGCATGGAGTGAACACTATGGCTCCACTTATAGGAACAGAGCACATAGAATCCCCATGGCAGGAGAGGAGTGTTCTTTGTGTGCTCCCGGTAGGCTGAGGCTGCTGGTGGTAGGCAGAATTCTAAGGTAACACTCAAGATTTCTATCCCCTGGGGTACACACCCTGTATAATGCCCTTTTATCATGTGTGGGCAGGATTTATGAATACGACAGGACAGTCACGTCCTGGATTATGTGACTGTACAGTAAACTACGTCTTAGTCAACTGAGTGAAATTCGCTTGCTTGTCTTGAATGAGCAAACTGTCCTGTGAAGAGAGCCACGAGGAGGGAATGGTAGGCGGCCTCTAAGGGCTGACAGGCAGCAAGAAAGTGGGAATCGTAGTCCTACGACTGCAAGGAACTGAATTCTGCCCATACTCTGGGTGTGGAAGAGGGCTCAAATGGGATCAGCCCCTGACTTGACACCTCAACTTCACCTGATGAAACCCTGAGTAGAGAGCCCACCAGCACTGTGCTGAACTCCTAACCCTTGGAAACTGAGAGAAGAAATGTGGGTGGCTACATTGGGTGTGGTTATTTGTTACACAGCAATGGAAAGCAAATACAGTTATGGTTTCCAAGTATGGGGTATCATTTCTTTGAGTGAACTGAAAAGCAAGTAAAGCACTCTGGGTACAAGCATATCACGAACTTATCTCCGTTCAAGTAATTCACAAAATATCCCTCCACTTCCCATTAGCATAGACGTTCACAAAACAGTGGCGGCCCTGTAGTTTAGGCATTGCTGTCATCTATGTGGCTTTACAGATCAGTCTACGTGAGCTTTTGTTGACTTAGCAGAACAATCACATTCTGTGTAAAAACTTGTGACTGACTGAGTATCTGTTGTTCCACACTTTTGTTATATGTCCTTAGAATTTTCTTAAGGCATATTCCAATCTCATCTCTGTTCCCCCACCAAAAAAATACCTTGATCTTGAAACTTCCTCTTTTTCATGCTGCTCCCACCTTTCTTTCAAATGTGTACTCTAAAGGGCCCTTTCAGCATAGTACTTATTTGAAGTGAATATATGAAGATGGTTTTTTTACGGGCATGGGGAGAAGTGGAGAAGATCATCTAGTAAAAAATTCATATTGATTTCCTATCCATGTGGATCTTGCTCAGAAAAATGAACATTGCTGAGGACACCCTGGCATACCTGCCAGCATTTCAACATCCCATGCCTCATCTCTCTCTTAAATGGGAAAATGTTTTCACTGATTTCTTGATATATTTGAATTAATGTTTCCCATAGCATTCCAGATATGTCTGATATGTTTGTTGGGTGTCAATTTGAGTATGTAACACTTTTTTTGCTAAATAGCAGGGTTTTTGGTTTTTTTTACATGTTTATTTTTGTTTGTTTGTTTGTTTGTTTGTGTGTTTGTTTTTGTTTTTGAATTGGCTTCTGACTTATATTTATAGCTTTGGAAAGCATATAAATTCACAACTTAAAAGAATACTCTCCCAATCTTTCAGGCCCGTCAGTTTGCATTCAAACAGTAAGCCAAATCCTCTTAAAATAAAGATGTCTATCAACCAGTAAGTTATGTGATTTCTTAAGTGTCCTTTCTGTAGATTGAGATAGTGCTGGCAAGGGCTGCCTGCATAGCGTTCCCTGATTCTGTCTCTTTACTGATGGCCAATATTCCATAATTATATAATGATTCTTTTGGCCCCGATAAAAATGGAAGTAAGAATGGGAAAGGTGTAAACCAATGTTTCTCAAATTAAACCATGTCACCATATTTTACAACTTTGGGCGGCATAGGACTCACACTGTTCTATGTGAATAGTGTCCCCTGGTGCTGGGCAACATCTGTGCTGCAATGGCTTAAAGGATGTATTCTTAAGATGCTGCATTTTTTGTTCTTAAAAGTACTTGTACATTACTCAATTTTTAAAAATGGGTGATTCAGTTAAGCTCTATCAATCTTTTTGTTTTCATGGGAATGAGTTTATGTTTTTCTCTTGAAGCTCAATTGATCAGAATGAGAGAAAAGATCTAAATGACAGAGAATATGTAAGGATGGACTCCAAGAAAAGGTCCAGGAAGGAAAGAAAAAGTTTACTTCTTCACCTTTTGTTAAGAACTCCCCTTACTGTTACTTTATCCAACATCTTTACACCATAATCCATCTACCTATCCTTGCATCCATCCATCATCCCTCCACTGATCCACTCATCCATCCATCCATCCATCCATCCATCCATCCATCCATCCATCCATAAATCCACTCATTCATCTATTAAATCCCAGCCATCAATCCATGCATCCACCAATGCACCTATCTACCCATCTACCCACTGAGCCATCAGTTATCTCTTCATCTATATATTCATTCATCCACAAACACTAAGTACCTGTCATTTGCCAAGCATTAATGGGTGATCCAATAGCCAATGTGAAATTCCTTACATAATACCTCAATGGTGTAGACAGAAGAACTATTAAAACTTGACCATTATCTGCCATTTAGAGATAAGAGAGTGTTATACAACTGAATACATCCAAATATTTAAAAAACATCTTTTGCAGTTAGGCACCCCCTTCCTTCCTTTTAGAATACCCATAAGGTTCCAGACTCACTGCTAATGGGTCCAAGTATATAAGCTATAGTCTCAAGGTATGCCATGAAGCAGCCCTGCAGACTTCAGGAACTTTGTAATACAATATAAATATGTGTTTGTTTGCTTTTTTTCTGTTCATATACTATTTTCCATTAAGACTTAAAGTTTGTTCTCTGCTCTAGGAAGCTCATTTTTCCTAACAAGATTAGATTGTTTGTTTGTTTATATTTATAGATAAGAGGAGTGAATGTATATATTTTCAGATTCACTTTGGTTCCTTCTTTGCAAGATGAATTCAGATGTAATGAAGCTTTTAAGCCAGACAGGGATTCTTGTTAAGTATTACATCCCCTATTTCAGTTTAGTATTCTACTGGATGGAAAACTGAATAGGTCCAAAGATGGCAATTTCTGCTTTATTTGGAGTAATGCTGATACAAAGATCAATTACATCTTGATTATTATACCTCTTATACACTTGATTGCTTAGGCCAGTGTCTGTCCCATTATTTGAAGCAATCAGAATGCTTTCACCATCTCAGGAAGAGAATAACTTGGTTCTACACAATCAAAAATATGTCATTGTAACTCTTTCTTTCTGAAAGATAGAACCATATTCTTTTGACCAGATAACTGAAATGAGAAAAGCTGACATTGTATTATTAAGCAATCCCCCAGACACTTGCTATAGAATTAAGTGTGACAAATTGAAAGACATGGTGAGAGAATGGCTTTAGTTCTCTACCAGCTCAAGAACATAAACAAAATAAACTGGGGCTAGATAATCCCTAAAGAATCAATGGAAGAGAAATTCATTAAATAAGGCAAAATGGGGGAAAACTGCAATATCATTCTTTTGAAGTGCTCTCATCAAGTTGTATCTTAGTGTCTCCAAGAAGCAGCCCTAAGTCAAGGAGTTGGGTGCAAAGCATTTATCATGAAAGTGCTTTCAGGAGCAACCTCTAAGGGAATGGGGAAAGCAAAATAGGAAAGGGGAAAAGCCAAGGAAAGATGCAATTCTACCCAAATTCAGTCTGACCCTGAAAGAAAGCTCTGGAACATAAGTTACACCAGACCACCCTGAGAGGGCTGCAGGGACCAAGCAAGTAAAAGGTGAATGATGAACACATAAAGCTTGGAAAGGAATCGGTGACGATTTGGGTGCAGTACCCCCAGTGCCCACTGTACTCAACTACTCATCTCGAGATTGAAGAGCATTGTTAGAGGTCGATTTCAGTGAAATTGTCCAAGTTTGTCATGACACATTTATTTTCTGGGGCTCTTGAGAACAGTACAAAGGAAATCATGGCTGTGGAGTCAGAGACACCTACATGTGAATCTTAGTCCTATCGTTTACTAGCAAAGAGAAAATGCCTGGCCTAGAATAAATAGCACTACCCCCAAAACACACACACAAACTAGCAATGCTCCTTCTCAAACACAGCTGCTTCCTGTAAAGTTGGACATTTGGAACGTATCCACCATAAGTCACTTAAACCTTAGTTTTTGACTTCTCTCCTTGAGGAATGTTTTAATTTTCAAATTTATTTCTCATTGCAAATGGATGGGATTTAACCCAATTCAAAGGGATTCTTGGCATCAGCGAAACGGTTACAGCATGCTTATTTGTGGAAACAGAAAGCCCTGCATCTTCCCACAATCCTCTCTGTAGATGCGTCTACCCACTCAGCCTGCTCACAATGCTGGCCCCATTTTTGCCGTCCCTTGGAAGAAAACTCTGCAAGGACGCCTAAATTCAAAGACAAATTACCAGACGACACTGCATTTATTTTCATTTTTTCCTCAAATTAAGCTCCTAACCTACAGTGATGATTTTGTTTACTTTCTTCTCCCCAGGAAGATGATGTTAGTTTTCCGACTGCACTCCCTGCTCCCAAGGTAGTTGGCAGGTAGAGGCCAGCAGGCTCTGCTATCAGCCTATCATTAGCTTCAGGATCCAGACGACCCGTGGCCCTGTCTGCTGAAGTCCTCCATATGTACACTGCTGGTTTTGGAGAAAAGGCAAATGGGCCTCTGGGAGGTAGGCAGCCAATGAAGGAGTGTGGCCTTTCTCAGTCTTGGATGGGTGGAGCCTCTCTTAGTCCTGAGTCAGCCATTAGCTCAGCTGGTCAGGAGATTCTGCCAACTACAAAACATAAGACTTACCAATCTTTCAATCATAGGCTATTTTAGCTGGAAGGGGCTTTAGAGATCATCTTTTCCCATCGACTCATTTCAGAGAAAAATAGACTAAAGCCCACATAGCTTAAATGTTTTTCCTCATGATCACACACTATGCAGTGCTAGGACCACTCTTCTATGACACCAGTGGCTGCCAAACTTTTATTTAATTCTTAGCATTATAATCTTCTTATTTTTTGAACAAAACCTTGCTGTTAAATATACTAGCTGGAGCTAGTCTGTATGAAGTGGGGGATGAGGAGCCTGGAAACCTGTCTGTATCCCTTTCTCTTTTCTGTAGTCCTTTGTCTAAAACCCCATCAAAACAAACAAACAAAAAACAACCCTTTGGTGGCTTGTAGAGACCTCATCCAGACCTTTAGGCCTTTTCATAATATTGTTTACAAAGTTCTGCACCCAACATGTTCCCAGTTTGGAAAGCCACTTAAAAAAGCATAGTTCTGGCCACAGAGCTTAGTGTCAGGATGGAGTTCAGAGCCTGGAGGGAGGATAAGGGAAACAGGAGAAAGAATCAAGTAATGGCTGATTTGCACCCAGTTCTGCCAAGTTTAGAAGATGGAATCCAGGAAATAGTCTGCAAAGCCAAGTGGAAGTGGTTGACCCGAAATCAGGGTGCGGAAGCAAGGGTCAGGAGCTGGGTTGGAACTGCATGGAATGAAAGGTAGGGGAATTGTGTTTGTTTTCTATTGCTGTGTTTTGCTCAAATTACTACAATCACTCAAACTACTACAAACTTAATGGCTTAGAACAATACACATTTATATAAAGTTTCTCTAGGTGAAAAGCCTAAGCATGGTTTAATTAGGTTTTCTGCTCAGGGCCACGCAAAGCGTAAATTGAGGTGCTGGCCAGGCTGCGTTCCCTTCTGAAGCTCAAAGTCCTTTTCCAAGCCCACGTGGTTATTGGCAAAACTCCATACCTTATGGTTGCAGAACTTGTATTTCTGCTTTCTTGCTGGCCAACAGACAGGAGCTGCTCTCATCTCCTAGAGATCACCTGTTGCTCCCTGCCACATGGCCCTCTCTACAATAGGGCAGTTTTCTTCTTCCTTGAGGTCATCAGGTGAGCATGTCTTTGATGATTTACCTTCTTTGAAAAGACTGACTGATTGGTCAGACTCACCCAGAATCACCTCTCTTCATTTAACTCAAAGTCAGCTGATTAGTAACCTAAACATGGGCACAACAATCCCATGATATTCCCAGATCTCTCCCACATGCAAGAGAGGGTACAAGATGTGTACATCAAAGGGTGAAGATCTTGTGGCCACCTTAGAATTCTGCCTACAACAGGAATGAAGCAAGGGAGAGTCAGGACAGACTTTCTGGATTCAAATCCAGGCTATACCACATAGAATCTGTAAGACCTTGATTTAGGGAAATACCCTTAGGGCTCCTTTATTTGTTACCAGTAAGATATGACTAGGAATTATACTTATGTCTGGGTGTTACAGTGTAAAATCAATGGAATTATGCACTGCAGATGAAAGCCCTTGGATAAGTGCCTTGCCTGTTGCCATGGCTTGATAAATGCCAGATTTTTAAACAAGTGTCCCATGGCTCACCTTCTGAGAGCCATCAGTACTCTGTGTGGATGCAGTGGCTTAAGGATCCAGGATCAGAGACAAAATATGAGGTCACAAAGCAGCTCAGAACTTTGTTGAAAGGATATGATTGCTGGGGACAGCATTCCTAATGTCCCAAAAACCCTCAACAAGATACGTTGAATCCTTGCTGGGTGGCTTGCCCTGAGTGGATTGCCTTATGGAGATTAGGGGCAAAGCAAGATTGCAGCATCATTCACAGTGGCCAAGACATGGGAACAACCAGTGTCCTCCGATAGTTGATTGGATAAAGAAGATGTGGCGCATACACACAACTTGGTCATAAGAAAAAATGGAATACTGCCATTTGCGACAACACGGATGGATCTTGAGATTATCATGCTAAGTGAAATAAGTCAGAAAGAAAAAGTCGAGAACAATATGACTTCCCTCATATGTGGGATATAAAACTGAAAGCAGCAAAGGTACAAGACAAATAAACAAAGAAACAAAAATGCATAGACACAGACAACAGTTTGGTATTTACTGGACAGTTAGAGGGTGGAGGGGTTGTAGAAGAAGGAAAGGGGGGGGCGTCAAATAAATATGGAACTGGAAGGGAATGGAAGGGGAACTGACTCTGGGTGGTGAACACAATGCAATATATAGATGATATATTATAGAAATGTATACTTGAAACCTATATAATTTTACTAACTAATATCACCCCAGTCGATTTCATAAAAATTAAAAAAAAAGAGAGAGAGATTAAGTCTCAACCCCTAGCCCCAAAAGGAACAATATTAGGGTTGGGTTGAGTTTCCTGATGACATGAGGTTTGAGTTGAGACCTGAAGGCAGGTAGGATTTGGATTGTCAGAGAGACAGTAAGCGGTTCTTGATAATTGATAAAAAGCCCCCAGCACAGCACATGGTCTAGCTCAACATGGAATAATTACTTTTCTCACACCTGGGGAGTGAGTAAGTAGCATATGTTGTATCAAGATCTTATTTCAATTTAAAAATTAATTAAAATCTAATTATTTCACTTAAATATCCTTTAAGCCTGCCCATGGTCTCTAAAGTGTGTTCACCATAGGTAACAGTATAAATGGACACTAAGCAGATCAACAACTGTCTCTACCTTTCTGGAAACTGAGAGTATGTCTTTCTAACATTGATTCAAAGGCTGTTGGTTAATTCAGTGGGGAGGATGAAGAATAATGCTAACGGGGGTGTGTATTTCAAATGCAGAGGAAGACAATTCAAGTTGTTCTGAAAGTCCAATAAACCCATGTACGTTTCCATTTTTTTTTTGCACGAAATGCAACTGCCCAACTTTGCAGATTCCTTGCTAACTCATTTCCTGCCCCACAGATGTACCCAGATATTCCCAGGTGCTTTCTTTTTTTAGTTATTTGTGCTATTGAAGTTAGTTAAAAAGTTAACTCTAATTGCTATACCTTTTTTAAGAATGCTGCAGCTGTTTGAGCCAGTTATGAAATATCTATAAAGCAGTCTCAAGGCATACAGGGAGGATCTTCATCAGCTAGGTAATTTATAGTTCTGTTTTGTTTCTAGATGTCACGTACTCCCTACAAAGTGACAACAGCGTCAGCTTCAGCCTTAATTGTGCACAACTGAAATTTTGAAGCAAAGAGGCATCAAAATAATTTCAGTGGTATTTTAAAGGCACAATGTGTGAACCATTTGCCAACGAAGAGTTAGCGTGGAAGCATAATTGGTCACTAATGGACTTTGTTGCCCCTGAGTGACCAGTTGGGGTCAATCAGACAACTGTTAGCAACAATGACTGGTTAGAGTCACTGATCCAGGGGAGGCTTCCTGGAGGAGACAGCAATTTAGCTGAACTTTTAAAGGATGGATAGAAGCCAGATAAAATGGACAATGATCCTGTGGGAATTCATTTCACTCAGAAAACCCAGTGTGAACACAAGTACCCAGACAAGAAAAAGAGTGTTAGAGGAACTTCCAGCAGCGCAGAGCGTTTGGAGGCTGATCTGTGAGGAGGAGAGACAAGGCGTGTCAGAGGCTGATCTGTGAGAAGGGAGATGAGGCCAAAGAGGGAGAAACAGGCTCCATAGATCATGACAGGCCCGGTGGGGGACTTTAAAGAGTTTGGACATCAACTGTGGGCGGTGGGGGGATGCCTGAAGGGTTTTAGTCAGGGCGGTGTTAAAGGTAGAACTGATTTTAAGATGGGTCCTGAGTAGTCTACCTTGCATATTGTGTGGACGGAAAGGACTTAGAGGGGCAAGACTGAAAGGAAGCAGGAAGCCAGTGAGGGGGCAATTGAAGTAATTTCGGCTAGAGATGAGGAAGTCCTAAGGAGCTCTGATGTGGGAGGGATGGACAAGAGTTAAAACATAGCTTTTGCACTTGTTTCCCTTTCATGGACAGGGAACAGAGCACACCATTTACAAAAAGGGAGCAGAAGCCAGACTGGCCCAGTCGGAATCCTAGCTCCGCTACACACTACCTATGTGAGCCGTGCAAACTTCTCAGCCTCTTGGTGCTTTAGTTTTCTCCTCTGTAAAATAGGGATGACAATGATAAGATCACATCTGTCAATACACATAAAAGCACTTAGAATAGTCAGAAGCGTGTCTGGCACATCTTAAGTGTTCAATATGCATTAGTGATTATTGTTAGGAAAGAGTTGAGTCTGGGAACTTGAAGTTCCCAGTCAGATTCCATGAGTTGGAATTGTGGACCAGATACTTGTTAGGTTACCATGGCAAGTTAACCCTTCTGCACCTCAGTTCCTCCATCTGGAAATGGAAATAACGATATCTATTTACTAGGGTTGCCATAAGGATTAAGCTCAGAACTGAATGTAAAGCACTTAGCAAGTGCCTCACATGTAATAAGTGCCAATGACATTTTTATCATCATCATCACTGTCATCATCCACATTGTGGTCACCATCTAGACGACTCTTTCATTTCTTTTACGTTTTTTTTGGTGGTGGTAGATTGAGAATTGATGTTTATTAGTTTTGTGTAAACTGATATGTTCCCCACACACTTTGATTTTCTTGTATATATTTAAAAGCCCTCCTAATATAAAACTACTTTGCCTGCTGCCTTAGCCTTAATGCTTCAAGAACAAAATCTGTAACAAGTTTACTAATCTTATCAGTTTGAATTTGTATAGCACCTCTGACCCATAAGAGAGGGAAGTGAAGGTAGAAATACTAATGTTTTCTTCATTATGGCTGAAGTTTTATTGAAAAGCATCACTTGGCGGTGGTATCTGCATAATCCATTTTGTAAGAAATGTCATTGCTGTCCTCCAGTAGGTTGCTTACTGCCAGGAACCAAGGAACAGACTGGAATTTGGCACTTGGGCTGGGTCTTCACATTTTAATGGAAAGTGCTCAGTTTATTTGTACTCACATCCATTATTCAGGCAATATTATGCATCTGCTGTGTTGCCAGGTCTGGGCTAAGTGCTATGAAGATGGAGACCATTTTGAGTGAAAAAGTTTGTTACGTAGGTAGGGAGACCCAACTGATGGTGGTGGGGTGAGGAAGGAGCCTTGTGTCTTGTGAGTGATGGAGAGGTGTTAAGCATTCTGATTGCTCAGGGTTGGGGGTGGGGGATAGAAGCAGTTTACTGCACCTCGGAGAGGGCCAGGCCTGGGGTCAGTCCAGTAATGAAGGCTTTTGCCACTTTAGAAAAGACATTTCCCATCTAGTGGCCTCAGTTGCATTTTCTATTAAATGAGGGTGGCAGTACATGATACCTAAATTCCCTCACAACATTTATACTCGCTGATTAAATGTGAGCTGGGGCTTTCTAGAATCTTTTTAAAGAAGTAGGACTTTGGGGTAAGAGAAAGTTTTGTGTGTGTGAAGGATTCATGTCTTTACCCTACAAAACATGGACTCTCGCTAGTCTATATTTTATCTCTGGATCACATTTGCTGGGTCCCCTATGAAATAGCTACCCTTGAAATGATCTATGGAGGTTATCCTAAGAAACTCAAGATTACATTTATGGTGGAACGTGGTACAGGCAACCATTGACCTCTTCATACAATGTTTCCTCCACGTGAAACCATATGTACCCTAAGGGGCCGACAAGCTTCTTTCCGGCTTTCAGTGGCAAGCATGTATCTGACAGTCTTTCTCCTAACTTTGCATGCCAGGAAGTTCAGGGCCAGACTGGGAACTCAACATGCTCATGGACGATTCATCTACATTTTTTTAAAGGGGAACAGGATTTTATTGGGGAATAGTGTGTACTTCCAGGACTTTTTTCCAAGTCAAGTTGTCCTTTCAATCTTAGTTGTGGAGGGCGCAGCTCAGCTCCAGGTCTAGTTGCCGTTGCTAGTTGCAGGGGGCACAGCCCACCATCCCTTGCGGGAGTCAAACCAGCAACCTCATAGTTGAGAGGACGTGCTCCAACAAACTGAGCCATATGGGAGGCAGCTCATCTCAAGGTCCCGTGTTCAATCTTAGTTGGAGGGGGCCGAGCCCACCATCCCTTGCGGGACTCGAGGAATTAAATCTGCTGGCAGCCTTGTGGTTGAGAGACCACTGGACCATATGGGAATCGAACCGGCAGCCTTCGGAGTTAGGAGCATGGAGCTCTAACCACCTGAGTCACCGGGCCGGCCCCCTATCTACATTTTCACGTCCCTGTTTTCATTAATTTCTCTGATCTTTATTTTTACCTAGCGTTATTTTTTTGTGTCATTGGGTATATGCATCTAATCCACCTTTAATGGTCTGTGGATCAGACTAAGCAGCAATGTTTGGTAAACAGAAGGTGCCAAAAGTAGGGTCTGTGCTCAGGAGACTGCTTATTCTTCTCTGATAAAAATAAACCTTCGCATGGGTATAGCACCTTTTAATTTACAAAGTGCTTCTCAAATTTTCATTGCCAGTACTATCTTGTGAAGTAGATGGGGAAGATCTTTTTATCCCCCTCATTCTTCAGATGGAAAAACTGAGGCTCAGGGAACTCAAGTGATTTGCCACATGTGCTTGATTTGGCAAGGATATGGGATCTGGGTTCAGGAAGAAGCTTTGGTGAGGACACCTTGGTCAGCTAAGGTCCAGCAAGAGTTGGTCTGCAGTCCCGTTCCCTCATTATCCCTCAGAGAGCTGTGTTAAGGTCAGGGCAACACTGACACCATACAGTAGTACTCTCCGGGTAAGAAACTGCCCTGCTGATGCTCTCTTCTTACGGTAAAGTGTGGGAGTAATCTTCTGTAGGGAGATCAGCATACGGAGCTCAGGAAAAAAGGCAGACTGAATGTGGATGTCTTCTGTTTAAGCGGGTGCTGGGAAATGTCAGCCGCTTGGCACCTGACAATCTTGGAGAACCCAGGGGTTTGAAGCCAAGTTCAGCACAGTACCTCCAATGAGAGAAGGGGGATCCCAGACCCCTGGGAAGATGTGGTCCCTCGTCCTGGGAGAATGGGTGTGATTAAGCCCATGTAACTTACTAACAGGCAACAGCTAGGCCACAAAAGGCCAACTAGTGGATAGTCCTGCTTGTCTCCAAATAGGAGCAGTAATAGGCTAATAGAGCCAGGACTGGAAACCAGGCTTTTTCCTCTTCTTTCCACTATCGGACTACTTTCATTATAGGGCTAGGAATTTGCATGCCTGAAAAATAGTGTCACCCATGGAGCTTCTCAGGACAGATATAATGGCTTCTTGTGTTCTACTCATTGCATTTAATCCTTTATTATATTGGTTGACCTGTCTGTATTTCTTTACTCCTTTGTCCCTGATGACTCTATTGTGAATCTCTATAAGGCAACATCTATGTCCTATTAATTTTAGTAGCCTGAAGAGCTTTGTATAATTCATAAACTATATTAAGTAGTAGACTGAGTATACAATATTTATTTAACTTTTGAATTCTGTAACTCCCTGTTAACTTTTTTTTTTAATGAATTTCTTGGTATGCTTAATTTTTTTTCAAAATGTCCAGTTACTCATTGATTTTTATTACCAAAAAAACACCACTAATCTATATATCTTGTTGACGATTAAGACCAATTAAGATACTCTTCCAGTAATCTCATAAAGCTTCTCCCTTCTCTATATTCCCTTTTGCTGCAGACCTCATCATCTTTCATTTGAAATATTTGACTATTATCTTAAGTCTCTTTATGGATCTCTGTCTCTCCATCTTCACTTCCACCCTTACTGAAAGACCCTAAATAGGCACATCTGATAAAGTCTTCCTATTCATTCTTCAAGACGGAAGTCAACAATCAAGGGGCCTCTACCTGTATAACATACATGCTGATGGTTTTCTAGATCATCTCCCAAGAGGTGGTATGGGTGTCAGTTTTCGCTTCTGGATGTGTACTATATAATTGGTCATATCTTCTGCAATTTATTGATGGTCATCAGTTACAATGGCATTAGAGTCATTGAAAATAAATTGACTTTCAGGTAAGAAACCTGACAAGGAAAAATTTTAGTGTTCAGGGCAAAAATATAGGGTTATTATGGCATAAGAGTTACAAAATAAAACAGTAGCAGCTCTAATCCTGGAGCAGGCTGACTTCTGCTGAATGTTCCTGTGTGTGTCTTCACCACCCTGCCTCCCTCTACACTCTCTGTGTATATGGCAGAGGATTCTGGTCTATATGTTCTTTCTCAGATCCACTCATAGAAAGAGTCTGCACATAGTTCTTTGTATCTTTGTTAGCAAAGAGCAACTGTGCTGTCTTTCCCAGGACACTTGCATTTTAGTATCATCCCTTAGCATAGAAGGAAAGGCTTTGCTGGTTACTTATAACTGCAAAGAATCAGTGAGCAAGCAGAGAAGTTAATATGGCAAATCAGTTTTTGCTTTGGGTATCCAGTCATTCACTGGGAAGTAAACTATTAGGTTGTGCAAAAGTAATTGCGGTTTTGGCAATTTTAAACCGCAATTACTTTTGCACCAACTTAATAATAAGCACCTACAAGATTCATTCCTCCTTTTTTCGGGCCTGCTAAATCGTATGTGAATCCTCAATGTGAGTCTAGTTGGGCTGGTCTAAGGGCAGAATTATAATGTATAATCACAATTTCAGAGATACAAAGACATTAGAGATCTTTCCTCCAAGATAAATTTTACCTTATCTACTAGCATCAGTTGTATGGGTTTGAAGCCTTTTGTTCAAAACAGTTTTGAAGCCACATCTAGACACTGTGGGCAAGATCCTGGGGTTGTTAGTATCATCTGTCATCATCATAGGTGAGTGCAAAGCACTATATATATGAGCTATAATCTCATACTACTTCTTTGCAATGCAGGGAGCACCTTTTCAAACAGATGGTATTCTTACCACTTTCCTAACACATCTATGGGCCAAGACTCTATTTTATAACATGAGCTTGTGGAATTGCATATTGACAAAATATATATCATTGTCAAAATCCTTGAATCTGGAGATAGGAACATACTGGCCAACATCTGAAGGATTAAAAGGAGAATTGAAGTCAGTTATTGTCATTTGTTTGCTCAACATGGTAGAGGACACAATACTGGGTTTCTAATACAAATTGCAGAATTATAACCATGGTCAATATTAATAGTGAAAAGATATTCTGGCTTCTCCATATACAATATACCAACTGTTATCCATATCTTTTAGAAATATACCATCTATTGAGTCTAGAATGTTTTTACCAAGACAGTTTTGTTGAAAGTGTGTAGCAAGCCATGATGGTGACTTTTGCTCTGGATGTAATTCTCACCTGTTAGATGATGTTGAAATTAAAAATAAATAGAGCCTTGGAAAACTCTGACCACGACCTCTTAGAGTTCGTAACAGTGAAGGAAAGGAAAATAGGTCATAGAACCTTATGTATAGGAGAATTCACAAAAGCAAGTTTAAAAATAAAACCTCAAAGGAAAAAGAAATGGTAATAATTCTGTGGCTGAGGCTCTGTAGGCTTAGAATATAAACTTTTCAGTACATTTCTACAAAGAGTTTCACTGAGAGAAAATAGAGTGGGCGTTCTCTGATGAGCTTCTAGAGCATGTATAGACAATGGAAGAAGGGTTGGTGGTTCTTCTCTACTAAGATTCAGTGTAAATTTTAAAGTCGTCTTTAACTCTGGTTACCATTTCAGGTTTATTATGTACACATCTGGTTAATTATATACACATTTTCTGCTTTGGGACATATATATGGCTGTAAATATTTATCTTGATCCTTTTCTTTTTTTTTCACTATTGTTCCCCTAAGGAACCTTTTTGAAACATTTTTTTCTAACTCCTTTTACATATAATGATAATACCACAGATATACTGTATATGTGTTTATACCCTGTGACCTTTTGAAGCGTCATTTACCATTGTAATATCTGAAATTGTTCCCACTCACCCCGGAACTAAGTTTTGCCCCTTGGAAATACATGATCGATGCCACAGCTGTTTTCTTCTATCGACAACATATAGATTGGAGCTATTTAGGGGACATTTTTGTCTTTCCTTTAACATTTCATTTTATAACTCCCTTGTTTACATAAGGGCTCACAAGTTCTCTCTGTACAGTTAGTTGAAGATGCATTCCTTGCTTTGCAGGATCCTGTGGTTCCGTTGCCATAATCCATGGCTTATCATATGACTCCATCTTCATAACCATCAACATCCCCTTAGCTCCGCTTTCAGGAAAATAAATGTAAAGCAGAGAGAAAAGAAATACCAGCTGGCTTCTCTTCCTTCAGTTGTCTTCTCAAGACTTCACTTTAAAAGTTACAGCCCAGGTTTCTTTTTTTTTTTTTTTTTTCTTTTTTTGACAAGGACAGTTGTTTAGCTATGCTTCCGCCAATGTCAGTGAGCTCATTCTTGGCAGATTCTCTGTACCCCTCAGGTACAGACTCCAGGAAGACAAGGACTCCTATGGGATACTATATCAGTTTTGCATGATTTCTTTCATTTTCCTCAAGAGGCAGCTGCACAGCTTTGTATTTCTTTTATTGAATCTGTCATTGTATATCAGGATAAGTTAGGTTATGCTGCATTAACAAAACTGCCTCCAAAATCTCAGCGCCATCATGTTGAATATTGCTAGTTACCTACCAGAGGGAAAGAAAGTTCTAGAGGGTCTCACCTTTAGCACGAAAATAACACTTACAACTTCAGTTTTCAACCTATTAGCCAGAACTAGTCACTTAGCCCCATCCAACCACAAGAGAGGAGGAATTGCGATCCTACTGTGCTCTGAAAGAGGATGAGGAGAGTTAGATCTTCATAAGCAGAACTAATGAGGACCCTAGGATAGTACTATGATTTTCTCTAATTTCTGGGTTTTCCTCTCCATAAATAGATGGGGATTCCTTCTTCAGTATTTATAATTTATAATCATTCCATAATACAAAGCCACCTACCCTGTCTCCTGAATCACATTTTTTCTCTCATCAACTGATGGCCACTGATTTTAATTTCTCTCTGCTTCCTCATAATCTATTTGTGTTTTGTTTGTTTGTTTTTGTGAATTTAAACTTGATTTCCCAACTAAATTGTGTATTTCTAGCCCCTGTCGACAGTTACTCTGTTAGGTAAGCTAACTCTTGGAGAGAAGTGCCTCAAGTCCTTTGACTTCTCCTTTTTCGGGGAGATTTGTAGCACCATTCTTAGGGGAACTATAAGCCTTCAAGTATCGGAGCTGAATCTCACATGGTACCTGCAATTTCTAGATGAACTGCCATTCTTTCTGCTATATCCACTTGGAAACTGGTCATTTTCTGGCCCAGTCTTGCAAGTTTCAAATTCTACCAATGGCTCCCCTTATCACCAAGAGAATGCCCAACTCTGTTCTCTAATAGTAATTTCTCTTCCTGTGTTTCAGGGCTTCCAATATGAGAAAAGAGATAAGATGATAAATTAATTGCTAATGGAAGAGAACAAAAGGATAATTTTCACAGTCTCTTATACTTTTGGATGGGTCAGGAAAGAGTACTAGTACTTCTGACTCAGAAGCTGATGCTGAGACTCAGAAGGGAGTACCTGGCCTTAGATTAACTTTTTGACACCTCACTGATATTATTGCCTCTGCATTGCCCTATAAATTGATTCTTTCAATGCCAAGGGCTCTTTGGAATCTTTTCCCCTTGAGTTTCATTAGTGTGAGAAAGCATTTATCCATCTCTAATGTTTAAAAGAGACTTTTGTTATATATTCTTTAAATTTGAAATGTGTTTCCATTTCTCACCAGATGAACTCAGATTTGTAAAGGGACGTGGAAACCAACTTAAGTTAATCCTTGTTCTGCTTTGTGGAAAACAAAACAGAAAAGGATAATAGCCAAGGTCTTGTTGCTTCAGCCAAAAGCAGTTGGGCTTTCAGATTCCATATAAATGGCAAAAGGCTTGGTCTCACTAAAGTGCACCACTATGTCATTTTCAGTCCAGCACCAGAACATTCCCACATCCTGACAAAGGAACCAGATTGACTATCCCCTAACTTCCGGGTATGTTTTCTCCTTACCCACCTGTCTTTCCACTTTTCTTTTCTCTGTCTCTTCTCTATTCCTCTTTCTCACTTTATTCCTTTCAGGTTAGGTGTTTGGGTGACCTCCTTCTCATTCCAGACAGCCAATGGAATTCATCATGCAGAACACATCTCCCTGAGCAGACTGCCCAGCCACCTAAGTGTAACCTCCAGGAGGGGAGGGAACCTGCCTTTCTTCCCCTGACACAGACGTGCTCAAGAAAGTGCTTGCTTCCATACTGACCTGATTAGCTAATACTCATTTCTTTTTGGCCACTTTGTGCCATGAAAATCTAAGCCACATGAGAATATTTTCTCAGAGCAGGAGTAGAGAGAGTGAAAGGTAACAGGAGAGTGTTGGGACATCTGTTTGAAAGATGCCATTTAAGTGAAAGAAGCAGGGGCTATGTAACCTAACCATGGACTTTGTTTCCTTTATAATTTTGTCTTGGCTGTGCACCTCTGTCAGAGGAGGATAGCTCTGTGCACTGAACTTTCTGCTTGCCTCACTCCACACAATTCTGCCCCTTCCCGTTGAAGCTACCCCTCTGGCTCTAACAGTGCCTTGGCTGTGTCCACAATTAATTGTGGCCAACGGGAGTAGGTCATTTGTCACACAGAGCTGAGCAAGTGGTGGGCACTGAGTGAATATCAGCTTTTCTTTCTCAGAGACATGTGAACTTTTCTCATGCTAAAAGCTGAAAAATGTTCATCTTTCATGATGAGTGAGTTTATACTCTGAGAAAATAGGATTAACCAGTTTTAGTCCCCATCAGGCATGTTTAGTTTTCTCTACAGTTTTTGGAAGTTACCTGCCAAGGACAAGATTTGGTCTGAAGCGAGCAAGGAATACAGACAAATTAGGGGCCATATTCCACTTGTCTAAAAGTGGTAAATTAATAGTTCTTACATAATGCTACTCTTTCTACTAGAGTTAAGACATAACTGAAATTTTCTCTTCCATGTAAAAGCCTCAGAGATTTTTATTTCTTTGCTTCATTTCTCTTATGAGGAGTATGCTAAGTTTTGTTTTCAGTAGAAAACTCCTAAGTTCCAATTGCTTTCTTTACCCCATCCTCTCCCCAGAATACATCCTCCCTTTTGTCTAAAATTAAAAAGGAAAACAACTTGATGTTGCTTGAAAAGGTAAATGGAGATGGATGGGAACATTTGTTTCTGAACTTCAGCAAAAGAATTCTGTTAGTTAGGCACTATAAATGTGTTTCCTGCAAATGGGAAAGCATAAATGTGCTCCAGCAGGATGGAGAAAGCATTTGCACCCAAAATGGGAAACACAGAAAATAAATCGATCAAAGTAATTTCTAGCTGTCAGCACTGGAGACTCATTCCCCATCAGCTGCACCAGGGGCAAAGGAACAGTTAACTTGGAGTGACTAGCAAAGGTGGGACCACCCATACCTTCGCCCGCCAGCGCTGGTAAAGGGTGCCTTTCTTTCACTGTGTTATCAAGAATGTGCTTTGTCTGTAATCACGGTCATCCAGCGCTATAGTGACAGTGGGTAGGATGCCCTGGGCCCAGCTGCTCACTGGCCTGCTGGCCCCATCCTTGGGAAACTGCCTGCGGGACTTCTCTGAGTTAAAGAACTACAGGAATACTCACAGGTACCTAGTCATCCCCTAATTGGTCAGCCAGCAGGCAAGTAAAAGACTCCTAAGGATGTGTGATATCAAATACGTTTTGTTGAGAAAATGTCTCTAGTTGAGCATAGCCTTGCGGAATTCTGCCGTAAAAGGATGCCCAGGACAAGTCTTGAGCAACGTAACCCCATAGCATTAATCATGATGGAAGTTGTATGCATTGCATTAACCCTGAGTTGCTTTCTGGGCAATATTTCTTTTTACTCTTTTCTCATGTAAAATTTGTTCTGGATAGCTACTTTACTAATCCAGGTAAATAAATTATTTTATAATGAGTGTGTACTGCAAAGTTTGATTCGTCTATGTGGCTCACACTAACCCGGTATTTGCCAGAACTCACTTAACCAAAGTATGCTATTTCTAGGGATGACAAGTAAAACGGATGACAGGGTAGTAACTGAGTGAATTGGCTCTAAGGCAAGACACTAGAGAAATGATTTAGATTGTGAGCTAAAAATGCTACATTTCATATTAGCATGAATTAAAAATGCTATGTTCATATTGCAAACACTGACTCTGGCCTGTGGTTTGATAGTGTAAGACCCCGATGGATTATTGTGATGACTCTTGAAAAATGTCTTCTATATCCTGTTTAATGATGAAATATTGAATTAAAGCAGAGTGAGCTGGTGATCTCTGGGTAGGAGTGGAGTGCCATGATGGAACAATTGAATCAATCTGCTCTTCTGGTTTGGGAACATCATTTTCCCATCTGCCAAATTCTTCCCCTCTTCCTACACCCACAAAAGTACAGATTTTGGTTATGACACTGGGAAGTCTCCAGCTGTCCAAGAACATTCTATGTTCTTCTGGTCTTTCCGGATAGAGAATGATACTCCTGCTCTAACACACACACCATGAATATCTGTCAGGTTGAATTACGTAGAAGCTGTTCTTGACTGAGTTTCAGTCTAGACCTTGAACTCAGTTGGTTTCTACTTCCCTGTTGTCTTTCAATGGTCTACAGTTTCAGGCCTGTAGTTATCAATGACAATGATAATAATATTGATAATCATTACCCGGTGTAGAATGCTTTTATCTATCATAAAACCAAACTTAGTGGGGTTTTCTATTAGATTCTTAGATATTCTTGCCTTGATAATCTATGTGAGTAAATGGTATGTAATTTCAGGAAAACTTTGGTTTCTGAAGTTGAATCTGTAAGCATCTTTTTGTTAAAAAAAAAAATACTTGTACAATCCAGTATTTGCCTTTTTGGCCTTAGTTCTCAAGGAACTATATTCAAATTTAGTATCCAATTATAGGTGAAAGACTTATCTGTGAACTTACTCATCCTGGTTTTTGTTAATTTCTTCTGCTCCTAGATAATTTAAAGGATAAGATAATTTACTTAATAGCATAAATAGGAATGTTCCCTTTTCCCTCTTGAACCCATAAGCATTATTTGTTGTCACTTACAAGACAGAAAGAAACTCACAATTGGTAAGTTTTAATGGGGCAGTGAGAAATATGAAAGAAATACCTGGAGCTTGATTTCTTGAGGAGGAAATAGACAAAATAGACACAGCATTGTGGGGCGTTTGTGTGTGTGTGTGTGTGTGTGTGTGCGCGCGCGCGTGCGAAACCAGGGAGCATCTGAGATTGAAAAGAAAATATTGCTAAGAAAGCTAAGGAAATTAAAATTCAGAAGGAAAATAAATTAGCACTGTGAAGTCCTAGAAACATTTTTTTTGTACACAGCCATGCATTGTGCTTTGTGCTGATGAAACAACAAAACACAGAAATTCATTGCCAAATCCAGACTGAAAAAGTGGCAAAATCATTAGAATAGTAGTTAGGGAGACTGCTTTTGAGTCCTGGCTTTGTCACTAATTAGCAGGTCATCTTTGATAAAATCAAACTCTAAGTCTCCAATTCTTTATCTTAACATGAGAGCTATGGACTAGGTGCTCTCTACATCCTCTTCTAGCTTCAACATCATGAGTCATTTAAAAAATATTTCCATATTGCGTGAGTATTGGGGGCAGCATTGTCACTCCCCAGCATGTGGCCTGGTCACAGCTCTGAGCTGCAGATAATAATAGGTCAGAGCTGACATCTTGACCTGGTCTGTTCTGACCTCCCTTGGACTCTGTGTCCCAGAAATGTTTATACTTATTGAAAGAGTGACTTGTCTGTTTAGTAATATTTCCTTTAAATTATAGGAAAAAATTACATGCTGTTATCTTTCCCGTCCGGCCAAAATAGACCAGAAGACAGAAGTCTCAGAATAGGTCTTCTGGATTTGTTGAAATAACTGGGCCAAGCTGCTCATTAGACCTAGACTCATAAAGGACAGGCATCCTCACTTGGGGGAACTGACAACCTTTGAGACCACCCTATGGGGCAACACGTGCTGGACCACTCCAGGAGAGTAGCCATGTTTCTCGTTCACTGACCACATGGTCAGTTTGTCTGTTGTCCTTATTTCTAGTATGGAGTCTTGTGTCGATCCATTATTATTTAGAAGCCCTTTCCCTTTCGCTTCATGTAGAGGGACTGTCCCCTGTGTTTCCCTCATTAGCTTATTCCTTCTCTACCAGGAATGCTATTAAAATAGAAGTTTCAGCTGTCACTTCATAAATTGAGGTGCAAGACCAAGAGGTGTGTTTTTCTAAGCAGGTGGCTGAAAGCTGGTTAGCACACTCTTAATACTCTCACCCACTCTAGAGCTATAAAAGGATCGATACGTAGATGTTAAAGGGAAATCATCTTTTGGGAGGGCTGATGATGTGCTGTGCCAGCCCCTATCTTTAGCAAAGGGGAAGGAGCTCTGACAAAAGCACTGGGACAGCTGCAAAAGCCCTCCACATGCTGATGGAGAACATGGAGGACTGCAGGCTCATCAGATTGCAAGAGCCTGAAGAGTGAGAACCAAGCTGCAGCTGCTTCCACAGTGAAGCAGTGAAAAGTTGGCTGTATTGGAAAGGACCTACACTCCCAGCATCTGTCCATGAAAAGGACTGGTATTGTCTGAGGGCTGAGAGACCTGGTGTGCAGTGATCCAAGGTCTGATTCAAGATGGCTGCTTGGAGAGTGAATAAGCCTCAGTGGAAAAACTTGAGGTATTACTAGATTCCTAGAGATGGATGCGGCAGTAAAGAGCCAGTGGGGACAAGATGCATTGGCCTCAGCAAAGGAAACCACTGATGACAGAGCTTGCTGGGAAGACCTGCTAAGCCCAGAGAGCATGTGTGTCAGGGCAGCATTGTTGTGCAGTGAGCAAAGAAAGCTCTGTTTTCCTTGCTCTGCTCCCATCACCTGCCCCACCCCAGAGACCTTCAAAACTCCAGTTAGCAAGTTGGGGCAGCAGCAGTTGAAGCTGCCAAGTGAGGGGACAAAAGAGAAACTAAGCAATTGCCCCCTTATACTTATTATGGTCCCATCAGGGGAACAAAAGGAGCCTTTAAAGCAAGCTGCAAGCTTTAACTTATATAGAACTCTGTGTGGGAGGCAGAATATTGTCCTCACCCAAGATAGCCACATCCTAATCTCTGGAACCTGTGAATGTTACCTTGCATGGCAAGGGGAATGACGTTTGCAGATGGAATGTAGGTTGCTAATCAGCTGACTTGAAGCTAAGAGGATCCTGGATATCCCAGGGGGACCCCATGTAATCACAGGGGTCCTTCTCACTGAAAGAGGGAGGGAGGTGAGTTAGTCAGTCATGCTATGTAAGGAAGACTCCACTGGCCGTTGCTAGTATTGAAGATGGAAAGAAACTGTGGTGCAGGAAACAGAGCAGCCTGTAGAAGGTAGAGAAGGCAAGAAAATGGGTTCTCCCCTGGAGCATCTGGAAAAGAACCCAGCCCTATTGACTCCTTGATTTCAGCCCGGTGAGACCCGTGCCAGACTTCTGACCTTCAGAAATGTGAGGTAATCAATTTGTGCTGTTTTAAGCCACGTTTGTTACAGTGGTGACAGGAAAGTAATGCACTGAATAACTGAACTGAGACTGTATTACTTCATAATGGCCAGAAAAGTCATGGACAGGGAGAAACTAGCCCCAGGGAATACATTAAATGAAGAGAGGGAAACCACAAAGTAAAGTTGCTTTAATAATACAGGCCCCCTGTTGTGATTGTTTGCCATAACAATTAACACTGCTCAATTGTGTTATATGCCAGTCTTTATTTCTGGAAGTTGCCAACCAAGCAGACCTGGAACTTGGGTCCTTTGTTTCTGTCTAGTTGAGTCAAGCATTCTCTGCTTCTGAATGGAGGTCATGTCTGGAGTCCAAACCCAGAGATCTGAACATTTTGGGGGTCCCTGCTCTGGCACAGAAATAGTTGGCTCTATTAGGTTGCTTGGTTGTTAACGTGAGCCTCGGCTGTGTTTCAAGCATCCTTGAAACAGAGGGATGAAAAGGCAGGTTTCAATGAAGGCTGTAGCCATTTATGGTGAAAGGATTGGGCTGCGAATGGATATAGTGAGGGATAAGCTGGAGATGCAGCATGGGGCCAGCTTGGAAGACTTCAGAGACTTTATGAAACTGTTGCATTTGATCCCTATAATCAGAATGACAGTTGATAAAGATTTGAACTAAGGCAGTGGCAAAGGGATTAAGAAGGAAACAGAGGGGAGACACTTTGCAGTTAAGGTGAAGTTAAAGGTGATTTGTATATAAGCTGAATAACAATCTTAGTTTTCTATCCTGTGTGATTAAGAGACTGGCATGTAATGAGCTGATAGTGCAACTGAGGAGAAGATGGGGGGGTGGTAATTTTTGTGGAATTTTACCTTTGAGATGATTGAGGACCACCTTTTGGAGCAGTCAGAGCAACTTAGAAAATTATATCAAGAGTGAAAGAAGGAAGTCAGAGATTGATATGATGATTTGGGAATTTTCAAATCAAAGATGAAAATAGTTAAGGTCACAGGAGAGCATGAAATCGTTTAAGAAGAAAGTGTTGAGAATCATATAGACACCATTATCATGTGGTAGCAGAAAGAGCTGTTTAATGAAAAAAAACTGTGTAGAGTCATCTTGAACATTTCAAGCGGGCTGCATGGGAGAGCAGAATTCAGAGACAGTGGTGAACAGAAACGACAACCTGAGGTGTAAATGTGACAAAGGCTGAGTAAATATTAGGCTGGTCCCAGAGAGCAGAGAGAATCAACTTTTAATACAGTCAAAAGAGATGTATAAATCTTAGCTGTAGATTGAGAGAAGAAACTCCATATGAGTGACTGGAACATAAGAAAGAAGCAGGAAGAGGAAAATGTCTGCGACTCGATCAAGGCAGGCCTGTGTGAAGAGAAAGTTATGAGGTAGGAGCTGGAGAGAGGAAGAGAGGCTATGTCAATTCCTATTGCTGAAATTAAACTTCAAATGACAGTATGTGTGCCCCAGCAGGGCTTGTTATATTGCAGTTCTGAGCATGGGAAGAGGCTGGGCTTCAACGTGACTTTCCCTTCCCTGTTGTGAGGGTGTGAGTGGCACAAGGAAATGTGGCCAGAAGCTGGCATGCAGGAGGGTTTGGCACCTATTGTGTTCTTGGCATCCTATTTCAAGCTGAGGTTAATACGGAGGAGGGAGGGGCCACTCTCTGCCTTTGAGTAGTGGATGATATAATTGAGAAGGCAAGCTCTTTGCAAAGAACAGTTTTCACATAACCAAACTAGAGACATATTTTTTTAAACTACTATTGTAAGATTTCAGAGTACAGGGAACATCCTATTAGCCTGTGTGGGTTTAGTCCTGGAAGGCTTCCTGGATTATATGAGGCTTGAAGTTGACCTTTGAGGGAGAGTGAGTCGGGTAAGCAAAAGCAGAGAAAAGGGCCCTTGGCCCTCAGAAGTTGCCATCCCTGCCTATGTTGTCTCAGCAAAAGGGTCGCTGTTGGTGGGGATCACAGGCCTTCAGCAGGAGACGGAACTGTAGGAAACAGCTGGAGAGAGGGGCGATGGCTTTAGGAGACAGACCATGGATTAATCCTGGCTCTGAACTTGACCAGCCGGATGATTATGGGAGATGTACTTAACTTCTCTGAGTCTCAATGTCTGCATGTGCAAAATAAAGTTCAGAAGAGGCACCTCTTAAAATCTGTCTTGTGCGTTGGCCTCCATGCACCTTGTGCATAGTATGGGCACATTTTCCCTTCCATAAGGATCCGACTCTAGAGGCACATCTCTGCACTGTCTGTCTCATTCACCCCACGGTCATCTTCCAAACAGGTACCCAAGTGTTCCTCCTAAAACGTCTGTCCAGTCACTGCTCACATGCTTAAAATTCTCACCACTGCCTCCCGGGGAAAGTGGAAGTTTTTCGGCCTTCCCTGGCACTGACTTCTACCCCAGCTGTATCACCTACTGACCCTCCCCTTCCACTCAGTCTTAATGAACTGCTTGCCAATCTCCAGAAAGCCCAGGCTCTTCAGATCTAGCTTGCATTGCTCTTTCTCCCTGGAATCTCCTTCCTATGCTCCCAGCCTTTACTTGCTCTGTCCTTCTCTACCTTTGGATCTGCCTTATGCAAAACTTTGGACTTGTGTCATTGAAGTGTTTCCCAGATGATTCCTGCCACTACAAGCCCTCCCTCAAAAACTAATCTCTCTCTGCTTTGTGCTTCTGCTCTAGCTGGCTCAGAATTTTACTACGGCACATTTTATATTTCACTGCATTTGCTCCTATCGGGCTGCCTCATCCAATCAGATCTGGGGATGCATGAAAGCAGAAATGATGCCTCTTTCTCTTATTTTGCTTGACTTCAGGAAGCCGACCGGACCTTGGTGGTTAATTAAATATGTTAAGCAAGCGAGTGAACAAATGCAGTGGAAGCCAAGCAGTGTCCTCTCGCTAAGTCTTCCCTCTTCTGGTGCTTTCAGGTTAGGTTGGGCCAGAATTCCACAGCTGGATTTTTCAGAGTGGTTGTGGCCATCTTCTTTCTCTTCACCTTGAGATACAGGAGGCAGGAAACTAGCCAGAGACCTGTTTCTACACTGCCTGAATTTTACTTTGAAACTCCTGGTAAGGCAGGTCCCTGAGGAGGGCTTTGTTTGAGAACTCAATGCCTCTTCCATCTTCAATGAGCTGGGTGTTTGCCATCCGCTCCATTCTGTGTCGATGACCTCCTCTCATGTCTGCAAAGTAAGGGGGAAACAACTTGATACCATGGTCAAGTTAAGGGATTCTGAGTCTGACTGCCCTTGTCTGTGTAAACCTCAGGAGCAAGACTGGCCTCGGGCATACAAGTAAAGTCAACCAAGCCTGACTTTCCAATCTCCGTTCTCCAATCCTCTCTTCACCCTCAATATCAAATTGTTTCTTTTGTGCCTTTATGTTTTCTCTATTGTAGCCTGTTCTTTGGAAAGTGCATTTTCGGCTAGAGGTCTAATTCTGGAGGAGCATGCATCACCCTTATCATATCAGCTTTTTCGAAATCCCTCTTAGAGTGACTATAAATTAAACTTTGAAGGCTGCCTCATTGGCTTTCAGTTATCTGTACAGATAATGACTAACTTTCCTACTGGCAAGATTGCAGAGGGTACAATATATTATATATTATGTATTATGTATTATATATGTGTGTGTGTATATATATATATATATACATATATATGTATATATATATATATATATATACACACACATATATATATATATATATATATATATATATATATATATAAATAAATAAAAGTACACAAGTGGGACCTGGAAACAGCCTCCAGGTTTAAATATTGGCTCTGCTACTTACTAACTGTCTGATGCAGGCAAGCTGCTGACCCTCTCTTAGCTTCTGGTATGTCATCTATAAAATGGAAACAAATTATCAGAGGTTTGTGGTGAGCAAGAAATGAGCATCACCTAGGTGTTTGTTGACTACGCTTCGGAGTTAGTCTGCGGAAACTCAAAGCTGATTTTTCTGCTTATTGTGGTGTGACCTTGGAAGACTCTGTGTGCCTCAGTTTCCTCATCTATAAAATAGGAATTATGATAATAGTACTTACCTCACAGGGTTTTGTAAATTTATAAGGGAACACATATAAAGCTTCTTCAGAAAGTGCACAATTAAAACGCATCCATCCCAACTCTTGGGTTATTCCAAGTGTTGTGAGAATTGAATGAAATAGTGACTTTCAAAATATCTTAAGCGCTGTTCAGGTATTCAGGATTCCCTTGAATGTAAACTTCTCTGAGAATCTTGGAGGTAATATATGGATGTTTATCCTCCTCTTGTCACCCTTATAACATTGAAGGGGAGAAGGTAACAAAAGATGGTCACTGTGTGTGCATATTTCTGCATTTCAGGGGAAAGAATCTGAGAGCAATATGATCCAGCTGATTTTGCCACCCTGATTGCCCAGGTTATTTTTGTTTGTTTGTCTGTTTGTTTGTTTTGTGCTTTTGATGTCAAGTCACTGGGTCTCACTCTTACCCAGAATATTCAATAGTTGTGAATGGTAGTAAATAGACTCTCTAATTAAAAGTGTAAAAAAAGCCACCTAGAACTACTTACTGTTACAGACTTGCAAAAAGTGATCTGGGAATGATTTTTTTTTTCTTTTTTTTTTTTAAGAAAGCAAAACAGGTATTGCGTGGGAAATTCCTGTTGGCTGGAGATTAGAAACTAGGCACCATTTGTCAAATGAAGACTCTATGGTGGATCTATGGGTCTCAAACTTGAGCTTCAGTCCAGATGACCTGGAGAGCTGGTTAAAACACAGAGGGCTGGGCCTTGGCCCAGAGCTTCTGACCCCTCAGGGTGGGGGTGGGGCTGAGAATGCGCGTTTCTAAGACCTGCAAGCGACACTGTTGCTGCTGGTCCTGCGTTAAATCAGTGTTATTTGAAATCTGCCTCATAAGTGCCAGCTAGGGAGTCTTTGGGAACCAGGAACTCTCAGGCCCCATGCAGACTCTCTTGGTGAAATGCAAGCTTAAGCAAACACCCCAGATGATCCTTATGGTGGGTCAAACTTAGAAAACACTGGGAAGGAGAAATCCTCTCCACAGCTCTCATTAAGGAGATATCAAAGCTGATAGACACAGACTAAAGACTTAGGGGGGAGGAAACCCTCATTTACTTGGGAAAACTCTAACTGCATTTAGAGTGTGTTTAGATTAAATTTAGCTTTTTTTTTTTTTTTTTTTTTTTTTTTTTTTTTTTTTTTTTTTTTTAAGGAGGGCGCAGCTCCTAGAGGCCCATGTGGGGATCGAACCGGCAACTTTAGTGTTATTCACACCAAGCTCTAACCAACTGAGATAACTGGCCACCCCCTAGATTAAATTTAGAATGGGGAGACAGTTCTCTATTTGGGCTGCATATTAGGCTTAGCTGGGGCGCTTTAAGATCCCCATGCCTCGTCCATACCCAAGTACCTCAGAATTGGTGAGAATGGATCTCAGGCATCAATATATATTTTTAATCCTTCTTGGGAGTTTTCAGTGACCATCCATGGTTAAGAATGACAGAACAGGGACCTGGATCCTGGCCTCCAGTTTGCAGCAGCTGAGCTGTGTGACCAAGGGAAAGTCTTGGAATAATTCTCCCTGGTAAAATGGATGGAAGTGGAGAACATTGGCAAAAGTTTGTTTAGATGGATCGTTGGTTTTCAACCTTGACTGGCCACTTGAATCATCCAAAGGAATTGAAAAATAAACATCTACTGGTATGCAAGCCCCACTCCAGCATCTTTGTGGTTGGGCCTGTGCATTGGTGTTTTAATGCTTCAAGTGCTGAGAATGTGCACCTAGGGCCAGAACCATTGCGTTAGAGGAGTCCTAAAATCCCTTCTGAGTTATTCATTATATCCCTATATGAGTTAGTCATTGACTTCCTGGAGCCGGGTCAAATCATTTGCAGGAAACACCACCGACTAAATTAAGTGTCAAACAGCTTCCATCAGATGACTTTTCTCAAGTAATCATATAACAGGAGCTAACCTTTTGGGGAACACTTATTTACTTGACACCTTATAAATGTGTATCCTTCTCCGGAAAGTTAGACGTCAGCATATGTATTTTACAGAGGAGGGACAACATGACAATTTAAGGAGAATAACGTACTTGCCCAAGTGGCAGAATGATCCAGTTTCCTATCTCATGCCAGTTGCATTTTGCCAATACTTTTCAAATTCCCATGTGCCTGGGAATTATCGGAAGATAAATGTGGACTGTAATTCAGAGGGTCTGGGGGCAGACCTGAGATTCTGGATTTCTAACTAGCCCCCAGGTCATGGCTCTCCTACTAGAGTGTGGGCAACGCTTTCACTTGCAAAGCTCTCACCCTATATTTTTTCCCTCTGGACCAGTGAGCTGGACTCTTGTCTTCAGGCATTATTATAGATCTAATGGGAATACACAAGGTACAAGCCCCACACCGAACATCCAAAAGAGTGCATTTTTCCCCAAAGTAGACCCTCTGGGAGGTTGGCCCATTTTCTAGAGATAGTGCTTCCAACATGGATTTCGCACTGATTTTTGTGAATTTCTTTAACAGTCTTGAGCATATTCTTTGGAACATTCTCAATCTTAGCAGCTCTTTAGACCCTGAGGGTATATTGGAGTCTTGGAAAAGCTGTATCTGGTGAAATCATGAATGATGTAATAGGGTTTAGGCAAATCTAAATAAATAAATACAAAGGGACAAGGAATTTTAAAAAAAAGGTCCTTGCTTTTGAGGAACATTACCAGAGCAGAGACTGGGAAATGGTATGAGGACTGAGGGTTTCACTGAACAGAGGTAAAAACTTCTAGGACTGGAGTGCTTGGGACAATTTATATTCTGGTCGATAAGTAGACAAATAGCAGAGCGGTCTTCATGCTTATAACTCTCATATCTGAGGGGTTAGCAAACTTGTATTGTTAAGAATAGTAAATATCTTACAGTTATTGAGCCACATAGGGGGTCACATATTTTTCTGTGTATGTATTTTAACCACCCTTTTTAAATGTGAAAGCCATTCTTAGCTTGAAGACCATACAAAAATAAGCCAAGGGCTATATTTGGCTTGTTGATCATATTTCCTCACTAAATACTGTCAATGAAAAATATGTACATCTGTGTATCTGTACACATAGTATATATGTTGTGAAATAATAGGTATTAAGCCCTTTGAAAGTTCAAAAATTACTCAGGCTTTAGGTAATGGTTTAATTGTAATTATTGCTTACTTAACTAAGAACATTTACATTGATGAAAACCCCCAAATATCTCCATAGCCCTCTTTTTCTCTCTCCCTTCCTCTATGTGCCCACAGAGTATTATTGGTGTTCCCACGACAAGTACGCTTGCTAACCCTACATCCCATGGAAAATCAATGTAGAACCTATCTGAGGCAAAAGCCTACAGTTATATAAAAAGCTAGCCTGGGGAGTACAAAGCTGAACAGAAGCAAGAGGCATAGAATTTCCTCATTCCTTGCTTTTCTCTGGGACTATTAGTCAGAATGCCATCTTCAGCTTTTTTTTTTTACATAGCAGATTGAAAGGTCAGGCTGACTGGCCATTCACCCAGATGACTGATTCAGCTAGGAAAAATTGACCCTCTGAGGACGATAGCAAAACAGTTCTCCTGTATGAAGTTGCCAAACCAAGGCACATTTGAAGGGCATTGTGGGCTTGGCCTATTCCTGGGAGCGTTGGTTATGAACGTAACCTTGGCTGGGAGTTGACATGCACTTTTGCAAGCGCAGCTGCTCCTTTCTTCTAGACCTGGCCATGGTCTCCTGAGGGCCTGGAGATGAAACTAGCATGCATCTGGGGTCCGAGCCAAGACAGGGCTCTGGACTATGATGGCTGCATCTGTTGCCCAACAAAATGGAGGTGGTTACTTGAAGGTCACTTTGGAAGAAAAAGGGTTCTATGTGGCAGGACCCTTTTTAGAGATGGTTGCAGGTGACATGGAATAACACGGAAGCTCATTCTCTGGCAGCATTCTTTTCTCTGAACATCACAGAAATGTGTTAGAGCTGAGCAAGAAACTGGTATATTTGCAGGCGTCTATAGGGGCTTTTGGCCCATGGAAGGAAGGAGATGCAGGACATTCAATAAGGGCATCTCCAGCTTGGGAGAGATTTGTAACAGCTTTCATGAAATCAGGAGGCTTTTCCTGGCTGTGTGTCCTACAGGACAGAGGCAAGAAAAGCTATAATAGCTGCAGGTATAAGAAAGAGAGGGGGAGGCCGGCCCGGTGGCTCAGGCGGTTAGAGCTCCATGCTCCTAACTCCAAAGGCTGCCGGTTTGATTCCCACATGGGTCAGTGGGCTCTCACTGATTGCTCTCTCAAGATTGCCAGTTCAATTCCTCAAGTCCCGCAAGGGATGGTGGGCAGCACCCCCTGCAACTAAGATTGAACACGGCACCTTGAGCTGAGCTGCCGCCGAGCTCCCTGATGTCTCAGTTGGTTGGAGCGCATCCTCTCCACCACAAGGCTGCCAGTTTCAATTCCCGCAACGGCAACTGGACCTGGAGCTGAGCTGTGCCCTCCACAACTAAGACTGAAAGGACAACAACTTGAAGCTGAATGGCACCCTCCACAACTAAGATTGAAAGGATAATAACTTGACTTGGGAAAAAGGCCTGGAAGTGCACACTGTTCCCCAATAAAGACCTGTAAAAAAAAAAAAAAAGAAGAAGAAGAAAAAAAAGAAACAGAGGGGGAGTGTACCCGTGGGGCTAATGATGGAAAGCCAGGAAAAAAAAGAATTTCTAGGAGTTAAGCAAAGGAGAAACTGAAGCAGGTGTCAGGAAGCAGAGTGTGAAGGTAGATAAAGAAAGCAGAACTAGGATGAGCATAAACACATGGGAGAGATGGTTTGGAGAAGACCAGAGAGTGCTGCTAAGCATGGATGGCTTTGTCTACATTATTTAATGAACCTAAGATAGAGCAGATATGGAGAGCTCTGTGATGTCCTCTCTATAACTGATGGACCTGGATTACCACCTGGTCTGAGCATGGGAATGTGTGGGCTTGCCCCCAGGGGAAAGGCTTGGAAAAGAGGAGCTGTTCTCTGCGCCCAGGCAAACTTGGGCTCAGACACTAAAGGAGAATTGAAACTTCACAAGAGAGCCTAGGGAAGAATCCAAGAACAGATCTGAAATGAAGAAAGGAAGAGCTGGCAATGGAGCACAGATAAGATGGAGCAAGCAGGTTTGAGGGACTGAGCCTGAAAACATTTCAGGAGGCAATGAAGACAGGAAGAGAAAGAATTTATAGATGACTGGGTGCTGGAGGGGATCTGTTAGGGGGATAGAGCCAGTTTGAAGGTCTTTCTTTAGTCTCTTCCCTTGTGTGGCCCAGGACCAATCAGATCATTTTTCCCACCCCACACTCCTTTGCTTCAGTCCCCTTAGGAGCCCTCTGAGGTTGTGAGAGATAGGTTCCTAGAGCTTCTCGGGGCAATGCCTATTGAAGTGGTCAGGCACGGGGGAACGGAACTTTCTATTAGATACACTCTAGGTCTTTGTTTTGGGTTACCTGTAAAGACTGTTAAAGCCCAGAGTGGAGACAGAATTTCAAGGGGTCAGGTGAAGCAAGAAGTGATGAAAGATGAAGTGGATGTCCCAAAGGGATGTAAGTACAGATGAAAGGCTGCAAAATTGATCATCTTGGTTAATTCAAAGAGGCCCAGAGAGTGGCGAGCGATCCTCCTGCTTCAGGAAGGGATGGCTAATGGGGCTACACTGGGAGGTAAGCCACAGGGCATTTTGGATTTGGATTTGTTTCTTTTTACTCTTCACCAGCAAACTTATTGTGGGCGGTTGATAACATCCTAGAGTTCCTTCTGAGTGTCTGTTCCCTAACTCTTATGTATGTATGTATGTATGTATGTATTTATTTATTTGGTCTCTTCACGCTGTTAAATAGACTTGGGAGGGTTACATGTTTCTATAGGCTAAGAATATGTACCCCTCCTTGATCTACTTAATTTTGTTCATCAAACTTTTGTTAATAAATACCATAGTTTAATACCTTTCCAATTCTCTATGAAGATACTTTGCAATATTTGACATTTGTGACAAAACTGACTGGTTGTTTCTACCCAAGTTTTCATCTACACCAGGACTTTGCAATCATTTTTTTTTCTTTTAAAGGGTTAGATAGTACATATTTTAGCTTGTGAGTCCTGTGATCTCTGTCACAACTGCTCATTTGTGCCCTTGCAGTGCAAAAGCAACCAGAAACAATATGTAAGTGAATGGGCAAATGTGTGTTTCAATAAGACTTTATTCGCAAAAACAGGCGATCAGAGGAAGAAAAAACAGAATAATTTTTAGATAAAGATGACAGAGCTTAAAGAAAGCTGCCTGTCCTCCATGTTCCCCCAACCCCAATTAGCCTTGGGGAGACTGAAGTTTCCACAATGTACATTTTAAAGTTCTTAGGGGTTCAGGAACATCTTAATTGGGTTAAGATGTTACATTAGCAGGAATACATTAGAGAATATTATTTTCTCTAGGAGGAAGAAATATTACCTTAGTGAATAGTAACTTTGACTAATCAGTTAGCATCCTTTGCTGGGTAAACAGTCATAAAAGGGAGTAGGACTCCATAGAGGAAAATGCAGGTGGAGGGAAGAGACAAGAAAACATCCAGAAACTATATTTATACTTGCTGTGTGTAGGAAGTTGTACAGGGAACAATAGGGGCCACAAGGATGAATAAAACACAACCATTATTCTCAAGGAGGTTGACATTTAATTGAACAAGCACAATATCTATATATATGGATACATACACACGAGGTCGAACAATTAAGTTTGCAAACTCATTCTAGACAAAGTGCTACCTCATTGGTGAATATTACTACAGTCACCCCTGAAGGACTCCCCTTGGGAAGCTATGCATCGACACCAGAGCTTAGTCCACCCTTCAAAGCAATTCTGGAACTCTTTTTCTGGAATGGCCATCAGAGCTGTCATCATATTATCCTTCATGTTCTGAATGTCATCAAAATGTCTTCCTTTCAATATGTCCTTTATCTTTGGGTAAAGAAAGAAGTCATTGGGGGCCAGATTAGGTGGGTAGGGAGGGTGTTCCAATTAAGTTATTTGTTTACTGGATAAAAACTCCCTCACAGACAGTGCTGTGTGAGCTGGTGCATTGTCATGATAAATTGTTGACGAAAAGTTCAGGTCGTCTAACTTTTTCATGCAGCCATTTCAGCATTTCCAAATAATAAGCTTGGTTAACTGTTTGTCCCGTTGGTACAAATTCATAATGAATAATCTTTCCGATATTAAAAAAGGTTGGCAAAGTTATTGAAATAGGTTTGCAAACTTAATTTGCAGACATTGTATGCACACATAGAGGGTGCCAAAAAATGTATACACATTTTAAGGAAGGAAAACTATTAAAATTGTAATACTCAATATGTGCCAATAACAAAAGATGAATACTAGTCATGTTTGACTTTTGCAATTACAAGAGGTGCTCAAAGTGGTTACCATCAGCGTCCAGACACCTCTGATTGTGGTGAACTACTGCTTGAGCAACGTTGACCAAAGAGTCCACCTGTATACATTTTTCTTTCACCTCAGTATATGTATGTGTGTGTGTGCGTGTCACATATATCTGTAATCAAAAGTGTCTGGATGCTGACGTGCTGGTAGTTACCGCTTTGAGCACCTCTTGTAATTGCAGAAGTCAAACATGACTTGTATTCATCTTTTGTTATTGTTATATATTATTACAATTTTAATACAGTTTTCCTTTCTTAAAATGTGTATACATTTTTGGCACCCTCTGTGTATGTGTGTGTGTATATATATACATATATGTGTATATATATATGTATATGTGTGTGTGTATATATATGTGTATATATATGTATATGTGTGTGTGTGTATATATGTATATATATATGTATATGTGTGTGTGTATATATATGTGTATATATATGTATATGTGTGTGTGTATATATATATGTATATATATGTATATGTGTGTGTGTATACACACACACACACACACACACACACACATATATATATATGTATATATATATATATAATTCCATAAGTATTTATTCATTCATCTAGTCCCATGTACCACACATGTGGAATAAAACAGCAGTGTGTGGTAATTAGTGCCAGTGATGCAGGCAGTAAGCCTGCTGAGCTTTGGAAGAGAGATCTAGTCCCACTGGCCTCTGTGAATAAAAGTCTTCAGGGACATATGGACTTTGAATTGAATGTGAGCATAATGCTAAGAGTTTACTTGGTGGAGGCCCCCACCTGACTCCATCGCCCCCACCCAGCAAAAACTTCACAAACCCTGGGGTATAAGGTGGAGGAAATGGAAACTTCTCACCATCTCCATCCTCAAGTCGTAATTCTGTACAGAGGAGGCTGAGACCAGATATAATATTGGTTAGGATAGTTAGAATTCTTTTGCACTGTGCTTATGGCCTTGACTCCACTTTCATTTATTATTTTAAAATATATGAGAACAAGCCATAGAGAGTACTTGTGTTTATTTATTCAGATGTTGTGGGAACATTCCTTGTATTCTGACAAAAGTCAAGTGCTGGATGGTTCATTGCAGCCTTTCTCCAGTGCTAGAGACACCCCGGAGCTCTGGGGCCACCAATGTGCAGTGGAGGATATTCATCTCACATATGTGAAGATGACTTACATGGGACTTTTTCACTGACTTACATGGGACTCCAAGAAATCACATAATAGTGAAGAGTAATAATTCAGGTCCTCAGTGGAAGGATGGAGAAAAAGAATCCCAGGAGGCCTCCAGTAATTACATGGGCATTTCATCCCTTGCATGATTTTAGAGAACACATGCTTAGTCTCTCTCATCCTGTTCACACAACCACACATTATTGATGAACAGACATCAAGAAGGCATTTGGTGGTGCTTTATTGCATTATTTTTAGCCACTGAGGTGTTTATATATGAAGGGTATAGATTTATGGTGAGTGTTTCAGCTATGAAGCAAGCACATCAATTTGTTCATGAATGTGAACTGGTGATTACCTCCATTAAAGTCACCAGGGCAGACTGATCACTTTAATTTGGGCAGAGGCATGCAAACAGCATTTGCTGGTGGTGAGTATGAACCTAAGAATACAGGCAAACGAGCTGTTCTGCATCCCTGAGGAGCCCTGGAAATGAAGATTTGTGTTCTCACAGGTGTGTAAGGATAAGCCAGGGTATGGAAGCTGGTGGGACCAGGAAGAAACTGCTTCCTGGCACCAGGTGGCAGGATGCTGTATAAGGTTCATTTGGTATTGGCTGCTGATTTGATGATACACTGCAAAAAGGATGGTACATAGAACATATACTTGCTCCCAATTCCAGATCATAGAACTCAGGATCTCCTAGGGATGACTCCTAGGTTATCACAAGTTGAATGGTACTCTGCTTTACACAGCATGAAGGGAACTGACAGGATTCGGTAAATGAAAAAAGTGGAATTGAGTACCTGTGCTAGGTATAATGAAGGCCTGTGCCCTGCAAGAATTCATAATCCAGCTGGGGATACATGAAATGACTTGTTAGCAATCCTAATTTACACTTGTGGCTTGTAGAATGAAGGTTGGAAATACTCATGATGCTGTGGCTAAGAGGTGAGGAGAAGCAGTGTTCAGGAGAGTGGGAGAGGATGCCGGTGTCACTGCCAAACTAGCAAGTCCATTCATTGCTGAGGACCTCTCAGCAAGCACAACAGCCACATGTAAACACATGCCTGACCCAGGAAGTCCACTTCTGACATTAGCAAAACCTGGAAGCTTAACGATGTATGTTCCTCTGTGTTTGGTAATAGCAAACATTGGAGACTTCTTTAAATGTATGGCAACAGCAAATTGACTTACCAAGTAATGCAGTAAAAACATTGGGAATCTTATTCAAGTATAAAAAAAATAATAATCACAAGTACATAAAGAACCTGCACAATATTTGCAATGTAAGAGGTTAAGCAGTGACAAGAAGATACATGCTGAGATTGCAACTTTATGAAAATTATACATAACTGACGGATAAACAGTGTAAATGATCACATATAGACTTTCCTTTACTCTCAATCACTGCTCTCCCATTTTATTTCCTTTATAGTAATCTTTACAATGTAAACTTGTTTAATTTCACCAAAATATAAGTTTCTCTAGGAAATATGAAAAATGTTTGATTGCCTCTGTATCTTCAATGTATGGCACACATTAGTCACTCAGTATTTGAATGCTGCACACATCAGTGATTGGGTATTGTTATTACAATATTTCTTTACTTTTATAGTGACCTTTCAATGAAGTGCGCAATATGAAAATAACGTTTGTCAAATCCTTACTGGGTGCTGGGTTAAGTACACTCCATTTTTCCTTTCCACCGTATCACCACTTTGTTATTATTCTATATTTATATTTTATAGTTAATTTTATAGGTAGCTCACAGTGGTAAAGCACCTCACTCGACAGCAAGAGTTAAGATACAAACCTCAGCCTACCTGACTCCAAAGCCGAGGCTCTTTTAATTATATGATTTAAAAAAGAATTAAAATACATAGAGTAAATGAGAGTGTCAGTTGCTTTAGAGAAGTCGCTTAAAACAGAAGCATGAAAAAGTGTTTCTCATTTCCCCCTGTCCTCAGGGTCTTCCTGCTGCCGCAGCTGCCAATCCCAACGGAGCCACTCCTCCCTGATCAAATCCCCCCTGTTGTCTAGGTCTCCTCTACCCTTCAGAACCTCAGTTACTGGTAATTATGTTGATATACTCATCTCAGTCCGAGGCAGCTGCATTTTCAAAGGATTCCAAAATACCTCAGCCAGAAAAGAGAGACTGCTGCAAACATTATCTGGGGCACCCACATCTTTTGGGCTCTCCTCACAGCAAGTTGTGAAGGTGGCCATCAAGTCTCCTCTTAGGGACCATCTTTGTGGAAGTCCATTGTCATCTTAAATTCACATGCCTCTCTCTCAACATCAAGGCTGCTGTCTTGCCTGTCTAAGATTTCAGGGAAGCAGGTCATTTTGTCACTTACTAAGTTGTAAAATTCTATCTGTAATACAGGAGGCATATTCTATGTCAACCTTGCAATTCTAGACAAGACAGGCACATATATATTAATACCTTTTTGTGTGCCAATGATATCAGAGCAGATAACTGAATAGGTCTTCAGATTGAGACCATAGCACTCTGCATGGCCACAAATGTTGTCAAATAACAGATTGCGTGGAATTTGTGCCATCTTCTCTTCTCCTCATGGTTTTATATGGCCATGTGACTGTGGTGACTAAAAATCCCATAAATTCCCTTTTAATAGTAAACAAGTTCATTTTATCCTCAAATTTCTGATGATGATGCAATGTTAACATGTGGAACAAATTTTTATAAACCTCTGAATTGCTATTATTTATTTCTATAATGTGTTCTTAAGACACTAATACGATACTTGAAACTGTAAAAATTAATGAAATGATGAAGTGTTTGGGGGTTGACTGCGTTATTTACTGGCATTTGAAATTAAACGGAATTGCAGATATTAAAAAATTTCCAACACCGGAAATAAAGAAAATGTTCTCATCTTTCTGATAGACATCATATCACTTTGGACTTACATTCTTTATTAGCAGAGGTTTTAGTGTCTAAGGAAAGCTTAGCCTCCCAGGCATTTTGACTTTTCTTGTAAGTGTTCAAATGAGACCATGACATTTTTGAGATGGAGCTGCTTTCTGTAGTGATGTCCACACAAAAGTGAATTTTACAGCCACCATATGCTATTTGTCTGGAGATTTGAGCTATGTGGGATTTTGTGTGTGTGTGTGTGTGTGTGTGTGTGTGATGAAAGATATCTCACATTTCAAATGGTCATAATATATTTTTATGAGGGTTCCACCCATTTCTGATTTTGTCAATTTTAAGTCTCCTGTCAGTGTTCCTGGAATAATCTCTACTTGTTTTCGGTCAGGTAAGGTGATAATTAAAAGTTAGGGAGTGGATGCCAATTGTACAAATTCACTTCAAGGAGCAAGTTACTTTCTTAGAAGAATCAGCATCAGCACTCCTTGCTGGTTTATTATCTTTCTATTCCTGCTAATGATATTATTGTTCACTTTACCTACTTACACAGCGTGTCTCCAGAAAAACAGAATGTATGGTAACTGAGCATCCAGAAATTTGTGCTAATCAGACAATCAGAAAAGACACATTGTAAGATTGGTCTGTTTCCTCTCCACGGTATGTTTACTGATTCCCACCCAGGGATACTGAGCCCTCTTTGTTTCTGACCTCTTAACGCTCTTGTAGTCAGCAGCACACTATTTACTGATGGCTGCTAAGCTTCCTTTTCTCCAAGATAATTCTCTGTAAGGCACTAAATCAGAGAGAAGACCTGGCCCAGTCTTTTCAGTTTCTATCTCTCCCAAATCCATTATCCTCTCAGAAGTTATGCAGGAGGGCTTCCTTTCATAAATGACTGCTGGGAATTTAGTACAATTACTTCACCAGGGAGCTGTGCCACAGTTACTCATGGCCTAGTCACTTTCAGAAATCCCAAATCAATCTAAATAGCCCACCATTTAACAGTTAATGATATACTTTAGTGTTGCCTAAGATTCTAGGAAGGCAAATGACTCTTGCTGCCTCAGCCAAGTTGTAAACAATTCAGGAGTGGAGAATGCAGAGGCCAGAGCCAACCCATAAGTGTTACTTGCTTGGTTGACTCAAACAGGTTTCAAAAGTCTATTAAATTTAATCATACTGCTCAACATCTGTTGGTTTGCAGTCTAGTAACAGTCTACTTTGTTATCTGTGTTAATATTGTTCAAATGTCTAATGATTCTACTTGCTATTCCCTTCCCCTCGTCCCTGCCTTAGGAAGATTGTCATACTAATTTTTTTTTTTTTAAGGAGAAAATACTGTGTTTTGTAAAATAGGACATTTTATTTTTATCAGAGTTTCTGATAACATAAGAGCTGTAGTTAAAGAACAGGCAGTTGAAATCAATTATTAAATACCTACTGTGTGCAGTACTCTTGGGCTGATGTTGAAATGTTAGCTGGCCTTTCAAGCTGCATTATTGATTGGGAACTGCCTCGAGACTGAAACTTAGTGTTTGCCGCCCGAGTTCTAGAATCACAATGTATAAAATCATGTTCAGAATCCTACAATGCCAGTGGGTCTAGTGAGGAGCAGAAAGGCAAGCCAAAGGAAAATAAGAGAGGTAGGAATTTGGAGTAAGTCCATGACCAATTTAAAATATACAAACCTGCTGTTGAAGATAGTGAAATCCTTAGCATCATATTGGAAATATTTTCAGTATGTTTCAGAATACAGTAGAAGGTAAAGTGAAATTCTGATTTTAAGTGGACTTAAAGAGCAGGAGTACATTGCAGAGTGGAGGCTGCCAGACTTCGGGATTTATGGATCCATAAACTAAAGAGAATAAATAATTGGAGAACTATTGGTTGTTGCCAGCTCTTTATTTTTGTTGAGTGTTGCTAGCACTGTTCCCTCTAGTAATATTCTGTTGGGCAGTGAGGTTCCCACATTAGATCTAAGCCTTCAGAGAGTTTATTTGGACAAAGGAGGAAGATACATTTTGAAAGATACACACAGAAAAGTTCATGATCACTATATAGAAGTCATTGATTGGCATGTCCTTCACACAAGAGCCCAGAGCTTCTTAGCCCTTAGGTTCCCACGTTCAGCTTCTTCCTTTTCCTGTAGCCAGCATGAGCAGGAGACTGTGTGGTCTAGAGAGCCATCTCTGTGACCTTGGCAATCTAGTGACAGTATTCCTTTTCCATGCTCAGACTGGTGCTCTTCAGTTGTCTGCAAGCCTTAACTCCAAACCATAATCAGGTTTCTCCCTGACTTGTACTGCACCCCTTTCAGACTCATACAAGTGTAAGAAAGTGTTTCACCAAAGCTGGTGAGATAACAGATTGTGGTTGCTACTTTTTAAAAACAAAAAAACTTTTTTAGTTTGGAAAATTTCCAGCATATCCAAAAGTAGAGCATGTATAATGAACCATTGGATACTATCATTCAGCTTCAACAATTATGAACTAATGATCAGTCTTGTTTTTTTCCACTTCCACCGAGTTCCACTACCATAGGTAATTATAAAACACATTCCAAACATATCATTTCATGCATAAACATCTCAATATTTATCTCTAGAAGCCATGGACACTTAAAAAAACACAAAATATTATTAGTGTACTTAAAAATATTAACTAACTCTTTAATATTATCAAATATTTACTCAGATTGATTTATTGCACAGTATACATTTATGTATTTAATTATTTATTTACATATTTATGGCTACATGTGTTACAGTTTGTTGTTCTATTCAGCATCCAAAAATAGTCTGTTTTTTTTTCCTGCTTGTTTATCAACATCAGGTTTTTCGTGATTACATTTATGTGGTTTTATTTTACATGTTTCTTTGTCTCTTGAATTTCCTGTAAATTGAGAATAGCTCCTAAAGCTGATCATTTCCATGTTTGTTTGTTTGTTTTTGGTAAAACTATCTCACAGGTAGTGTTATGACCTTCCATCAAGAGAACATGCCTGATTTTCTTGCTCTCGTAATTATATATATATATATTTTTATGTCAACAGCCATTAAATACTTTGTCTAAAACCATTATCTCATTGAGACTATTGGTGTTTCATCACTCTTCTTCTTACAAAGCAAATATTACCCAAAACCTGGTTTCTGGATCATTTTTAAGTTTTCATTTTGTCGTTATGTAGGGTTATGTGGCAAACTCTTCAGCAATTGTCCACAGCTATGCAGAAGTGTGACTTTAAGACTCTCATGCACTAAGCAAGGATAATAAATAAAGAGCAAACAAAACCACTATCCGATTATCATTTCATAAAATGAAAGGTGGTTCAACAGCAGAAATAGGAAGAATTGAATTGAAGACTAAAAAATAGACTTGTATATTAAATACATTATACCTTCTAGAAAATTCATCATACTCTCATGATTATTCTCATGCTACTATGAACAGGGAAAACTACATTCTGGACTCAAACAGTGGGCCAGAATGTAGGCACCATTGTCTAGCACCATAACATTGGTAAACCTGTGCTAGAAGCTAATGTGAAAATTTGTCTAGCCAAATTAAAGGAGGTAATTTCACTTTATCTTCGAGAGTATCTTTAATCCATGAAATGCAGTATATGCAGTTAAAGAAAGAAACTATTAAAAACGATTCTTCAATAAATGCGTATTAAGCACCAATTCTGTCACATACTTATTCAGGCATTTGGAATACAAAATATACAATTATAGCAAATATACAAATATAACAAAGATTAATAAAAATGCAAAGTGGAGACAATATGACACAGCAAGAAAAAGTTGTGAATCCGTATTATTATTATTATTATTATTATTATTATTATTATTATTATAGTTCTTGCTGTGTCTCCAATGATCTTCATACCCCTGGGCATTTAGTATCCTGTGAATGGATACAATAAGGCATATTCGTCTTTCTCACAGACATATTCTGAGAACTAAAATAGTGAAAACTATCTGAAGATTCAAAGGTAAACTAACAAACTGTGATAATGTTTGGAACTCTGTGGTTCCTCATTATACATGTTCTCACTAGAACAGATGTAATATGTCCTTCTTCCTTAAAAGTTTCAAAATGGGATTCTTTGCACTAAGGATTTATTGAAGTAGGATTAGGAGATATTTCTGGTATCACCATCTACCTATCTCCTTTTGCTGATAAGGAACAGCCCTCAGAATGATCTCCAGTTGTATGCTCTTCTCGCTGCTCCACACAGTGTAAGGTTTCTTTCATGTTAGGAACACTACACATGTGTAGTGCATTTTAATCTTCCAGGCGTTAGGCATGGTAGGGGAGCAGAAGTGAGCTGGATACAGTGGGGCGGGTGGCCAGGAGGCCCCCAGGGACTGTCTCTCTGCCGATCACGTCTTCTGCTTGCCCTACTGCGCCGAGCCCTGGAGGCCCTTCTCTTTGCTTTGCCATCTTGTTAATCCCCATCCTCCTATCCTCTTGACACCAGCCTGATGGGACTGATCAGAGTTTGATGGTGGTTTTGTGTGCTGTTGACCTTGGCCAATCAATCTAACCTTGTATTACCAATTCTCACATCTTGAAGAGAAGGAATAACACAAATCAAAACACTTGACCGGAGAGCTTGATTTTAGTTCAGCTCTTTTGGCTAGTATCGTGTGTTAAAACGTCAAAATTGAATGCCTTTATACTCAGTCTGCATGTTCTAATTTGTTGTAGACTTCACTATTACCTGTGAATTATCCCAGTCTCTTCCACACATCTCTCAGACCTGCCTGGGCCCTGAAAGCATTTGAGTTGGCTATTGGTGGACCAGCATCTTCCTGCCAGACGCTGACAGGCAGACCTGTGTTCCTTTGGGTCAATCACTCTAATATCCAGCTTATTACGAGTCCCTTTGAAATCCAAATCATCGTCTGCAGTGTCTCTCTCACTGGTCGGAATGTAGTACTTATGTGGCCCAAATCATAGTGTTCTGTACTCAGTGATGAATCTGAGGGGGCTCAAGTGAATGTAGGTGAATCAGGGCAGCCCATAGTGGAAAACAGTTGAGAGCAACACAGTTAAAACACGTGAGAATTCTGAAGCAATAATTTATTAGCATCCTATTCCTCTGGCAGAAATGCCTAACGTAGCAATAAAACTAGTAATACTTGGTTCACCACTGAAGGGGGCCCTTATCTTATTCGAGAAAGAATTCCCTCGGATGTGTCACTCTCCAGAGAAGGTGCAAGGTTGTAAGAGCAGTGTACTTTTCCACTACCTCAACATAATTTTCACTCAAATGTTCTTCGATACAGGTTGCCAATTTGGCCTGTTCCATCTCCAACAATGAGGAAGGGGTGAAATTAGTCCGAATGGCAGCCACTCAGATTGACAGCCTGTGTCCCCAGGTAAGCCTTATTCACTTTGTTGCAAAAGCCCATCGCTGACTTGTTACTCAGGACCTTCTGTGCTCCATCCCTCATGTCACTCCTTTCCTCACCTGCCCTCTTTCCTATCGCTGGAAAGTGCTGACCAATATCCGTGGGCTGTTTCAAGTTCTACCTTTCTCAAAAAAAAAAAGAAAATTCTAACTATACTAGTCTCTTTAGAATTAATGTGGCAATTACTGTCTTTCCCTCTTTCCCATTCATATTGACTTTGTTCTATTCATTTGGGGCGGTTATTTAAACACCATATCTGTTTACTTTGTCTCAACAACTAAATTCTAAGCTTGCATATGTAGAACAAGAGTTATATTTCTGCCATGTCTGTGCTAAGCAAATAGGATTTGTCCAGTAAACACTTTCTGAAACTAGACTAATGAATGTATCTTAAAAAAAAGAAGAAAAGCAAAGCAAACAAAAACTAATGGTCGCTCAGAACCTACCTCACTGTTCATGCTTTTTATTGTTTTTCTGAACACTGAGAACCCGCTTATCTGTAGAAACTACAGGGTCCAGGGTTTCAGCATGATATTTAAGCTGCCTCTTCCTCTTCTGAAGAGTGTTTTCACTGTTGCTGGATTGCTTCTAACGAACAGGTCATCAACGCCGCTCTCACACTGGCCGCCCGGCCACAGAGCAAAGTCGCTCAGGACAATATGGACGTCTTCAAAGACCAGTGGGAGAAGCAGGTCCGAGTGCTGACAGAGGCCGTGGATGACATCACCTCGGTGGATGACTTTCTTTCTGTCTCAGGTAATCAGCAAGAGGCCCCATAGAAGGCAGCTGAAGGAGGCGAACAGGATGAGATAAGGAATAGTTTGCAAATGGGTCTATGTTTCAAGTGTTCTTCTTGGCCCTTTGAGCTTTCAGTCATCTCTGCAAAGGTGACTGTAACACCCTGAAAATTCTTCTCTGGTGTGCACATTATTTCAAGACACTGAGTCAAAGCATTATAGGGAGAAAGACAACATTCTGATAAAGATATCAGAAACCTGAATAGATTATTTAAGGAGACTTATGTTCCTTTCTCGTTCCTGGGTTTTTGTTTGTTTGTTTGTTTTTGTTTTGTTTTTCGCAGGATGGTCTTTCATGTATCTGAGTCACGCCTCTGAAAAAAGGTATAGGATACGGGATGGGTTAATCATCATAATTTATGTTTAAAACTAAACAACAACAAAAAAGATATAAAACAATCTGCTATTCCATTTTGGCTGTGTCAAGGGGTCGTTTTTCCAATAAGTGAAGTTACCTAGGGTCATCATAAGCGAGGAAGAAATATTAGCCACAGAATGAACACATTAGAAGGCACTTGGTAGCTACTGAGGCTTTGAACTTGTCTATGAGGTGGCATAAGGAAGTGAGGAGAAAGCAAATAGAACGAGGCATCACTTGCAATTGGAACTGGAGGATGACAGTATATTTGAATAACCATGTAGTCAGTTTGCCCTATAACAGGACTCATCAGTGCTATTGCAAAATTGGGATACCAGCCAGCAAACAGGCCTGTTCCAAACACATTTGGCTCAGTTCACGTAGAAGAGTCTCTGTGGGAGGAGTGGGAAAGAAGGTCACTGGAAACATCACCCTCCAATATGAGGTATTAAAAGAACCAAGTGACCCTTGAAAATTTTAAATTGACCAGGTGTTGATTCTACCCACAGGTGTGTGGAACTCACACCTGCCAGTTCACTTAACCTTAGCCTTGACTAGGACATGCCTGTTCTCGGCCACTGAGACCTGAGAAGGAAGGGGTGCAGCACTGCTGGTGGGGACCACACAGATAGGACCCCTGACTGCAAGTGTGGGAGGATTTCTATGGGAGGCTTCTCATAGTGGGGAATTTTTCCTAGGTGCCGTTTTGCCTTCTCATGAAGAAAAAGGAAATGAATTCCCACCAGGGGCTTCTGTTTAAAGCTTGTCTGACAGCAGCATAGTTGAATCTATAGATCTGATGGATAATCGAAAAGCTAACTTTGAAATCATGGAGGGCAAGACAAGGCAGATGGGAAAAACAAGCTAACACATGCTCAGTGTCTATAATTTGCCTGTCTCTCTGCTGTTTGCTTGAATTCTCGCCAAAATTCTAAAAAAATAAGTATTGGTATTCTACGTCTTCTTTTGAGACAACTAAGTCGTTGAGAGGGTAGGTAACTTGGCAGAGAAGGTATTAAATTCAGGGTATCGTCATTTCAGAAAATATATAGTTCTTACTAAGTCAGGATAGAAGGAAAATGTCCTTTGGTGCTTAGCTTTCCTTGAAGCTTCTTGCTCCCCAACTCGTGTACTCTGCAATCTCATCCCGTTCAGAAATCTGTCCTGCTTTCCATTCCCAAGGTGCTTTATTTCTGATGGCTTGTCAAAGCAGATATTCATTTAAATATACCCATTTCTAAGGGGTGGCGAGTAAAGAACTCAATATGTTGCCCAATGTCTGGACTTTTTGCTTTGCCAATGGCTGGGTCCTAACAATGTAAAAAATAGTGGGATATAGAGGGTGACCAGTGATACTGAGGTATCCTGTTTCCCCAAAAATGAGACCCAGCCGGACAATCAGCTCTAATGCATCTTTTGGAGCAAAAATTAATATAAGACCGGGCATAATATATCATATCATATCATATATCATATCATATCATATCAATCATATCACATTATATAAGACCCGGTCTTATATTTGTCAAATAAGACCGGGTCTTATATTAATTTTTGCTCCAAAAGACGCATTAGAGCTGAATGTCCGGCTAGGTCTCATTTTCGGGGAAACACGGTATCTTTCTAGCATGTACTCAGTTTTGCCAGGATGACTACAGGGGCCCCAGAAAGGGGCAGGGGACCTCTCCACCCAGCCTCAGATCTCACAGAGCAATCCTAATAGTTCCTGGAAAGCTTCCACTGACTCCCCTTCTAGCTGCCAATGAGTAAAAAATGCCCACGCATTACCTTTTTCAAAGAGGAAGCATTTTAGAATTTAAAACTTACTCAACTTCCCCTTTTCTTTAAATGCATGTACAAAAATTTCTGAGGGTGAGGAGAAGCAAGGTGAACAGGTCTTATCTCAAGACAGTTTCAATAGTGCAAAGCTTTTCTTAATTTTCTCCCATCAGCCCTGCCTCTTTGCCAGCATACTCCCTGCCATTCTTTTGTGCATCTCATTATTACCAGCAGCATGAAAAGGCTTTGGCTTCTGCTGATAACACGGTGCAGTCTAGCCCAGTGGTACAAGTGCGGCAGCGTGCCATGACAGGAGAATGAACAGGCACTGTCAGGGAGCCAGCCCTGGCAGGGCCTGCTGGAGCGTGCCTTTGGAGGCAGCGGGCACCTTTCCACAGAAGGGCTTGACAAATAATGACACAGCCTACTCTCTCCTGCTGGTCCCAGTAGGCTGTGGAAGCAGCCTAGTAGATGGGGAAACTACTTCTCATCTCCTCTCTAAGTTGGAGCCAAAATATTCGCGTCAGTAAATTGCAAGTTTGGCCCAGGAGATATTTTGAAATGGCATTAATGACATTTTATGTATCAGTTTCTTCTTAAGGTAATGTCTATTCTGGCAGGAAACTATTTAAAACAACAGCAACAACAAAAGATCTTTGCGTTTAAAGCACTATAGTTTTCTCTTCTTTTTTTCCCCCCATGCTACCAGAACTTGTATGTCTGAGTGCTTAATTTGTCCATTTGAAGTGCAACAAGTTTGGGGAGCAATGATGCTAGCTAGCTGTTAACATTATAGGAGCAAAACCAATTCTCAGATGTGGCCTAGGCTCATAAAGAAAGTGAAATGGCTGTGTTAGAGCACTTAACATGTTTCGCACTGAGCAAAAACTAGAATTTTTAATAGTGTTTTAAAAGGAGCGTCTTGGCATTAACCATGTGACAGTTTAATTCTTGGATTTGGCTCACAAAATAGCAGGCATCTAAGATCTGAAAAAGTTATTAACTCAGTCCCATAAGGTCCAAGAGTTTTATTTTGTCTGCCTTTTCTTTCTTTTCCCTTTCTTCCTTTCTCTCTGTCTCTCTCTGTCTCTCTGTCTCTCTGTCTGTCTCTCTCTGTCTCTCTCTGTCTCTCTGTCTCTCTCTCTCTCTCTCTCTCTCTCTGTCTCTCTTCTTCTTCTCTCTCTCTCTCTCTCTCTGTCTCTCCCCTCTGCCCAGGGTCTTGAGTTTGTTTCCTTATAAAAATTCATGCATTGTACTTTGGTTTTGAATTTAGTAGCTACAACTTTGAGGTTTATAATAATCAAGTAGTTTGGTCGACAGTGATTTTTGTAACAAAATTACATTCTTTTCCTGAAATAGGTTGCAAAACTTCAAGGAAGTTTATCTCAAAATCTGCTGCAGTCAAATGTTTTATGTTATGCTTAGATAGCACGCTTCCTATGTGGTATGACATCCATAGTGCCTGAGCGTTTTTTCCCAGCAGTGCAATCATCTCTGGAACACATACACTTTGTATTACTACTTTCTCTTCTAAATTATGTTCTATTTAGAACAGCATTCCTCTTTCTCCTCACTTAATGAATTCTTTCTCTTGAAAATACCTTAGGATCAAAATATATAATTCATTGTCCCTTTTCAACAGACATGTTTATTCACTATTTCTTCTTAGATCACCTGCTGTGTGTAAAGCACCATCAGAAATGCAAATATGACTCAAGTGTGGATTCTGCCTTCAAATAACTCAGTGTCCTTCTTGCTAGATACTAAACTAGTGTCCTTCCAAACTATGGGCTCCAGGCCTGAGTGTGAAGGAAGTAGGAGAGGAGAAACTATTACAATGGGTCCGGGAGCCCATATTTACACCAAGTATCATCTTTCGATCAAATTATATGTCTATAAAAACAGGTACATTAATAGCTCCTTTTCAAATACATTGTTGGTACTTAGATTAATAATATATAAATCAGTTTAAAAATGTTCTTTATGATAGTAGCCTTTAGACATATACCGTCACCAACATAACTACTATCATGAGGGAATTGTGATTCATTTTTACATGACAGGGGTACCACTAATTGGAGAAGGTTGTGAAATTTTGAGTAAACAATCTTAATATTTAAAAAAAAAAGTTGATTGAGAAAATTAAGTCAATTAGTAAATTCTCAAATTGGTAAAATTTATACTTTGTTTACACAATATGATTACTCTGACTACCGTTGAACAAATTAGTTGATGATTTGACTAGTTGAAAGCAGTATTTTTTATATCATGGATTTTCAACGTCTGCTGGCCTCCTTCAAATATAGATATAACTGCAGAAGCATATTCTTTTTTCTTGATCTTTAGTTAAGTTAGCTGCATGTTTCTAATTTGGAAAATTGGATTTTTTAAGCTGTCATTTCATGGTAAGCTAATGGGTCATAAGTAGGCTGCTTAATTTTTTTTTTTTTTAATTTTATTGACTCCAGAGAGTTTGGTATCTGATATAATGAACAGATTCTTGTTTTCCATTCAACTTCAGAATGCACAGAAAAGCAGTAGCTATGCCTATTCTTCTACTACGTATGTAAAGAAAATGGTAATTAGATGCCTATTTTCAACATGAAGACCCTTTCAAGAGATTGCTCACATTCAGGGATCAGGGAATATTTTTGTCTGGAGGAATCCATCAGGGCAGTAAGAGAGGTCTATGTGAATCAAACTTTTGTGTTTAAAATCCTGTACCAAGTTTCATTTGAGTAAACCTTTTTCTTAGGTGTCCTTTTAGGTGACTTTGCATAATACAATCCAGGATCTCATAAAGGAGTGGTTTTCAGAAGTCCTTACTCAAAATGAAAACTTCTAAGTCTGTATTTCTCATTTGTTCAGGAAAATGTCAGCATTCAGAAAACACTCCTTTTTCTTATGACTTTAAGATATCTGAATATTAGAATGTAAACATTTATTTTTCTATTCAAATTTCTATTGAAATTAAAGAACTACAGAATATAGAAATCAGACATTTGAAATGGTTACGTAAGAAAATCATTTGGTATAGGGTCAAAAGTGATGTCCCTTGATGAAAAGTAAGTTATACTTTGCAATTTTCTACCCAGTGTTCTCTAAGAACAAATATTTCCTCTGAGTGATTGATTTAATGAAAGTAGGAGAGATCCATGATGGAGACTTGATTTACTTAATACCCTCCCATCTCTCCTTCTTTGGGAATTCTAAAGTCAGAACTAGTCCTGGAAACTTAAAGTGGTAAACATTTATTTTAGTCATTTATTAACTACTCATTGAGTTTGGCAGTTATAATTTTTAAAAGGATACCAGATTATTTAAGACTATTTCCAAACTTGTTCTATTTGTCTATTTGGTGTGTGAGGGTATGTATTTTCAGTTTAAATTCTCTTTTTTCCTCAGAGTACTAAACTTTTTTGAACATTTCCTTAGTATTCTGTCTCTAAAGAATGTGCAAGGGATGTAGTTACAGATTTCACACTGGACATGGGAAATACGAAATTCCACCCTTGCCAAACTGTAAGGAAGTTTGTGTGTTTTCTCTGTGCTAGGAGAGACAGAAACTTCTCCTCCTGCCTGGTTGTATTCTGTTTTGGGCAATGGTTGGTGCGTGATCACTGACTTTGACTCTAATCTGAGGGAACCAGCTGAAAGACTACATTGTATTTTAATTGTGAAAAATTCTTTGATCATCTTCACCTGATCACTTTTCCCATTTCCTATACCTTGTGCATGACGTGACATTAGAGGACTAAGTGGGTTATGTTTGTTCATTCTATAGTTTTCCTTAAATAAAAAAAACATGATTAAACAAACATGCACCTAAAGTTGGTCACGTCTAGAGAAAAACTCTGGTCATGTCCAGAAATGTTCTCGCTTGGCCAATCGATTTCATATTAGCTGCCACAATCACTCCTAAAAGGCCTTTCATACATTAGATATCAAACATTAAAATGAAGAAAGGGATATTTTTTTTTTTAAATCAGTGGTCCTCGAAGTATGGTCCCCAACCAACAACATTAGCATCACCTGGGAACTTGGTAGAAATGAATTTCTTGGCCTCCATCCTAGACCTACTGAATCAAAATCCTGGGGATGGCACCCAGCTGTCTGTATGATTCTGCAAGTCCTAAGGCTGATGCTTAAGTTGGAGAACCACTATTGTGATTAGACACTAGATCCTTTAAATATCATTTCTGTATTATTTGGCATATATTGATATGTGCAAGATGATGGTTCATGATAATTGATGAATCTTAGACTGGTTATTAAAACGGCTGAGTGATGTAAAATAATGTAAATGTGTATGTGTTCTCTCCACAGAAAATCACATCTTGGAGGACGTGAACAAGTGTGTGATAGCCCTCCAAGAAGGGGATGTGGACACTCTGGACCGGACTGCAGGGGCCATCAGGGGCCGGGCAGCTCGAGTCATACACATCATCAATGCTGAGATGGAGAACTATGAAGCCGGTGTTTACACTGAGAAGGTGCTGGAAGCTACAAAATTGCTCTCTGAGACAGGTAAATATGGATATTAGATTTGACCAAAGTGTCCATGTCATGATTACTTTCCATGTTTGAATAAATCTGTTTCATTGTTTTCTGTAGGCCTTTAAGCATTGAAATTATACATGATCATGGAAGGGGTGCTCTCTTTATTTCTTGAATTTGAATTTATATAACTTTAGCAGAATAATGATTTTGTTGCTGTGCATGTACATATTTATAGTTTTCATATGTAATCTCATTTGATTCTCACAAGGACCTTATGAAGTAGGCAGATAATAAAAAATCATCTCCAATTACAAATGCAAACATGGAGGCTTGACTTCGTCATGAGAGAAAAGGGTTGCAAGACTAGAAAATAGTGGAGATATAATTGGAACTTGGAATCTTGAATTTGAAAACCATTTCTTCATCAGTTTCTTAGAGAAGATAGGATCTTGAGGAAAGATTATGGACAACCAGTACCAAGTATAAAGTTTCTAGGTTGTGCCAGGATGTGCAGTACTCAGAGAATTGAGGTGGTGGCTGCTGACCAAAGGTTAGATGTTCAGTATGTGTCCTGCCCCTCCAGAAAAGCCTTGCCTGTCCTCCTCCAGGGATATGTGGCTGCCCACTGGGGAATCACTGCTGTGGGAACCATGATTACTTAGGGGAGCCTGTTATAGCTCTCTGGTGCACTGGAATGGGACAAAGACTTACTTCCACTGAGCTATCAGAACATCCCACAACTGTGAATAGTTGTATCCAAGGCTGGCCTATTTTTGGTAGTGTATGCTCTTGACTAATGTTTCTTGGCTTTAGAACTTTACTGAAGTCCCCCATGCCTTGTGAATTTGTGTAAGTGAGGGAAATAAGAATTTCAGTAAAAGAGAGAAGGCAAAGATAAATTAACTCTATAGTGTATGGGATTATGAATAGGTAATGAATTGGGTCCTATGCAGGCACAGAAGAATCTGTCCTTTAACCCCACGGGGGCCTTCTCCTGTCTACATATGGACTTCAGAACCCACTAGGCTCCTCAAAAATAGATGTGTCTCTATAAGGTCAAATATAGCAGTGTTGTAAGTTCTGCCTGTTAGAAACATGTTTCCTTCTACAGGGAAAAGGTTATTTGCAAAGACTTGTAGGTATTTGTTAGTCTGGAATACCAAGGAAACAACAACAAAAAAATAAACAGAGATATTGGTTGCTCTTTGTGCAATACAAGCAGAAAGGGAATCGTGAAAATATCACAAAATAAAGAGCACATCCAGAGATGCTCTGGAGAATCCTCACAAATTTTGACTTAGAAATAATAATAATGATAATAAGATATATTTGTATTTTAATTAGCTGAAATTCAGCAGTGCTTTCTTTCAAATAGACCCGCCCTTTGTGTTCACTAGAGAAACACAGTAAACCATACAGAATTTTTCTCCTCACTTTGAAGAATTAAGAAACAGGCATTTAACTGTCCAATTTAAGGACTTTTTTCCCCCTACCCTTTGCAAGACCCTCTCACATTCTTGTAGCTCTCAGTTCCTGGTCCCTTAGCTCTATCTGGTACAAAGTCTCAGCTTCATATGGTATATCTGACATGTAGCAGCAGTCCCTTGGGTCTGACACTAGGAAAACAGAATCAGAGAAGAGTGGGAAACATGGAGACAGGATGGGAAACATGGAGACAGGATACTTAGTTCATGCCTGCTCATGACTGGTTGGGGAGATAATCGTAGCAGATGAAAGATACAGAGCATATTGCAAATTTGCATGTGATTTGGTGCATACAAAGAATGAAGGCATTGTTCAAGAGACATTTTGGAGGGTTTTTTGTACTATATCTTGGGATGCTTTAATGAACAGGAGGAGGGGTACCTGTTGGGTCAAAATCTATTTAAAGGCAAGGACTATGCTTAATTGACTGAAATATTTTAACATAATTTTCACCATTGTCTTAAAATGTGTATACTTTTCTAGTTGAAATTTTTAACTAAAAAAGAAAATCAATGAAACAGAGCAATCCATTCTGGATCGTTGTTGCTCATCAAGATGTTGTTTTTATTTGTTAATTGTCAGACCTTTTAAAATCCTATCCCTTCCTTGCAGTGATGGAGTATTCTGGGGACTTAACTAAAGGCGCCTTCCTGTTTCTGATATCCACATTCAATTCTTAATTGAACAGATAAGATAAGCAAGATATTTAGATTTATTATATTTGTCAGGATCTATTGAAGATAATTAGGAAAGAACCAGATACATTGAACTAGACAGTGTAATAGATAATTAACATACGACTGTAGCATTACGTTGATGCAAAAGTAATTGTGATTTAAAAGGTTAAAAATAATTGCCAAAACCTCAATTACTTTTGCACCAACCTAATAGAAAACACAGGAATACATGTCAAGGAAAAGTGAATATTAGTAGGCTAACAACTAGAATATATAAGGTATGTCAGTTCTTCTGCTTCTGTACCCAATTGTTCTTTTTTCTAAAGAGGAACAGTAGTATTTCTTTATGTGATACTAGAGAGGTTGTCAAAGATAGGAAAGCAAAAATGTTAGCTGTTAACTTATTGGTTGCTAATTAGAATTATTGGGGGAATGTACTAGACACATGGGGTTGAGGAAGATCATAGGATCGGTTCTGTGATTATGGTTGTGCAGTGTTTTGTTGGTTTATGTGTGTGTATGTAAATAGATGTAGTGGAGGTGCCAGAATAATGTATGCAAGTGGACACTATTTTAATACAGTTTTTATTTTTTAAAATGTGCATACATTTTTGACACTACATATATATCTATATATCTATATCTATATCTATATCTATATCTATATCTATATCTATATCTATATCTATATCTATATCTATATCTACAATCTATCTATATATAGAAATAGATAGATATATAGATATATATCTACATATAGATATAGATATATCTATATATGGATAAAATATTATATATATATACATATATATACATATATATACATACATACATATATATATATATATATATATATATATATATATATATATATATACACATACATACATAATATTTTTCCCCTAAAATTAATTAGTCCTCTTGTCAGTTCCTGGCTGTACTAAGAAGACAAATGTGTTCAAAATAAAAACTCCTATGCATATCACTAATGCCCAATTTCTACTTTTGGGCTAATGTTTTGTTTCTGATTTAAAAACAAACAAAACAGTGAGTTACCTTAAATTGAAAACTTTGAGTTACCTTAAATCGGTTAGTTTGAGTTACCTTAAATTGAGTTAGTTTTTTTATGTGAGCCTATCTAACTTTTTCCTGAGAGTATATTTTATTTTGGAGAGAGAACACAGGGGCATTGGGCAAGGAGGGGAAGGTGCCAGAAGGGAGGTTAAGGAAAAAAAAAAAAAAGGAGCCCAGGACCTGGAAGACAAATGTCATGTTTTCTTTTGCCTTGTTACAACCTGTCAGCTTTTGCCTAGTTTTATATCTGAGTTGTTAGGTTCAAGGCCCTAAGGCAGAAGTTCTCAACCTCTGTACCATGGACCTTTTTAGCCTGAGTATTTCTTTCTTGGGGGAGGGGAAGTGTCCTGGGCATTACAGGATGTTTAGCAGCCGGCCTCAACTCCCTAGATGCTGATTGGACCTCCTCCCTCCCTCTCCGCAAGATGTGACAACCAAAAGTGTCCCTAGACATTGCCACATGCCCTTAGCTGGTTGGGAGGGGGTAACCCCTACTGAAAATAACTGCCTTGAGAAGAGGAATATCCCCAAATAGGGGCAAGTTTAAACAAAGCAAAATCGAGCTCAAGTGTTGAGTCCATAGGGCCTGGTGAATAGAGTGGGGTAAGAGTATATTACAAAGAAGACTCTGTAAAAGGAACAGAATGTTCAGAAGGTCTTGACTAGATCAGATTTTGCTGCTAAAGGGGTTCGTAAACACAGGCCGGCCCCTGTTTAGATGTGTAAATGATGCAGGGTTAGGTCTCTGTAGAGAAAATTTCGCTTTACCACCTGAATGCCTTGCCTTAGTGGCTAGAAACTGAGAGGTCCATAGAGCGAAAAAACGTTCTGCAGTTTGTTTTCCATGAATTATTATTTTTAGCAAAGATCATGTTTTGTTGAAGAATGATTTTGGTGTTCATATGAATGCTGAGGTAAATCTGAGTAAATCATTTTGTGGATTATTAGTGTGCTAAAATTCTAGGCCAACATTATATAAAAAATTACCTACTTATTTTTTTTTTTATAAAACTAATATCGGCTAATGAAAACACAATAAACTCGAGCTACATCAGCCCCATTACCTACTTACATATTTGATGGGCTCTTCAATAAAACCCAAATTATAACAAATTGTCAATAGCTTAGTAGTAAGTGCACGCTTGACCAGACCCATCTTTAGAAAGCTCATTTACAAAATCAGGTTGCTGCAGAAGGCTGAGGGGGTCAAAAGTGCTTTCAGTGATATCATTATTTAGATATATAGAACGTAGCTTATTCTTCACCGAACAGATTATATTGAAATGTCATTTTTGTACATTTGATAGCTGAGGCAAGTTTCTGGCAAGGTGAACGTGATCAGGTTGAGATATCTTTGAGATTCTGCCAGCATTCCCTTCTTCAGATGGGACAAAAAACAAGAAGACATAGGAAAAATGTTTTTTGTAAGATTCTATGTTATTAAGCATTTTATACGTGGAGATTCAAATTCCATTATTTTGGAGAACACGTGGGCCAAACAGATGGTATAAATTTTTTTATTAAGACTTCGTGTTTTTTTTTTTTTAGAACAGTTTAATGCTCACAGCAAAATTGAAGGGAAGATAGATATTTCTCACATACCCCTTGACTACATGTATACATAGTGTCCTCATTATGAATATCCCTCACCAGAGTGGTAAATTTGTTACAATTGATGAACCTATGTTGACATATCATAATCACCCCAAGTCCATAGTTTACATTATGGTTAACTCTTCGTGTTGTATATTCTGTGGGTTTGAATTGATGTATAATGACATGGGTCCATCATTATGGTATCATACAGTATATTTATCACTGCCCTAAAAATACTTTGTATTCCATGTAATCATCTCTCTCCCCTTCCCAACTCCCTAGCAACCACTGATCTTTTTACTGTCTCCATAGTTTTGCCATTTCTAGAATGTCATATAGTTGGAATCACTCAGTATGTAGCCTTTCCAGATTAGCTTCTTTTATGCACTAGGGATGGTATAATTTCTACTTTCATGCTCCTACAATGTAAAGTTTTCATAAAAAGATTTTTCATATCATTTCTATATATTCTGCCTAGAAAATGTAAGAGGATCAGCAAATAGAAAGCAGCTGGATGAGAAATAGTAATGAAGGAGTGTTGCATCAGTACAATGCAGTAGAGCAAATCCGGGTTAGAAATCAGAACTCAATTCTTTGACCTCTACCAACTAACTGTAACCTTACACAAATTAGTTAATGCCTCAGGGCCTCAGCTTCTCGTATTATCTGATATTTTGTCATCCAAGGGTGGTTAGTATTATTGATCTTGGACTATATGTGTCTCTGTTTCCTGGCTTCCTGGTAACTGCGCTTAATATAGACAGTTGTTGCCCATTAATCCTCTGTACAAACCCTCTGGTCCATCTGGACAGGTGTAATCATTATTCTTCAAGCAAAACATATCCATGCTGTTCTCACTCTCCTTCCGGTAATGTCCTCCTCCGTTTTCTCCTCCTCCTCTACATCTGTGTGTTGAACTTATCCTTTAAGATCTGGCTCAAGGCTCAGCTGGAGATAACGGGAAACACTATTAGTCTCTTGACATTTAGTATGTCCTCAAATGGTCAACAACTGGATTGTCAGTTCCCAGAGGTAGGTGTTTCTGTAAGCACCTGGGGCCTAGAATGGTGTCATCACATAATTAACATTTAATATATATGTATTGATTAAATGAATACAAAAAAATTAAGATACTGTTTTGTTTTTTTTGGGTTTTTTTTGTCAGTAGAAAATATGTCCACTAGCAGCCTTAGGCTTGTAGCTCAGGACTTTAGACTAAATAGACTTGTTTTCCTTCCACTTTCTTCACGTTGAAGGGAAGCAATCTCCTTGGCTACTTGGAACATGCATATTACAATTGGATAGATTTTTTTGGTAGTGGGATCAAGGTTTATGACTGGACAGGACTGAGTGGCCTACCTATCGCTGTGACGATGTAGGGGATGTGAACTGAATAAAGATCAATATTAGAAGAAGTTAGTAAGTTAGTAGGGACAAATTATTGGGAAAACAAAAACCATTAGATATTATATATAGGAAGGACTATTGTGGCTTAAGTCACTTCTCCAGACTGACCTTGAAATTTGATTATGAAAGTAAAGACTTTCAACAGAAGCTGTAATGACTGGGATTGTTCAGCCTAGACATCCTAATATACTTTAAATGTATTTTAAAGAACCCTTGCTATTGATGTAAAATATTTTATTTCTCTCTTAAAGGTCAACAGGATTATGATGTGGAGGAAATGTCATATTGGTGTTTGTGATATTCATGGTGGTGGGAAGTCAGAAGTGTCAGAAGAGGAAATTGTAACCTCTTAATGGCCCTTAGATAGGCAATGTGTAGTTTGTCTCCAAGCCCTTTCTATCTGACTGAAACCTACATACTCTAGGTATCATAGGGATCTGGCTGATGGTTTTAGTATCTACATTTACTGTATCCTGAAAGCAAATGCAAAGTTTCTGGACCAGAAAACCAACTTATTACTTAAAACAATAACCTCGCCAGTTTCCCATGCCTGATGCTATTGCTCAAGGCAGGTAATTAGGGCAGATGAATTCCGCTCACACAAGCGAGGTCCATACTACAGAAGAAGAACCACAGCATTATGGATAGAGAAGCTTATGTAGGAACTGGTGCTCAGCTGCCTCGCACCCCTCTGGAGGAGGAGAGTAACCTTTGCTGGTTAACATTAATAAACTCCTTCCAGGAAAGACCCCCACATTGTTACAAACCTTTTAAAATGTAAATACATACGTATCTCTGTGGGAGATAACCTGGGGAGAGATTCACAGGTTTATTTTACTATTTTAGGATTGCCATTGAGTCATCCTTTGAACCAGATTACCAGTCAGAAAGCCCTGGCCATGAAGAAATTTGAAAATATTTTCTCTATGTTGGCTTGTTTGTATGCACTGTATTCTGCTAGAATTCAGATATGTCCAGCAATCGCAGCATGAGGGTCTAAAGAACCACGGAGAAAATACAAGTTGAGAAAGTGAGACACACATTTGTAGCCTGATAATAAAACTCTAACACGGAAGTGGAGGTGGGATAGGGTGGACATAGGAAGGCTCAAGAGTCCACATTTACATGTCATAAGTTCAGAGCAGCACAGCGGAAGAAACAGCGCTTTTCTAGCACCTGGTTGTCAAAGTAAAACTAAAAGGAAAAACACGAATCTCCAGTCTTGCGTGAATGCGTCATGGATTCAGAGTTCTGGGGACTGCAAAGGACATGAGACTTTGTCACTTCGAGGGCATCAGGGACCAGCATCCATGGGAGCGACAATGGAGTGGCAGAAGGGCCTGCAGAGTTCATCTAGCAGTGCTTTTGCTGATGTCCCCTGGAATTGGGGGCCAGGATATTAATTGGTCACACCTGAGGCAGTGTAGGAAGTTCCCTTCACCCAGAATCTCGGCCACCTCAGTAATAGATGTTTGAGTCACATAAGGGAAAAATAAGCTGACAGTCACTTGTTTGGGAGCACCTGTGATACTTCACCGGTGTAGTCCAGAAATAGTTTGATTAGGAAAAACAGGAGACTTTGCTTGTAGCTGAAGGACCTGAAATAACAGATGGACTGAAGAATCAGAGTTCTATTTATTCTGGTCCAGATGACCTCCAAATAACCTCCCCACTTGGTTTGTTTTTTATACTTTACCTATTCTCTAGCACTAGCTGCTTTCTCCCTTGTCAGTGAAGTCTTCTCTCCAACCACACCAGCCAATCCCGCTCCTCTGAACCCCCACTACTCTTATTATTTGTGTCACTCAGTGGGCACCTACCATGTACTTCCCTGTGTTGCAAACTCTTTGTTTGTCCATTTGTCTGTCTTCACGTATCTATCTGTCCTCTGTCTACTTTTCTATTTAGGCTGTGTGTGTGTTGCTTCCTAATTAAATTTTAACCCCTTGATATTGAAGACCACCTGTACATTTCCTCCAGCCTTGATTCGAGTTTAAGCTTAAAAATGTTTATTAATATAAAAGAAAAACACCTTATTTGGGGGGGATGTCCTTTTAAAAAATTACAAGTTAATTTTTTAGCAGTTATTATGCCACATTTTAATTCTTTAAACCTCAAAAATGTGGAATTTAACTATTTAGCAAGCTTAATTTTCACAAACACTGTAAGCTAAATAAGGCATGATGTTTAATTCTTTATTTCTTCCTTAAGTTTCAGAAATGTGCCATCCTTTCTTCTTAACTTATACAGCATTTGTGATTATTTTTGAAATGCTTACTTTAAAATATAAGAAAACTTTCCAAGCAAGCATTTTCTTTCCCGAGGGAAAGGAATTTGTGTCTAGACAAGAGCAGATGGATGTTCCCTGATTCTCTTAGGGTAGTTACCGTGAATGGAATTTAGAGGATTTTTTTTTCCCTTCTAGGCAGTGCTTTTTCATCTTTCATCAAACAATTCAGCTCATGGGTTATGTATGGCCTTCTGGAACTTGAATTTGATTTTGATGTTTGAAACGTACATTATAATTTTTCAAACATGAATTTATGAAAATGGAAGCCTTTAGGAACTCCCACAGAGGGAACAGATGACTGAGTCTGACGAAACCAAGTCCAAGAATACACATGACTGAAAGAATTAGATCTAGCCAAAATGATGCTGAGAGTTGTCTGCAGAGGTAGAAAGGGTAGACAAATATTTACCAGGAAATAAGGAACAGATGAAGCTGGGCTTCTTGTGTCCCAGCTCTTTGCTTCCCGTGCTCAACATCTTCTGACTTGATTAAGAGTTATCACGAGAAAGCACTGTAAATGCTAGTATATCATTGGTCGAGGCACAGTATGATTTAAACATAGAGAAAATATTTAAGTGTTATTTCTACACTGCCTCTACCACATTTCGAAAAGCATTTGAGGATACTCAAGATTCAAATCCAGTACATCAATGAATATACAATAAAGTATATATCTGAGACCAAAGGGAAGTAATTTCACAAGAATGTTAGATTAAGCTGGGAGGTGTTTTAGAAGAAGTGTTTTATTTGAGCTAGTGAAATGATTTTACAGTGGGGAGGGTCAAAGGCTCTTAACTTTTAAAGATTCTCTTTCCTCATGGACTTGCTGAGGTCTTAATGGAATACAGTGTTTAACACTGACTTCCGTGGCAATCAAGATAAAAAGGAAAATTCCAGGAGTAAGCTTATAAAATCTCGTCCCAGTGACAGACTTCACAGGAAATACACTATTAAAAATGCAAAACCATCAAAAGGATGATGTGGTCCTGCCAAGTACTGAGAAGGACATAAAAGCAGGGATACTCTGTTTTCAAGATAAGTTGTACCAACTTCTCAATTTTCAGAAATTTCAGCACTAATTTGTGTGCTGTTTTCAATTTACTTCTCTCCCACAAGGCCCACTTTTTGGTGGTGAATCATGGAGTTGTCCCTCTGAGTTCTGTGCAAAGGAGACCGGATGATTTCACCCGCTATAAACAATGGAAAGGGTGTGCAGATGGGTAGACACAGTGGGTCATGGTGTAAAGACAATTACAAGAACCATTTACTGGGCATCTTTTATGTGCCAGGCACAATGGTAAGCATCTTATGTACATTCCACCTTTTCTTTTGTTTGTTTTTTGTTCCTTGAAGCCAAGATCAAAATTTGTTGCCACTTTATTCCCAGTGGCTAAAGTACTACCTGTGTTTATATATAAAATTGTATTAAAAATTGTTGAATGTATTATTTCTGAATTTTATGTAAAACCTGAAGGGCCTCTATCATTATCCCTGTTTCATAATTAACTGAGGTTCAAATTGGGAAATGAAATATCAAGATTCAATTACACTTCAGCCTGAACCTAATACATAGACAAGAAACACAGACCAATCATAATTGCTATTATTGAGCAGCAATTTTAATGTCCTGCTAACTACTTTTACTGATGCTTCTCCCTATGGTATAGCATACTGTTTTCTCGCGGTATAACAAATCAATCACCGGAAAGATTAATGGATTAATAAATATTTATTGTCTCATAGTTTCTATGGAATGGAAAGCTGGGCACAGATTAGCTGAGTACCACTAACTCAACATCTCTCACAAGGATGAAATCAAGGTACCAGCCAGGTCTGTGGTCATCTCAGAGTCAGCTGGTGAAAGATCCACTTCCAAGCTCACTCATGTCATCAGAAGGCCTCAGTTGCTTGTTTGTTGTTGGACTTAGGACTTCCATTCCTTACTACCTATTGACCGTAGGCCTCTCTGTTAGTTGACACATAGGCTGTTTCACAGATCTTCCCTCAGAGTGAGCAAGAAAAGGCAAGTAAGATGGAAGCCAGCATCTTTTTGTAACATAATCTCAGAAGGGACATCCCACCCCCCTTGTACATTCTATTGGTTAGAAGAAAGTCACTTGTTCAAGCCCACATCCAAGGTGAGGGGATCACACAGAGCACTGATACCAGAAGAGAAGGGATCATTAAGGCCCATCTCAGAGGCCATCTACCAAACATGTGTATTTGCAAATGCATAAAGATGGGATAGATAATAAGTGTAATGATAGCAAAATTAGGATAGAACATTAGGATATGTGGACAGATCCCACAACATGGCCTTGATAAGGATATATTTAACTTCAAGCACAGCATACCTATTTCCTTATACATTGGCTTCCAGAACAGAAAAGATTCAAAAGATTCATTGAGTCAAAATAAAGCTATGTGTATGTGGCCAGGAGGGGACAGGAAAGTAGAAGAGCTAGATAGGGGAAGGAAAGACTAAAATTGGCTCGAGATGATTGGAGAGGGAAATTAGAGTAGAGAATGACAGATTTGGGGAATTGTAGAAACAAACAAGATGAAGCTGGTACATAATTCAAAGGGACGAAAAAGGAAAGAAAAAACTGACATCACTAGTACATATCAAAGGGAAGAAAAAAAACCTAATAACCCTAGGGAAAATTTCATTTGCTTGAAGTTCAGAGTTTCCAACATTAATCTCAGAATCTCAGAAGAAACTGTGTAACCAGTAGTGAGGAAAGTCAACCAGAATTAGAGTGAGTATACAAAATCAGGGTCAGAAGTGAAAGGTCTGGATAAAGCCAAGTACATCAACACAATCCTAGCCACACTTGTAGCCACCTTGTAGGAAAGCATTTACATTTAGTGGAAGTACATGGATCTATACGTTACATATAAAAATGAAATAGCCACTATCCATTAAGTAGAATTATGTATCCGTTTAATTACTTACTTCTTGCCCAATAGGTAGACTAAAAATATTCTGAACTCAGAATTTTGAAAGATCCTTGTTTAGAGATGGGGAGAGCCCTAGCACATTCTCCATACCTTAATGATCATCAAGTTCTTCACGAAATTTACTGATCCATTATGAGATAATGGCTGGCTTCTGTGGTTTGTGCTCCATTATTTCTGAGTGGTACCAAAGCTACAAGTGTGTCACAGCTTCGGTTTGCATTAATTACAACTTATACGTGAGTGTGACTTGGAGCTTCAGACTAAAACAGGGTCCTCACTAACTAGTGATGCTTCACAGGTGTACTACTTTCAAGGTGCACCCAGGGCCTTAATGCTAGTCAGACATTTTTGGGCAAATTTTGGCGCTAAGTGGTTTAGCTCATACTCTCCTTTATATTCTCCTCTCCTCTTGCCTAGCATCTAGTTGGGGGCCACTTCAATAAAATCCCGTAGCAGTGTCTGATAGAAACCATTTTAGGAAAGAATGCATTACCTGTAGAAACAACACCAAACAGTACTTTTATGCCATGGGGGATACTGGAATTGCCCCCAGAGTGTCTCCCCAAATTAATACTTTCTGGCTCCATATGCTCCTATAATACCTAATTCTTTACCCGACTCCAACTGTTAAAATGGAGACATAATAGCTGTTTCTGATGGGGGGAGGGGAGGAGTATAATACACTAATTCCTGCACTGGAATTGGCCACAGTTCCATCCCAATCTTGATATTTTATTCTCATTCTAGGAACTTTTTATATGTTCTCATTTTTCTATTTTATATTAGCACCTATTAGATTGGTTCTTTCTCTAGAACAGGGCCTTATCTATTTTATCTTCTCTATCCCTAGTAATAAAGTTTATATAATGTACACACTCAAGAGAGTATGTTGGTTAACTGTGCCATCACAATTGGTGACTCTTAATCTTGCCGATATGCTGGTTTGGCCTTGGTGAGCTAGTCAGGATACAGTAATGAATTTTCCTCCATGCGTAGTGGTGAAGCTCCTAGTCAGGCAGCCAGCTTTCTGAAAGTTCCCCTGAGACCAAACCTAGAATGCTAACCAGTAACTTGGTTAATGACTCATGAAACTCTTTAACAAAATTACTGAACTAATACGAAATGAAGGCCAGAAAGAGAGAGACTTAGTATGTGAAATGTGATACTCCTCAATTTGTCCCTGAAATACTTGATGGCAAATGAGTTCTTCCCTATGTTTCATTCTTTCCCTTCTCATCCTTCACCCAATGGAATAGATTAGCTGTGCCAGAAGTATGAAAACGACTTAACATGCAAAGAATGAAGAAGAGATGATCTCTGCCTTAAAATGACTCCTATGGGAAACAGTTGACATACAAAAAAAATCAGACAATCTTAATACAGTGTTCTAAGTACTGTAATAATGCATGTATAATTAGGATGCCATAAAATTGCATGGAACTGCCAACTTTGGGGTGTTTGGGGATTAAGGAAGGCTTCCCAATGGCATTCAATTCTAAACTGTGTAGTGAAGATTGAGGAGGAATTCACCTGGGCCAAAGACAAAGAAGTACATTTCAGTATGAGAGAATAAACTAATCATGAAGGTGTTGGTGTAATATGGTATGTCTCCATGTCACATTAGAAGACATAAGACTAATTCAGTCTAACTGGAACATTTGAATATATGTCGGAATATATATATATTATATATAATATATATTATATATAACATATATATATATGATATATATATATATATATATATATATATATATATATATATATATATATAATATAATATAATATAACATCCTGTCATTCTCTCTCTGTCTCCCCAGGTGTCAGATGTTTGTATCTTGATAAAGAGATATTATAGTCCCCTCTTATATTAAATGGAACCATTAGAGCATTTAAAGCTTGGCATGGACCATTTGCATAGTTACTCAGAGTTGGTGGGGTTGGTATTCGTTTCCACTGCCTCTAGTTCCCCTTGGATGTTGCTCTTAGTATTGTCGGCAGTCCTATTTTTATCTTTAGTACAACTTCTCGTTCATTTTACTAACTCACCCTGTGCTCTGAAATTTCACTCCTGAAGTCTCTCCTGAAGGAGGATACAGTCCAGATCTTTCTCACCTCAGGTTTAGGATCTCAATCAACCCTAGAATGAGGCAACCTTGATTTTTATATGCATACTTAACTCTGATTTCATTACTCCTGGAATGTCATCATTTTGTGGCCTGGTGTGCACTCTGCATGAAAAAGTATAGCGAGAATTTAAAAGTTTATTTCCAACTTTGATCACCTTTCAGGACACAAGCTATTAAAAGTGTTCCAGGATTTCTGATAAATAACAGTAAAGTGGTGTCTAAATTTTTTGGATATAATTCAGAATGTAAAAAGAAGCTTCTATTTATATAATCCTATATCAAAAGCTCTGTTAATATATAATGTGCGAATCACAAAGCCAGTGCTGTGTTTTGTCCTAATTAGAGAGAAGCAGAATCAGCATCATATTTGAAGTAGTTGGAGACATTTGCTATCTCAGTTATACTTTTGGGGTATTTGATTTTCCAGATCCTATTAAAGTGTTGGAAAAATTCATAGTTAAACTGACATTTGATGTTCTGTCAAGATGGATCATTGTTCTATGAACTTTTGTTTTTCTGTCTTATCACTTCCAAAAAAAAAAAAATCCCAGATAAAACTAAGAGAAGAAAAAGGACAGCAATATGAGGAGCAAAGATATGATTATTGAAAGAGCAGTAGCAGTTGACCAAGCCCTAAATAAATGTTACATGCACTTAGGGACAGAGCATAGAGAAATATTCTCCTAAGGATCAGACCCAGAAAAACCTGACTTGAAGTAAGAAAACTAGATGCCTTGTCATTTACAGTAAATAAAGTCAAATTGAATTGACTTCAAGTTCTAGGTTTTACCAGCTTGAGAAGTATAATTGGAATATTAAGGCTAAGTTGCACTTTGAACTCCCACTTGAAATGTAGGGATTCTGGACCCCTTCTTCTATCATTATTCCCCCTGGGAAGGTTGATGGTATTCTCTGTCCCAATCTCTTCATAAAAGGTCCTCATTTCTGCTTCTTTTGACAATGCCACATCACCAACTCTGTGTTTCATACCAAGACCACATCTTACTGAATCTCCGTAGAATGAGTCTGTACTCCATGCTGGAGCAAATAGAATACCATTCTCCAAACTTATGGTTTCAGAGCAGCAGTGAGTGTGTTTTGGGACCTAGAGCATTCTTTATGAAAATGGTCCCTTTAGATTTTAGCTTTTCTCTCTCTCCCTTGGGCATCATCAGGCCTAGAAGCAAGTGAAAAAGATAGCTTGTCACTCCCTGCATTTTCCTGCTCCCCAACTCTTCAGGGTTACCTTGCACCAAAAAAACAAAGCAACACACAACCCCTCTCCCTCTTTTGGACTCCATCAGAGGTCTTTATACACAGGTAGATGTGTGCATGGGAGCTGTAGTGTAAAAGGTGGGTACTACCTAACTCAGCTTTCCAGCTGGCAGTTTTGAAGGTTGAATATTAAGCATTTGATGACAGTCAAAATTTCGGAGGGAATTCCTCATTTAATACTGTTACCAAATTAATTTTTATTCTGTCCTGAGTCATGAGCTACAACTTTATGTTTTCAGAGAATTATTCTATAAGAAATATAGGCCTTGAGGGTAATGTGTTGATCTCTTTTTAAATATTTGAATTATGAAAAGAATCAAAGCTTCAAAAAGAACAGAGACTAATAAAACTGACTCCTTCCTTCCACCCTGAGGTGTAATAAATGTTAACATTTGGCATATCTGATTGATACTATTTTTTTTTAGCAAAAATACACTCGAGACCTCTTTAAGACTTCTACTTAATCTCACGTCTCTCCATCCGCTCTCAAAGGTAACCACTATAGTTAAGGTGGTATATATCCATCCAAAACATGTATAATATAAATGTGTATAGATCTAAATTATACACAGTACTCTTCTGTGTATATTTAAATTTCTCAGAGGTATCGCTTTTCGATTTGCTTTTCCCAGTCAAATCTTTGACCTCAGGACTTACTCACTTTCATATATTGGTTGTCCTCTGATTCCCATCCCTAAGTTCGTTTCATCCCACCAAGGTGTACTTCCCGTGAACCTGGAGTGAGCAGCTCACAGTTGTTCCCTCCTGAGTTCAAGGACTCAAAGTAGATCTGGGTTGGAGCCTGTTGAAAGAGATCCCAGTTATTTTTATTGCCATGTTTTATATAACTCTTCTTAACTTTCAGAATATACAACCTAGGAAGAAACAACTGTAACCAGGGAGACACAAAGATATTTTTATAACTCCAGTGTATGCCGCCCTCCTCATCAGTATCTCTTTAGAAGTCGGTATTTGGCAATGTTCTACATAATGTCCCAAATCACTGATTGGAACCCGGGAGTTTCATTAGATTTTGGTCTAAGTGTTTGCCAAAATGATATGAATCCATTTTCACTCCACTTACAGTAGAAGAATTCTCTTTTGTCTACATGCGCAATAAGATGGATGTGATTTGGTTTTAATCTGTTTGCCCCTCCCAACAGGTATGCAGTGATATCTTTTTGTTTCCATTGCAATTTTTCCAATTATTAATGAAGTCAAGCATCGTATCATGTGTTTATCTATAATACAGGATTTCCTTTTGTATGAGGTGCCTGTTCTAATCTTTTGTCTATTTTTCTACTGTTTTACCTTATTGATTTGTAGGAGTGTTATTCTTATGTACATCCTTTATCAGTTATATAATAGGGACAAAAATTTATTCAGCTAAGTGCTATTGATGGTATCGTAAAAATCTATAAAATTGTTTATGGTCATGTTTATGGTATGTTTATGCAGCTTAAACATAAAATGGAACAGAATTAATATTATTCAGAAATTTCAGTTTAAGAAAGGAAGGGACTTTGGAATTTTATTTAAGAAAGTTATTCACATGAAAATCCCAAATACCTACAAAAATATTTTCATGCCTAAGGATGTCAATATAAATTATGTACATTATTTAGTCATGTAAAAAGTTTATTCTCAGCACAAATGGATAGCTGAAGGGGCCTGAGATTAATGTGGTGGTTTTTAGAAGTATATTTTTATTGAATTCATATTTGAGGCAATACAGCTGAATATCCCCCAAATTCCTCTTATAGTTCAAATATAGCTGACTATCCCCAAAATTCCTCTTATAGTTCAAAAGCAGTTCAAAAGCTCAAATGAAGAGTTCAAATAGTGTAGAGAATTGATCATAGTAATTCACTCACAGAAAGAAATTTACCCCATGCATGCTTTGATTTTGATAATTTCTATTGAAAGAATTGTTCCTCTGTTTTCCTCTAACCCTCCTCCAAAAAAAAAAAAAGAAAGCTTGACTTTTCCTAGTAGAAATTATTTTTTCTAGGAATGTTTTTATCTTGAATACTCTGATCCTGGAGAGTAAAGTAATTTAGCAGAGTTTCTCACACTAGGGCTTAAAATGGATGTTAAAATATCCACAGAGGACAAATATGAGTAGAAAGATGAATCAGGCATGAAAGTTCAGAAATGGAAATAGATGAATGATGTTCCTCTTCTTTGTCCTTGTAAATAAAATGAATTGTTCTTTTGGTTTTCATTTGCTGTATGAATTGATTGTTATAAGATAACAATCTGAGAAAATTGCATTACAGTTTTTGAGAATCTGTGAAACAATAGCATTTTTTAAGTAGCCAATAGAACTATTCCAGGCATTCTACTGAGTTTACTTTCTACAAACTTCCGGTGTGTATGTAGGTGTCATACTCGAAAGAAAGAGTTGCCAGCATTTTGGAAATGTATATATGCATTTTCTTTTACATGTATATATGCATCTTTTTAAAATTTTACCAGGATTGGTAAAATTGAACAATTAAATTTATCTTTGAACCCATTAGTCTCTTTCCATAGGCTGTCTGCTGGAGTCTCTTGGGATTTCCTTGTCTCTTCTTTAGCCTCCCACCACAGCCATCCCCCCACCTCCTATGTCTCGAGTCCTGCATTTCAAACAAAATTGGAATGGACTGGATCATTCCATTCACTTTACTACGAAGCCATACATGTTAGGGTCTGCTACTCACCAGTTATGACTTTAGCATCTGAAATTAGTTACATTTTCCCTGAGTCTTTCGAGGACCAGATGCCATCCAATACATTTGTATGCATTGTCCTAATGAATCCTAAGGGGGGATCTAATTATATTTTTTTAGACAAAGAAACAGGTTTGGAAGGTTAAGAAAAGTTGGCCAAGGTTTCACAGTTAGGATTTCACAGTGGTGGAACTCAACCCAGGTTAGAATAACATGAAATCTGTGCATTTATACATTCTCTCACACTGTCTTGGGCAGGTTTCAAAAACTTGCTCAGTTGTATACCATCACCATGCATGGAGCAACGATATGCTTCCCCTGCTGAAAGTAAGGAGCACAAAATCCACCCAGTTGGATACAATGCAAACTGGACAGGTGGGCACCCGTCTCCACTGAACTGTTGGAGTACCCAGAGACTGCCATCTTGCCCGAGGGCTGAAACAAGGGAGCATGAGAGGGAGACTGCCTAATCCAGTGCTTTTCATTTTGTTTAACCTAGTGATGCCACGCTTTGCTGAACAAGTAGAGGTTGCCATTGAAGCCCTGAGTGCCAACGTCCCTCAACCATTTGAGGAGAATGAATTCATCGATGCCTCTCGCCTGGTGTATGACGGCGTTCGGGACATCAGAAAGGCTGTGCTGATGATCAGGGTATGTAAGGCCTCTGCAGCTCAGAGCTGACCAGACCTTCTAGCAGGGACTCCCGGGAATTTGCTATTTGATTTTTAATTACGTAGCTATTTGGCTCCTCATTCAGTGGGACATTGGGATCTTTTTACTTATAAAGGGATGAGTGATCCTAACAAGCCTAGATTAGCAATGAATGTCCTAAAGGATGATGCCCTGCCTGCTTTTTGCATGCATTATTGCCTCAATGTGATGCCAACTTAGGGGTGCCCCTGCTATTCTCCCTGTGTTCCTCTTGCTAACATTGTATTACCATCAGGATCAGGAAGCCATGAGGTAGAAAGAAATGAAGATTACCTAGCTTAGTAGTATTAATGATAATAATGACAATAAAGTGACACATACCTACAATCTCTTTATAACAAATAGTGAAGACATTATAGCTAAGGCTATATAACTTTTCAGTAAACGTCCCCCTATCACCCACCTACTACCTTCCCATCCTCAATTCTGTTGTCAGGTAGATGTAAGCCTTCCCAATCATTGTCTAAGTAATTATATATATAGACACATGCTAGAAAACATAGATTTTATAACTCCTGAGTATCATTTGCAACTTCTTTGTTTGCCCTCAATATGCCTTTCTCTATCTCTATTAAGGCACATCTCTTACCTCATTCCATTTAACTGCTGCATACTACTCCACTGTAAAATGAGACTTTTTTCCTCCTCACCTCATGAGCAGTTTGGCATCGTCGTTTTAAAACACTTTTCTTAGCCATAGAGCTCTTTCTTAAATTAAACTTCAGTGTTTAACAATGACATGGATGGCAGATATACACGTGTGGCTATTATGATAGCAGAAGAGATGGGGCTACTGTAGTGCCAATTCTAAGAGGATGTTGTCCAATAGAAACATAACGGAAGCCCATTTGTAATTTTACACTTTCTAGTAGACACATTCAAAAAGCTAAAAGAAACAAGTGAAATTAAGTTTAGTAATTCATTTGACTTGACCACACGTATCCAAAGCTTTGCCATTTCAACATGTGCCACTGGCCACAATTACAGTGCTCAGTAGCTCCACGAAGCTTGTGGTCAACTTATTGGACAAAGTAGCCCTAGACCGTGTCCTCACTCTGCACCTCCACACTTGCCTCTGAGGCTGCTCAATAAAACCACTTGCTATCTGCTGAGAGCATATTGAAAACCTTCGTGTCAGGGTGGTCACTGAGCATCTAAACCAACAATCCCTCAAACACTACAAAACAAGAATGACCAAATTATTTTTTTCTGTGTGTGATCTCTCAGATATTTCATAGAATAGTTGTGATATATTGTCCTCTCTGGATAATACATACCTAGTCCATCAAGGTTTTCATACATGGCATTTGTTCTCCCCCAAATTCCGGTATCTGGAAATTCATTAAATCTACCTGTGGTCCATCCTGTTTCACTGTGGTATCCCAAGAACAACATGGGACTTCCAAGGTGACCTGAGCAGGTGGAGTAGAGCATCACCAGAAGGGTCTCTGCTCCTTTTTTATTGACCTCCATGCTTCTCCTAAAAGAGCTACCAAACTTCTCCACTTAGGAGCACAAATAGCATATTCTGATTTTCTCATCTTGAAGTCAGCTTGACCATTTTTACATTAGATATGTCTTTCTTTCATAATAATCCCATGATTAATTGAAAACATTCAAAGCATTGGATAAATTGGATTAGACAATACTAATTATATTTAATAAAGTGGAGTTCAAGTTTGACATTTGGAAACTGTCTGATGTATTTCCTGTTCTTCTAACTTGCCCATTTTAGATCTGTCAAACTCTTAACCATCTGTCAAGCTCTGGCTCAAATCTAGTTTTCCCCAGTTTTCTCTCTCAAAAATACTGACCCTATCTTTCAACTACCTATAACTGTTTCTGCTTGTATGTCTGTTACCTTATTTATACTGTGACAGTTTGGAAAGCAAAGGCTGTCTTTCTATTTTCCATTTGCTGTGGTGCATTGTTTGCTTAATACCATGTGTGTAGGATGTGTGTGGAGGGAAGGGGAACAGATAACTAAGGAGATAGGAAGGTAACGGAGAGAAAATATAAGACAATTAGAGAAGGAAGGAAGGTTAGTCAGCTTTTTAAGCCTGTAACAAATCAGATCATTTTTCCTATTACATACTAACATGTGAAATAAAGTAATAGACCATGACAGTTATGTTTTCAAAGCATTTGGCACTAAACCCCACTATAATCCTCAAGACATCTTCCCTCTTTTGCCATTTTTCTGCTTTGTTAGCCTTCACATTTTTGTGATAAGCATTCATTTGAGAATCTGAGAAATTTATAGTCGTCATTCACTTATTCATTTATGATCTGTAAAAAAAAACACAATTTTAGATAAAATGCCATATCTTTGTTACATAAAGTGTCATTCCTCCATCTCGACATTTCAAGTGATTTGATCTGATGGATTTCACACCACTTAAAACTTAGGAAGAGAGAAATGTACAGTATGTACAAATAGTTATTTTTAAACTCCTCCTCCATTTAGCACTCAAATGGCTTCATTTTGTACTTAATTTCTTGGTTTGCTTTTGAGTATAATGACTAATCTACTTAAAAAAAAAAAGGAATCATTACACTAAGTCAGGAAGAAAGACAATGAGACAAGTAGAGCTGTTTTTTTCCCAGCAAAACTGGCCATGTCTCCTTCCCTCCCAAAGTGGTGGTTAATACTTTGGAAAGATAAGAAAAAATGTCTCTTTTTTCCAAAAACTAAATGCGGAAAGGGCCTTGAAGGATCAAATTGATCCTTCAGCAATCTGCCTTTCAGCTATCAATTCCTATTTAATGGGGGTAGGCGGCGCTTCAGGACAGCTCCAGACAACTGTCTGCAGTAAACAAAGCTCATCCTTCAGAGTTCCAACCTTACCTTTCACGACCCTCCTTCTCTCTCAGCAAAGGTCTACTCTGCTCCTCTTGCATGAGACTTCTCTGTTCGCTTCTTGCTGAGGCTTGTCCTTGGCGATCTACTGCTACATAGGAATTTTCTGATTACCCCAGTGTGATAGGTTAAAAGATGAATAAGAGAATCTGGCACACCAACGTGCATTTGATTCTCATTATTTGCAGTGGTTACATCCTATCATGGTGCCGTGAACACAGACTTAGAGAACCCTGAAACTGCTTCTCAGTGAAATTCCGCATTAGGTTCCTGTGAGCCTCTGATCACATTTTCATCAGCTGATCAACATATAATCTGGTTTTCTGTGTGTTTTTGTTTCAGGACACTATTTAATAGAGATTGTTAATTCATTACCATGAACTCACAGCCAACTGCATTGTAATTCATGTTTGAAGGAAGTTTATAGACCAAATGCATTTTCTGCATGAGGCGCACCAAAACTTTTGTACATTTACAAGACTGAACAACACTTGAGCATTACATTTGGAAGCCATTTTGGGCAGAAACATAACCAACAGAAAGCATAACAATGCAAAATAAAAATATAGCACTAAACAGACTGAAGAAAGGGTGCTTGTTTACAGTATCTGAACTGTGGTGTTTGACCGCGGCTGGGAATATGCACATTGGGCGGCCCAAACTTTTGCTATATTGTGCGAATCTGTGAATAACTACAAAGGTATTGACTTTGAGATTAGTGAGTGGAAAAATTCACAAATAAATAATCTACAAATAGTAAAGGAGCATGTGTGTATTTAAGACACAAAATGTTCAACACTTAATATTGGAAATTAAAGTAAGTGGTAGGGTAGAAGGTGATGATGTCTTTGTGTACAGATATCTGTATTTAAAAACAAACAAACAAACAAACAAAAACACATTTGCTTCTCAAAAGAATGACCCTGATAATAATCTATAATGGTATCTATATGCTAAACATTTGTAATTGGAACCTATTCATTTGATTACGTGTGAAACAACAGGACCCAGGGGAGGGTTCAGTATAAGGTCTACAGCTTAACTTTACATCCCCGAAACTGTGCGTAAGGTGCCCTGGGACATTGCAAGGTATTTTAAAATGTCCAGGGAACCACACAGAAATCTCGTAGATACTGTGTGAAATATTAGCTGACGGTTGTTCAGTTTAAACATCAGGTTGGTACATTCCTTTTGATGATGTCACGTATTTGAGATGCTCGGTTTCTGGTGGGTTGCTGGGATAAAAAACAAGCTCATATCTTGGCTATAGTAAAAAAAAAAATGACGCAATGAGCATAGGGGTACATATATATTTTTTGATTAGTGTTTTTGTTTTCTTTGAATAAATACCCAAAAGTGGAATTTTGCTGGGCTGTATACTTGATCTATTTTTAATTTTCTGAGGAATCTCCAAACTGTTTTCTATAACAATTTGTAGTTCCACCAACAGTGCACAAGTTTCCTTTTCTCCACATCCTCACTAACACGTTATTTGTTGGTTTTTTTGATAACACGCCTTCTGATTGATGTGAGGTGGTATTTCATTGTGGTTTTTACTTGCATTTCCCTGATGATTAGTGATGTTGAGCATCTTTTCATGTGTGTTGGCCATCTGTATGTCTTCTTTGGAGACATGTCTTTTCATGTTCTTTGCACAGTTTTTGATCAGATTGTTTATTTTGTTGTTGTTGTTGAGTTGTATGAGTTTCTTATATACTTTGGATATTAGCCTCTTATAGGATACATAATTTGAGAGTATATTATCCCATTCAGTATGTTGCCTTTTTGTTTTGTTGAAGGTTTCTTTCACTGCACAGAAGCTTGTTAGTTCATGTATTCCCATTTGTTTATTTTTGCTTTTGTTTCCCTTATTCACGGGGACATATCAAGGAATGGACAGAGAAGGTGTGATATGTATATTTACATAAAGGAATATTATGCAGCAATAAAAAAGAATGATATCTTGCCATCTGAGACAACATGGATAGATATAGAGAGTATCATGCTAAGTGAAATAAGTCAGGCAGATAAAGACAAATACTGTATGGTTTCACTTACATGTGGAATCTAAAGAAAAACAAATAAATAAAAACCAAAACAAACAAAACAAAACAAAAACAGATTCATAGAAACAAAAACCAAAGGAATGGTCACCAGAAGGGAGGTGGTAGGGATATGGGAGAAAAGCAGAATGGTAATATAGTCAATAATATTGTGATATGTTTATACGGTGACAGATGATTACCGTGTTTCCCTGAAAATAAGACCTAGCTGGACAATCAGCTCTAATGCATCTTTTGGAGCAAAACTTAATATACGACCCGGTCTTAGTTTACTATAATATAAGACCAGGTCTTATATAAGACTGGTTTTATTTTACTATAAGACCCAGTATAATATAATATAATACAATACAATACAATACAATACAATACAATACAATACAATACAATACAATACAATACAATACCGGCTCTTCTATTAGTTTTTGCTCCAAAAAACACATTGGAGCTGATTTTTCCAGCTAGGTCTTATTTTTGGGGAAACATGGTACTACAATTAGTGGAGTGATCACATTGTAAGGTATAAAAATGTCAAATCACTATATTGTGCACTTGAAACTAATATAACCAATATAAGATTGTATACCAACTATAATTAAACAACAAAAACAAAAATTTATAAAGCAAGCTCAGTGGATGTCCATTTGTATTCCAAGGTTTGGGAAGTCATATAATGTGCAACAGACACTAAGTTGTTAGGTCCAATTAACTTAATTCACTTTTTTGTTCTAACTGCTTAATCAACAGAACTATTAGATTTTTTTATTCTTGTTATTTATTGAAGTATTCCTCTTTTTCTCCTTCTCCTTCTCCTTCTCCTCCTCCTCCTCCTCCTCCTCCTCCTCCTCCTCCTCCTCCTCCTCCTCCTTCTCCTTCTCCTTCTTCTTCTTCATTTTATTTTTTCTTTCTTTCTTTTCTTTTTTTTTTTTTAATTTAAAGGCACCATAAAAAAATTACTGAGACCATGAGAGTTCTGCAAGCAATAAAGTATGGGAATCTATTGCCTAAATATATTTTGGTAATTTTTATGCTAATTTTTTTCTCTGCCCTAGTTTCCTTATCTGCAAATGGTGGCCAATATTACAATAGGTATAAAGTGCTATCATAGACCTGGCCTTAGTAGATTCCCAGGAAATATTTTCTTTCCTCATCCTGCTGGGATGAAGTTTATCTTTATGCAGTCAATGAAATAGAACTTGTCAAATACGTCAACAATATTATTAGAATTGCAGGGATTGGAATCAGAGTATTTGTCATAGTTAGAAAATAAAGGGTTGAAGAGACTATAAAAGCAATTTATGTGACAGACTTGATCTACCAATTACAGATTGCTATTATCCAGTTAATCAACATGGTTCCATAGGTCCCTAGTTTTGTTTTCTTAACTCAATTAAATAGAAATAATTGAGTATGATTTTTTTTTTAATTTGGTAATCCAATCTTGGTCATCCATTTATCAAATACTTGTTGAATGCTTACTACATGCCCCACTGTTGGAAGTGTCCTGAATATAGAGGTGAACAAAATAGCCCAAAGTCCCTATACTCAAAGAATTTATAGTCCTTTGATGGGAGACAGAGAACAAATAAGTAGATGTAATATGCCAGTTAATATTCTGTGAAGAAAACCAAGGTATTGTAAGTGGGATAGAGCACAGGATGAGTGTAGGTTTTATGAAGGGTGGTCACTGGGTGACATTTGAGAAGAGACTTGGAAAAGGAGGAGAAAATGAGCCATAAAAGTATTAAGGGTTGAGGGGTGTGTTCCAGGCAGAGGGAATGGCACATGTGGCCTAAGGATCATATTGAATGAGATTGAAGCCATTGAAGGCTTCTAAGCTAGAGAATAACATGATCTGACTTTTATCTTAGAGGGACCATCCTGGCCGTATTGGTGAGAATAGAAACTATGGAGCAAGGGCAGAAGCAAGATCAGTTAGGAGGCCGCCAAAGTAATACAAGATAGAGATGCCAGTGACCAATCAGTCTCGACTGGGGAGATTCTGTTCTATATCAGCTTTAGGAAATCTTTAATTCTGTTTTCTAGTTTCCAGTCCATTCCAGTGATATAGAGCTCTGTTGGGAAATCTTTGTTCACTCATCACCCAAACTCTCCTGTTGCAGTTGCCAAACTATGTCTTCATCTTTCTGCTCCCAATGAAATTCACATATTTGAGCCTTTCCTTTAAATGATCCTTAATATATTTTTCACATGGCCTGGTGAAACAACTCTAAATCTTTCAGCTTTTTCTCATTTTTGCTTCTCTATAGAAGCTGTTAGAGAAGAGATTGAGCAATTGATTGGGAACCAGAGGCAGGTAGATTGATCCTGCAGGTAGATTGATGTGTGGTGTGATGGTAGACAAGTAACATGAGCTTCTTGAGTCTCTCTAATACACACAAGTTACTCTCATAGACTCTTAGAGCGGAGAGATTTTAAGGGCCAAATACTTCCATTGTGCCATTTTACAGATAAGACCCACTTTCACAACCTAACAGCTAATAGTAGAACCGGGGAACTAATGATACCATGCAGGTATTAGAGGAGGTATGTTCCAGGCAGAGGGAATAGCACCTGTGGCCCAAGGACCACACTGAATGAGATGGAAGACACTGAGGGTTTTCATTGTTGTAAAAAGGCCGTCCCTGAGAGAACAGAGGGCAGAACTGAAGCTTGACCCTAGGTCTCCTGCCTCCAGTCCAGTGAATTAGACATTTTATTTATTCCTTTTACCCTATAATGCCATCTAATGATACAGTCTAATTATCTCTGCACCCATTTGCAGACCCTCACTATTTTTCCATATATCTTTTAACTTGTGGAGGTCCTTGACCAACCCCCAAAATCACACTCATTCTTTTAAAAATGAATAATTCAAAAAATAACAGCATGCGTAGGAGACACATTTACATGAAATTAGCAAACTGCACATGCACAGAACTGTTTACATTGGTGGCTTGAATGGGTTTGCTGCATGGCTAAGGCACAACAAAATATTTTCATTTCATCAATTTGCCTGTGGCATTTGTGATGGGTAAAAGCATGGGCCCTGGAACTCTGAACTTGCGAGGTGTGACGCGTTGGAAAATTTACTCGATAACTCTGCTCCTGTTTAAACATATATAAAATGGGGATGGAATTGATTTCAGTAGGTTGCTGTAATGATTAAGTCCTTTAGCTGAATGCCTGGGCCATAATGGGTGGTAAAAATGATTGTTGTTGTTGTTGTTGTTATTATTATTATTATTATTAGATATATATTGTATTAAGCATAATAATTATCACTATCACTTATTTAGTTCACTGTTATCATTTACAAACCATTTGCATGTACATTTGATTCTGGAATCCTATGAGGCAGGCAGAACAAGTAGCGATTATTATCTCCATTTTATGAGTGAGGGGACAGAGGAGCAAAAAAGCTCGAAGTGACTTGGCAAAAAGAGCTTATGAGTGGCAGAGTTAGCACAAGAATATTCAGGTCCCCTGGATCTATATCCAGGTTATTAGTTTTCTTTTTTTTGAACTTTATTTGTTTTCTGAGCCATCGTCACTTGAATAAAAGCTCATCGCTATTAGCCTTCTGCTGCCAGATTCATCTGCTAAATACATGGATCTCCGAAATGTTGGACACCGTCCCATAGGCACTGTCACAGGCTTCTTTTTTTTCCGTTGAGTGAGGTTTTCCATTTCACTTTCCTCTTCTTTTCTAAAACTAATGATGAAAAGTGTGTGCAATATTGTCAAGCCCTTTGTCAGCAGAATTTACCAACTTGCTGTAATTGTTCTGCAGCACACTCCAGAAGAGAGAAGGATGATCAGAGATTATTGTCTCTTTCCACAATCAGAATACACTCAGCTATTTGAACCAGGGTTTGCCCAGGTTATTAACCGGGCTTTAGTTAATAACATATTGGAACAAAGTTTTTCCCTTTTCTTTTAACATTCCTGTGAAAGAAAATTGATCATCTGTAGATAACTGAGTAAATATTAATAAGATTGATGATGAGAGAGAAGGTGAACAGGAGGCATATGACAAAGCTTGGAAAATTACGAGGTAGAATGTGATATTGGCATGAAGGACCCCCCATTTTACCTTGACCAATCTCAAGGCTTCATCAATAACAACACCCGATTAATTACATGGAGGTAGCCAAAGAAAGCAGAAGAATAAAAGTGTGCCCTTTTGGATGGGGAATGAGCAACTGCATCGTCAGTGCGGCTTGGGGTCTGTTCCTTCCTTCTGAAAGACAGAATCCTGGGAGATGGTGCCACTGTGTGCCAACAGGCAGTTTGTGGGTGACCAGCGCCTTTAAGCTTAATGACACTTGACCAGCTGAGAATCTGACACTACTGCACCATTTTCCCTTTGTGCACCATCCTTGCCACCTCCTGAGTTCATCCTCTTAGAATTAACAGTGCAAGATAGTATAGAGTCCATGCTTCAAACTGTCCAGACGTAGAAGCCTTTGAAAAAGGTATAACCTCTCACATCTCAATTTCCCTATCTGTAAAATGGAGATAATTGTGTCTACATCATAGGGCTGTTATAGAAACTGTAGAGTTAGTGTACGTAATGCACTTAGAGAAAGCAGTGACAGGCGCATGGAAAGCACTTAAAGCACGTTGTCTATTATTATTGTCATTAAAAATGGGGAGGGATTTTTTATTTCTGGTTTTATGGATTCATTGATAACCTTTCTCCAACACTGACTGTACATGTTGGACAGCATTTCATCTAACTCTGCTCACTTTAAAACCATTCCATACCTCCAGTGTTTGCCTGATTTTTAATGTGAAATAAAGAAACAACTATAGCAATGACAAAACAACTTATAAAGAGCAATATGGAGCCAGACACATTGGAATGATTGGGTCTAAATGCTACTTCTGTTATTAGTTAGCTCAGAGACATTTGGATACTTTCCTTCTCAGAACCTTGCTTTTCTCAGTAAAAAGGAGACTTCTCTATGCCTTGAAACATAGCAGCCACAGGAAAGAAAACATATACATGTACAGTGGATTTTGTTGGAGTTGGGGGTTACGATTAGCTGGTTCAACAGTCAGGGCACAAAATGCCCAGATCTCACATTGGCAAAAAACCCTGGTTCTGCTTGAAGTCTCCAAACATATTTCATTGTGCTGTATTGAGCTAATGGATACTATTTATGAAAGAGTTCTTTAATCTTTAGTGAGTATGCAGTAATTTATTAATCACTTAAAAATATGTCTGAATGAATCGGTTTCAAAATCGCAAGGAATAATGATGCCTCACCTCTAGCTTAGTTTTGTATGGGTTGAAATAGCACACAAATATAATTTTTTTTACAATTAGAAAGCATGTCATATAAAGAGTTAGACATGCTACACCTACAGGAGGAAGTAATAAACAAAATGCATTTTTTAAAAGGAGATCAATTAGGGAAGCTTGATTTTTCTGACTCTATTCTAGCCAATACCTGCCTACATGACCCCCTCCGCGTAATCCCCTACAAGCTCTCTTTCCCGGGGGCTACTTAGCCTTTGCAGTGATGAAGTGTATGGGGGGCGGTGAAGCTTATCAATTTAACGCAGGCTGATTTTTCTCTTTTCCTTTGTATCTTTAGACCCCAGAAGAACTAGAGGACGATTCTGACTTTGAGCAGGAAGATTATGACGTGCGTAGTCGGACAAGTGTTCAGACCGAGGACGACCAGCTCATCGCAGGGCAGAGTGCACGGGTGAGTGGACATCCAGGACTGTGGTTTGTGGCCCAGTGGCTGCATTCACCAAATTGCTTTGAGGGAATTTCTGATTTGCAGGAACTTGGAATCCCAGGTTCATGGCTCTGAAATCTGTGCTCTCATCTGGCGTTGTTTTTAGCAACTCACATTTTACACAATGGAAATAACCCCCACTGCTTCTGATTCCTTTTAACTCAGTTCTCTCTGCATCACTCAAAACACAATAGCTACAACAAAGCAAACCCTTATGTGTATAATGGAGTTTGTTGGGAATGGGGATTACGATTAGATGGTTCACAACAGCCAAGGGCACAGGAAGTCCAGATCTCACATTGGCACAGACATCCTCATGTGTCTTGAAGTCTCCAAGCTTGTTAACAGCACAAGAGGCAATGACAAATGGAGAATTAGAGTACTCCTTTTTTACTGGGCTGTCATTGCTCCATACTCTGGCCTAGGGACTCTATAAATAAGACCACCTCTTTTGAAATTGCCTGAAGGCTGTCAGAATAGAGAGAGAACTTTTTTCCCCAATACCTAATTTGGGCCAGGGCGGTAGCCCTAAATCTGTCTTTATGTGATAGAAAAATAAATTATAGAGACATACTAGAAATATGCCAGTTGAGTCATCTAGCAGGAAGCAAAGAAAGGTGACTGCTCTTGCCTACATTTGAACATTCCTGAACACTTTGGGACACTGTCCTCCAACACAAGTGTTCCAAAGAGGATCCTGGAATCTGACTAATCTGATCAGCTGTATCTCCTTGAGGGCAGAAGCAGGTAGTCAAGACCCGTGGCAAAAGATGAAATCCCTGGAAATTGCAAAAGACATTGAGACTCTCCTCTCTTTAAAAGCTCAATTGCCACAGGGTAAAAGCAATCCAATTATAATAGAGCTGAGAATTAGATATTTTAGTTTTCTGTTAGGTTTAATGGCAGAAAAGATCATCAATAGGAAGCATGAGGCTGAGAAAGAGGTGATAAATTCGGATAAGGATTAGGAAACACCAGAAAGCTGACAGGGACTTAGAAACTGTGAAAAAAGAGTAAGAAACAACCAATCAGAGGTTAAAATAAAGAGGAGTCAAAGAAGACTAAATCTTACGCGGAGTCAAGAAAGTCTTTGTACTTAAAAACCTAAGTTCTCTTTTGTGCTTTATATCCCGATCGTCTCATGTAACAATTAAATAATCCAGAAAATATAGATGGACATGTTTAGGTGAAATGTGAGGGTAATAGCCAGAATATTAAAGGCATCTGGCTTTGATTTCAGACAGACTTGGATTTGAATTTTTTTTAATTTATTGGAGTGACATTTGTTAGCAAAATTACATAGATCTCAGGTGTACAATTCTGTATTGCATCATCTATAAATCCCATTGTGTGTTCACCACCCAGTCAGTTCTCCTTCCATCACCATATATTTGATTTGGATTTGAATTTTAAAGCATAGAGTGAGGAGAGTGAGGACCATATTCAGTTACATGTTGCTGAATTTCCTGAACTTCCAGTCCTATCATCTGTAAAATGGGTATAGTAAACGTATGTGATAGAACTCTTCTGAAGTTTTAGTTAATATTGGTTAAAAAAAAAAAAGCAATGAGGATAATACCAAACATATATTAAGTGCTCAATAAAGAGTGGCTGGAAAATGTTATTCTTTGGAAGAGAAATCTCTTCCGATCACAGGCTGGTGAAGGTCGAAAAGCATGCACAAGAGTAGGAAGCCCCCTACTTTCTAAAATTTCTTATAGACTCTCTTTAATTCCGCCCCCAATGTAGAAAATTGGGAAGTTCATTAAGCTGAGAGTTTTTTGAGACTATATTGGCATAACGCTAAACTAATTCATCAACCGAGTCATTCTTCTTCAAAATTAAGTAAAACAAGCATTTTATTTTTACGTCAATGACAAAGGGCAAGTTCGAGTAATTCATCCAAACTTCAATCAGTTCAAAATCAATTTGACTGATTGCAGCTCAGTATTTATACAGCCCAGTATCTGTTGACTTGTTTTCTCCAAGACCAAGCAATGTTGTACAACCCTTGTCATATTTTATATAATAATCACCATCTTTCAAAATATAACAATTAGTCCCACTTTTTACAGGGAGGATGCAGTCCCATTGTACTTCCATTTCATGAATCTTTCTTACATTAGACATTGAGTCAAGTCTAGGTGGAAACAAAAGTCAAAGGGCACCCGTCTATATCATCTATTATTTCTTCACCCGATGGGTGAAAAGAAAATAGTCTCTTTTGAAAATTTTTTTATTGTAAATTATGAACATGGTCCAGGGTAGTAAGAAAAAAGTCCCCCTATAATCCAGCACTTGCTGATTTGTCTTTTAGATCTATCATCTGGTCTGTGTGACTAACAGCAGACAACTTCAGTTATTGAGTCAGCTTGTTTTAGCCTGTAATTATATGATGACAAATCAGAGACATAGAATTATGGCTGTAAGTTGGAAATATGAGGGTGCATCGAATTGCTGAGATGACACAGATGGTTGAACTTTTGACCAGAGAAGTGTTAACTTGGTCAAAATCGTGAAGGAGGCAAAAGTGGTCTTTGACAGAGGCAGTTGCTCTTTCCAGCAGCAAAGCCTCCCTTGTTAATGGCCTTATTTTGTGTTCTCATTTAGACATTCCTCTCTGAAAATATTAAATTAATCTAAAAGGTGAAAGTGGAAGAAAAGCTTTTAGTACCCACTCCAACGTTACTCTCAAAGTCTGAAGTTAGAGTGTTTATTTCCTTTATGTGTCCCTATGTGATGCTTTTCTACAACATTTTATGAGAAAGAGGGGAGGAGGAAGGTGAGAGAGAGAAAGGGAGAAGTGGAGAGGAGGGGAGGCAAGGGAAGAGAGATTGCAATTAGGAGAGAATGAGAATAGTCATACCCTGGTCTGATAAAATCCAGAAGTGATCAGACCTTTTGATCCTCAACATGACTTCTTATAAGCCCTTTCTTCGCAGGATGATAGAACTAAAATTGATCAGCAACAACTCGTAGGCACTTAACCTTGGTGACAGAATGTATTATCTCGAGTCATGCTGACCTGATTTTAAATATGGGGTCAGCCAAGCTGTGTGACTTTGGGCAACATCTTCACCTCTCCCTGCCTCATCTCTTTGTTTACATACACAGCTGCTACCTGGTAATGTCATTTGGAGAACTGGGTGATAAAATGTATCATAGGATTTGCCACATAATGTTAAGTGGATGGAGATGATGATGATGCATGTAGCATGAGCTAGTCATTCATTAGAAGAAGGGCCAAATGATTTAAACTGAAAGAGCTGGACGATTGAGGCAATCGTGAAATTTTTTACTTAAATTAATGGAATTAATTACTTCAATTTTCCAATTCACTTCACAGCCTGAGACTGGTAAATTCAAAGGACCTACACCTTAACAACTTATAGTTATTAACCTGCTGTATATGCAAGGGAATAGAAATGGGTACGTTGAATTTTAGCCCTTTTGCTCATTATTTGTGAACATTCATCTACTTGAAACCTTAATGTCAGACTCTTGCTCGGTGTTTGAGAAACCAACACCTGTCAGTTTGGAAGCCCATAGACCTCAAAAGTCATTTTTCTTTTTGAGATTGGAAAAATAATTATATCAAAAGCTCCTTGAGATTTAGATTGAAGAAATGATTCTCGGTTGAGTGGTTGTTGGCGTGGATTAGTGATTTGTACTTTTATTTGATAAGTAGAGTTTATAACATTAATTTTTAAAAAAATGGTTGGCTGTTTAAAGGAAAGGCTGGGAACCTGGGCTGGGCGCGGGGTAGAAAACTGTGGATTTAAGTCTCTGATGCCACAGATTTGAGCCCTCAGATCAACCAGATCAGCGATCTGGAGAGGTGTGCTTGGTACTGTGAACGGGAAGCAGCAGAAACTATGACTGCCCCAGGTGATCACATCACACAAACAGAAACGCTGATTTGTTCCCTTTCCTCTTGGCCATGAAAATCATTTTTCTCACGTTCCCTTAATTTGAGGGACTGGACAATTGCATGTTATTTATTTTGTATTCAACTTGATTTCAATGTAAGCAGCCTCTATTTTTTTTTTTTTCCCTACCTGGAATGGCTTTAATGTGTTAACATTTCAAACTGCTGAGTTACAATGATAAGGTCTAATTAAAACTCATATGTTGAATTTTAATTTGATTAACTTGCAAATTTTGCAGATTGTCATCTACTGTTTATAGATAACCTTTTTTTTTTTTTAATTCAAGTTTCAGAAAAGGTCAAGTATGAATTTTTAAAAGCCAAGAGCATTTTAAAAATATTTTGGAAGAGACTTGGCCTCATTGATAGCTACATATGCAGAAGCAAGTGTAATGACACTTGCGCCCCAGTCACACACCATTAAGTGCATTATGCGGGTTGAGCACCCCTAGAGTCAAAATAACAACTTCCTTTGTAAATCTGCATTGAAGGGGCCAGTGTTTCTTTAGAACTGTGCCCTTAAGACATGTTTGCTAGTTCTGATAACTCCTCTCTTACTATGTTGATGTAGTAAGTGAAAAAATGCTTAAGCAGTAAATCAAAAGATATTTATTAAGCTTCTGTTCTGTACAGGGTGCTGAGGCCCCTACCCTAAGGAAGCTCCGAGGGAAGTCAGAGGTAGGACATTTATAGAAATTAGAGAAATGAGCAAGGCAGTTAATATTCAAATGCTAAACTGCACAATTGAAACTCAAGTGATACAGTTCACAGAGAAGTGTACAGCCTTCAATGCACAAAGTAACACTTTCAGGACAATGAAAGGTTCATTGCTTTCTGTTTGGGGGTTGAATGTAGAGTCTGAAGGTTTGCAGGTTAGGTTTATAGATTCTGTTAAAAAGAAGTACCTAGTGAATGCTTTATATTGTGCTGGTTAGGACTTGTGAAGTCTAAGTAAAACACAATTATCAATTTTATATAATGAGGACAAGTTAATCTAGGACAGCACTGGATCCTCAAACAGGAATGGTTCAGGAAAAAAGAGCATAATATTCAATTTCTGCAAATCCAAACCTATCTCAAATGCATAGGAATAGCTGCCTCATTTTAGTATAATATTGCATATGTGAGCTTATAACAAACTCTTCTGTGTATTGACCACCGTTTTAAATACAGTTTTTAAAAGTACTTTTAAATTTTTTCAAAATATACTATTTTAACTACTTTAATTATAGTATTTGTACCAGGCTGGCTATTTAAATATGGGTTGTAATTTGTGTATACACACACACACACACAAATCATGCACACACACAGACACTCAAATACTATTTATATATAGTCACATACATGCATGCATGGAGTTGGTAGACATGGCTGTCTATTAGTAAGATGTAGTGTCCAGGCAACTGCTACGTAGTCCAAGGACACCTTTATGCAAATCAGACAAAGACGCCCCTTTCTCTTGACAGATAACCCCTCATCTCTAGCATGCTCAGCCTGGTGGACAGCCTGGTGATTTCAGCAATACTTGTCCCCCTGGGCCGGGACTGCTGTGCAGAGTGTAACCTAAATGGGTGCGCACGGTGATCCATGTGCCCAATGGTGAAGTATGGTATTAGCTGGCCTGAATTGGAATCCTATTCCTACAGCTTATTTGATATATGATATTGGAAATGTAATACATTCCTCTGGGCCTTGGTATCGTCATTAATAAAATATGGCTAATGATAGTGTTAATCTTGTAGAATGATTAAATAGATTAAGGTTTTTGACATAGATAAGACTGCACAGTACACAGCATGCAGCACATATGTCTGTACTCGAGGAATCATATCAGTCTCTTTACAGAGAGTCACATAGACAAAGAGAAGGGACTATCCCTTCTCTTTGATGGTAACTAAGTAATTAGCTAGAGGGGTAGCTGGAAAGGAAAACTAATATGGAAATGATGATAAAATAATGTTAATCATATAGCCATACATGCTTACTTTTGTTTGTTTGTTTGTATAAAACACTTAACACATTTATTATTTAATTTGTTGTCCACCATAACATTTTGCGATAATTGTTTACTATTCTTATATTATATGTGGATATGTTAAGGATATGATCTAATAGTAATGAGGTCTTAGCCCAAGTCAGTGACAGAAGCTGGCTGAGCCCCGTTCTTCTGAGTTTCTGTCCGTTGATATTTCCATTAGACATCAGCTACCTCTCCTTCTAATGATTCACTCACATTAGGAGGAGCTTTACAATTTAGGAAGCAATTTTTTTGTGTTATTTTACTTGTTTTTTGCAAATACTGTAGGTCCCCCAAATCATGCTCTCTTGGTTTCTCTGCTGGAGAATAGGTGTATCCCAGAACCAGAGGGATACTAGGGGTTACATTCTTATCCACATGTTCCTTCTGTGAAGCAAGTTACACTTGGTTCTGTGAGGATGCAATCAGGTGATGTCAAACATTTCACTGAGGGACTGTTATATCAATGGTGTTTTAATAAATAGAGTTGATTCTCTTTATTTGCGGTACTTACAAAGACTGACAATTAACTTCATGAACTTGTTGCAATGATGTTGCTAAATTTTTTTGATATCAGAAATATTATTCATTATGAATTTGTACCAACTGGACAGTTAACAAAATTTACTATTTGGAAGTGCTGAAAAAAGACTGTGTGAAAAAGTTAGGTTACCTGAACTTTTCGCCAACAATTCATGGCTCTTACATCACGCCAATGCACCAGCTCACACGGCACTGTCTGTGAGGGAGTTTTTTGGCCAGTAAACAAATAACTGTATTGGAACACCCTCCCTAATCACCTGATCCAGCCCCCAATGACTTCTTTCTTTACCCAAAGATTAAGGAAATATTGAAAAGAAGACATTTTGATGACATTCAGGACATCAAGGGTAATATGACAACAGCTCTGATAGCCATTCTAGAAAAACAGTTCCAAAATTGCTTTGAAGGTGGACTAGGCGCTCGTGTCAGTGTAGAGCTTCCCAAGGGGGGTACTTTGAAGGTGACCATAGTGACATTCATTAATGAGGTATGTAGCACTTTCTCTAGGATGAACTTAATTGTCAGACCTTTGTATGTTCTATAAAGTCACCATGAACACTTAATCAGCACCTACTGAATCATTGCTCATAGGGGAAATTCAAGGTTAGGTTCCTGAGTGATGCTGGTCTCAATGTTTCCTTCAGTCAATCACACATAATCTTGTTTAATGGGTGCTTCTGTTTAGATATCTTACTTTCTTGTTTTGATTCACTTACACTGATTTCATACAGCCAGGAGCCCTATAACTCCTGCCTGACATGAAGCTCACCTAATACAGGTATTTTCTTCACATCACAGCCTTCTTGTGTGCTTGGGGCTACTAGGCAGCACTCTGGTGATATTCTTGGGTTGTACAGCAATATCACCAACAAAAAGTACAAAGGTGTGGAAAATGTGGAACTAAATACACCATAGGAAGGACACCTTTATTTGTGTGAGTGCTGAAACCAGAAGGCAGAGAATCCCTTATTCAACCTCATCTGGGAACATGTGTGTTCCTCATTTTCTGCAGCTCTGTTCATGTCTGTGAATGACTGTGAAAGTACCACAAGTATTAATTAGAGGTTGTAGATAAATTTTAGAGAGTAGGCAAATGTGCAAATAAAGAATCCATGAAAAATGAGAATTGACTTTCTTTTTCTACATTCCCTTACCTAGCAACTTATTGAAAATCAGCCTTTGCTTCCTAATTTTTTATTTTATCCCACCACATTGTTAGGCTTTATACAGAACTGTGGTCATCTCAGGATTTCCACAGAGGTGGTAGATGAGGGACTGGAATTAGGTAAGCCATCCCTGGAATGCCCAAGGTGGGGGAGGGGGTGGCATCTAATCATGGACTCCATCATTAACACTCATAGAAAGTCTGTCTACCCCACCCCACCGCACTCCACTTGAATGCTCAGATAGTGTTTAAAATTCCTCACTGGCAGAAGGCCTTTTTTTCTTTTTTCCTTTCTCTGATCAGATTTTGGTGTTGAAAGAGATGTAGTCTTTCATCTAGTAAAAGTTTCCAGAGACCAAATATAAAAATTGTCAAGAATAGATTCTTTTGAACAAACATATGTCATCAAAGCAACAGAGAAGTTATGTTACTGTCAGTGTGTATACCCTTGGATCTCCATATTTTTTGTATGTGGGCGTGGGGATAGGGAATTTGGGGACCTTCTCAGATGTCTGTGTTTGGTCTTCCTGGGGCTGGAGGGCACTTTCCAGAATGGTGGAGCAGCCTATACATCTTGTCAGTGTCTGGCTTTGCCATTAACTGGAGGCAGAGTCAACCTACTGTTTGAACTTCCTTTGTCACCATTAATTAGTCACACTTTTCTGTAACCCACACAGGCCATCATGGCGCAACTACCACAGGAGGAGAAGGCAAAAATAGCTGAGCAGGTGGAGATATTCCACCAAGAGAAAAGCAAGCTGGATGCTGAAGTAGCCAAATGGGACGACAGCGGCAATGATATAATTGTGCTGGCCAAGCAGATGTGTATGATCATGATGGAAATGACAGACTTCACAAGGTGAGGCCCAGAAACAGGGAGATGGACATTTTCTCATTAAACCCAGAAGCCTAGCAGCATATATTAACATGCAAAAGCTTGCTGGAAAATGAAAATATTAAATGAAAGCAAGGTGCTGGTATTATAAAATCTACATGTGTAAGTCAAAATGATCGGAACCTAATTCTTAGCAGATAGGTCTTTTTGGTTAAGGAGAACAGATTCATTTTTGTAATTATTATTGTTTTAATTATCTATCCTACATCAGTCATAAAATCAAACCCTTGAGGATTGGGTGATTCATTTTTGTTCTGTGCTATTTTGCAATGTACTTAAATATTATTCTGAAGATAAGGTGAATGATTTGTTAATATCCACTTGGGAAAAGTATGTATCTATACATATGTGTGCATGTATACATGTAATATGTTTTAATGCTGGCCCAAGATCTAGCATTACCTTCAGCTTGTTTTTACCCTTACATTCAAAGGATCAGGTTCAACAACCTGATTCCATAATTTTGACAGATTAATTAAAAATTATATGTATTTTATTCCCTTTGCTCTGAGCAGTGCTTTTAATAAATCAAGACACCAGTCAGAATTTTGTCAGGGGCCTTTTCGTCATCTGGGGTCATCACTGTTTCTGCCTTTGCATTTTCAGTCTCCTCTGTAAAGGGAGGTGACATTTTTGTCTTTCCTACCTCACGAAGGTCAAATAAAGGCAAAGCAAAGCTCACTGAAAAGATCCCTGGATTTTGATCCAACTATCAGGTGATTTTGGACCAGTCTCTTATTGTCTTTATTTATTTGAAAAATGACGAAATAATGCTTTTCTTATATATTTCACAGAAGAGTTTTAAATTCCAAAGAGGTAACACATTTGTAAATTATGCTGCCATACAAATATAAGCTATCATTGTACTGTAGATGTTTTCCCCCTGGGAACATAGAAACACGTAGACCTGTGTCTTTGGTCAAAGGTGTTTTAATAATTCCACATGGCATTTGTTACTAATACTACGGAAGATATACAGCAATGTCTAAACATCACGTTATGGGTGACAATTTTTTTTTAAATGATTGTTGAATGCTTCTAATAAGAACAGCCTGTGATTAATTATAGGTTATAATAAAATATGGAACGTCCCTGACTCATCCACCTTACCCTTTGCCTCTAGCCAGTTTGTACTAATGGCATTGCTTGGCCCTTTCTCCAAATATTTTGAAATTTTTTTTTTGTCTTCACTGAAATGATTTTACTGTTATGAGCGTGACCTTTGAGACTTTTAAATGTCATTGTATTCATTAGAAGTTCAAATTTGTAGATTTAGTTAGTCTCTTTTAGCTTCACAGATTTATTTCACACACACACACACACACACACACACACACACACACACATACACACACACACCTAATAATAGGAAAAAGTGTCTGAGCTATTTTTTAAGCCTGAATTTCCTACAAATCATACTATCATGGGAGCCTCAGTCATTATTTTTCAAGGCCTGTGATGACTTAATTTGCTTGCTTTCAACATTATATTAGTACTGTATCTGATGGATATTATGCAATCCATTAATAACATCACTTGAACAAATATTCTCATTAGTTTAAAGTGAATAATGAATTTAGTCATGTTGCTAGTTTAGATCAAGAGAACATTTTATAATGATCTACATTATATATAACTGTGGTCAAAGAAGAGAGATGTTTGAGGAGGTCTTGTAAGATATTAAATCAGACAGATTTTCTATTAGTCAAAGAATAGTTTTAAAAGTGAAAAGAAGGCCGCTTCAATTTTCTAGGGATTTCATATAATCATTTGATGCTGATTTGAATAATGAAATGTCTAGGATTCTACTGGTGACCATGTGTCCCACTGCCTGATGAGTAGTTTTGTGCCCATTTGTGAGGGCAAAGGGAAGAGTACAGGAGTTAGTGACCAGAGATAAGAAAAGGGTGTGCATTAGAAATAGAACACTGGAAGCTAAAGTTTCTGCCTCTATCTGCAGAGCTTCTTCCTTTTCAAAGAGGTGGCTGACTTGAGCCTTTCTTTGTGGCCTCTCTGCTAAGTTTACTGCACTTGGTCATGTGTATTATTATTATTGACCTTGCATTTTCCCCTTCAAGGAGGAATAATATTTTCAGCTCTATACCTCTGATAGCTTCTGTGTACTATTATGTCTTAGTTAAAGGAATTGAAACTCGGCTACTCTTCTCAAATCATATGTTTAAATGGAATTCAAATGCAAAACAAATACTCTTGCATTTATCTTATTTTATTCTTATCAGTAGCTAACTTTAATTTGATTCAGTAATCTCAATGATATGCACACCATTATTATTAAAATTGGAGAGGCTCTGCCTCATTTTTTATGTAATAACTTCTTCCTGGAGGATAAAACTGCTATGCCTCATGTCTTTTTGCTGTTCTTGACTACCACCTCATGGGCGATGGCACAAGCACCGTCATGCATAGGGTGAATCCATAATTCTCATGTCATTTTTGGGAAAGAAACAGCATGTGCTAGTCTTGTGTTCCAATAACGAAAGGTGTGCAGATGACAGCAGCACAGGAAAGAAACCCAAGTGTAACTGTATAGCAAGAGACAAAGCTGTCTTTTGAGATTAACCATAAATTCTCATCTTGAAAGGAACAGGGTACAGGCTAAGAAAAAATAACTTTTAGGGTTACATCGAACTGTGAAATACTGAGGACTAGACTCAAGCATCATGTAATCACCCCACTCTTCTCAGATACTCACTACCTCAGCCTAGGTATTGCCTGAATGGTCTTTCAGTTTGAATTCTTGAGTCCTGTCTGTCCATGCCACACCACATCTGTCCATTAAAGAGCAACCATTCAGCTCCCTTTGCACAAAACTTTCGTTAGCTCCTCTTTTCATAGAATACAATAAAAATCTTCAGTTTACCAACTAAAGTCTACATATATTAACCCTTAGCCTTCTAATCAATTGGGTTCACATTTGTACTTCAATGTCAAGGCCATAATATAAATGTCACTGCCTTAAATATTTCAACTCATATCCCTGTAGTCACCACTGACCGCATTAATCTCAAGATTCATTCAACTTTTCTACTGTGCTGTCTTCGTACTGCTTCAGCTGATTGGTGAAAGTAATATTTCCTAAGCACATATTATGAAACCGTGGTTCTGAATGGAGGCTTCTGTGATTCAGTGCATTTGCAAATTCATTCCTTATATACTATATCTCATTATTGGAGAGTCATATTATATGTTGACAATTTAGAGGCATTGCAAAAGCTATAGCAAATAAAACTTTTTAATTTGCAGAATTTGGGGTATTGAGTACATTGACTTAGAATGTATGAACACATTGCCTTTTCATATTAATACCTGCTATCTTTTCATGAAATAAATATGAATTGTTGGTCAATGATAGATAGCGGTGATATAGTGATAGTTTTGCATGCCTCTCTTTTTATTTCTTTTTTTGGGGGTTGGGGGGTGGGGATTTACTATTTCCTGGAAAACCATCCAATCATTGACCTTTGTATAAGTATCACCTATTACCAAAAGACAGAAGGTTACACATATCTGTATAGTAGAGCCACTTCTACAGCTTCCCGTTCTTTCCAATAAAACAAAAAACATGTTCCAGATGGAACAATATGATGGTTTCTGTCTTTAAAGTCACAAATTCTTCAAAGCACCTTTAAAACACCCAAAATAGAGAATCTGGTCTGAGGTAGGAAAACACAAAGGGTGTAAGCCATCATTTTGAGATGCCATTGAGATGCCATTGGAGCCATTCCCTTTTTCAACATTGCCTTCCAATGATAGAAAGGCTTAGACTCTGATCTTGTTTTTTTACTGGGTCTGATACATATGTTGCATATGAATTGATTCATAGATGATAGCTAGCTAGCTAGATTTTTTTTTCTGTTGGCCATTTTTTTTTCTTGTTTCTATACCACTTCACATTATTCAGTTGACTGTGGCTAATTTAGACTTATGCCATCCAATAGAGTAGCCACTAACTATATGTGGCTATTTAAATTAATTGTTTTTCATTGTGGTGAAAAATATATACAATAAAATTTACCATTTTAACCATTTTTAAGTATGTGGCAGTAAGTACAGTTCTGTGGCAGTAAGTACATTCACAGGGCTGTGCAACAATTATCACCATCCACATCTAGAAAATGTTCATTTTTCCCAACAGAAACTCTGTACCACTGAATGTTAACTCCCCATTCCTCTATCCACTCAGCCCGTGGCAACCATCATTCTCCTTTGCATCTCTATGAATTTAACTACTCTAAGTGTCTCATAGAAGTGGAAACATACAGTATTGGCTTTTTGTGACTGATTTACTTCATTTAGTATAACGTTTTCAAGGTTTAACCATGTTATAGCTTGTGTCAGACGTCCATTTCTTTTTAAGGCTAAATAATATTTCATTGTATGTGTATATCATATTTTGTTTATCCATTCAGCCATTGTTGGACAATTAGATTGAGTCTACATTTTCGCCATTGTGGATAATGATAAACATAGGTGTACAAATATCTCTTTGAGATCCTGCTTTCAGTACTTTGTTGTATATGCCCAGAAATGGAATTGCTGGGTTACATGGTAATTAATCGTTTGTTTCAGTTTTAAAGGGAAACACTGTACTGATTTCCATAGCAACTGTTCCATTTTATCTTCCCATCAACAGTACACAGAGGTTCCAACTTCTGCACTTACTTGCCAACACTTCTTATTTTTGTTTGTTTGTTTTTATAGTAGCCATCTTGATGAGCTTGAGATGATATCTCATTGTGATTTTGATTTGCATTTCCTTAATGATTAGTGATGTTGAACATCTTTTCATGTGCTGATTAGAGCCATTGTATATCTTCTTTGGAGAAATGTCTATTCAAGTCCTTTGCTCATTTTTTAATCAGGTTGATTGAGTTTTAATGTTGAATTATAGGAGTTTGTATATATTTGGACATTAACCCCTTGTCAGATATGTGATTTGCACATATTTTCTCCGATTCTGTGTGTTGACTTTTTACTCTGTTGATTGTGTCCTTTGATGAGTTAGAGGAAGCTGGATTAAGGGAGTATACAACATCCCTGTATGTACCTTTGCAAATTCCTGGGAATTTATAAATACTTCAAAATGTAAAGTTAAAAATAGAATAAAAATTGAATAAAATTAAACTCAGTTCCTCATTCACACAAGGCACATTTTAAGTGTTCGATAGTCACTTGTGATAAGGGGCTACTATATTGGACAGTGCAGAATTATAGAACATGTCCATCATTACAAAAATTCTCCTGGACAGCCCTGCTCTAGACACTCTGATGTCTAAAGGAGTTTTAGAATTCACTCCCAGCCTATGCAATGATGGCGTGAAAAGAAAATGCTACCCTTGCTACATAAGCTGAACGCAGGGTCTTTTCTTTTAAACATACTGATTACTCCATAGTTATGGCCCAACTACTAGTAAAGACAGCTACTCAACCTGGTACATAAGCAGAAGGAAATGAGTAATTTTCACCACCCACCTCCCAAAATGACACAACTATCTTTTCTATTCCCCTTGTTTCTTCTGTTCATGATGTGAGGAAAGTAGATTATGTCACGGATCCTATACTCAAAGAAATCTGGGCCTTGAACCTTTCTTAGAAGTGTCTTGCATGATGATCAGAACCATATACTAAATATTCAGGATTTTCTAGATGATTAAAAGAATTTTCTTATTTCAGCCTCATGAGGCAATGAGTAGGGTGCACATGGTTTTAACTGCACCTCAAGTACTCATGAATATCTAGACTCGGGCAATTGACAATTTTTCTTGTGTTATTTTTCTGTGTAATTATAATGGTTTCTATTTTTATATTTGCATTTTATTTTTTATTTGATATTTGTATATATTGCAAGATGATCACCACAGGAAGTCTAGTTAACATCCATCACCACACATAGTTGTAAATTTTTTTCTTGTGATGAAAACTTCTAAGATCTACTCTCTCAGCAACTTTTTAAATATATAATACAATAATATTGCATCCCCATGACTTAAGTTTAAATACGTAAACTTTTAAGGTTGAAAAGTTTGTACTTTTTAAACCCCTTCTCTCATTTCACCAACCCCGCTCACCTCAGGTTACCATCAATCTGTTCTGTTTATTTATATTTTCACTAGTCATACAATTTCATTTTTTTATATATTCCATTGTATATACACCACATTTTCTTTATCGTTCATTCACTGATGTATATTTAGATTGTTTCCGTATCTTGACTATTATAAAAGCTGCAATGGACATGGGGCTACAGATACTATTTTGAGTGTTTTCATTTTCTTCGAATAAATTCCCAGAAGTAGAATTGCTAGGTCATAGGGTAGTTCTATTTTTAACTTTTTGAGGAACCTCCATACTGTTTTCCATAGTAGCTGCATCAAATCCTCACCAACACTTGTCATTTCTTTTCTTTTCCTTTCTTTTTTTTAATTAATACTCAATCTTATAGGTGTGAGGTGGTATCTCATTGTGGTTTTGACTTGCATTTCCCTGATGATTAGTGATGTTGAGCAGCTTTTCAAGAACCTGTTGACCATCTGTATGTCTTCTTTGGAAAAATGTCTATTAAAATCCTTTGCCCATTATAAAATTAATTATTTGAAAAATAATTTAAAAAATCAAATAATTTTTTTAATTATTTTGATTTTTTGCTATTGAGTAGCAGTTCTTTATATATTTCAGCTATTAAC